>NC_064628.1:125060291-125685291 GCF_023864275.1 Schistocerca cancellata
CTGCGGTAGGGCCAAGATATTATTGGGGAATAGAGCCAGTGGTTCTATGTTCCCACAGACCCATGCAAATGGCTGAAATTACAACTCCATTGTTGAATGCCATAATTAAGTTGCGAAGTTGTAAGTAGATTAACAGTGGTAATGTTCCTACTACTTCCCCTGAAAGTGATCAACTAAATCACGCACCACTCGCTTCCGTTGATTTATTTCCCTTTCTTCAGCAGATTTCCTTATACAATTGTGCATTCACGATATAATTCGTCTCACAATTTACCGCAGTCCACACTTTTATCTAGTAATTTCCACGGTTTGAAGGTTTTGAACGGACACCGTGCCCTGAAAGTACACAGGTGCTCATCAACTGTAATATAAGGCCCAGGGACATATTCGTCTAATGAAATTCATGCATCAACGAAAACTTCAAACACAGTCCGTAAGGGTTCAGCTTTCTATCGACAAACTGCTTTTCTTTCTTGTCTTGTAAGTTTGTCATCGAATCGGAAGCACATTAGAATATTACGAAATCTTAAACAGTTCATTGTAGGTCGAAAACAGGTAAGCCATACTCTTCTGACCAAAATTCTCTCAAAGACTTCCCCTGTGCCTTGTGTAAATTAGGGACCAAAGAAGGCCTTTACTTCGTTCGACTCAAGTTCAGTCCAGCGTTCAAGGTGTGGTGTAGAATTTTACTGTCTTCTGCGCGATTATTGGAATGCGTTACTATTACACTCTACATAAGATTCATGATAAAAAGTCTGAGACAATCTGCCCTTGCCTGTAATTATGGTCTAAGATCACGTGGAATATTTGCATTTTCAAGTATTATATTCCTTTCGCCTGCTTGAGCACATGACGTGGTACTATGTCACTCTAGGTACAAGAGTAGGCGCACTAGTTTCCTGAATACCATTATCATCACCGTCATTTTCATTCACATCCACCTCAGCTGAGACTGTGCATCTTCCTCTATCACATCTATATCAACATCACTCTCTTCCGAATTTACAAAAATTAAGGCATTGTCACTATTACTCTTGTGTATATCTGCTAAGGCCTGCTCGATATTGTAGCCCCTTTCAAGGCTTATATAATTCACTATGATTAAAATATAGTACCACGTCTTACTTCAACAAACCGCAATTCCTAACTGTGAATTTGTCCCAACAATGGACATGTATGTATCTACTACGAATTCGTTACAGCAATGGACATGTAAATGTATGCCTTACCGTCCTTCGATACACAGTCAGTGTCACTCCGAAGTTTAATTACCTACAGGTCCTCGTAAAATATGAATCACGATGCAGCTTGGCATTTTTCACATAACAGCACTGCCAGATGACAAATAGGTGATACAGGTCAAAGAGTTTATTTTTTTATCCTTCCGTTCTGTTCTCTCTCATTATAATTTTCTTATTTCAGTATCGGAATTTTTATTTCATTATCTCCTTAAGAAATTTGCACAATCTTTTTCTTCTTTGCTAATTTGTGATAATCCGTTGTAAGATGTATCCATCGGTATACCTCAATTTTATCCTTCACTTATGAAACCCTCGTGTTGCGAAAAACAACCTGTGTCGGAATTAACTGTGAGATAGATCCACCTCAAGAACTAAAGCTCGACTAAATGTGCTCAACAGATTAAATTAATTCTTTAGAAGATTGCGGCGTTGGCAATGAAACTTAAGTTGGGGTATACATAATTTATCAAACATTTATCACGATAAAGGATTTGCTAACTACGTTAATAAAAGCACGATCTGCGTGAAATTTGAATTTATTACAAGAATAGGACTGCACAAAAAATGAAAAAAAAACGTATAACACGAAATTATTTGATGCAGACTTAAACACAGATCATGATGAAACTGAAATACTTCAATTAACGGTTTGGCAAAGTTAATTGCTGGGAAGTTGGAGTTTGCTAAACAACACCTTCCTTTCCTAATGACCGAGCGAGGTGGCGCAGTGGCTAGCACACTGGACTCGCATTCGGGAGGACGACGCTTCAATCCCCCGTCCGGCCATCCTGATTTAGGTTTTCCGTTCAAATGGTTCAAATGGCTCTGAGCACTATGGGACTCAACTTCCGAGGTCATCGGTTCCCTAGAACGTAGAACTACTTAAACCTAACTAACCTAGGGACATCACACACATCCATGCCCGAGGCAGGATTCGAACCTGCGACCGTAGCGGTCTCGCGGCTCCAGACTGTACCTCCTAGAACCACACGGTCACTCCTGCCAGCTTAGGTTTTCCGTGATTTATCTAAGTCACTTCAGGCAAATGCCGGGATGGTTCCTTTGAAAGAGCACGGCCGACTTCCTTCTCCGTCCTCCCCTAATCCGATGAGACCGATGACCTCGCTGTCTGGTCTCCTCCCCCAAAACAACCCCCCCCCCTCCTTTCCTAATGATTTTGCCGCAATCTGCTTACGCATCAGTAACAGTGTATCGTGTGGTTTGAAA
This sequence comes from Schistocerca cancellata, assembly GCF_023864275.1. NCBI lineage: Eukaryota > Metazoa > Arthropoda > Insecta > Orthoptera > Acrididae > Schistocerca > Schistocerca cancellata. The sequence goes on from NC_064628.1 coordinate 125,062,760, forward strand.
GAGAAACTGAAGTTATCCATGCAACTGCGACTGTACTGTCGGACTTGGGAAGGCTAAACGGGAAATGATGTCAAACCCTACCCTGCATCCTAGTGTGTCGGTGGTGCAAGTTACTCTCCCCACACTCGTTGACGCCATGCGAGCAGACTGATGATGGCGTGGCGACCCTGGAAGCGCTCTGCTGCTGCTCCAACGTTGGACTCGCCGGTCTCTGCTGCAGAGGAGAGCTCCTTTCGAAGTCTGCCATCCAGGTCGAGCGCGAAGCCAAGTCCCTAGCGTCTCGTGCCTCTTTCGCAGCCCGAGTTCCTTCTCTTAGAGAAATGAGCTTCTCTGTGTTTCGCACCCAGAAAATTTCGCCTACCAAGCGTCAATGAGTTACATTTTCACTGTTAAAGGCGTAATCGTTTTGTTGTTAAAAAGCTCACAGCAGACTCTGACAAAGACGTCAAACCCAATGAGCTCGTTTTCCACCCCTACATCCTGGAAAAAACAACTTCAAAACCTACGTAGCGCCGCATCCTCATCTATGTTGTCTTTTTTAGCTGTTAGAGTTGTTTCCTCTATCCATGGGAACAGAATTAAGAAAAAAAACTAACTTCGTTCCTAGCGACAGCCTGCCGACCCCAAGGAAAGCTACATTTCCTTTAGAGTCCTGTTTCCGTGTATTTTACGTTGGCTAAGAGATATCTATCTTGCAGAACGTTTCTTTGACACAGGCCCGACTGCACCCCTTGCTTCGGCGATTTCCTCGTTGCAAATCCAATGCGTATGACCCCAGCAGCTTCTACCTGTGATGGCTAGCTGGCAATTCTCAGAATATCTGTCCCTTATCTGCAGGGGTTCCGTTTAGTTTGCATCTCCCTTTGAATGTCGTGTCTCACGAACTGCAGCACGTCGCAGCATAAAAGTTCAGCCAAAGAAATAATTTTAACGGTATGCACTATGTTACTTGTCTACAATAAAGAAAAGGAAATGAAATCGCCCCTAACAATTTCTGTTACAGATTTATCGAAGACTAATAAAGTGTTTGCACGACCTACACAAACAGAATGAAGTTAAATCGAATCTAAATACCGTAACGAAAGAAACGTTACCAGTTGAAACTGCCGAAACTGTACTTTTCTTGGTGTGAGGGTACAATATTTCGTCTAGGTTTAGAATACACGTCGGTTTAAAGAGCTTGCATTCTTTCTGGAAATACACCTAGTATATCCCACCGTTCACACGTGTTCAAATAGTTCAAATGGCTCTGAGCACTATGGGACTTAACTTCTATGGTCATCAGTCCCCTAGAACTTAGAGCTACTTAAACCTAACTAACCTAAGGACATCACACACATCCATGCCCGAGGCAGGATTTGAACCTGCGACCGTAGCGGTCTCGCGGTTCCAGACTGAGGCGCCTAGAACCGCTCGACCACAGCGGCCGGCCCGGATCGATTTCGCACGGCGGATTAACGACGAGGGCCGGTGTGCCAGCCAGCCTGGATGTGGTTTTTAGGCGGTTTTCCACATCCCCCTAGGTGAATACCAGGCTGGTCCCCACGGCCCGCCTCAGTTCCACGCCTCGCAGACATCTGACAACCTCCACACTATTCCATGGATCACATTAGATGCAGACAGCAGGGGTCCACTAATTCCGTCCCCGGGGAAAGGGGGGGGGGGGGGTTACGATGCGGCGGCAGGAAGGACATTAACCTTGCCAGATCCAATCCTAACCATGCCGACCCTGCGACACCGCGGGATAAAGGCACAAGCAAAACCAAGTTTTGTTTGCTTATTCTGTGTAATAACTCATCATTCCTTCCTTAAATCACCATAATTTTTTTACTGATCGCTCTGTGTAATCAGCAGAATGGCTATGAATCCAAAGATTTGTTTACACATCAAGCTCTTAACTGAAAATGGTCGTACTGGCAGTAGTATATATCTTGCCTTCTTTCCACCATTGAACTGACGTAATCTGGCTCTTACGGGGAGAATTTAATGTGGAATCTAGATCATGTGTATATGTCAGTCGGCTGTGTGGAACTAGCGCAGTAAGATTGGTCAATGTAGAGAAGTGATTGAATGGCAGAAAGGAGCTGTACTGTCTGGGCGCACTCATAAATAAAGTTATCCGATCTCTTGGTGTACCGACGTCGACTGTTCAGCCTTTGTATATGGAATACTGTACAAATCGGAGCCACGTAGCACAGTACGAGAAGACTGCTCGTAAAAATGTACTGAATGCCAGTTTACACTCGTGTGTTTCAAAACTGTAAATGTGGAAACTGGGCCCTGTGTCTGACATATGTTAATTAATCGTCCTCCAAAATAATGTCTTACGAATTAAACGAATGCTAAATGAAATAAGATACACAATTAATTCGGTTTATTCCGCTAAAGGAAACACTTGACAAATAATGGTAATATTATTCTAGTAAAACCTTTGCACATATGATAAAATTGTCCTAGGTAAGATCCTAATAATCGTGTGAATGAAACAACTGCAATCTGGAAATTGTACCGTAATTGTCGTGATGTCAGTAGAAAAGACACAGTACTGAAGAAGGGAAGGCGTGGAAAGCAAGATGGTTGTTCAACTGAATGGAAGTCTTCAAAGTGAAGCCTTAAGTTATAAAATTCTGTAAAATGGCTTTAACATCCCTACGCAGCGTCTCACAGTTGCAGCTCGATCTTATCAAAATAAGATGGAGGCTGAAGTGGCTGGAAATCTGTTTTTGGTGGCACACCAACGACCCTCGCTAACCGCTAAGTCCGGATCGGGCCGAAATCTGAGTCCATCGATACATATTGTCTGGTGATGGACCCTGGCGGTCAAGACTCCCGGAGGTGAACCGACGACGGCTCTCTAGAAAGAAATAGTTTTCTACCGAGTGTTCACTAAAATGAAAAGTCATATTTCGGCGTTTTTGCTTTTTACTGTATTCGGTTTGGCTGGGCTACAGATCATCCGAGCACCGACCGACAAAATGTTCCTTTGAAAATGTACTGAATGCCAGTTTACACTCGTGTGTTTCAAAACTGTAAATGTGGAAACTGGGCCCTGTGTCTGACATATGTTAATTAATCGTCCGCTTTACCGAATAAAATGACGCGACGTTACCGTCCGTTTACAGACGATGAGCTGCTGAGTACCCTAAACCAAAGTGATTATGGGTGTACAGATAATGAGGACGACTAGCTGGCAGATAAATCTATCACCACAAATATAAAAAATATTTGTGAACCAACAAACGTTGAACCAGTAAATGCAGATCCAGATTTTGATGTTATCGTCGATTCTTTCTCCGATTCCGAAGAAGAGCCTGAGCGTATGCCTGAAAAATCTCCTAAAAGACACAAAACAGTTGATTTTAGATGGAAAGACTCTGATTTGGAACCTAAAGTGTATAATTTCGATAACAGTGGTTCCGGTTGCAAAATCGTCAATTTAGATGATTTGTGTACTGTATACGACTGCTTCCAAGTTTTTTTTTTTTTATTTTTTATTTTTTTTTTTTTTTAAGCCAAGAAATTGTGAGCTATATAGCTGAGCAATGTTAAGTTATATTATGAACACCTTTGCAATGATGCCAGTGAAAAATCAAGACTGCGGTGAGAAAGTAGTGCATGTCCTACTATTTAACACTGAAAACAGGCATCTCACTCTCTTTCCATCTCTGTCCAGTGACTTGGATTCTCACTGGCGGTGTCTCACAACTTCAAAGTGACCCAGAACTGAGGATTCCCACAGCGTGTTCAAGACAGCATCCATGGTAGTCGGCACATTCCAGAAAAAACCACAGCTTTCTACGTCCTGTGTACAGTAGTGCTTTCTTGGACTTCGCTAAAAACAGCGTTCCTTCTGATTCCACTTCTAGGTCGTAGAAATGGTCGTGGCTGGGGATCTTACGCCACAGGAGATCTTATCTGTGTGTCAGACGGCAGCACTACAAAAGACCGTGCCGTGTCCTGCCAGCCTTTGATATGCATCGTCCTGGTGCTAATGACAGTCACTAGTAATGTTATGTATCACATTTCTCACTGTCGATTAATCATTCCAATCAAAAGGATCTGATTAAGATTTTACATATGCTACGGGGCTACTTCAGAAAAAAAAAAACCTTGAGTAACATAATCCACAGGGACCGTAGACGACAATCTGTTCCAAATCCAAAAGGAATTGCTGCTGTCAGTGAACGCACGTCCGTATCAGCCGATTACTGAGCGAACACTGCAAAGGGAATTAATTGCATGCAATGCACATTTGGGGGAAAATACCAGAAGGCCTTTGTTCGAAGTGAGGAATAAAGTAGCATGTCTTCGATGGATCAAATACGAGGGTAATCCCAAAAGTAAGGTCTTCTATTTTTTCATGGGTACATTGACCTGTTTATTTATATAATGGTTTACATCAGTTTACAGTTTCAACATTTAGCTACTTTCCGACATAATCACCATTTCTGTCGAAGAATTTTTGTAGACGCTGTGGCATTTTTTGTATGCCCATGTCATACCAACTCGCCGCCATGCTGTTCAGAAAGTTATGAACCTCTTCTTTCACCTCGTCGTCGGAGCTGAATCGCTTTGCGGCCAAATGTTCTTTTAACCTAGGGAGCAGGTGACAGTCACTGGGAGCCAAGTCTGGACTATAGTGTGGGTGGGTGATTATGTTCCACTGAAACTGTTGCACGAGAGAAACGGTGTGCCGAGCAATGTGTGGGCGAGTGTTGTTCAAAAATGGTTCAAATGGCTCTGAGCAATATGGGACTTAATATCTCAGGTCATCATTCCCCTAGAACTTAGAACTACTTAAACCTAATTAACCTAAGGACATCACACACATCCATGCCCGAGGTAGGATTAGAACCTGCGACCGTAGCGATCGCGTGGATCGAGACTGAAGCGCCTAGAACCGCTTGGCCACACCGGCCGGGGGGCGAGCGTTGTCATGGAGAATGTATACACCCTAGCTCAACATTCCTCTTCTCCGGTTTTGAATTACCCGTTTGAGTTTTTTCAGAGTCTCACAGTACCAGTCAGCGTTAATTTTGGTCCCAGCGATTCAGCTCCGATGACGAGGTGAAGAAGAGGTTCATAACTTTCTGAACAGCATCGCGGCGACCTGGTATGACATGGGCATACAAAAACTGCCACAGCGTCTACAAAAATGTATCGAAAGAAATGGTGATTATGTCGAAAAATAGCCAAATGTTCAAGCTGTAAACAGATGTAAACCATTGTAGAAATAAACAGGGCAATGTACTTATAAAAAAATAGGAGGCCTTACTTTTGGGATTACCTTCGTAACACATAAGCCTGAGAGCGGCTGATCGGGATTTTGCCTCTTTTTTCACGTGATGTCTGGTGTCGAGTATAGCGACGGCCCAGTGAGACGGTTAACCGGCATTCTGTGGAGGATGTAGTTCAGGCCGGAGATGCTTCTGCAATGATTTGAGGGCGTTTTGATACTATGACTTTGGCCCAGTAACTTAGGTTACCGTTAACATCGAATGGTGTCCGTTGTTTCAGCCACCCATCATTTCGATAACGTAGTTTTGCATATCGCTTATGGGAGAGTTCTGTGGTATATTTTTCGACCGCTCGCCGGTCGATTTCGATATCCTTCTGTTACAGAGGAATTATTTAGATTTCACTGGCGCTCTCTGGAGTGGGTACATCACCCAGTGAACGCCTAGGGCGCGATAGTGCTACGTGAGCGCGTTTTATTTGCAGGAAAAGAGGCAGGTAAATATGGAATTTCTGAAGACTCTTTTTTCTTGAGGGGAGAGGGGGGATGGAGGGAGGGGGGCACCCGTCGTTTAGGTGTAGCCTCTTTGATTATTAATCAAAACGTCTCGGTCCCAGATTTTTTAAATAAAAATCATCAGCAATGAGGCCGAAGACTTCCGGCATAAGAAGTCACCCTCATTCTCCCTAACGATCTTGTCAAAGAAGGCGGAGGAGCGGACAGAAGTTCAGGGCACTCCGTTGCACTTAATGTGGGAATCTGCCCCTAAAGGTGGAAGAATCAGCAATGATCAACGGCATGAGGATGCAGAAGACAATGAAAATCACTGCGTTAAAGACTCAATGTGTTTCCACAGGATGTGTAGTCTGTATCTGAAAAGTGTCATGATGATCTCTCCAATAGCAGAAGGTTCCAGACTAGTGCCACAATCGGATCTCCGGGAGGGACTTCCAAGGGGGAGATGACCATGAGAAAAAGATTGAATAACCAACTGAAGGATAACGTACTTCGAATCAGGCCGTCGGATGTCAGACGTTTGAAGTGGCAGGGCAGCTAGAAAATTTGATAACGGAAATGCTAAGACTCAATCTAGATATAGTGAGAGTCAGTGAAGTGAAATGGAAAGAAGACAAGGATTTCGGGTCAGATGAGTATAGGGTAATATTAACAGCAGCAGAAGATGGTATAATGGGAGTAGGAGTCGTCATGAATAGTAAGATAGGACAGAAAGTGTGTTACTATGAAAAGTTCAGTGATTTGTTCTCATCAGAATCGACAGCTAACCAACACCGACAACGACGGCCCACTTCGCAAGGCGAAGATGAAGAGACAGAGGAGGTACATGAGAATACTGAACAGGTAATTCAGTACGTAAAGGAAAATGAAAATGTAATAGTCATGGGGGACTGAAATGCTTTGTAGGGGAAGGAGTAGAAAAAAGGGTTACGGGAGAAAATGGTGTTGGTTCTAGGAATGAAAGAGGAGATGGCAAATGGCTCTGAGCACTATGGGACTTAACATCTGAGGTCATCAGTCCCCTAGAACTTAGAACTACTTAAACCTAAGTAACCTAAGGACATCGCACACATCCATGCCCGAGGCAGGATTCGAACCTGCGACCGTAGTGGTCGGGCGGTTCCAGACTGTAGCGCTTGCTGGGTAAGCCATGATGCCGAACAACGAGGCTGCGTGTGCCAACTTCTTATCTTTTTCAAGTAGTGTGCCATTGTCAGTCCTAGGTGAGTAATTTAATCTGTGATTTAATTTTTTACTCTCAAATAAAAGGATAGGAACTGACCGTTGGTGGCCTGCAGAGTTTGTTTATTAATCAAGCCACACCAGAAAATCACTAAAACACTGACATATTATACAGTTGCGCAATACGTGTATTCCTGTCCTTCGTAGCGTGCTCTGATTTAGTTAGATGCTCATCATCGATACAGATATCATCTTTTAACAGACGCCATTCATCATGAACCAGGATTTAAACATTTTCGATGACAAAGTGTTTCCTTTTCTTGGACACCTTGATGATGAGTACCCTGTGGACCAGTCTTCCAATAACACAACAGTCGTGGTCAACGGACAACTGGTACACGTTTTTCGCTTGACAAACACTCAGGCACACTCTCTCTGCTCGACCGGCCCGCTAAATCACCCGATATTGACCCCATGGGGAATCCTGAGACTAACTGCAACAGCGCGTAAAACTTAGTAGTCAATATCCCCGCAATTTGGTAGCTCTTCCGAATCAAATCATTTATGAGTGCCTTCAGCAGTGTATGGCATGCCTTAAGAAACGTGAGGAATTTCTTCCTCGCCGAATAGGGACCATTAGCACGGCTAGACTTTTTTTATTAAGTAGGGTTAGCATTATGTTTCCTGGGGGTGAGTAATATTTTGTACGATGTGCTTATTTACGCTCACAGTCTGATACTAATCCAGTGGAACACTAAGATCGTTCGTGTAACAATTCGTAATAACTTTTCATACTTTTATAATTAAAATACGCTGTTATGAAATCGGTGCTGCTATTTTTGGTAGATACTTTTTATCTCCCTGGCCTCTTGTTTGAAGTAGCATAGTCTCACGGTTCTCCATATAATTCCGAGCTGTTTTTATACTCTTGGGTGGTGGATTCACCTCAAATTCATAATCATTTCTCTATACTGATCTGTTTCGTACTTTCAGTGTCTTCATTTTATCTTAATGACTACTAGACGTCACTGAAGTCACTGTAAGACTGATGAAATATCCCTGCAAGGCACGTGCCGACCTTCTAAATATAAAAAATGTTTCCAACCAATGCACGAACAACGTTTACTCGTGCTGTGCCTAAGTACGTTTAGAAGAATTACTATTTATTATCTTTCTGTGTGAAAATTGAGTTCAAATTCAAAACGAAAAACAAACATCATCCCAAAGGAGGTAAAGAGCATAAGCATCTTATCAGTAACGCTGCCAACCATGCGGGACCGCCATGTAGCAGACCTTACAGAGTGCTAGAACATTAACAGCACGCGACGACAGAGCTGCGGGGTCGCAACCTCTGAAAGGTTCGAATGCTATCAGCGGTAGGCTCACGTGACGTTACGGTCATGCACGCAACTGCCTTTGGGTGCTTCTTCACCGCTCCCATATCCGCTCATACCTATATTCCAAACAGTAACAATGCATTCGCTCACGTGAAGAAGCACACGTCCGTTAGCTAAATTCCGATTATTGGTCGTCTGCACTCAACAGCATGATCGCAATGTAATTTATAAAAAGTGAAGAGGCAATAATACTGGATAAAACTAGAGAAGTCCTAGAAACAAACACTTGTTGAGATAACGAGAGAGAGCTGGCAAGTCTTTGGCTTCCCCTAGTTAAAATACTGAAGTTTTGGCATTAAATCTTGTTCTTTACGTGGTATGTGATAGTAACTGCGTAGAAGTAACATTGTTTTTTTTTTATGCACGTTTGAAATCAATAATATTCAGAGTGAAAGAGGGTCATGCTACGATTAAGTAACTGCTTTCGAAAAGGAACACTGGGAAACAAATTTATGATGTTGTGGCTGGTACTTAGTGTGGTAACTGCGCTTCCTACTCCACTATCAAAAATAGGGCATTTCGGCACTAAAGATAGAGAGCGTCCTGAAAGACCAACCCAAGTCACAATTCCGGAAACCGTGTTCATTTCATAGTCCTGTATGATCGGAGGATAACTGCTAAGAAGATAGGAGAGGCCCTGGGCATATCTCGAGAACGTATTGGTCATATTACTCATAAGATTTTGGACATGAGAAAGCTCCCACCAAAACGGTTCTCAAGTGACTTAATGCAAACCAAAACCGTAAACGAGTGGTTGTTTCACAGTCTATTTTGGTCCAATTTCGACGGGATCCTGCGGAAGTTTTGGATCGTTTCATCACCATGGATGACACGTGGATATACACTTATGATCCTGAGACCAAACAAGGAGACACAGTGGTTCTTCACATCCAAAGAAGTTCAAAACAAATATTGGCAGACAAGTTAGTCGCATCAGTCTTTTGTGATGAAGATGGAGTCCTACGTACCGACTACTTACAACGTGGTAAAACCATCACGACAAAGTACTATACTGAACTTGAAAAACGTCGATGAAAGATGAGAAAAGGAATCATATTTTTGCAACACAATCTCCCCTTTACTTTGAAATTCTCAAACATCTACCATATGCATTTGACTTAGCCTCCTCAGGCTATTATCTGTTCCAGAACCTCAAGAAACATCTCAAGGGAAGGAGATTTCTGAAGGCTGAGGAAGTCAGGAAGGCTGCAGATGAATGGTTTGCAGCACGGTCGTAATTATTTTGGATGTGTTAAAGAAGCTGGAACAAAGTTGTCATAAATATGTTGGGCTCAAGGGGGAATATAATGAGTAAATATTTTTTTCTCAAACCCTTAATTGCATTTTTTTTCTTTGTAGAGCCAAAGACTTATCATCACTCGCTCGTGTGGACCAAAATGTCCTATTGTCGACACTACAGCAGAATCTTCATTCCTATACATCTTCCAGCACTTTCTATTTAAGGACCACAAAGCAGTGCGGCACACGCCTGACTGCCTTCGTATTTGTTCAAATGTTCGGAACACATGCTTCTGTAATGTGTGGATGTTGTCTGTGGGTGTGGATTACATTGATGTCTTTAAATGTTCCTACAGGTACTGGACCTCTTTCGATCAGTTCATCGCTCATGAAAAGTTTGTGTTAGGCACTGCCATACGAAGCGTATAAAATGCGGTGGTGCCTTGTCGTGCATAAGCCACATCCATTATACTTCTGCCAGGGCAACTTTCTCCAATACCGCGGGTAAATTTTCGCGCAGAAATTGATGATAAACAACATTTGATAATTTAACTAATGCCCTATTGATTCTGACAAAGTTTCCCTGTAAGAACAATAGAGGAAGGATGTAGGTAGCTTAACAGGTTCAAAAACGGTTCAAATGGCTCTGAGCACTATGGGACTTAACTTCTAAGGTCATCAGTCCCCTAGAACTTAGAACTACTTAAACCTAACTAACCTAAGGACATCACATACATCCATGCCCGAGGCAGGATTCGAACCTGCGACCGTAGCGGCCGCGCGGTTCCAGACTGTAGCGCCTTAACCGCTTGGCCACCACGGCCGGCAGCTTAACAGGTGCATCGGAATAGCTGAAAACGGCTAACGTGATGTATCGGAACCAACAAGAGGGGCAAGAGGACGCATTGTCACTTTGGAATCTTGGGTATCTTGCATTGATGTCATAATTCTGACGCACTTCTAGAAATGATTTTCTGTGGTTGTACGAAGCCGCGGATTTAGTACTGCCGATGGCAAGGGGATATACTGTGGATTTAACCGTCACTACACAACCTAAGTTTATTTGGTACTGATGCTATTCGCGGTTATTATGCAATTTCCCTGGCTTTCCGACCCGCCCGGATAGTCGTGCGCGTTAATGCTCCCGCTTCCGGGATGGGAGGAGCACCGGCGCTGGATCGAATGTGTCCGTCTGATTAACGACGTAGGTTGGTGAGCCGGCCAGCTTGGCTGCGGTTTTTAGGCGGTTTCCACAGCTCACGAGGTGAACAGCGGACTGGTACCCATTTTCCGCTTCGCTACGAGTACATTTCGAACAATTTCTCACACTTGCAAATAACATTTACTCTGGACGCAGACAGATGGGGTACACTGACTCCGTCCTGGAGAGTGAATGGCGGACTTACGATCTTAGATGTTTAGTCTCCTTAAATCCAGAATCGGCAGCAGCAGTTTCGGCTCTGTCTTGCAGAGAAAAAGAACGCGGACCTAATTAGAGCACTGATGAAATAGTGGCCCTCTGTCTGCCGCCTGCTCATACAGCCCTTACCTAGCTGCAAAACGGCATCGTCCACACTCATCACCGAGTCCTCCGCCTTTTACCAGGACACTCCAAATCGTTCACACCAAGGATAAGTACATACAGCCGTAATACGCCTGGCCCATTTCCATCCCAAAAATCATCTCCCCCTCCCCTTCCAGTCACAAGTAAGAACCTTGACGGCTTACTGGCACCCTATTAAATTTTATACGTCAGGGAAATCATATCATGAAAAAAGATTTCGTATTATACTGCAGACCTGTTCATTTGTGCTTCATCTGTGCATCCAATGAACAATGCAACAATCTCGAAGAGAAAATGCCATTTTCTGCAATAGAAAACAGAAACAACGCGTAAAATTTGAAGGTCAAAAAGATGTCCTCTACAGAACTTGGCACGTTCTCAGTCTCTACACAGTGCAACACAGCTATCATCTATATTACTGAACTACAAACCCGCGGTCGGTCGCAGTTGCAGTTTATCTAAAGGCTTCTAGGAGCAGCAAAAATTTTATTTTCAATTTTTCGTGTAATTATTGAACAAATTAAAAAATTTAACGACTCATTAAGAGATATAATCGTATATTAAATATTTGACACTGTAACGCAAGTATTACAGCTAGAAACTTATTTTGTATTGAGGTAGAGTGAATCATAGCACGCAAATTACCTAGAATACATTCATTCAGTGTTTGAGAAAAAGAGCATTTAGTGACATCTAAAAGGCTTTACACACAATGTCAAACCTTTTCGAAATTTTTCCTCGCTAACACCTCCCACAAAATAGTGAAAGGAAAAAAATTATCGTTTAATACATAGTGCCGTTTACACAGGTGAACTTCAGTGTAAAGTATGAAGCTCTAATTTTACTTTTCCGCTACTAACGCTATTTGCAGTGTATTTTCCAGACAGTGTCCACATATACCACTGAATGCATCTGCAAAATGGTGTCATTGTGCGACACATAGTTAAGGAAATACGACGCCATAAACATTGAGATGGATGAAACAGGTGTTTTATACATGGGAGTTCAATTTTTTAAAGAATCAGGGGTGAGGGGTTGCTGTTATAAATACTGATTCGGCAGTCCAGTTGGCACGTGTGTCTGTGTGTGGGAAGTTCTTGTTGTTGTTGTGGTCTTCAGTCCTGAGACTGGTTTGATGCAGCTCTCCATGCTACTCTATCCTGTGCAAGCTTCATCTCCCAGTACCTACTGCAACCTACATCCTTCTGAATCTGTTTAGTGTATTCATCTCTTGGTCTCTCTCTACGATTTTTACCCTCCACGCTGCCCTCCAATGATAAATTTGTGATCCCTTGATGCCTCAGAATATGTCCTACCAACCGGTCCCTTCTTCTTGTCATGCTGTGCCACAAACTCCTCTTCTCCCCAATTCTATTCAAAACCTCCTCATTAGTTATGTGATCTACCCATCTTATCTTCAGCATTTTCTGTAATACCACATTTCGAAAGCTTCTATTCTCTTCTTGTCCAAACTATTTATCGTCCATGTTTCACTTCCATGCACTTCTATGCACTGAATTTAGCCAATGAGGCCGTTGCACGCGCTAATTCAAGCGGGCCGGCAGACACGCTGTCGTCAAACGTGTCCTTCGTTTGGCTTCCTAAAACCGAACAAGAGAGCGATACAATAACTGGACATGGGACGGTAGCAAGGACTGAACCCGACCCCAAGGCTGAGCAGTGTTCTGTTTACTTCATCTGCTGCACATCCAGTTCCTAGCATCATTTATTAAGTCTGTCAGCATATTTGCCTAAACTGGTGATCCCTTGATGCCTCAGAACATGTCCTAACAACCCTTCTTCTAGTCAAGTTGTGCCACAAACTCCTCTTCTCCCCAATTCCATTCAATACCTCCTCATTAGTTATGTGATCTACTCATCTAATCTTCAGCATTCTTCTGTTCCTATAGGACCAAATTGCTGAGGTCATCGGTCCCTAGGCTTACTCACTACTTAATCTAACTTAAACTAACATACGCTAAGGACAACACACACACCCATGCTCGAGGCAGGACTCGAACCTCCAACGGGGAGAGCCGCGCGAACCGTTTCAAGGCACCTCAGACCGCACGGCTCCCCCGTGTCATCCAGTTGGCATGTCTACACAACAAGTTGCCAAGTTGCTGCTGGCGAAGTCTAGTTGGTTCAGTCCTGGGTGGTTAAGAGTCTGTTCCATAGTCTAATTTGAACGGTTTTCGGCAGATTTCACGCGTTCATTTACTCGATGTTGGGAGTGAGATGCGATTTAAACAAACACATAAAAATCTATCTTTCAAATACAATTATTAAGCTATATTTATCTTTAAGTCGACATACAAAATACACTCTAAGACAAAAAGAATCATGCAGCATACAGGAATTATCCGAATCGGACGGAAATTAGCAGATGCAACATACATGTACAGACAAATAAATGATTAAAATTTCAGAAAAACTTGATTATTTATTCGAGAGATTTCTTCCAGTCTCAGAATAATTGGATGATTTATGCAAGAGAAAGAGATTCACAAATTGAGCAAATCTACATCTACATTTATACTCCGCAAGCCACCCAACGGTGTGTGGCGGAGGGCACTTTACGTGCTACTGTCATTACTTCCCTTTTCTATTCCTGTCGCGTATGGTTCTGTATGTACCTCCGTGCGCGCTCGAATCTCTCTAATTTTACATTCGTGATCTCCTCGGGAGGTATAAGTACGCGGAAGCAATATATTCGATACCTCATCCAGAAACGCACCCTCTCGAAACCTGGCGAGCAAGTTACACCGCGATGCAGACGCTATCACGGTTACCAAATAACCCTGTGACGAAACGCGCCGCTCTTCTTTGGATCTTCTCTATCTCCTCTGTCAACCCGATCTGATACGGATCCCACACTGATGAGCAATACTCAAGTATAGGTCGAACGAGTGTTTTGTAAGCCACCTCCTTTGTTGATGGACTACATTTTCTAAGGACTCTCCCAATGAATCTCAATCTGGTACCCGCCTTACCAACAATTAATTTTATATGATCATTCCACTTCAAATCGTTCCGTGCGCATACTCCCAGATATTTTACAGAAGTAACTGCTACCAGTGTTTGTTCCGCTATCATATAATCATACAATAAAGGATCCTTCTTTCTATGTATTCGCAATACATTACATTTGTCTATGTTAAGGGTCAATTGTCACTCCCTGCACCAAGTGCCTATCCGTTGCAGATCTTCCTGCATTTCGCTACAATTTTCTAATGCTGCAACTTCTCTGTATACTACAGCATCATCCGCGAAAAGCCGCATGGAACTTCCGACACTATCTACTAGGTCATTTATATATATTGTGAAAAGCAATGGTCCCATAACACTCCCCTGTGACACGCCAGAGGTTAATGGTTCAAATGGCTCTGAGCACTATGGGACTTAACATCTATGGTCATCAGTCCCCTAGAACTTAGAACTACTTAAACCTAACTAACCTAAGGACATCACACAACACCCAGTCATCACGAGGCACGCCACAGGTTACTTCAACGTCTGTAGACGTCTCTCCATGGATAACAACATGCTGTGTTCTGATTGCTAAAAACTCTTCAATCCAGCCACACAGCTGGTCTGATATTCCGTAGGCTCTTACTTTGTTTATCAGGCGACAGTGCGGAACTGTATCGAACGCCTTCCGCGTTGGCCTGCCTCTGGTTCTTGCGCAATGGCACTGATTGACGGAGCTGTAGGATGTCACCCTCAGGAATATCGTGGACAATTGGCCCGTTAGATCGTAAAAATCCCTTGCTGGTTGGAGGTCCCTACCCATAATGCTCCAAACATTCTCGATTGGGGAAAGATCTGGCGACTCTCCTCCCAAAGTAGGGTTTGGCAAGCATGAAGACAAGCGATAGGAACTCTCACTGTGTGCGGAAGGCCATTATTTTGCTGAAATGTAAGCCCAGGATGGCTTGTTACGAAGGGCAACAAAGTGGGGCCTAGAATATCGTCGATGTATCGCTGTGTAGTGCGAGGGTTGCGGATGATGAGCAAATGGGGTCCTGCAATGAAATAAAATGGCATCTCAAAACATCATTTCTAATTGTCGGACAGTTTGGTGGCTGGTATTCCGTCCGGGATATCTCCAAATACGACTTCGCTGGTCATCGTGGCTCAGTTCGATACGACACTCGTCACTGAAGACAATACTACTCCAGTCGATGAGATTCCACTATATCGAAGATTTATAGCGCGCGAGGGTAAAGCGGAAAAACATCATACGCTAAGTCACAACGCGGGCGATGTGATTGTGGAAAATGGAAATGTCGTGTGGCTAGGGCCTCCCGTCGGGTAGACCGTTCGCCTGGTGCAGGTCTTTCGATTTGACGCAACTTCGGCGACCTGCGCGTCGATGGGGATGAAATGATGATGATTAGGACAACACGACACCCAGTCCCTGAACGGAGAAAATCTCCGACCCAGCCGGGAATCGAACCCGGGCCCTTAGGATTGACAGTCTGTCACGCTGACCACTCAGCTACCGGGGCGGGCGATGTGATTGTAACAGACGGTCACTGAAGAGGGCTGCGATGAAAAACAAGTGAACTACAGCTGCAAAAGTCATCGCAGAACTGAATGTCGCCCTCGAGAAACCTGTCAGCACCAAACAACACGAAGGCAGCTCGAGAGGCAGGGAATTACAGGGCGAGTTGGAAGGCGAAAACCACTCATCAGTGACGCAAATGCCCATAATAGGAAAACGTGGTGTCGATGCAATAAAACCTGAACTATGGAGCAATGGAAGAATGTCACTTGGTCGGACTAGTTTTGTTTCACGCAGTTTCCACCTTCTGGCGTGAAACATGGCTGGGGTCCGGTGATGAATTGCGTAGAATATCTTGGTATTCCGTGGGGCCTGTGTCACTTTTCAGGGTCGAACTATTGCCAAGTATTATGTGACAACGATTACTGATTATGGTACGATGGTTGTTCCCTATTGGTGATGCATTTTTCCAAGACGAGTGGACACCCGTTCACACATCTCACGTCGTCTTGGACTCGTTTTGTGAGAACGAGAATGAATTATCGCTACTCTCTGGCCAGCACAGTCACCAGACCGCATCATTACTGAGACTTTGTGGACTACTTTGGCGAAAAGATTCGTGATAGCTCCACCTCCATAATCGTTACCTGAACTTACCTCTCTTATGTAGCAAGACTGGTATGAGATTCACTTCAAAACCATACAGGACCAGTATGTATCCATTCCCGAGACGACTGGAAGCTATTTAAATGTCAATGTTGTTGATAATGTGTTGCGTTTTTGACGTTTCCAAATTTTTGTCCAACCCCAGTACTTTAATGTATGTCTGCTAATATGAATATGAACGTTTCTCAAGCGGATCATGCCTTGGTATCTTAATTTCCTCCTGGTTTGAATTGTACACGAAGAGGCTCATTTCATTTTTTTCAATTTTCATTGATTATTTTTTCATTTAATATTAATTAATCGATTAATAGTGTCGGTTCAATATGTGTTTCTCATGAAATATTGTCAGTAACGTACGCAATCACACATCTGGAGAGTGGGCGGTACAAATTCATTTTGGAATAATTTAAAACTAAATTTCCCTCAAGCTTCAGGCATAATGGCCCACATGTTTGTCGAAAGACCAATACCAAGTTTGGGAGCGGTAGCGAGCTGTGAGTTTCCAAAAGTAACAGCTTTGTCTTTCTGTCAAGTGCTCCAGTTTGAGCGAAAAAAAGAGTACATGGGATGAGATGCAGCCGTGAAATTAGAATAGAAGTACAGTCACGCTGAAAAGCCGCAGTGACTTATGTTCAGATAGTCACTTTGGACAAGAAGCCGTAAAGGGCTCTAAAATGCCGACGCCTCCTGTTTAATTACAGTGAATAGTTAGCTCTACAAAGAAAAAATTACCTGTGAGAAGTAACTACCTGTAGACGGTAACAGAGTGAGTTCATGGTTTTCACAACAGATTTTGTGGCCAGACCAAAGGTACACAACTATGAAGTGTGCAAATATTGAGACCTGTGGAACTGTGAATCTCAGACGTTTTTATCGTCAGCGACATGGATGCCAATGAAGAAGATCCGCAGAATCAACGCTGCCAAGCTACATATACTCTCCAGGCCACCAGGTCATATCACCTGCCGTGACCCCACACACAGGCGTAAACTTTTCCGTGGGAAAAACTGACCACATACGGTAAGCACGAACCTAAAAACGCAGACAGCATGACGTCGGCGAGTCCCTGTATATCAGAGAAGACGAGTGACTCTGACAGCTACTGCAGCAGTGGAGCTCCTAACACGTAAGTTAAAGACAAAACCTACTCAAAAATCCACTGCTAGCGGCCTATTTTATAATCTAATTGACCCAACTGATAATTATTTTCGCACGTTATACGACCGAGACCATTGAGGTTGGTTTAGGAGACGATTCCCAGCAAAAATTACGTTCTTCCCATTTGCATCTATGCATCAGTTGTCGCTGCTGGCAGACGTATGGCCAAGATGACAGACCAGCAACATGTGAATGCTCTGTGTCCAGCAGAACATTTTGCGATGATTACCATGCAAGTTTGGACAAGAAGAGAATAGAAGCTTTCGAAATGTGGTGCTACAGAAGAATGCTGAAGATAAGGTGGGTAGATCACGTAACTAATGAGGAGGTATTGAATAGGATTGGGGAGAAGAGAAGTTTGTGGCACAACTTGACTAGAAGAAGGGATCGGTTGGTAGGACATGTTTTGAGGCATCAAGGGATCACAAATTTAGCATTGGAGGGCAGTGTGGAGAGTAAAAATCGTAGAGGGAGACCAAGAGATGAATACACTAAGCAGATTCAGAAGGATGTAGGTTGCAGTAGATACTGGGAGATGAAGAAGCTTGCACAGGATAGAGTAGCATGGAGAGCTGCATCAAACCAGTCTCAGGACTGAAGACCACAACAACAACCATGCAAGTGCAGGCATGAGGGAGTTATCACTTCCAATTTCGAAAATGGAGTTGGTTTGCCTGTGGGAAGTACTTCGGCTGGTTTTCGTGTTGCTCTGGATGTTGTCTTTTGGACCGGACGTGGTTAAGTTTTCGGATCTGTAACGGTTTGTGAGCTTAGTGTTCAAAATGTTCAAATGTGTGTAAGTTCTTAAGGGACCAAACTGCAGAGGTTATCGGATCCTAGACTTACACACTACTTAAACTAACTTAAACTAACCTATGCTAAGAACAACACACAGACCCATGCCCGAGGGAGGACTCGTACCTCCGGCAGGAGAGGCCGCGCAGTCAATGACACGGCTCCTCTAACCGCGCGGCTGAGCTTAGTGCAAATAAATGGTGTTGTACCAACAACACAACAGGATGGTATTCTATGAGAGTTTAGTAGGTTTAAAGACTAAACTGAGGGCAAAGAAAGATGCAGTTATTGCTTTCTGTCAAGATGCTGAATACTGCGGCTGTTTCCAGGTGGTTTTGTGTGTCAAGATATGAACTAGTACATGCACAAGTGCCAGCAATCCGTTATCAATTGAATGTCCAGGATTCCGTCTTCCAAGTTATCCCTTTATGTGAAAGATCACCAACTAATATTACGCACCAGCAGTGGTGTGTTGCCAGAAGTACAAACGACGAAACATACGTAAATCTGTTTATTTTAAATGTATTCATATACTACAAAATTATAATTCTGTCTACAATTCCTAGTGGCTATCCCTCCATACTTTCCATTAATTTTTATATCAATTTATTTGTAGCGCACTGTCATTTGTCAACAATCGCTGTTATGATGATAAGACTTCGCAGTGGTATAGTGCTTGCTACGTTAAGTTGAACGGAATGGACAGTGTCTTGAAAGGAGGATATAAGATGAACATCAACAAAAGCAAAACGAGGATAATGGAATGTAGTCGAATTAAGTCGGGTGATGCTGAGGGAATTAGATTAGGAAAAGAGACACTTAAAGTAGTAAAGGAGTTTTGCTATTTGGGGAGCAAAATAACTGATGATGGTCGAACTAGAGAGGATATAAAATGTAGACTGGCAATGGCAAGGAAAGCGTTTCTGAAGGAGAGAAATTTGTTAACTTCGAGTATTGATTTAAGTGTCAGGAAGTCGTTTCTGAAACTATTTGTATGGAGTGTAGCCATGTATGGAAGTGAAACACGGACGTATCGAATTTTTTTCTTAACAATTATTTCTCTGTACAATCTACCCGGCAACATCCTTACAAGCTTTTTAGACCGTAATGAAGCAATGCGAGCATATATTTTTACATATCTATTACGTACACTCATTTTGCCAATGCTAACCGTTTCCGATCGCTATATGCTCCCCCGTTATATTTCACGTTAGTGGATCTTTGTGAACGCTAGTATTGTCTTTCACGGCAGGTCCACTTTTGAGACAGGTATGCGGAGGCCAGACTTCTACTCTGTCGTACTCTGGAGCAGAATAGTACGGACCACTATACGTACATTTTCATGAGAGCAGTTAGCGTAATGATTTTCAAGCGAAGTTAATATACTAAATCGTCTAACCTATTTTGTAATGATACTTTCGGAAAAACATTGATAAACTTCTTCAAAAAAAATTATGTGCATGGTATCAGTAGCTGTTCTATGGCAACTACAGAAATCCTTTTTTTCGTTGCGATGCGCATTTCGTTTTATTCAGAAAGCATTGCCAACGGAAAGCATTTGTCGTCTATTTCTTGCTTATAATGGCGATGTGACCACTACACGGATCTTACACTAGAGTTTCTCTTTGGTGTTAGTGCAAATTAAAGAAAATGGAAGACCATAAACAAAATACAATTAGACTAGGAAATGAGACACTAAAAGTAATACATGAGTTTTCTGTTTCGATAGGAAAATAACTGATGATGGTCGACGTAGGCAGGCTGTAACATGCGGACTGGCAGTAGCCAGAAAAAAATTTCTGAAAAAAATAGAAATTTGTTAGTATTTGATATAAATGTAAATGTCAGGAAGTCTCTGGTGAAGGTGTTTTGCTGAAGTGTACTCTTGTACGTGGTCGACATGCAGTTTTGACGCCGAGAACATAAGCTTTTGAAATGTGGTGCTGCAGAGAAATGCTCAAGATTGAATGGGTTATGGAGTCACTGACGAGGAGGTACGGAATCGGACTGGCACAAAAATAAATCTATGGCACAACTTGATTACGAGAAACGATCGGTTGATAGGACACGCTCTGGGGCGTAAAGGAGTAGTTAACTTGGAAACAGAGGGAAGTGTGGAGATAAAAACTGTAGAGGGAGATCAGGGGATGAGTTCTGTAACTAGGTTCAAATGGAAGCGGACTGCAGTAGTTATTCGCAGATGAGAAGACTAGCACATATCAGTCGGGCGGCGTTGAATAAGTAATGTAATACATTTTTTCCTCGGCCAGTTACGGTCGAAAAAATACAGAATTTGTTGGGGCACATCGTGAAATACTCCCGCTTCAGCCTCTATAGTTTCATACAGTTCCGATAAATGGCGGCGTTATACGCAGCTTTTAAAATGGCGTCTGTAACTTAGGTGCGTTCCAAGCATTTTAGCTGTTATTGAATTTCTTTTGGCGGAAAACCAGAGCATCGGACATATTCATAGGTGCTTGCAGAATGTCTGCGGCGACCTGTCAGTGAACAAAAGAATGGCGAGTCGTTGGGCGAGACGTGTGACCACATCGCAACTATTCTTCCTCCTTCACCCAACAGCCAGCATCTCGCACCTTCCGACTTCCATCTGGTTGGCACAATAAAGGATGCACTCTGCGGGAGGCAGTATGTGGATGAAGGACAGGTTATTGATGTAACAAGACGCTGGCTCCGACGTCACCAATAGTGTCCTACCATCCGGGCATACAGACCATCCCATTAAGGTGACATAACGCAGTCAGTTTGAGCGGAGATTATGTTGAAAAATAGGGTATTGTAGCCAGAAGAGCGGAGAATAATATGGTGTTTTGGAATCCTGAATAAGACCAACCTGCTTTCAGAAAAAAATTGTTGCATTGATTATTGAACATCTCTCGCAGTAGCATGGAAAGCTGCATCGAACGATTCATTGGACTGAAGGTCACAACAAAGCTGACAATCAAGTCTGGTAAAATGCAGTAGCTTCCGACAGCCACTAACACAGCTGTGGGTCAAGAGGGAGCGAAGGGAAGGACTGTTTCGCTGGTCACGTCATCATTCTTTTTAGTTGCCTAGGCTCCTGGGTGAATTTCCGCATTTGATTGATTTAGAGTATAGAGATTTCTTTAAATAGCAGCCTTTTGTGCTGGCTACCGAGTCATGTGTCGCCCGGCGCCAACCAGCTGCGTCCATTTCCGGGCTGCGCGCGGCAGAAGCGCCGATATGTCCGACGCCAGCCGCCACCGGCCGCGTGGCTCTGCTGAGAAACAATGCCGGCTGTGCAGCCAGGCGCCCTCGACACGCCGCCCAAGGCCGCTCGCCGAAGGTTACTGTGTTACTGGCGCAGCCGGCCAAGTCACGTGACGTGACGTGACGTGGCGCCACCGCAGCCTCAGCCCCGCACAAGCTTCTACAATCTCACATAACAGCCGAACGGGCACGACTGTTTTCTTCGATACGGTACATGATTACTCAGAAATTCGTCTGTAGAATAGAAGCACTTATCGAGTAAAAATAAATTCTATTTATTTTGAAAGTTTCACTATCCAAGAGGGAGGAGATGTGAGGGGATGGATGCGGGTGGGAGCATATGTGTGTGTGGGGGAGGGTTGGGGTGGGGGGGAAGTCGCGGCAACAGCCCAACAAAATGCACTACTGGCCATTAAAATTGCTACACCACGAAGATGACGTTTCACAGACGCGATATATAACCGACAGGAAGAAGATGCTGTGATATGCAAATGATTAGCTTTTTAGAGCATTCACACAAGGTAGGCGCCGGTGGCGACACCTACAACGTGCTCACATGAGCAAAGTTTCCAACCGATTTCTCATACACAAACAGCAGTTGACCGGCGTTGCCTGGTAAAACGTTGTTCAAAAAATGGCTCTGAGCACTATGGGACTTAACTTCTGAGGTCATCAGTCCCCTAGAACTTAGAACTACCTAAACCTAACTAACCTAAGGACATCACACACATCCATGCTCGAAGCAGGATTCGAACCTGCGACCGTAGCGGTCGCTCGGTTCCAGACTGTAGCGCCTAGAACCGTTCGGCCACACTGGCCGGCTGAAACGTTGTTGTGATGCCTCGTGTAAGGAGGAGAAATGCGTACCATCACTTTTCCGACTTTGATAAAGGTCGGATTGTAGCCTATTGCGATTGCGGTTTATCGTATCGCGACATTGATGCTCCCGTTGGTAGAGATTCAATGACTGTTAGCAAAATATGGAATCGGTGGTTTCAGGAGGGTAATACGGAACGCCGTGCTGGATCCCAACGGCCTCGTATCACTAGCAGTCGAGATGACAGGCATCCGCATGGCTGTAACGAATCGTGCAGCCACGTCTCGATATCTGAGTCAACAGATGGCGACGTTTGCAAAACAACAACCATCTGCACGAACAGTTCGATGACGTTTGCAGCAACATGGACTATCAGCTCGGAGACCATGGCTGTGGTTACCCTTGACGCTGCATCACAGACAGGAGCGCCTGCGATGGTGTACTCAACGACGAACCTGGGTGCACGAATGGCAAAACGTCATTTTTTTCGGATGAATCCAGGTTCTGTTTACAGCATCATGATGGTCGCATCCGTGTTTGGCGACATCGCGGTGAACCTACATTGGAAGCGTGTATTCGTCATCGCCATACTGGCGTATCATCCGGCGTGATGGTATGGGATGCCATTGGTTAAACGTCTCGGTCACCTCTTGTTCGCATTGACGGCACTTCGAACAGTGAACGTTACATTTCAGATGTCTTTCGACCCGTGGCTCACCCTTCATTCGATCCGTGCGAAACCCTACATTTCAGCAGGATAATGCACTACCGCATTTTGCAGGTCCTGTAGGGGCCTTTCTGGATACAGAAAATGTTCGACTGCTGCCCTGGCCAGCACATTATCCAAATCTCTCACCAATTGAAAACGTCTGTTCAATGGTGGCCGAGCAACTGACTCGTCACAATACGCGTCACTACTCTTGATGAACTGTGGTATCGTGTTGAAGCTGCATGGGCAGCTGTACCTGTACACGTCATCCAAGCTCTGTTTGACTCAATGCCCAGGCGTATCAAGGCCGTTATTACGGCCAGAGGTGGTTGTTCTGGGTACTGGTTTCTCAGGATCTATGCACCCAAATTACGTGAAAATGTAATCACATGTCAGTTCTAGTATAATATATTTGTCCAATGAATACCCGTTTGTCATCTGCATTTCTTCTTGGTTTAGCTATTTTAATGGCCAGTAGTGTAAATAGGAGGATCGTGAAATAAGTGAATTTCCCTACTTTATTCCTCTGCAAAGTAAACTGCGTCCGTAACATGTGGGGGCTGGCGTGTTCGACGGACACCTGTTGACGACGCTCACACCGGCTTCCGATGCAAGCCGCATTATGTTGCCAGTACGCTGCCAGCTAGCACACAGTTACCACTAAAAAGTGTGTCCGCTTGTGAGCTGTGCTATGTCATTCCTTTTTTCGAACCAAAACAGTTATCCGCGCTCACTATCTATCGGCAGTCAAACACAGTCTATCGGGATGGCTGTGTGAGCATTTAAATTGGGATGACACCTGGGTCCATCATTCGACCTCTAAGATAAAACGTCAGAGCACGGTGCGGAACAAACCTGGCGAAAGTGCCCCAAAAAAAGGCGAAGGTCACACATTCCATAGAAAAAGCTACGGAAACGAACTTCGGAACAATCAGGGCAGGGCTTTAACAACTCGCTGATTTTGAGCATGAGAAACCGCTCCTGGTCACGCTCTAGCTCAAGAGTAGAGCAGTTGGGCGTGGTGGGGACTGAGCGAAACACGCACGCATCATGTGGTCGTGACAACACGGAAGAAATGCCAATAGCCAAATAGTTGTTGGTCAGTTTTGACTTCGGTACTATCTAATAGCAGCGGTGGCGAGTCGGCATTGTGTAACACCGACAACGTCTTCGCATTTTATTTCGCAGTGCGAGGGGTCTTGTCATTTTATACAAAGAAGTTGGTTCAATAGTGTTTAGTGCATCTTTATACGCTAAATACTTTCAGGAAATTCAATTTATAAAAGGTAATACATTTCTTACCACGTTACACAGTAAGTAAACGGAAAACTTGAAGGATCTGAGCGTATACATGAGATCTCAGCACTTAATAGGAAGCTGAAACTTCCTGGTAGATTAAAACTGTGTGCCGGCCCAAGACTCGAACTAGGGACCTTTGCCTTTCGCGGGCAAGTGCTCTACCACTTGAGCTACCTAAGCACGACCCACGCCCCGTCCTCACAGCTTTACTTCAGCCAGTAACTCGTCTCCTACCTTCCAAACTTTACAGAAGCTGTCCTTGGTAGAGCAATTGCCCGCGAAAGGCAAAGGTCCCGAGTTCGAGTCTTGGTCCGGCACACAGTTTTAATCAAATATTTCACTATCTTGCAAGATTGTACTTCTACGTATCTTTATTTATGGTGGAGTAAATCGCGTTTTTACTTGCACAATGGGACGCAGGCTCTTGACCCAATACTACGTAAACACTGGCCTCTTCTGCCCACTTCAAAGATAATGTAACCGGATTGTATAATGAAGAGTCCCTCTACCTGTTCCCACCACAGATCACATGGTGCAAATTGGGATGCCTTTATCATGGTCTTTGACGATCGTTTAACTTATGTTTACGTCATTGGCTACTTAGACACAGTGTAGCGAAGTTTAAAACCTGTGATTCCGTTATCTATTTTATTTCACAACCACATCAAGCGAAGAAGGTATGCTAACCAGTAAATTAGCCTATTACCCAAATGTTCTCGCATTCACTTTTGACGAAATTGGTTTCTGTAACCGTAGATACATGTTTTGACGATGACTTGTGCTCTACTCAAGTCTAATGATTGTTAATGCGTAAGTAGGAGTACAAATTATGCAGCCCATACATTGTGTGCCCTGCTTTTTTCTGATACTTATTCTTTTTTATTCCCCTTCATGAACCATGGACCTTGCCGCTGCCTCAGCGATACAGATACCCGCACCGCAGGTGCAACCACAACGGAAGGGTATCTGTTGAGAGGTCAGACAAACGTGTAGTTCCTGAAGAGGAGCAGCAGCCTTTTCAGTAGTTGCAGGGGAAATAGTCTGGATGGTTGACTGATCTGGCCTTGTAACATTAACCAAAACGGTCTTGCTGTTGTGGTACTGCGAACGGCTGAAAGCAAGGGGAAACTACAGCCGTAATTTTTCCAGAGGGCATGCAGCTTTACTGTATGCTTAAATGACGATGGCATCTTCTTGGGTAAAATATTACGGAGGTAAAATAGTCCCCCATTCGGATCTCCGGGCGGGGACTACTGAGGAGGACGTTGTTATCAGGAGAAAGAAAACTGGCGTTCTATGGGTCGGAGCGTGGGAGGTCAGATCCCTTAATCGGGCAGGTAGATTAGAAAATTTAAAAAGGGAAATGGATAGGTTAATGTTAGATATAATGGGAATTAGTGAAGTTCGGTGGCAGGAGGAGCAAGGCTTCTGGTCGGGTGAATACAGGGTTATAAATACAAAATCGAATAGGGGTAATGCAGGAGTAGGTTTATTAATGAATAAAAAATAAAGAGTGAGGGTAAGCTACTACGAACAGCACAGTGAACGCATCATTGTAGCCAAGATAGATACGAAGCCGACGCCTACCACAGTGGTAGAAGTTTATATGGCTACTAGCTCCGCAGATGAAGAAGAGATTGAAGAAATGTATGATGCGATAAAAGAAATTAATCAGATAGTGAAGGGAGACGAAAATTTAGTAGTCATGGGGGACTAGAATTCGATAGTAGGAAAAGGAAGATAAGGAAAATTAGTAGGTGAATATGCTATGGGGGTAAGGAATGAAAGAGGAAGCCGCCTGGTAGAATTTTGCACAGAGCATAACTTAATCATAGCTAACACTTGGTTTAAGAATCATGACAGAAGGTTGTATACGTGGAAGAGGCCTGGAGACACTGGAAGATTTAAAATAGATTATATGATGGTTAGACAGAGATTTAGGAACCAGGTTTTAAACTGTAAGACATAGCCTGGGACAGATGTGGACTCTGACCACAATCTATTGGTTATGAACTGTAGATTAAAACTGAAGAAACTGAAAAAAGGTGGGAATTTAAGGAGATGGGACCTGGATAAACTGACTAAACCAGAGGTTTTAGACAATTTCAGAGAGAGAGTTAGGGAACGATTGACAAGAACGGAGGAAAGAAATACAGTAGAAGAGGAGTGGGTAGCTTTGAGAGATGAAATAGTGAAGGCAGCAGAGGATCAAGTAGGTAAAAAGACGAGGGCTAGTAGAAATCCTTGGGTAACAGAAGAGATACTGAATTTAATTGATGAAAGGAGAAAATATAAAAATGCGGTAAATGAAGAAGGCAAAAATGAATACCAACGTCTCAGAAATGAGATCGATAGAAAGTGCAAAATGGCTAAGCAGGGATGGCTAGAGGCATGGTGCCAGTCATGCCTCTAGTACCTCAATAGGTATGGGAAGGGGAGACCGGCAAAGCTTACAGTTGACAGTGTAGTGGGTGGTGGTGGGATCTCTCATGGAAAAATTCCTGTAGTTGTTGGTGCTAGAGCTGCACCAATTTTAGTCTGAAGTCAGCTGATAGGTATACCTGTTTAAAAGAAGTCCCTCTAACTAAGGGCTCACCTTCAGAGGACGTCATGTTTGCAAGTCGAGAAAGAATTTGCATATTTCATCATTATATAAGAGGTATTAGAGATAAAGTTAATGAACTGCTTATAGATGCTGACTCTGAAATTACTGGTATATCGGAGCAGCACTTAAATAATTTTCAATTGAGAGGCTTCCTTTACCAGAATACAGATTAGCTGGCTGTTTTTCAAGGAGTTCCTTGCGGGGTGGGGGAGTGGCTATGTACGTAAAAAATAATATTCCATTTGAGTCCATAGATGTATCACGAGACTGCACTGAACAGATATTTGAATGTCACGCAGGGGCAGTCGAATTTAGTGAAACTAAACTTCCCATTGTTGTTGTTTATAGGTCCCCTAACTCTGACTTCAGAGCATTTCTGCTCAAGCTGGAGAGGGTTCTTGATTCACTTTGTAGGAAGTACCCAAAATTAGTTATATGTGGTGACTTCAACACAAAATTATGTAAATGATGGAGCAAGAAAAGGGATGTTGGTAGATCTCCTAAATTCGTATGATCTGATGCAGACTGTGTTTTTTCCAACGAGTGTGCAGGGGAACAGTAGCACAGCCATACACAATATTATCATTCATTCTACATTACTAAATGGGCATTCTGTTAGTGAAAGGGTGAATGCCCTTTCAGACCATAATGCACAAATTTTGACACTAAAAGGCTTTTGTACTCAAACAGATGTCACATATAATTATAAACTATGTAGGAAAGTTAATCCAACAGTTATAGAGAGTTTTTCAAATATTATCAAGGATCAAGAGTGGCAGCATGTTTATGGCGCTGATAACATAGATGATAAATATGATGCTTTCCTTAACACATTTCTCATGCTGTTTGAGAGTTGTTTTCCATTATAACGTTCTAAACGGGCTACTGGCAGTAACAGGCAGCCCGGGTTGCTAACTAGTGGGGAAAGTTATCATGTAGAACAAAGCAGGAATTATATCAAAATGTTAGAAGTAGTCACAATCAAGCTGCAGTAGCCCATTACAAACAGTGTTGTAAGGTGCTTAAAAACGTTATTAGGAAGTCAAAGAGTATGTAGTATGCAAATAGAATAGCTAATTTAGAGGATAAAATTAAAATCATATGGTCAGTTGTGAAGGAAGTGTCTGGTCAGCAGCAGAAGGTCGACGATATAAAGTCAGTTCGTAGTAAAAATATTTCTCTTACTGATAAATCAGGTATATGTACATTAACAATCATTTTCTGAACATTGCTGGTGAATTAAACAAAAATTCAATTTCTACAGGTTAATCATATAACTTTCTTGGCAAATGCCTTTCCAAGACTGAAGTCTCAAACACTCCTCTGTGGTACAGACAGAGGAGAGGTTGAATCAGTAATTAAATCACTGAAGACTAAGGTCTCTCATGGATGTGATGGAGTGCTTAGCAGAATATTAAAGTAGTGTGCTGCATATGTTAGCCTTGTATTTAGCTGTATTTGTAATAGTAAAGCCGCTTTATAAAAAGGGAGAAATGGATAATGTAGATAATTTTAGTCCTATTTCTATGCTATCAGTGTTTGCTAAAGTTATTGTGTATGTAGGGATAACCGGACATTTTATATCACACGATTTGCTGTCAAATGTACAGTTCTGCTTTAGAAGTCGTTTAACAACTGAAAATACTATATTCTCTTTTCTCTGTAAGGTACTGGATGGGCGTTTGATTGTGTTGATCACAAAATATTGCTCCAGAAGTTGAACCATTACAGAATACGGGGAGTAGCTCACAATTGGTTCACCTCTTACTTTAGCAACAGACAGCAAAAGGTCCTTATTCACAATGTTTAGAATGGCTGTGATGTGGGGTCTCAGTGGGATTCGATCAAGTGGGGCTGTCCGAGGGTTCAGTGTTGGGGCCACACCTGTTCCTTATTTATATAAATGATATGCCCTCTAGTACTACGAGTAACTCTAAAATATTTCTATTTGCTGATGACAGCAGATTGGCAGTAAAGGTTGTTGTGTGCAACAATGGCTCGGTTTCAAATAGTGCAGTTCATGACCTAAGTTCATGGCTTGTAGAAAATAAACTAACGCTAAATCACAGTAAGACTCGGTTTCTACAGTTTCTAACACACAATTTAACAAAACCTGACGTTTTAATTTCACTGACTGGGCATATGATTAGTGAAACTGAAAAGTTCAAATTTCTAGGTGGTCAGATAGATAGTAAACTGTCGTCGAAACCCCAAGTTTAGGATCTTGTTCAAAGACTTAATGCTGCCATTTTTAATATTCGAACGGTATCTGAAGTGAGTGATCGTTCGACACGAAAATTAGTCTACTTTGCTTATTTTCATTCGATCATGTCCTTTGGTGTTATATTTTGGGGTAACTATTCCCATTCTAAAAGGATATTTTTGGCTCAGAAACGGGCGGTTCGGGCAATAAGTGGTGTAAGTTCACGACCCTCTTGTCGACCCCTGTGAAAGAGTCAGGGTATTTTGACATTTGCCTCTCAGTATATATATTTCTTACTGTCATTTCTTGTCAACAACATTAGCTTATTCCCAAGAATAAGCATATTTAACTCACCTAATACTCAACAGAACTCAAACCTGCATTTGGATCGCACTTCCTTAACTCTTATGCAGAGAAGTGTGCAGTATACTGCTGCAGCTATTATCAATAATCTACCACTCGAATTCAAAAATCTTGGCAGTAATCCAGGCGCTTTCAAATCGAAACTGTAGTTTCCTCATGGGTCACTCCTATTCTGTCGAGGAGTTCCATGAGAAATTAGGCTGATTCTTGTTGTATTGTTGATTGCGTTTACGTAAACTCATGCTCTGACTTTTTTTGGGATCATAAACATTTGATTTTTATCTGTTATTCAGTTTATGTTGTAATTTCATGTACTGACAGATCCCATGACCTTGGAGATTTTCTCCTCAATTTGGTCCTGTGGAACTTGACGTATTAATAAATAAACAAAAATAAATAAACAAATTTAAGGATGTAGAGGCATATATCACTAGGGGTAAGATATAGCCTACAGGCAAAAGACCTTTGCAGAAATGAGGACTACCTGTATGAATATTAGAAGCTCATGTGGAAAACCGGTTCTAAGCAAAGAAGGGAAAACAAATGTGGAAGGAGTATATAGATGGTCTATACAATGGCGATGAACTTGAGGTAATATTATGGAAATTGAAGAGGACGTAGCTGAAGATGAAATGGGAGACATGATACTGCGTGAAGAATTTGACAGAGCACTGAAAGACCTAACTCGAAACAAGGCCCCGGGAGTAGACAACATTCCATTAGAACTACTGATAGCCTTGGGAGACCCAGTCATGACAAAACTCTACCATCTGGTGAGCAAGGTGTATGAGACAGGCGAAATACCCTCAGACTTTAAGAACAATAGAATAATTCCAATCCCAAAAAAAGCAGGTGTTGACAGGGGTGAAAATTACCGAATTATCAATTTAATGAGTCACGACTGCAAAAGCATATTTAACTCACCTAATACTCAACAGAACTCAAACCTGCATTTGGATCGCACTTCCTTAACTCTTATGCAGAGAAGTGTGCAGTATACTGCTGCAGCTATTATCAATAATCTACCACTCGAATTCAAAAATCTTGGCAGTAATCCAGGCGCTTTCAAATCGAAACTGTAGTTTCCTCATGGGTCACTCCTATTCTGTCGAGGAGTTCCATGAGAAATTAGGCTGATTCTTGTTGTATTGTTGATTGCGTTTACGTAAACTCATGCTCTGACTTTTTTTGGGATCATAAACATTTGATTTTTATCTGTTATTCAGTTTATGTTGTAATTTCATGTACTGACAGATCCCATGACCTTGGAGATTTTCTCCTCAATTTGGTCCTGTGGAACTTGATGTATTAATAAATAAACAAAAATAAATAAACAAATTTAAGGATGTAGAGGCATATATCACTAGGGGTAAGATATAGCCTACAGGCAAAAGACCTTTGCAGAAATGAGGACTACCTGTATGAATATTAGAAGCTCATGTGGAAAACCGGTTCTAAGCAAAGAAGGGAAAACAAATGTGGAAGGAGTATATAGATGGTCTATACAATGGCGATGAACTTGAGGTAATATTATGGAAATTGAAGAGGACGTAGCTGAAGATGAAATGGGAGACATGATACTGCGTGAAGAATTTGACAGAGCACTGAAAGACCTAACTCGAAACAAGGCCCCGGGAGTAGACAACATTCCATTAGAACTACTGATAGCCTTGGGAGACCCAGTCATGACAAAACTCTACCATCTGGTGAGCAAGGTGTATGAGACAGGCGAAATACCCTCCGACTTTAAGAACAATAGAATAATTCCAATCCCAAAAAAAGCAGGTGTTGACAGGGGTGAAAATTACCGAATTATCAATTTAATGAGTCACGACTGCAAAATACTGACACGAATTCTGTACAGACGAATGGAAAAACGTAGATGACGACCTCGGGGATGATCGGTTTGGATTCTATCGAAATGTTGGAATACGCGGGGCAGTACTGACCCTACGACTTATCTTAGAATATAGATTAAGGAATGGCAAACCTACTTTTCTAGCATTTGTAGACTTAGAGAAAGCTTTTGACAATGTTGACTGGGGTACTCTCTTTCAAATTCTGAAGGTGGCAGGGGTCAAATACAGAGAGCGAAAGGTTATTTACAATTTGTACAGAAACCAGATGGCAGTTATAAGAGGCAAGGGGCATGAAAGGGAAGCAGTGGTTGGGAAGGGAGTGAAACAGGGTTGTAGCCTATCCCTGATGTTATTCAATCTGTATATTGAGCAAGCAGTGAAGGAAACAAAATAAAAATTCGGATTAGGAATTAAACTCCATTGAGAAGAAATAAAAACTTTGAGGGTTGTCGATGACATTGTAATTCTTTAAGAAACAGCAAAGGACCTCGAAGAGCAGTTGAACGAAATGGACAGTGTCTTGAAAGGAGAATAAAAGATGCACATCAACAAACACAAAACGAGGATAATGGAATGTAGTCGAATTAAATCCGGTGTTGCTGAGGAAGTTATATTAAGAAATGGGACACTTAAAATAGTGGATGAGTTTTGCTATTTGGGGAGCAAAACAACTGATAAAATATAGACTGTCAATGACAAGGGAAGCGTTTCTGAAGGAGAGAAATTTGTTAACATCGAATATAGATTTAAATGTCAGGAAGTCGTTTCTGAAAGTATTTGTATGGAGTGTAGCCATGTATGGAAGTGAAAGATGGACGATAAATAATGTAGACAAGAAGAGAATAGAAGCTTTCGAAATGTGGTGCCACAGAAGAATGCTGAAGATTAGATGGGTAGATAACGTCACTAAGGAGGAGGTACTGAACAGAATTGGGAAGAAGAGGAATTTTTGGTACAACTTGACTAGAAGAAGGTATGGGTTGGTAGGACACGTTCTGAGGCATCAAGGGATCACCAATTTAGTACTGGAGGGTAGCGTGGTGTGGGCTAATGCACAACAGGATTGTTGGACTGTTCTTCTTTGCGGAACAAACTGCGAATGGGTTAGTGTATCTAGACATGTTAGAGCAGTTTGTGTACCCTCGGATACAAGACTTGCAACCCAACATCATTTTTCACCAAGATGGAGCTCCACCACACCGATCAACGGCTGTTCGCAAGTTCCTGAATAGTAAATTTCCCAATCGTTGGATCGGACGCTGAGGCCAGGCCACCACGTTCACCCGACATTACGCCGCTTGATTTCTTCATGCAGGGTTTCGCGAAGAACCGCATGTATGCGACCAAAGTCGAAGATATTCCTACGTTCCGACATCGTATGACTAATGCGATTGCAACAATAAAGAACTTGGTACGAAATTGAATATAGACTCGATATACTTTGTGCTACAAATGGTTCACATGTAGAAGTGTATTGATAATAAATAAACAAATTATTTGAGATGCTCTACAGTGTAGTGCATTTTTCATTGTCATTTCTACTGTGTTTGTTTCCTGGGTCTCTGAAATCAGGGAGGTCTGAGTAGGATACCCTGTATAATGACGATCAGCCGGTACCCATACGATAACCTGGCATCATAGAGGGTCTTGAAGATTATGTAACGTTACATCGAAACAGACTGCAAATAGAATGAGACCTATAAATACAGTTGAAGGTGTTATTCATAAATACCAAGCAGTAACTGTTCCTTGACATAAATAAAACAGTTTTCTGTCGATGAAAACTGTATTGGTTATACTTAAGTATAAGTCGCAGTCTTCATGATGCCGTCTTTTATGAATGACATAATTATGAAGGTAACTGGAACGAGTTTCCAGGAAGGGCATAGTGTAACGTAGGAATGCTGTTGTTGTAGTCTTCAGTCCGAAGACTGGTTTGATGCATCTCTCCGTGTTACTCTATCCTGTGCTGTATTCATCTCTTGATCTCCCTCTACGACTTTTACCCCACGCGCTTCCCTCCAGTACTAGGTTGGTGATCCCTTGATGTCTCAGAATGTGTCCTACCCTTTTTTTTGGTCAGGTTCTACGGTAAATTTTTCTTCTCCTCAATTCTCTCCAGTACTACTCATTAGTTATGTGATCTACCCATCTAACCTTCAGCATTCTACTGTGGCACCAAATTTTAAAAAATTCTCTTCTCTTCTTGTCTAAACTATTTATCGTCCATTTTTCACTTCCATACATGGCTACACTTCATACAAATATAAATCCTTTCAGAAAGGACTTCCTGACACTTAAATCTACACTCGACGTTAACAAACTTCTGGAATATATGAGTAAAATAAAAGGAAGCAATGGGTGAAATCCTGTGCATTTATAGTGTCTACTCTCGTTCACTACTGAGAAGCGCCCAGAGCAAAGGAGCAAAGTCAGTCGCAATGGACAGATCTTCGCCAAAAGGGTGTTAGAACGACATCGTAAGCCACCGCATCTGTACTCTTGGACGGGAACTTTCACGAGATAAAAATCTCAGGCTCTTGGGAATCGAACTAGCCCCTCTTGGATCAAACGCCACCATTACTAAGGTTTAACGATCTCGGCCGGGAGGAATAACAGGATCTGATACAGCCATAAAGAATGTTAAAGGCAAGCTCGTGACTGGGAGTTGAAGGTATGTGTAAACATGGACTTTATACCAAACAAGATCTTCAAAAAACTTCGAAAGATTGATCACTTACATATTCAGTTTTTTAAAAAAGTTAATATTCGGTTAATATGCACGCTACAAGTTAAGTTTGAAACGGCTGAAAGATTTACTGCTTTGAGAAACGTCTTTCATAACGCGAATGCTCTGTTTTCGCAGTATTCAGCGAGTTAATTTCA
Source organism: Schistocerca cancellata (assembly GCF_023864275.1). Taxonomy (NCBI): domain Eukaryota; kingdom Metazoa; phylum Arthropoda; class Insecta; order Orthoptera; family Acrididae; genus Schistocerca; species Schistocerca cancellata. The sequence goes on from NC_064628.1 coordinate 125,097,010, forward strand.
CTTGCCCATGGCCCAAAAATTACAATAAGTTACTGATACAGTCATAAGCTAAACAGGGTGTCCCAGGAGGAATCGTCTTTTTTCAGGGATATGACAGGAACGTTCATTTGTCTAAAAAACTTCATGTGGACATATGCCCTACCGCGAATCACTTCAGTGATAGAACACATTTTACCAGGAGTGGTGAAAACAACTCTCAACCACAGTTACCCTAATCGCTGTATGTGTCGTGGTAGTTCAGTTAACTGGCCACCAAGATCGCTAGGCCTTACGCCAGTAAGTTTGAATAAAGTCTGAGCTGTATAAACGAAAGGTGGTGACGCGAGATGGACTGCTCGGTCGCAACACGGACCCTGTTGCCCTCATTAGGAAACGTGCAGAGGCTCTCCGGTAAGCAACACAAGAGTAAGAGTGCACGTGTGCATTGCAGTGGACGGTTAGATAATCGAACATTTATTGTGAATTGTACAAAAAGGTGTTATGCGCCATGTACGATAATGCTTATTGGTGAATGTATTGAAAATATGTATTATTCAACTGATACTTTGTAAAACGCATGTTGTAATATTTACTGATTTACATGTGTACGTGAGTAAATGCGACAATGTATTGAATAATACAGAAAACAATAAAATGAAAAATATATCGAAAAATACGTAAAATGAATATTAATGTACATAAAATGTGTTCTATCACAGAAAACATTCGGAATATAGCATATTTCCGTACAAGGCTTTTTGCTTCAAATGATCGTTCATGTCGTATCCCTGAATACTGGCCATTACTCTTGGAACAACCTGTATAAAAGTTAATTGTCCCGCCTGTGACAGATAAATCTTTTTGTTAGTTCGTATTCAGCTCCAAGACGTAGGTCCCTCTCTTACGTTAAAATTCCTGTGATATCTATGATGCAGGCAAGAACTGTCAGGATAAAGCTGCGAAAAGGTACATACCTACAGCTCTAGAATTAAGGCAGGAAGATACAGCTGCAACAGTACCAACTAAAATTGTCCGAGGTGAATAACTGCCATCGAGTGCTAAGCTGTCTACGAAAAGAGATTGGTGGTGGACACATGTAAACAGCCCAGTCACGGTCAGTTGTGTACTTCGACGTTCGTCACGAAACACGTAACTGTCTCTTTCATGGCTGTAACGTAAGACGGTGTGTGCGTTTCCTGTGACACACTGCGCGCCGAACACGACTCACGGTTTTAATATGCGCGGACTTTCCATTGCGTAAAGTGTTGTTAGTCACCGACTTTTTCAAAGCTATCCACCACTTTAAAGCATCATGCTCTGCTTGTCTAATCTGTTTTTAAAGCGTGCAAATACAGCGAGACAATTGCTGATATAGTTCTTGCATTTAGTCGTAGTTTGACCATATTGAATATTCTACCGCCCAGATTCCATGGAGAACATTTTAGCCCAGATTTATGATTATTGTTCTGGCGTTGTTAACGAATACTAGCGTTTGTCCTTGATTTCGCTGAGGCTTGCTACTGCATTTTCTCCCGATCTTGACGAATTCTGACCGAGCGAGGTGGCGCAGTGGTTAGCACACTGGACTCGCATTCGAGAGGACGACGGTTCAATCCCGTCTCCGGCCATCCTGATTTAGGTTTTCCGTGATTTCCCTAAATCGCTTCAGGCAACTGCCGGGATGGTTCCTGTGAAAGGGCACGGCCGATTTCCTTCCCCATCCTTTCCTCACCCGAGCTTGCGCTCCGTCTCTAATGACCTCGTTGTCGACGGGACGTTAAACACTAATCTCCTCCCTCCTCCTCCTTGACGAATTCTGGTGCTAGAAGAAGTTTAAAACTTTTCATCATCGGTATTTGCCTGTAGTTGAAGATACGGTAGGATTAACTTTATGTTTGCCTTACAGAACACTGTGAAATAACGCCTTCCAGTAATTTCGAAATTGCACGCTGGGATATGCGACGTTACGAATGGTGTATCGTCCGTCAGGTATGAACATCACAACACAGATAAACAGTTGACGCATTACACTGAGGAAACAGTAACTTACTCTTTCAGTGAGTCCCTTCGATACCCCTGGAAATGGATCACCAGTGCTGGGTTCGAGTTAACAAGTAGGTAATATTTAAGAATTTCGACAAAAATTGTGATGTACATACTAAAAACGTACCATTATCTCTGTATATAGCAATCTCTCTCTCTCTCTCTCTCTCTCTCTCTCTCTCTCTCCCTCCCCTTCTCTTCCATTTTCTTCAACCGGCTTCCTCATATTGAATGTTTCTGCTGTTTCAGTCTGTTTATTAACTTCATTAAGTCCTCTGTTGAATATGCTGCATCACTGAGGTTGCTGATTTCTTCATTTCCGATTCTGATGTGTTCCTTCCATCCTTCCATTCCTTCTGCCTGTCGTGCAAGTGAGTACACCACTTACGGCATATTTCAAGACACAAAGGAATTTCAGACATTAGCTGCTGGTGGGTACTGATTTATATCATCGGGGCAAGTTGAAAATTTGTGCCGCGTCTTCTGGAAAGTTCGAATTCCGGTCCCGCACAAATTTTCAACCTGTCCCATTGATCTAAATCAATGCTCACTGGCAGGTATTATCTTCAATTTCTTTGTGTCTTGATTCGTAGTGGCTGCAGGATCAAAATTATGTCTGTGCTTTCGAACATGTCTGAAAGAAAAAACACCACTATATACATGACACATTTATTTTTTATATCACAATTAAGGAGTATGAATAATGAGAATTATTATCTCATGTAAAAGCAACATTTTTCGAATATTCGGTTTCTCGCATTAAACCTCACGTCCACGAACCAGGCAGATGGTTGTTGATGGAAGATCTGCTCCATTCACACAATTCCCGAGCAATATAGCAACTTCGTTCAAATTTATGGCACTACAGCCGGGATCGTGTGGTATCCTTCGCGTGCTGCGCAGTGTAACATGGACTAGACACTCTGTTCGTACTGACTCTATATCCTGCAACACTTGGTTCGCTTTAGAAGCATCTCAAGTTGTATGTGAAACTTCAAAGAAACATTAGTATGAAGAAATGAAGACTAATATGTCTGAATTAAATAATCATCTTCCATCATAGATCACTGCAACTACAGCAATGAACATAGTAGGATCACCATTTGATACTTCTTATGGAACTCGAGATGATGTTGCGTAGTTCTGAGCACATATAAATTTATTGTAAAGGCCTTTAATTCTATGTATTAGATCTGACAAGCTGGAATTTTTTGTGAAAGCTAGCGCTTGCCTGTGATGGACTCACAGATGACACAAGAATAGTACAATAAATGTATTTTAACACACGTCACATTGGAACTAGTCGCTGAAATTCTCTTATTATGTCGCCATTCTATCGATGGTATTTGTTTCTTCTACACAAGAATGCTTTGATATTTTGTGGGGTCTTCTAATGAAAAGATTTTTTACCCAAACAGGTTGCGTCACTGGTGTAGAGTCGCCACTGCATTATTTTTTTACTCATAAATTATTATTTATCACTACTGCACAATCGTTTTATATTTCACATCGTAAATATTTTTATTCCTTGCAGAATGGCATTATCTGAATCACTGAGTCAGCGTAAAAACTAAATGACGCAGTAATTTCGACAAATATCGGTAACTTTGGATTAATAATAGAACTTTATGCTGCACACGACACAAACGAAAAATGCTTTGGCGAATCTAAACAGAACTGTTACACATACTAATAATTACATAATCCGTAGATCATTTACGTGTCTCATTTCAGAATAAAAACAATCTTGGTTGCGAAATTATTTAGTATCATTGACGCGTTTCACCCTTTCGGGACATCATCAGATGGTGAAAAAGTAACCGGATATGTAACCCATCCATCACAAAGCCATATAAAATGGCAAATGGACGCGACAGTAAATGGATATGTAATCCATCCGTCATTTACATGTCTTGATCGTAATTACGGATCAGTTTACAGGCTAATAATATATGATTTATTTGTGGGTGTGACTATATTTCTGGTAAATTTACGAGTTCCTAAATAACATCATGTCTCTAATTTAAGAAGAATGAACTTCTTAATGTTTAATACTGCTCGTGTAATAAGTGAAAACATTAATTATTATTTTTCTGCAACACATGCTATCAGATTTGAATAAATATTTGCCTATGGAATAGTGGAACCCTGTTTGTTAGAGTTCTGATGTGGGAATGTACAGGGTGGACCTTAAGTCAGTTCGGTGCAATAACACCAAACAAATGAAAATACAAATTTATTATAAACACAAATATACATATAGCTTCAATGAATCTGCTATTTCATATATTACTGTAATTCTCCGGAACGTGCAGTGAGAATAATTGTAAATGTGATCTATGTGTTTAGCCTACATCTGAAATATCGTTATACATGAGAACGGAAACACTCTGAGTACAACATTAGCGATAGGAAAGAATCTGTAACAGCAAATGCGAATGCGTTAATCAAGGCTAGTGAAGATGTAGGTCTAAGGATAAGTGAAGACAAAACTAAATACCTGGTTATTACTAGAATGCCTACAGCAGTAGATCAGGAAATGTTAAGAGTTGGAGACATGCAGTTTGAAAAAGTGAGCACATTTAAGTATCTAGGCGTGGACATCACTTCGAGAAATGACATTGAATCCAAACTGAAGAAGAGATTACGAGCGGGAAATGCGTGCTACTACTCACTGAATAGATTACTTTCATCACGGATATTGTCTAGGAATTTAAAGATTAGAATATACAAAACTATTATTCTACCAGTTATGCTGTATGGGTGTGAGACTTGGTCTCTCACTGTGCAAAATGAAAAGCCGTTTCGAGTACTTGAAAACAAAATTTTGAGGAAAATTACGGAGCAAAAAGGGATGACATTAGCGGAGAGTGGCGAAAACTGCATAACGAAGAGGTTCACGAACTCTATTCAAGCCCTGACACAATCAGTATTATTAAATCACGTAGGCTGCGATGGGCGGGTCACGTAGCTCGAATGGATGAGGGCAGGGCAGCACGCAGAGTACTGGTAGGGCACTTAGAGGGAAAACGTCCTGTGGGGAGACCGAGGCGTAGATGGGAGGACAATGTGAAGGCTGATTTGAGGAGCCTAGGTATTGAAGGTGAATGCAAGGAAATAGCCCAAGACAGGGTCAGAGGGCGAAAACACGTTGCTGCGGTAATGGACTCTCGAGTCCGGTGTGACCAGTGTGTGTGGGTTTCTGTGTGTGTGTGTGTGTGTGTGTGTGTGTGTGTGTGTGTGTGTGTGAGGTCTATTAGGTGCATTACCGTTCAATTTAAAGTCATACTGGCTGTTACTCAAAATGGTTCAAATGGCTCTGAGCACTATGGGACTTAACATCTATGGTCATCAGTCCCCTAGAACTTAGAACTACTTAAACATAACTAACCTAAGGACAGCACACAACACCCAGTCATCATGAGGCAGAGAAAGGCTGTTACTGGCTGTGATGATAGTGTACCTCCAAACACGTTGCAAGATTAAATAAATTAAGCAACTTAACAAAAAATTGTGATTTATAGCGGGTTCTGAAAACCTATGTTTAAAGCATTAATGTTCGTTCAGGGCTCCCGCAAATCACGATATAGTCGTATCTAGAATTTCGGAAAGCATTTGACAAGGTGCCCCACTGCAGGCTATTAACAAAGGTACAACCATACCGAGTAAGTTCACAGGTATTTGAGTGGATCGAAGACTTCTTAAGTACTATAACCCAGTATGTTGTCCTCGACGGCGAGTTTTTTTCAGAGACGAGGGTATCGTCAGGAGTGCCCTAGGGAAGCATGATGGGAAAACTTTTGTTCTCTATATACATAAATGATTTGGCGCACAGGGTGGGCAGCAATCTGCGGTTGTTTGCTAATGATGCTGTGGTGTACGGTAAGGGGTCGTCGTTGAGTAACTGTAGGGGGATACAAGATGACATATTTCTAGTTGGTGTGATGAACAGCAGCTAGTTATGAATGTGGAAAAATGTAAGTCAATGAGGATGAGGAGGAAGAACAAACCTGTAATGTTTGGTTACAGTATTACTAGCGTCCTGCTTGACACAGCCAAGTCGTTTATATATCTGGGCTAACGTTGCAAAGCGATATGAAATGGAACGAGCGTATGAGAACTGTGATAGGGAAGAGGAATGGTCGGCTTCAGTTTATTGGGAGAACTTCAGGAAAGTGTGATTCACCTGTAAGGGAGAACGATTATAGGACGCTGGTGCGACTTACTCTTGAGTAATGCTAGAGTCTTTGCGATACATACCAGATCGGATTGAAGGAAGACATCGAAGCAATTCAGATGCGGTCTGCTAGATTTGTTACCGGTAGGTTCTAACAACACGTATGTGTCACAGGGACGCTTCGGGAACTCAAATGGGAATCCCTGGAGGGAAGGCGACCTTCTTTTCTTTTTCTTCGAGAAACGCTATTGAGAAAATTTAGAGAACCGGCATTTGAAGTTGACTACAGAACGATTTTACTGCCGTCAACATACACTCCTGGAAATTGAAATAAGAACACCGTGAATTCATTGTCCCAGTAAGGGGAAACCTTATTGACACATTCCTGGGGTCAGATACATCACATGATCACACTGACAGAACCACAGGCACATAGACACAGGCAACAGAGCATGCACAATGTCGGCACTAGTACAGTGTATATCCACCTTTCGCAGCAATGCAGGCTGCTATTCTCCCATGGAGACGATCGTAGAGATGCTCGATGTAGTCCTTTGGAACGACTTGCCATGCCATTTCCACCTGGCGCCTCAGTTGGACCAGCGTTCGTGCTGGACGTGCAGACCGCGTGAGACGACGCTTCATCCAGTCCCAAACATGCTCAATGGGGGACAGATCCGGAGATCTTGCTGGCCAGGGTAGTTGACTTACACCTTCTAGAGCACGTTGGGTGGCACGGGATAAATGCGGACGTGCATTGTCCTGTTGGAACAGCAAGTTCCCTTGCCGGTCTACGAATGGTAGAACGATGGGTTCGATGACGGTTTGGATGTACCGTGCACTATTCAGTGTCCCCTCGACGATCACCAGTGGTGTACGGCCAGTGTAGGAGATCGCTCCCCACACCATGATGCCGGGTGTTGGCCCTGTGTGCCTCGGTCGTATGCAGTCCTGATTGTGGCGCTCACCTGCACGGCGCCAAACACGCATACGACCATCATTGGCACCAAGGCAGAAGCGACTCTCATCGCTGAAGACGACACGTCTCCATTCGTCCCTCCATTCACGCCTGTCGCGACACCACTGGAGGCGGGCTGCACGATGTTGGGGCGTGAGCGGAAGACGGCCTAACGGTGTGCGGGACCGTAGCCCAGCTTCATGGAGACGGTTGCGAATGGTCCTCGCCGATACCCCAGGAGCAACAGTGTCCCTAATTTGCTGGGAAGTGGCGGTGCGGTCCCCTACGGCACTGCGTAGGATCCTACGGTCTTGGCGTGCATCCGTGCGTCGCTGCGGTCCGGTCCCAGGTCGACGGGCACGTGCACCTTCCGCCGACCACTGGCGACAACATCGATGTACTGTGGAGACCTCACGCCCCACGTGTTGAGCAATGTGGCGGTACGTCCACCCGGCCTCCCGCATGCCCACTATACGCCCTCGCTCAAAGTCCGTCAACTGCACATACGGTTCTCGTCCACGCTGTCGCGGCATGCTACCAGTGTTAAAGACTGCGGTGGAGCTCCGTATGCCACGGCAAACTGGCTGACACTGACGGCGGCGGTGCACAAATGCTGCGCAGCTAGCGCCATTCGACGGCCAACACCGCGGTTTCTGGTGTGTCCGCTGTGCCGTGCGTGTGATCATTGCTTGTACAGCCCTCTCGCAGTGTCCGGAGCAAGTATGGTGGGTCTGACACACCGGTGTCAATGTGTTCTTTTTTCCATTTCCAGGAGTGTACATTGCGCGTAAGGACCACGAAGATAAGATTCGAGAAATTAGTGCTTATACGAAGGCATACAGACGGTCGTTTTTCCCTCGCTCCGTTGGAGAGTGGAACGGGAAAGGAAATGACTAGTAGTGGTACAGGGTACCCTCCGCCACGCGCCGTACGGTGACTTGCAGAGTATCTATGTAGATATAGCATATGGAGGGGAAACTTCAGTCTCGTTCCCATGATCTGGTTAAGTTGGTTGATCTCGGGAGTCAATGTGGCTTAGTATGGGCAGCTATGCAACGACGGTTGATAATATGCCATTGATAATTCTCATTGTTTTGTTTAACTGTGCGTCTAGCGTTTGTGTGGGCTATTGAGCCACACAAGAGCACGATATTCCTCAGCAGACAAGTCCTTGGTGCGCAGAGTTTCAGCAGCGGAGCTCCACGCTGTTCTGCACAGCTTATGTAGGATGCTGTTCCTATTTCGTGTCGTCGCTGCGTTGTTTGCCAGCTGCTTCTTGATGGACAGTGTCCGGTCCAACGTATCCCCTAGCCATTAGCTGTGCATGAGACCCCTTGCCACTAAAAAGAGCTAGCCGATATAACAGTATACAAATTAGATAGAAAGACAGAATGCAGAGTTGCCGCCACTCGATTCAGTTCTCTGTTGTAGCAATAAATGATCATTTTGGTACCTCTTCCATCAAATATACATGAGTTGGAACTTTAATATTGGCAACTATTTATTTACAGCTCGTGCAAAATAGATACGTGTTTCAAAGTTTTACTGACCTAAAAGTAGTCACCAGCATTGTGTATAACTCTTTGCCAGCGATGTGGAATTCGTAGGATATTCTTAGCGGTGCCAGTTTTGTGTTGGCAGTTCGAGCGGCACGGTCTATTGCCCGACGAATTTGTAGCAGTTCTGAAGCGAATGCCGTGAAGTGTTTCTTTCATTAGAAATCCAGTTGAACTCACGACGGCTTAAGTCAGTGGAGTGCAGTAGGTGGTATAGCACTTAGAAGCCCCATCAGTCAAACAAATCAGTAACAGCTTGCACTGTACGTGCTTGAGCATTATCCAGCAGAATGATGGTCAGGTCCTGCAGAAAGTGTCATCACTTCTGTCTCTGAGCTGGTCATAGGTTGTGTTCCAAAAATGAACAGCGTAGGGAAGGAAGTGGCGACTCTTTCTGCAGGATCTGATCATCATTTTACACGACAGTGTGTGGATGCAAGCTGTTACTGATTTGTTTGACTGGTGGGGCTGCTAAGTGCTATACCACCTACTGCACTCCCCTGACATAAGCCCTCGTGAGTTCAACTCGATTGCTTCAGAACTGCTACAAATTCGTCGGGCAACAGAGCGCGCCGCTCGAACTGTCAAACACAACTGGCACTGCTGAAGACGTCGGCACACGGACCGTGCATCCGAACGTTAAGCGTTGAGCGTGCCGAGTTTCTTGCGTCTTTCCGAACGTGCAGAGCGATATCTGGTATGTCAGATATTCTGAGCGTGCGTCTGAGCGTTGACCAATGAGATGGCACAACGCCACCTACGCCACACGCACCCCGTCACCCTTCAGTACAAAGTTGTGAGGCGCCATATTGGCATTCATTTCGAGCCTATATGTATATATGCCGTTTCTGAGCACCAGCAAATTGAGAATCAGTGGAAAACCCGTTGTTAGTTGTGTGATTCGTTCCAATAAAGTAATGAGAAACATGATATTCGTGGCAAAAGAATTATTGTAACATGCGTATATAGCCATTTGAAGGCAGCGACACACTGAAGATCCACCCAAAACGCATTGTTCTTGGTACAATTTGTTATAATTAAATTTCAATTAGTAACATAATTATCTACGATTAACGTTTTTAGCCTTTGGGAACACACTATCATTAAGTACAAGAAGCATGTTGTTGGTTTAGCGTGCCGGCACGGTAGCTCAGCGTGTTCGGTAAGAGAGCCGGTTGACCTCCGTAATAAGAAAAACTGAATGGAAGGATCAACCCCCGAACTTGAACAGGATGTTTTGCGACGTCCGCAACGACCAAACACAACGATCAATAACGAACAAAATAAAAAATAAGAAGAAAAGGCGTAATGAGTAGCGTCTCTGTTCAGTAATGAGTCTTAGTTAGGGCGGTGGTTCGCGTCCTAACACTCCCAAATTTTTTTCCTATCATTCGCGTGTTTATTAGGTTCTGATTCTTTATTATTAGTTTAATATATGCTATAATATTTGATGTTATGCAAATATAAGTTCACCTTGTTTTTGAGGGGTGACTTTGTTCGATTGGCTTAATCTACAGGACAGGTTGCACTATTTGTATAAAGATATTTTTCTCCTCTTTCTTTTACTCTTGGTAATTCACATGTTGCAAAGATTCTGCTACTGGGTACGAACTGTAAGTAAGACTGACCTTGGGGTTTTACTAAAATATGGGAATGATGAAACAATTTTTATCTTATGCGGAGAAGTATTCCAAATTTGTACCGCACTGTTTGTACTGGAACTTTTATAAGCCTGTGTCCTTATTGATTGGACATGGTACTTTCCTTTGAGTGGACGATGGAGGAAATGTGCGTTTTAATACAGCTAACGTGGGAATTTTACGCGCGCCCTTTGAGTAAACGGTGTGATCTACGAACTAGAAACATCCCTCAACTGCCGCTGGAGTGCGTTGCGATCGCGTATACCACGTTGGTGCCCACGTTCCGTATGCACAAGTCCTGAGTGTTCAGTAGCACGTTGAAACTTGGCACGCTCAACGTTAACGTTCGAAAGCACGGTCCGTGTGCCGGCGCCTTAAGAGTATCCTACGACTTCCACATCGCTGGCAATGGGTTATACACAACGCTGGTGATTACTTTGAAGGTCAGTAAAACTTTGAGACACGTATCAATTTTGTACGAGCTGTAGATAAATAGTTGCCACTATTAAAGTTCCAACTCTCATAAAGACAAGATTCCTCTTTACTTAAATAATTGAAACGATTAAGCTCCTGCTCAGTCGAATACTCCTTATTTTCCTTCTCTCCACATTAAATTTCTTCGTCCACATTCATCAACCTTTTTAAAAGCATTCAAGAACCTGACGACAAAATTCGATTCAAAAACTGTTGCTCATTCCACGAGAGCGAATGACGACCGCGGAAGACGAAATCTGGCAGCTAGAACCGTATTTCCGGAGTCGATATTAAAGTGTTTGCACGACCAACCGGAAGCGCTATTTGGGAACCGGTGTACGGAAACCGGATTTCGGACCGCCACGTAAACGCAGTGATAGACGAATTACTACACTGATGTCGTGTTGGGTCCGTTTTTCCATTCACGGCCGTGGCTTCCTGCGTGAAGATGCAGTCGCTGCTGCTACTGCAGTCAGATTTGGCGTCTAGCGGCAGGCACGCACGCATGCGTGGCCTTCGCACGTGGCGCACAGTCGGGGCGGCTGCGTGGCGTGGCGCGGCGCGGTCTGGCTCTTTGTCCCACCCCAGCCGTCTGCCGTCTACGGCCTGCGGACTGCGCACGCTTCTTGCAAGCTCTCGTTACCGCCGCAAGCACAGCGTGTACTCGCAGTCCACTGCTGGTCTCGTCGGTAATGGTATCCGAAAAAATTGGTCCAATGAGGAAAAAGCCTAAAAATGCCCTTTTGATAAAAATGAGTTCGTCAGTTTCGCGACGTGTTATGCCAAAATAACTAACACTTACCTCTCTTTCGAACCTACGGTAACAAATCTAGCAGCCCGCATCTGATTTGCTTCGATGCCATCTGTGGCGAAATAAAACAAAAAATATTACATTTATTGATTTTTTGAAAAGAGGAAAACTTGTGGATATGCAACTGTAAATTTAGAATTTTTGAAAGGCTTTTTTACGGACTGTATTGACCGGCTTGAATGCGGACAAATTCAGTGCTGTGTGAAATTTGCCTGTGACATAATTTACCATTCCGATTAATTACATTTTTGAATTCTACGTCATTGTTGATTTATTCAGTTCTCACCTTAGACGTAGAATTCGTCCTTCTGCCAGAATATTAATTCATTAGTCGCCATCGATGTTCTTCTCTTTGTTGACCGTGTGTATCTTCCTGAGTCGGCATCGGTTCATTTCACGAAGACGGTGGAAACCAAGGCATACAATGCTACGTCGCTTCAAATAATTCTCGTAAAACTTAGATACTTCTCACTATTTCTTATTCACAACACAATAAGACTTGCTCTGCACGTCACACAAACCATAAATACTAACAAGATGGCTGCCCTTCCGCACACACCAAAAATTACGTCCATCCCCTACAAAGTAAAAATCGAAAGTGTCTCTTAACTCCTTCCTGGAGTATGAAACAAAAGAGAATCCAATATGAACATTACAGAGATTGTATTCTACATCCCTCTCAATTTAATCTTTGGCGCAGCCTTTAAGGTATTGTATATCTCTGCGTCGGAATGTGTCATTACCATCCTACAATCCGACCTGGTGCGAAATCCAAAAGACTCCAGTATTACTCAAGAATAGGTCGCACCATCGTCCTATATGCGATCTCCTTTACAGATGAATCACTCTTTCCTAATATTCTCCCATTCGCCTTCCGTACCACAGTTCTCAAAAGCTCGTTCCATTTCATATCGCTTTGTAACGTTACCCAGATATTTAAACGATTTGACTGTGTCAAGCAGGACGCTACTAATACTGTAACCGAACATTACATGTTTGTTCTTCCTACTTATCCGCATTAAATTACATTTTTCCACATTTAGAACTAGCTGCCATTCATCATACCAACTAGAAATATTGCCTAAATCATCTAGTATCCTCCGAAAGTCACTTAATGACGACACCTTACCGTACACCACAGCGTCATCAGCAAACAACGGCAGATTGCTGCCGACCCTGGCCGCCAAATCATTTATGTATACGAGAACAACAGCGATCCTGAAACCTCCTGGCAAATTAAAACTGTGTGCCGGACCGATACTCGAACTCGGGACCTTTGCCTTTCGCGGGCAAGTGCACAGTTTTAATCTGCCAGGAAGTTTCATATCAGCGCACACTCTGCTGCAGAGTGGAAATCTCATTCTGGAAACAGCGATCCTGTACACTTCCGTGGAGCAATCCTACGATCACCTCGACTCTGATGAAAATTTGCCGTCGAGGACTTACTGGGTTCTGCAACTTAAGAAGTCTTCGATCACTCACGTATCTGTGTACTTATTCGATATGCTCGTACCTTTGTTAATAGCCTGCAGTTGGCCACCGTGTCAAACGCTTTCCGGAAATCTAGAAATATGGAATCTGCCCGTTGCCCTTCATCCGTAGTTAGAAGTATACAATGTGACAAAAAGGCAAGCTGAGTTTCGCACGAACAACGCTTCCTAAAACCTTGCTGATTCGTGGACATAAGTTTCTCAATGTCAAGAAAGTTTAGTGTATTCGAACTGAGAATATGTTCAAGGATTCTGCAACAAACCGAAGTCAGGGATATTGGTCTGTAATTTTGCGGGTCCGTTTTTTTATCCTTTTTCCAGCCGCTTGGAACTTTGTGCTGGGCGAGATATTCACGATAAATACAAGCTAGATGAGAGGCCAATGCCGTAGAGTGCTCTTTGTAAAACCTTATTGGGCCTCCATCCGGACCCTCGTGATTTATTTGTTTTTAAATCTTTCAGTTGTTTCTCTACATCAGGAATCATTATTATTATGTCGTCCATCCAGGAGTCTGTCTGATGCCCAGATTGCTGTAGGTTTTTAAGATTCTCCTTGTGAATGATTTCTTGACCGTTAAATTTGAAACTTCAGGCAATGGTCTTGCCGCAGTGGATACACCGGTTCCCGTGAGATCACCGAAGTTAAGCGCTCTCGGGCGTGGGCGGCACTTGGATGGGTGACCATCCGGCAACAGCGCATGGTGACCATCCGGCCGCCATGCGCTTTTGCCATTTTTCGGGTTGCACTCAGCCTGGTGATGCCGAATGAGGAGCTACTCGACCGAAAAGTAGCGGCTCCGGTCAAAGAAAACCAACATAACGACAGGGAGAGCGGTGTGCTGACCACACGCCCCTCCTATCCGCATCCTCAACTGAAGATGCCACGGCGGTCGGATGGTCCCGATGAGGCCTGAAGAGGGGGTGCTTTTAAATTTGAAACTTCGACTTTCGTTTTGCTATCTTCAACTGCCACACCAGATTGGTCAACAAGGCAACAAGGGATTGAATGGAAGCCTTAGACCAGATAACTGCCAGAACCTTTCATGAATAACAAAGAAGCCCCCTGCATTAGACCAGTCACACAGAACATGGACAACGTTTAACAGAATACGCACCAATCAGAAGCATGGACTCTCTTCACAGATGGGTTAAGGCTCTATCTCCAAAACACGATACTTAAGTAGCCACTCAAACCGTTCGTCACATAATTACAGAATGCCACTGTCGAAGATTTCCTCGTGGCAACGAACTACGCAATTGACTATTTTAATAACTTAGATGTCTCTTGTGTGTAAATTAAGTAGCGACATACGTGACTGTCAGTACAAGGACTGTGTGAATAGGGGCCTGAAGATGGCATTTATGAGATGCCGAAATTGGTTGTCTAAATAAAGTAACTTCTCAAAACATATGGCAGTTTGGAGATTTTCCTTGGTAAAAAGGAATATTGAGTGTCTTTAGTTATTCGGAAATTTTCTAGCCGTTACAGATCTCCGAGACGTTAAAGCTATAATCATCCATCAGTGACCACTTCGAATTTTTCCCCCCAAAGCGCGTAATTAAGGTTAAATAAGCGTGAGAGGTGGCATGAGCCCCCTCTCATATTTCTATCTTACGATTCTCCTCTATAATTGCATGCGGTGGAAAGTTGCTATTCCTTCACGCGCGGACTTCCCACGCAGCGTCTCTCGTCACCCGGGTGGTCCGGTGACAGGCGGGCTCTGCTGATCTGGAAAGCTTTAAGCCGACGGGTGTGAGGAAGTCGAGTGAATGCTTTGCAGACACCGACATTGTCAAGAGGCACGCCCGCAGAGCTTGAAGTAGTGGCTGGGCTAGAGGTTCCGTTACTTCGCAGAAACTTAGCGAAAACACGTTCTGGCGGGCTACCAGCGAGGCGTGGGAATGACTTGTGTACCCAGGCAGCTGTGGCGGGAAAATTCCCGCACTTTCTGCAAAATTGTAACTGTGATTGGCTTGCTCAGGGCATAGCTCCGTGACGTAGCAAGATCGGCGCAGAAATTGGCGCCAAGAATCTCCATTGGTGGAATGGTAGCGTTCCGGCAATGGAGTGGAATTTCCGCCGGTTTTCGAGTTGCTGATTGGAACGTTTAACCACGGCCACTGTCGTGGGGGCGGGAATGTTCTGTGTTCGGTTTTTGTACGGGTGCTCTTGTGAGTAGTAGTCTCTCGCCTTTCGGTCGAGGACGTCGAAGCAACCAGCCAACGGCTCCGGTACGGCAGATCGTGTTCTGGGAGTCAAGAAGTCGGTTTGGTAATGTATGTCCGCAGCACCGGCAGATAGGGATTTTCCTAGGTGACAATCAGAGCTCAGCAGAGTGCGCCTGTTCGTCTTTTTTTTCCTAACTTTGTTCTGTCTTGGGTAGCAGCAATTAATGGTGGGTTGGCTATGTGTTTTCTCTAAGAATTGAGTTGCTAGGAATTGGCTGCACATACCACTTCGTCATAATCCTCACAATCTAGTTTAGGGACAACTTCAATTTCACAGCGTTTGTTTAAGTATCCAATTAGAGCCAATTTGATATATTGTTAATGTTTCATGTGTTGTTGTTTATTATTTTGTGTTTAGTCTTAATAAATCATATTGTTATTTTGGACAGAACTTTCATTCTGTTAATAGATAGAGCAACCCCATCATTCCTCACTATGTTAATGAAACCTTCGTTTAATTAACTTATTTAACAAATTAAATTATTGCAGGTGCCAAACTCTCTTCTACTCCACTGGCAGGGTTGATTAGAGTCAGTTCGCGTATTTTTTTTATCCTTGTGCAACAGGAAAAGTTGGAGTTAGAAAAGGGGGGGCTTAGAGCATCATGTACATATGTAAATTCTCTAAGAATTGAGTGTTAAAAACACTGCTAGCCCCGGCACCTCGCAAGCGAACAGTTTCGAACGCACTGACTGGCATGGATAAGTTTTGAAACATCTCTTCTTGTACAATAATCTCCATTTATTTCGTACGGTATCATTCTCCTCCTCCTCCTTAGGAGTTCCTTGAAACTTGTAAGGAAATACAACCCTCTCCTAATATTACGCGCAGACGAAATCTAACGGTTGATTAAAAAATTTAAAAAAATAAAAAAATTGATCGGTATAGCAAATTCTGATCGTGTGTAACATGTCAACACGACAGCAGAAAACTGTTTCCGAAATTCAGTTTTCATCTTCCGGAAATTTTGTAGCACGAGAATGTGGTTCAAATGGCTCTGAGCACTATGGGACTTAACATCTATGGTCATCAGTCCCCTAGAACTTAGAACTACTTAAACCTAACTAACCTAAGGACAGCACACAACACCCAGCCATCAGGAGGCAGAGAAAATCCCTGACCCCGCCGGGAATCGAACCCGGGAACCCGGGCGTGGGAAGCGAGAACGCTACCGCACGACCACGAGATGCGGGCCACGAGAATGTAGTGCATGCTGTCTAAGCCAGAGATCAGCAACTTGTAGTACCCACATGTTTCCAGCTTCTCATCTGGCAAGGGCTAAAGAAAGAAAAAATTAAAATCCAATAACTTTGTTTTGCTTCTAACACTTTTATAAATTACCTTAAAAGAAACGTGTAATGGAGCTTAGTAAAAACAAAGGTTATGCATGTTTTTAAAGTGCAGTGCAAGAACAAAAATTACGAGCAAGGTATAAGGGAGCTCAGATGCAAACGAGACAGATGGCAAAACGTACGTAAACTGTTTATTATTTCAAAAGTAATCGCCATAGTTGTTAATACACTTATCCCACTTTGAGGTACGGCCAGTTCCGTCATGGAAAACAGTTTGCGGTTGCCTAGGTAACTATGATTTTCCCAGGTGTGTACCTCTTTATCTGAAGCAAATTAACGGCCACGAATGTCTTTCTCCAGGGCTTCAAAAACATGGAAATCGCACGGGGACAGTTCAGGACTGTATGGAGGATGTATAAGGGCTTCCCAGCGAAATTTCTACAGCTTCTACAGCGTAGTCGAAACAACCTTGGCAATATGAGGGCGGGCATTTTCCTGCAACAAAATGATGCCGTCCGTCAACATTCCTCGGCATTTGGATTTGGTGTGCTTCAACTTTTGCAATGTTTTCACGTGGACACGCGGACAAGTGAGGAATTCCCAGGTCTAAAGCGCGAATTCCGCCTGACGGTTTTATTGTGCGGCCGAGTAGCAATCGGATGGTCTTCTGCTGTCCCATGATCTCTAACAGTCTGTGCTACTACTACAAATCATGATCACTGGCTGCGGTGTTTCTGCTCCCTGTTCCCAGTCTAGTTAAGTGCTTCGTAGCATACATAACGCAAATGTGTCTGTCTAAAAAGTCTTTCTTTGGACGTTTAAATTTCTGGATACGATAATACAGTACCACGCTTCCAGGTCGTCTCTATTTTTCTGGCGCGACCTGATAGTGGAGCAGATATTCTAGAATTGATATGTTCTCAAACTCTTCACTGTTTTGATGTACCGATAAGAATAGTGAAGGCTACACCTAGAGATCAATTTCTACAGCTCCTAAACAAGCACGCCACGGAATGCGGTTGTCGTTCATTATTACGAGCCTTTCAGCATTTATTGCATTCTGCATAGAGCTTTTTTCTGTTGACACGTACGTAATGACTAATCTCCGTGACTGTTCCGAGTTCTGTCAAATAAGTATGAAATTCAATGTACTTCTTCAAGTGTCGGATTTCAGGAAGTGGCAGTGACGACTAGTTGCTGTTTGGAATATGGTTGTCTTGGAACGGCAGGAGGTGGTCAGTTTGTGTACGGGACTTCTAGACGAACGTTTCTCTATATCCGGATACCCAAACGTTATACGTGCCATGACTGACAGTATTGCAGCGTGTCTCAAAAGGTACGCTACAACGTCTGTATGTTATAGCACCCAAACTAATTGAGATATTCACACCATGTCCGGCTTATGTCACTGTTTCACAAAGTATTGTTTGTGTGGGTTCCAGCTTGTTGTGAGTGAAGCACGTTGACAACCGTTCAAGAAAAATCCCAATGTATGCAACGGTTTACTCAGACCAAATGGGACACGCAGGTTCAAAAGAGCTTCCAAGCATGCTATAGGAAGTATCCGCTCCACCGCTGCGGTCGTCGATACGCCGATGGCACAGGAATTTAATACCGACAGGAAGCGTCGATATGAAGACCAACTGGAGACATGGAACAAGTGAAGCCGACACAGAACGGATACGGTTGGCTTTTCAACGTTCACAGAAAAAGTCCGTTTGGAGGGCGTCGCTGGAGCTGCAATTCCCTAAGGCAAATATGCACTGGGCCCTTCGGAAAGGTTTACAGATGTATCCATACCATTTGCAACTGTTGCAGGGATTAAAACCAGACGACAAGCCACATTGTATGCAATTCGCCGTCTAGAGTAGAGTGAAAATTTTCTAAGCAACCTAGCATTTTCCGACGGAGTAACGTTCCACGTGTGTGGCTTTGATTTGTCTTTGTTTGTTTTGAAACCAAATCACTTATTAAATATCTCGAATGGTTCAAATGGCTCTGAGCACTATGGGACTTAACTTCTGAGGTCATCAGTCCCCTAGGACTTAGAACTACTTAAACCTAACCAACCTAAGGACATCACACACATCCATGCCCGAGGCAGGATTCGAACCTGCGACCGTAGCGGTCGTGCAGTTCCAGACTGTAGCGCCTAGAACCGCTCGGCCACACCCCAAGTGTGTGGTAAGATAAACATACACAATGTTTGGATACTGCGACGGAAGAGATACGTGGCAGCCCGAAAGTGCATTTGTGGTGTTTTTTGATGGTTGATCACATTGTGGGACAATTTTTTCTCAGAAAAAATTCTAACAGTTACCTTGATATGCTGGTGCTGTTTGAGTTACCACAACTGACTGACCTACAATACACAGTCGTTTTCCAACAAGATGATGCACCGCCACATTGGTCTCAGACTGTGCGAGATCTTCTAGACCAGGTATTTCCAAACCACTGGATTGGGTGGTTCAGTCCTCTGGTTTCCTAGGTCGCTTGACATCACATCGACGCTCTCTCTGAGCACTATGCGACTTAAGTTCTGACGTCATCAGTCGCCTAGAACTTAGAACTAAGTAAACCTACCTAACCTAAGGACATCACACACATCCATGCCCGAGGCAGGATTCGAACCTGCGACCGTAGCGGTCGCTCGGCTCCAGACTGTAGCGCCCAGAACCGCACGGCCACTCCAGCCGGCTAGTGCACATCGATGCACTTTTTTCTATAGGGGTGTATCAAGGACAGGATCTACCTAACGCCTGTCAACCACATCAGTGATTTAAAGAACTGGATCGCTGCTGCTGTGGTCACTGTTGATGCGGATGTGTTGCACTGAGTTTCGATAGAGCTTGAATACAGACTGGATGTAATGCGTGCCACCAAAGGCGAGTATGTTGAAATTAATTGAATGGCATAAAAACTTTGTGAGACAGTCTGTCACATACACCAAACATGGTGTGAATACCTGTTTTAGTTTGGATGAAATAGTGCATTAAAGGTGTCCTGTACCTTTTGAGACACGCTGTAGATTACTTTGATTACTTACTGGCTCGTCTAACCTTTCGCTGCTCGCGCGTTCGTTCACTAGAGCACATTCAGCAGGACAGCCGTTGATTTTGACGGCTTAATTACCAATAAGCGTTACATGCGCAGCGAAGAGGGTTTGAAGTTAACTGAGTCTTTGGCGCATAGTTTTACAATCAGGAACTTCAGTCTACCAATCCCCTACTTACCCACTAGATACTAGTTAAGATTTTCCTTTAACTACCAGGAATTTTGGTGTAGGCCACCACACTCCAGCCATGGAGGTCCCGGTTTCAATCCCAGATAGGAACGAGATATTTTCCTCTTTCCACGCCCTGGCCACTGGTCAACTTCGCCATTGTTGAATTAGTACCGGATATCTTTACCGTGGATAAAAGGCGGCCAGGGTGATGGGCGCACCACCCTCCCCTTCCTAGTGCCGCAGCGAACGAAGGCCCATAGCCCTATCACGGGCTGTCGCTACAGGCTTTACTTTTATCAGGAATTTGGTCGGCTGCTTCCTGATTGACTGTAACATTTTAAGATGTGTTAGCTATCTAGGCTTCAGAGACCGGCAAAGGTGCATTGACAGGTCCCTTCCTCTGGTTTCCTTTATACTTTGTTTCTCCTTTACTGTTTTCGTCGGCTTTTCGTATCTTAGGAGCACACTTAATTTTTAAAGTCCTACTGTTGCACATTTCAGACAACCCCGTTTCTTTACAGTCCATAATTCACTTTCATGCCATCCTGCGTCCATGATGCACCGTTTTAGAAATTCCCCAATCAGTTCTTCCTCATTTTTTGGCTTTATTCGATTCAATGGATCTCTTTTGTCAGTTAATGTTCGTCTGCGCCAGTTTACTTCTGGTGTCTTCTTTTCTTCAACCATCATGATTGTGTAATCTTGTATCATAAACAGCAGAGTTTCTTTTACTTGTTCTTCTGTATCTTTCCTAATTTTGATCTTCATCAAGACATTATATGCTATCGTTTACTTTCCATCACATTTGTCTTTGTTTGTTTTGAAACCAAATCACGTACTAAATATCTCGAATGGTTCAAATGGCTCTGAGCACTACGGGACTTAACATCAGAGGTCATCAGTCCCCTAGAACTTATAACTACTTAAACCTAACTAACCTAAGGACATGACACATCCATGCCTAAGGCAGGATTCGAACCTGCGACCGTAGCGGTCGCGCGGTTCCAGACTGAAGCGCCTAGAACGGCCACACCGGCCGGCTAAATATCTCGTCTAGGGCTCTTACATATGCCAATATTCGACATCCTAACCATAGTGTGTTAAGCCACTCATTTAATATCCTATTCTTCCGTCGAAAATGCACTACGATAATCCGAACAGATCACGGTCTATATGCCGGCCGTTGTGACCGAGCGGTTCTAGGCGCTTCAGTTCGGAACGGCGCTGCTGCTACGGTCGCAGGTTCGAATCCTGCCTCGGGCATGGATGTGTTTGGTGACCTTAGGTTAGTTAGGTTTAAGTAGTTCTAAGTCTAGGGGACTGATGACCTCAGATGTTAAGTCCCATTGTGCTTCGAGCCATTTGAACGGTCTATGTGAAAATAAGTCAGATTTTCACTAACGGTACCTCACGAAGTAAGTGCGATTAGGAGACATGTTATAGTAGTGACAAAAGATGGCTGTTGGATAGCCGCGCGGGATTAGCCGAGCGGTCTGAGGCGCTGCAGTCATGGACTGTGTGGCTGATACCGGCGCAGGTTCGAGTCCTCCCTCGGGCATGGGTGTGTGTGTTTGTCCTTAGGATATTTTAGGTTAAGTAGTGTGTAAGCTTAGGGACTGATGACCTTAGCAGTTAAGTCCCATAAGATTTCACACACATTTCAACATTTCTCGCTGTTGGACAATCTTATCAAGAAGGATATGCTGGTTGAACGTCTCGTGATTTAACTACTTTGATGGCGGAACGAGCAGTGAGATGTAAGAGCTGTAGCGAGAGACACAAGGGAGAAATATATTGCATACATTACTGAGAATACTGTTGACCGATACTGACAAAGGAAAATGATATGGATAGGTAAAAATGATCAAACACATCAGACGGATGTAAAATTTATGTTTTACGTTAATGTTTCGATCTATGTGAAAGTGACGTCAATAAAACTCAATGAACTCCGGCAGAGACCGCGCTAGATTAACGTGTCGTACTGCTCTTTTAAACAACTGAGACAACTTAAATAAAATAAATCAGCCTGGAAAATTTTCATCTCTGGTTATATTTTGGATTTCTTGTTGCATTTCTAGCTTTACCTACACGCTGACAAAAGCTATGTCGTTTCTCAGGTCTAGTGTTCTGTCGTTAGCTGTTTTGCACGGTGGTGGTATGCTTAAGGTACTGCATCCCTCCGTCACTCGGTCCGCAAGGTCGGAAAGTGGTCTGTGTTTCCTGCGTACTGACGGCTCTTAATTGTAGTTGGCTACTGAGAATGCGGAAATAGTTGGAGAGTGAGTCAGGTGGACAAGGCAGCCGCGGCTAGCCGAGCCGAGCCCGGCTGACACTCACCTTCCTGAAGACGCATCACGCTCACCCATCTGAAACATGCGCCCGCTGCTGACTGCGTAATTACTCTGTATGGCTCCTGCTACGCGAATGGTCATCTCAGCGGCAAGATGATGCCATCAGCCTATTATGCACTGTGTGACAACGTAGTGTGTTTGGGAATCTTTGTAAAAATGGCTCTGAGCACTATGGGACTCAACATCTTAGGTCATAAGTCCCCTAGAACTTAGAACTACTTAAACCTAACTAACCTAAGGACATCACACACACCCATGCCCGAGGCAGGATTCGAACCTGCAACCGTAGCAGTCCCGCGGTTCCGGACTGCAGCGCCAGAACCGCTAGACCACCGCGGCCGGCGGAATCTTTGTAACTGTATTGCAAAACATAATTGAACATTCTATCAGTTTTGTAGTATAAATGTTACTGTGAAATATTTAGGTTCTGCGTTTGTTCCATACTACACTGCGCTGTTGATGGATTGATTTTCGAAAGGTAAAGTGGAAGACTTTTGATGGACTGATTTAAATGACGCAAGTCTTCTCCTGAAACTGGAACATGAAACAGCAAGGAAACGTTACTTTATAAACGTTTTTGAAATTGTACGATAAAACAGAAATACTCCTGTTTCCCTAGAATAGTAGCTGTGCCAGCAAGTCATTTTTATCCAATGGTTCGAATGGCTCTGAGCACTATGGAACTTAACATCTGAGGTCATCAGTCCCCTAGACTTAGAACTGCTTAAACCTAAATAATCGCACACATCCATGCCCGAGGCAGGATTCGAACCTGCGTCCGTAGCAGCAGCGCGGTTCCGTGCTGAAGCGCCTAGAACCGCTCGGCCGCGGCGGCCGGCTTCATTTTTATCACCAACCTAATGTAATCCTTCATAACTTCCTTACAAGGTAAGAAAGCAGCACAGAAAATGTAATGTTTTTCCGATTTAAGAATATACAAGCCGAAAGATCTCGTAGAATGGGCTCGGTGATGAGGAAATATTTTAGAAAGCACTATAATTACACGAGATAAACAAGAAACGAAATAACGTAAAACGGGGCGCTAATACATTGTATATCAGAATTACTACTGTTGTGGCTTATTGAACGAAAGATATTCTTATTTTTTAGAAATGCGCTTCTTTCTATAGATGAACGTGATAAAAAGGGCTGAAAAATATTTATCAAGCCTCAAGACATGCTTCCAAAAATGAGAATAGCTAGAAGGATTCGTAATGGTATGCCACCTCTTTAATAGCACTCAGGAAAATTCAGGAATAAAATTGCCTAAGACCCAAAACAGCAGGGGCGAGATATATGGATTTAACCAACGCTTTTGCCGAAATCGTAGGTCACGAGGGGTTGAAGGAAGTGTATTTATTTGCTACAGTAGTTACGTACCATAGATCCATTGAGGTATAAATGTAAGCTGTACGTGTAATGATTCGTCTAATACAAAGTGTCTGCATCCTTTCTATGTGCTACAGTCAAACCCCAATAACTGCGGCATCTTGCAACAGATTGAAAAAATGGAATTTCATAAAAGAAGGAGGACGCGAAACGTTCTGTTAAACTCTTCTAAACGCTATATCTGTTAACTACGGCTGGCCGCGGTGGCCGAGCGGTTCTAGGCGCTTCAGTTCGGAACCGCGCTGCTGCTACGGTCGCAGGTTCGAATCCTGCCTGGGGCATGGATGTGTGCGATGTCCTTAGGTTATTTAAGTTTAAGTAGTTCTAAGTCTAGGGGACTGATGACCTCAGATGTTAAGTCCCATAGTGCTTAGAGCCATTTGAACCATTTTTGTTAACTGCGCAGGACAGATAGTGCGCATATCTAGTTACGATGGAAATCTGTTACTTTTATTGATCACAAAGACAGCTGTTATATCTTTTATAATGTCCACCAAGAATGGAATCGGCACTCGTGATACAACTGTAGCAACGATTATAATCAACTTTCACAGGAATAAACAATCTGCAATTCTACATCAACTGAAAATACAGCCTGTCTTGCTTGATCTCCAACAAGAGGCAGACCCATTTCAATCCATCGGGAAGAGGAACGTCGTGGCAAATTCGGTCGTATAACTGATAAAAAGAGACGAACCTTAGGCGTGTGTGTAGGCCGTCAGATGGAGCAATTTTTGTGACCACACAGGTATTGAGCTCACGGGATCGGAAACAGATAACTACATAATGAAAGTAAACATGTTGAATCATATTTCAAAAAGTTTTCTCACAGAGGAAAATTACAGCTATTGCTCCCATTCAGTATCCGCGTCATTAAGAAGCTTAGTGAGAAAGATAGCAACAGTAATAATGAAGAAAAACTGCTGCTGAAATTGAGTATTTGAACTTGAATTTACCTAGAAAGAATAAACATATCACTCAAAACTGTACTTTCTATCAAATGCTAAAACTGTACAATAAATTGCCAAAGGAGTTTAAAAATGTTACTGAAACGAATAATTCAAAAACGCAGTTAAAAAGTACACGTTACGCAACACATTCTTTACAGTGAGGGTTACTTATTGTTAGATCACAAAGAGAAAGGGTTTGTGAAAAATGTAATAATAATACATTGGAAACGGCTTTTTATTTAAGAAAAAGGGAAGATTAACCTTAACGCTCCGTCGACATCGTGGTCATTAGAGACGGAGCACAAGCTGCGGCTGGTGAATGGTGGGGATGAAAACCTGCCATGTAATTTTCCACTCTGGCATTTGCGTGAAGTGATTTACGAAAACCACGGTGCACCCTCTTCCCGAATGATATACAGCCGCTTACTATTATGTCCGCACGCTCGGTGTTTCAATTCAGTATCGCACTGAGATGTGCTACAGAATACACTGTTGTCTGTCGTACATTAAAACTGAATTCAGAATTTTCGAAACTGTAAACACAGCACGTTATAATGAACGAAGAGTCATTAATAAACAATGAAATAATTTATCTATGACAATGGGCTCTCGACTTGGGGTCTTTAGTGCCCAAAGGAGTTAAATTTAGGCTTTTCTCGGCGAAATGTGATATGATCGCAACCGTGCACGTTTTATTACTCACTTAACAGATGACGCTAGCAGGATCTCATTATTTTGGGTGACGATGCAATTTTCTATGAGAAATTGTTATCCGAATGAAATGTACAAATATCCGATCAATATTCGCAGTTGCAGAGACTGGCAACTAGCTCAAAATGTAAGAAAATGTTTGTATTTTACACTGCCATCAGTCATACACAAATAACCGGAAAAATGAATGCGTTCGTATATCAGGTAAAAAGACTTCATTGGTTCTGACGTGCGTAGAGTAAATGGCGTGGTCAGATACCTGGGAAGAGCAGTTCACCTATGAAAGAAACTGCTTGCAAAACGTCTGTGTTGCGTATGTTGGAATAATGCTCAGGGATGGTATCGATGTTAGGTCGCACTGACAGTGATACTGAAATGTTTAAGTCGACACATAATCGCAAATATATATTTAGAAAATTCTTCTAACTGATTTTTAGAGACGCACTTATTAATGTTTTTAGTCTTATAGAACACACTCTCAGAATGAATGTAAATAGCACGCACAGATGAATAGACAGTCTGTCTTCCCAGACTCCATCCATGAAGAGGAAGAAAACATAATATACGTCAGAGCAAGGTCTACGTCACATTATCTCGCACTGATTTGCAGCATTTAAATGTAAAAACAATGGATAGGCGCTCAAGAAGATGTACACAGTGTATAAAGCTGAAGACGACATTGATATTAATGTTAATAGTGTTAATAGGCAGGTCTTTTTGCACGGCCCTTCTGTTTTTTGTGGTGGAGTGTTTAATTTCACTCTACAAAATAATGATCAGAATAGAGCTGGAAATGGATGGGTGACCGTAGCAATTGTACGGTACCCAGTGTCTGAAGTTCAAGGACTTGAGGCTTTTAATGATAGAGACATTATTGCCTATCGTACATATCATATAGCTGAAGTCTTTAACAGACTTATGGGAGCTTCCTATTTTATCCTATTTTATTCCAGTTTTTCCACAACACCGCAAAATGCTGCTGAATGACGTGTGTAAGTATACATGCTGCTCCTAAGGAAATTCTTTTCGTCTTAAAAATTATACAAATGCAAAATACAACAATACAAATGGAACACGTTTCCTCTACATCTTCCAATGCTAAATGAGTGAGAAATACGGAATCTGGACCAGCAATGTGGCGAGCTAAAAGCCGACAGAACGCCTTAGCCATTCTTGTATTTCAAAGTTTTATTAATTATGCGCAAATACAAAGACAATAGCACTTGACGTTGGAACTGGAGCCACTAGAACATTCCCACGCTCCATCGATGGCGTGAAACTTTAACACATGGCGCAATAAAAAGTACCCTCTGGCGGGCATCTCATAATGATTCACAAAGTAGAAATGTAAATACGCTCTCCCTATAATTAGTGCGGAGTTACTATCCAATACGTTCTCAAACTGCAGCCACTACGTTTATTTTAGTACAACCAAGCAGACTTTATTTCCTCTGCGATGTACTGTGTGAATACCGGATCCCTAAAAAAGACAACAAAACATCAAAACCGACTTCCGCAGTTATGCGGCGTCACAATAGCTCACGTTCTTCTCGAAATGGATTTCGTTCAATTTGGAACAAAGTTGTAATTACAAGCTCGAAAATATGAAGTTATGTAATTCTTTTTTTTTTTGTTTTGCAGTTATGTTTTTTGCAGCTCTGTTACACATAGAAATTTCCGTGCCACAGTACCGTTGCCCGCCGCAAGAGGAGCCAAAACAAAAGAGTGCGACGCCCAGTTAAAGTAGGGACATCTAGTAGCGAGGAGTTTCACCTTTATTCTATAATACATTTAAGAGATCCTGAAAACTATTGACAGTCATAATAAGTAACGATACGAATCGATTTCTTCATGTGACAAAATGGATCGTATGAGTAGAGTAGCATACGATCTGTTGCTGTTGTGGTCTTCAGTCCGAAGAAAAAATGGTTCAAATGGCTCTGAGCACTATGAGACTTAACATCTGAGGTCATCAGTCACCTAGAACTTAGAACTACTTAAACCTAACTAACCTAAGGACATCACACACATCCATGCCCGAGGCGGGATTCGAACCTGCGACCGTAGTGGTGGCGCGGTTCTAAACTGCAGCGCCTAGAACCGCTTGGCCACACCGGCCGCCTCAGTCCGAAGACTGGTTCGATGCAGCTCTCCATGCTACCCTATCCTATGCAAGCCTCTACATCTTCAAATAACTACTGCAATCTACTTGCTTCTAATATTCTTAATGTATCCATGACTTTGTCTCCCTTTAAGATTCCTCCCCCCCCCCCCCCCCCCCGGTTCCCACCAACACTAATATTCGTGATCCCTTGATGTCTAAGAATGCATCCTAGCGATCGATCCCTTTTTCTAATCACAAATTCCTTTTCTCATGAGTTCTATTCAGTACCTTCTCATTAGTTACGTGATCTTCCCACCGAATCTCCAGCATTCTTCTGTAGCACCACATTTCAAAAGCTTCTATTCTCTTCTAGTCTAAACTGTTTATCGTCCACGTTTCACTTCCACACATGGCTAACTCCAGATAAATACCTCCAGAAAAGACTTCCTAACACTCAAATCTATGTTCGATGTTAGCACACTTCTCTTCTCCAGAAACTTTTTCCTTGGGTATTTGATATTCTCTCAACATCGGCCCAAATAGAAAAACTCACCTACTACTTTAAGTGTCTCATTTCCAAATCTAATTCACTCAGCATCACCTCATTTAATTTGACTACGTCCATTATCTTTGTCTTTCTTTTGTTGCTTTCATCTTATATCCTACTTTCAAGTCTCAGTCCATTCCGTTTAACCACTTTTCCAAGTCCTCTGCTGTCTCAGACAGAATTACTCAAAAGTTTTTATTTCTTCTCTCTGAACTTTAATTCCTACCACAAAATTTTCTTTGATTTCCTTTTCTGCTTGTTCAGTGTACAGATTGAATAACATGGGGGGAGGGGGAGGGGGTTAGGCTAGGCTACAACTCTGTCTCACTCTCTTCTCAACCACAGCTTCGCGTGTTCCTACATTTCTCCGAAATCCAAACTGATCTTCCCCGAGGTCAGCTTCTACCAGTTTTTCTTTTCATTCTACTGTAAAGAATTCATGTTAGTATTTTGCAACCATGATTTATTAAACTTTTCATTCTACTGTAAAGAATTCATGTTAGTATTTTGCAACCATGACTTATTAAACAGTGGTTCATGGTGTGGGTTCCTGTAGTCATGTCCTAGTTCATGAACCACGGGCAACGTATGAGTGGCCAAGTAAGTGGTCCCGACAGTCGGGATACCAGTTACTTTGGAATAAGGCTGGACATCTCGGACATATTCTGAGTCGTGGTCACCTTTGTGCTCATACGGCAAAGACTACCAAATCCACCGGTTAGTCCCTCAGCCGTTAGGGGTAAAACCCAATGGGACTCGGGGCAAGTAAGGCTAGCAACCTGCTTCCCTGGTACTTTAAATATGATGCTGGCAACAATCAGAGCAAAATGCCTCGGACCTTTGGAGGTGACGGAGTCCCACCTCTAACTGACAAACCAGGGAGTCCTAAGATACGACTTGGCAAACAAATGGTAATGAGATGGGGAGCTATTAATATCAATCGGGGCTACTCTGGGAAGAAGGTAGAGCTGGCAGAGGCTGCAAGTAAGATGGGGCTGGACGTTTTAGCTGTTAGTGACATTCGGGTAAGGGGTGAGAAAGAAGAGGAAGTGGGAGAATACAAGGTCTACCTGTCAGGAGTCAAAGCAGGAATGGCACAATGGGGTGTAGGGCTTTACATCAGAAAAGAAATGGAACCCAGCGTAGTTGCAATAAGGTATGTAAACGAACGACTGATGTGGATAGATTTGACAGTGTCTAGCAAGAAAATTAGGATTGTGTCAGTATATTCGCATTGTGAAGGGACAGATCAAGATAAGATGGATAGTTTTTATGAGGCACTCAGTGATGTAGTTGTTAGAGTAAAGGACAAGGACAGTGTTCTGCTCATGGGTGATTTTAACGCCAGGATTGAAAATCGAACAGAAGGGTATGAAAAGGTTAAGGGTAAATTTGGAGAGGATATGAAGGCCAACAGGAACGGGAAACAACTCTTGGATTTCTGTGCCAGTATGGGCTTAGTAATCACAAACTCCTTTTTTAAACATAAGAACATTCACCGGTATACTTGGGAAGGCAGGGGAACCAGATCTGTCATTGACTATATAATAACAGATCAGGAATTCAGGAAGGCTGTGAGGGACACGCGTGTATTCAGGGGATTCTTTGATGACACTGATCATTATTTAATCTGCAGTGAAATTGGGATTGTGAGCCCGAAAGTGCAGGAGGTCAGGTCCATATGTAGGAGGATAAGAGTGGAGAAACTTCAGGATAAGGAAATCAGGTACAAGTACATAACAGCGATCTCAGAAAGGTACCAGTTAGTTGAATGTAGTCAATTACAGTCATTGGAAAAGGAATGGACAAGGTACAGGGACACAGTACTAGAAGTGGCTACAGAATGTCTTGGAACAGTAGTGTGTAAAAGTAGGATGAAGCAAACAGCTTGGTGGAATGATACAGTCAAGGCAGCCTGTAAAAGGAAAATGAAGGCGTATCAAAAATGGCTACATACCAGAACCCAGGTAGACAGAGAAAGTTATGTTGAAGAAAGAAACAAAGCCAAACAGATAATTGCAGCATCCAAGAAGAAATCGTGGGAAGACTTTGGAAACAGATTGGAGACTATGGGTCAAGCTGCTGGAAAACCTCTCTGGAGTGTAATTAGCAGTCTTCGAAAGGGAGGTAAGAAGGAAATGACAAGTATTTTGGACAGGTCAGGAAAACTGCTGGTGAATCCTGTTGATGCCTTGGGCAGATGGAGGGAATATTTTGAAGAGTTGCTCAATGTAGGTGAAAATGCGATCAGTAATGTTTCAGATTTCGAGGTAGAATGGGATAGGAATGATGATGGAAATAGGATCACATTTGAGGAAGTGGAAAAAATGGTCAATAGATTACAGTGCAATAAAGCGGCTGGGGTGGATGAAATTAAGTCGGAACTCATCAAATACAGTGGAATGTCAGGTCTTAAATGGCTACACAGGATAATTGAAATGGCCTGGGAGTTGGGACAGGTTCCATCAGACTGGACAAAAGCAGTGATCACACCAATCTTTAAACATGGAAACAGAAAAGATTGTAACAACTACAGAGGTATCTCTTTAATCAGCGTTGTGGGTAAAATCTTCTCAGGTATTGTTGAAAGGAGAGTATTAGTTCAGGACCAATTGGATGAAAATCAGTGTGGGTTTAGGCCTCTTAGAGGTTGTCAAGACCAGATCTTTAGCTTACGGCAAATAATGGAGAAGTGTTATGAGTGGAACAGGGAATTGTATCTATGCTTTATAGATCTAGAAAAGGCATAGGACCGGGTTCCTAGGAGGAAGTTATTGTCTGTTCTACAAGATTATGGAATAGGAGGCAAACTTTTGCAAGCAATTAAAGGTCTTTACATGGATAGTCAGGCAGCAGTTAGAGTTGACGGTAAATTGAGTTCATGGTTCAGAGTAGTTTCAGGGGTAAGACAAGGCTGCAACCTGTCTCCACTGTTGTTCGTATTATTTATGGATCATATGTTGAAAACAATAGACTGGCTGGGTGAGATTAAGATATGTGAACACAAAATAAGCAGTCTTGCATATGCGGATGACTTAGTTGTGATGGCAGATTCGATTGAAAGTTTGCAAAGTAATATTTCAGAGCTAGATCAGAAATGTAAGGACTATGGTATGAAGATTAGCATCTCCAAAACGAAAGTAATGTCAGTGGGAAAGAAATATAAACGGATGGAGTGCCAAATAGGAGGAACAAAGTTAGAACAGGTGGACGGTTTCAAGTACTTAGGATGCATATTCTCACAGGATGGCAACATAGTGAAAGAACTGGAAGCGAGGTGTAGCAAAGCTAATGCAGTGAGCGCTCAGCTACGATCTACTCTCTTCTGCAAGAAGGAAGTCAGTACCAAGACTAAGTTATCTGTGCACCGTTCAATCTTTCGACCAACTTTGTTGTATGGGAGCGAAAGCTGGGTGGATTCAGGTTACCTTATCAACAAGGTTGAGGTTACGGATATGAAAGTAGCTAGGATGATTGCAGGTACTAGTAGATGGGAACAATGGCAGGAGGGTGTGCACAATGAGGAAATCAAAGAAAAACTGGGAATGAACTCTATAGATGTAGCAGTCAGGGCGAACAGGCTTAGATGGTGGGGTCATGTTACACGCATGGGAGAAGCAAGGTTACCCAAGAGACTCATGGATTCAGCAGTAGAGGGTAGGAGGAGTCGGGGCAGACCGAGGAGAAGGTACCTGGATTCGGTTAAGAATGATTTTGAAGTAATAGGTTTAACATCAGAAGAGGCACCAATGTTAGCACTGAATAGGGGATCATTGAGGAACTGTATAAGGGGGGCTATGCTCCAGACTGAACGCTGAAAGGCATAATCAGTCTTAAATGATGATGATGATGATGATGATGATGATGACTTATTAAACTGATAGTTCGATAATTTTCACACCTGTCAGCAGCTGCTTTCTTTTATTAGAAAGTGATCTGCAGGAGTGATGGTTCAAATTGCTCAGCGATGTAACCTACGCCCATGACTGCAGGTGTTGTTTACAATGTTCGAACCGTCTCATCGACAACCCACACAAACAGTGGAGACAGGAAACAATCGTAAGAGTTTTCAATTTTTGAGGAACATTTTACTTCGTGTTTTAGCTTATCGGCCTGTAGGAATTCAGTTCAGATAAGCGATTTTTGGGCAATAAATGCTTCAGCTAAGTCTATATTAAAATCTTGTTACGGTCTGTCAAAATGTTTCACCTACTTAAACAACCATTTTAATACATAGGATGACATGGAGAATAATCATTTACCCCAAGCAGTGTAGTAAAACTCCGCATATTCACTGAGTAATGACCTGAAACTGCAGGAAAATGTGTAAAGTATCAAAACGGTATGTTATGGGTTTTGTGATATGTGATACCAATAGATTACCACCTTTCCGCATTCTCTCCCCAATCTTTCCAAACTATCTCAAGCACCAAAGATATTCATATAGCGATATTAAGTCGTCTGACGTAGTAGCTCGTACGCCTACCACGCCCTAAATTTATGCATCTGCAATCAGAATGAGTAAGTGCTCCTACTGTGCATGACACGGCAAGAGAAACTGCGCCTGAGAGGGCATTGTGTAACGAATCTGTTGTCGCTCATACCCGTGTCATTGCCGTGTTCCTAATCCGACACCCACAGCGACAGAAGGTTTCAGCGCCACCGCATATTGCTGCAACTACCACGTTTCGCTTTTGCGGTATTTCCCACTCTATTGTCAAAAACACGCGATAATGCGTCAACCGTTGCGCCAACTTCACATAGCCCAATAATTGGTTACACGCAATAATGCAACTATTACGTGACTCCGCTCTTCTTATAGGAGTACTACGATCTAAAGTCCGTACAGACATGTCATACACCGTCAATGTTGGTGATACCCATGAGTAAAGGAACTACACTCCTGGAAATTGAAATAAGAACACCGTGAATTCATTGTCCCAGGAAGGGGAAACTTTATTGACACATTCCTGGGGTCAGATACATCACATGATCACACTGACAGAACCACAGGCACATAGACACAGGCAACAGAGCATGCACAATGTCGGCACTAGTACAGTGTATATCCACCTTTCGCAGCAATGCAGGCTGCTATTCTCCCATGGAGACGATCGTAGAGATGCTGGATGTAGTCCTGTGGAACGGCTTGCCATGCCATTTCCACCTGGCGCCTCAGTTGGACCAGCGTTCGTGCTGGACGTGCAGACCGCGTGAGACGACGCTTCATCCAGTCCCAAACATGCTCAATGGGGGACAGATCCGGAGATCTTGCTGGCCAGGGTAGTTGACTTAAACCTTCTAGAGCACATTGGGTGGCACGGGATACATGCGGACGTGCATTGTCCTGTTGGAACAGCAAGTTCCCTTGCCGGTCTAGGAATGGTAGAACGATGGGTTCGATGACGGTTTGGATGTACCGTGTACTATTCAGTGTCCCCTCGACGATCACCAGTGGTGTACGGCCAGTGTAGGAGATCGCTCCCCACACCATGATGCCGGGTGTTGGCCCTGTGTGCCTCGGTCGTATGCAGTCCTGATTGTGGCGCTCACCTGCACGGCGCCAAACACGCATACGACCATCATTGGCACCAAGGCAGAAGCGACTCTCATCGCTGAAGACGACACGTCTCCATTCGTCCCTCCATTCACGCCTGCCGCGACACCACTGGAGGCGGGCTGCACGATGTTGGGGCGTGAGCGGAAGACGGCCTAACGGTGTGCGGGACCGTAGCCCAGCTTCATGGAGATGGTTGCGAATGGTCCTCGCCGATACCCCAGGAGCAACAGTGTCCCTAATTTGCTGGGAAGTGGCGGTGCGGTCCCCTACGGCACTGCGTAGGATCCTACGGTCTTGGCGCGCATCCGTGCGTCGCTGCGGTCCGGTCCCAGGTCGACGGGCACGTGCACCTTCCGCCGACCACTGGCGACAACATCGATGTACTGTGGAGACCTCACGCCCCACGTGTTGAGCAATTCGGCGGTACGTCCACCCGGCCTCCCGCATGCCCACTATACGCCCTCGCTCAAACTCCGTCAACTGCACATACGGTTCACGTCCACGCTGTCGCGGCATGCTACCAGTGTTAAAGGCTGCGATGGAGCTCCGTATGCCACGGCAAACTGGCTGACACTGACGGCGGCGGTGCACAAATGCTGCGCAGCTAGCGCCATTCGACGGCCAACACCGCGGTTCCTGTTGTGTCCGCTGTGCCGTGCGTGTGATCATTGCTTGTACAGCCCTCTCGCAGTGTCCGGAGCAAGTATGGTGGGTCTGACACACCGGTGTCAATGTGTTCTTTTTTCCATTTCCAGGAGTGTACTCTCACACTTTCCGAGAAATTTTCTTTTCTACCTCACGAAGTCCCTGAGACCGAGAGAAAATTTTCGAACTCGTTCTCTAGGGTTAGTTCCGGCCGAATACTACTACACTCCCCCTACCCTCTTAAATTGCCCACTCTACAATGTTTTGTTGTTGGCTGCATTATCTGTTTCTTTGTACGTTCTATCCTGTGTTACTGACATGTGTTAAGGTCTCCTAGACTGCGCCTCGTGAACTACACTATGTGATCAAAAGTATACGGACACCTGGCTGAAAATGGCTTACAAGTTCTGGCGCCCTCCATCGCTAATGCTGGAATTCAGTATGGTGTTGGCCCACCCTTAGCCTTGATGACAGCTTCCACTCTCGCAGGCATGCGTTCAGTCAGGTGTTGGAAAGTTTCTTGGGGAATTGCAGCCCATTCTTCACGGAAGACAGCACTGGAGAGGTATCGATGTCAGTCGGTGAGGCCTGGCACGAAGTCGGCGTTCCAAAACGTCCCAAAGGTGATCTATAGAGTTCAGGTCAGGACTCTGTGCAGGCCACTCCATTACAGGGATGTTATTGTCGTGTAACCACTCCGCTACAGGCCGTATATTATGAACAGGTGCTCTATCGAGTTGAAAAATGCAATCGCCATCCCCGAATTACTCTCCAACAGTGGGAGGCAAGAAGGTGCTTAAAACATCATTGTAGGCCTATACTGTGATAGTGCCCACTCCATGAAAAACACAACCACACCATACCACCGCCTCCTAAGTTTACTGTTGGCACTACGCACGCTGCGTTCATCGGGCATTCGCCATACCCACACCCTGCCATCAAATCGTCACTCCACGTAACGTTTTTCCACCATTCGGCGTATGTCTGTCTATCACACATTACGACCTTCTTCAACTGTCGGCGGTCTCTGTCAGTCAGCAGCCAATCACTTGTCCGTGAGTTCCGCGGAGCTCCCCGTTCTGCTCTCTCGTGATGTCTAATGACTACTGAGGTCGCTGATATGGAGTACCTGGCAGTGGGTAGCAGCACAATGCACCTAATACGAAAAACATATGTTTTTTGGGGGTGTTCGAATACTTCTGATCACATAGTGTATGTACCCGTTGTCTTCAACAAATTACAAAATGATTTCACAGGAACGTGTCACTTTTAATGATCCTAAGTTTGATTAAATTGTTAATCGGTGGATAGAGGAAGATGTCAGTCTTATAACTCAAAAAATATATGAAAAAGACGATGATTTTACGGAAGAGAATGATCACAGTTCTGTTAGTGGAGGATAATTCAGAGGAAGAACTTCAGGAGAACTGTGATGTGGACCTTTCTGTTTCTCGAATAAAATACTTAAAGTATTAGTTAAAATCAAAGGTGATATGAGTGGTGACAAAAAAATATACATTTCAGAATTGAATGTCAGTTTTATAGACCATTTTTGTACATGTCAAGAGCAGTTTTTATGTGCAAGTTTAAACCATGGAATTTAATTCTATGTGAAAGTTTACTTTCTAAGAGACATTATAATTTTTCAAAATGAGAAATTCAGTTCTGTAACAGTCCGTTTATGTCTACTATTTAGTAAAAAAAACCGCGCAAAGTATGCGATTTTGTGTGATATACTACTGCACGCTTTATTTAGTGCAATAAAACCAACAAGGAGTAACTAAGCAACACTTTAATAGCTATAAAAATTAATGTTAAATAACTCAAAGTTTTCAAATGACTTGCGCCTTTAATCTCGGTTTAAATACAGGGGTCTCAGCGACTCCACCTCGTAGTAAACGTTACAGAAAACTCACCTGTTGTGTTACCGAGGGAGGCGGCGCACTGGTTAGCACACTCGACTAGCATTAGGGAGGACGAAGGTTCAAACCCGCGTCCAGCCACCCATCGCTTCAGGCAAATGCCGCGATGGTTTCCCTAATGTGATGGGACCGAGGACCTCGCTGTCTGGTACCTTCCGCCAAATCAACCGATCAGCCAACCATCACCTCGTGAGTTAAGGGCTGCTTCTGTGGATACTGGGTAACTAGTCTGGTGTGGGTGTTAACATCTGAGTGTCGGTATTCCAGAAAGCATACAAGTAGGTTTAAGTGTTAACATGAAAAATATTCACATCCATACTTGACAACAGTGTCAGTAACACCTCGAAAATCAAATAACACAGCGTGTGTTAGAACAAAAGTGTTGTTAACAACGAAGTAGTTCTTGAATGAATTTCTTTTGTTTTTATTGCTCTTTAGGTTCTTTCAAGTCAGCTTCAACACTTCTTCCATAATCCTCTCTCTCAGTAAAGATAATAGTGACTGCAGAGCTGAATACTGTCAATACCTTCTGGCCAAACGTGCAGAAAATAAATCCAAATAAAAATTTGTGAAGCGGAGCAAGAAGTACACATTTTGTTTAAATTTCGGATGCTTTAGATACAGTTGCACGTAACGACGTGAACGTTTTAAATAACCGGTCGGGAAAGCCCTAATTTTATTTCTACTGATGGAGAGTTAGGCGGTAGGAAACTCCTGAATGGGCTGCTAAGACTGCCGCATTGTCTGGAATAGTGCGCTAAATTCGTGGGATTCTTGAGAGTTTAAGACAGTCGATAGTACGTCGCTTACCCTCTGTCATAATCTTAACAGTCACATTTTGAACAATACACGTAAGTGAGCAGTTGTGCATCCGGTTTTTACACTGACAGAACACACAGAACGAACACCAAAAGACGGAGAAAATACCGTTCAATCTCTGAAGTTTTGTCGGTGTGTGAGGATCGTAATTTGATCCATTCACAGTGCTAGTATAGTTTATTGGACATAATGCACAGAACATGATACCTTAAGATCGATAGAGTCGAAGAAATTTGGACATATTTATTCTGATAATCCCAAATGATCTTTTGCCCGGAGAAAAATAAAACAAATGTATCAAGTAAATGTTGTTTAGCTACCAGGCTGACATAAAATATCATGAGTGCTCTCAAACTTTGATTTTTGCGAAAATGCGAAAAGCGGTAAGTCTTTTTTTATATAGCAACCTTTTTTTTGTTCGGCAGTCCAATTCCGCTCCTCGAAACATGTTCAAAAAAGTATCGCAGCGCGCCATTCTTGGAGAGGTGACATTATTAAAAACTTAACACAAAACTGACTGACTTTTCCGTTCTAGCACACTATGCAGGTTCTAGCGGTCTCCGTTTATTTCTATGTATACATAAACACTGACACCAACGAAGATGCTCTTCGTTACCGAAAAGCTAGTACATTACACACACATTTATTAAATGCGTGAGCATGCAGCACCGAAAATGGCGAGGAATTTTTCCTGTTAGAAGTAAAGCTCAGGTCGTCTTCTCGCTGTTGAACCTTTCACGTTCCGATATTAATCCAAGTATATGTACAACGACAACGTTTAACAATATGTTGTATACAGTAAACACAGTTTTTGGTTTAGGACTGGCAGCTTAATTCCTGATGATGGTTGACAATGACTGGTATCCATTTTCCTTGTTTCCAAATGTTTATTTTCATATCCATCAAATAGACGAATTATTTTACCGAAAGTACTTGCACTGCGTGCTAGAATAGAAATTACCGTGAACTTTGTGTTACGTTTATTAAGAACATTCTGTTTACATGAATGGCACACTGTAACACATTTTTAAACAGGTCGCGAGTAGAGGAAGTGTGCAGCCGAATAAAAAATATGGGTTACTGATAAAAAAAGACGTATTGTTGTCCAATTCGTAACGAACGAATAAATAAAGGAGATCATGTTGGTTCATGGCCCCCCTGGTAGCTAAACAACATCTGCTTGATACATTTATTGTTTTGCTTCTGCCAAAAGGTTATCTGGCGTGGTTTTGATACATTTTTCTTTATTTTTCACAAAAGGTTATTTGGCATGGTCGACGTAAATGGGACATTCTGTATAAGTAGCTGTCGTTTTCTCCGGCATAGTGTGCACTAATCCTTTACGTACGGAACTGGTTGCGAAGGTTAAGCAGGTGGAATGAAACAGTTGCTGAGTGTAGATGCGGCTTCCTCTGCTGCGATCCACGAACACCTCCACTTAATATATATCTACACGTTGAGATATCTCGATGACGGGCCAGCGAAGTGATGCGGGCCGCCTCCTAGATTGTCTTGCCCCGCGAGAGCCTGTGTAAACCGGCGAGTTGCAGAGCTTTCCACGGGGCGCTGCGGCTGCGCCCCTGCAAACAAAGGCAGCGCGCCGGCTAGATCAATACCTGTCTATTCAGCTAATTACACATCGGGGTTAGCCGGGCCTCGAACGGCGGACCCCACCGCCTGCCGTCCTCCACACATCCCGCACGGCTGCTCTCTGTTCACCGCGCCCTCCCGGCTAAAAACAGAACTGCCCCTCGCCACAGACCACCCTTGTTCGGAACCAGCGTACCGGTAACCCCTCGTTTCATGCTAGCTGAAAATGCACTGCAGCTCTGCCCTCTTTTCACTGCACGCTATTTGAAACTTTATTTATTCCACAAACTGACCTACGTTCCAGTACTAGCTGGGAATCGATTTTCATTCCCAAGCACGATGTACTGAACACTGCTCCTTAGGGCACTGGTAAAATGCTAGAAATGAAAAACCTGTTTTAGCACGACAATCTTTAAAATACATTTAGTACCATGTAAAACTGACGCTCTTACTGCTTCAGGAAAGTTTCCAGAAATGGAAGCCAGTTGCTGGGTAAAGAGATGATTATCAAGCACACAGGAAAATACAAATCTTTATTCACTTATTTATTGAACGAATTAATATTTTCTTAAACATAAACTTCACTGAACGACGATCGATATGTCTTAAGAATAGTGACATGACGTTCAGTTGAAGTTAAACATTCCTATTTTGAAAATGTGAGGTTTCGCTAATCTTCTCTTATTCTTTTTCCTGGATCACCCCGTATCTTCACTGGGTCGGCATGTTAATTTCTGGATTTGGCAGTGTTAATGCTGGAAGGTGGCCGGAGCACGTATTGTGTCTAGCGAGTCCTTACACCGTTACGAATGAAGCTTAGGTTAAGGGCAGACAGAGAACTTTCATAGTCTGACCGATATTCCCTCATCCTTCTATTTCATTGTGGGTATGATACTGTTGTGCAAGTGTGCATAGGCTGGTTTGCTATAACATGCATCTTCTGTCGTATTTTTGAGTGCATCTCACAAAACCGGATCATACTGTTATGTTGTCTCAGACCTGTACGTACAGCTTTCACGAAACGACCACATCTTTGTTATTTTACATAATAAATAATTTTCATGTCAACGCGAAAGAAAGAGCTACAACTACTTACAGTCACGTCCTCTCCGCCAATTCATCC
This sequence comes from Schistocerca cancellata, assembly GCF_023864275.1. Lineage (NCBI taxonomy): Eukaryota > Metazoa > Arthropoda > Insecta > Orthoptera > Acrididae > Schistocerca > Schistocerca cancellata. The sequence continues at coordinate 125,136,599 of NC_064628.1, forward strand.
CAGACCTGCATCTCGATGCACTGTGTAAGGCCCGTCTGAAATCAGAATAAAAGAATAAATTACCAAAATATTCTATAACCTAACCTCTTTCCACGAATACAGCTTTCTACTGTTTCTCACAGCGCTGCATTCCGTCACGTTGTTACCCCGAGCAATAGCAGCGCCCCAAGCGGCCAACAAGTGACGCTTCTGGATACAATATCGGATGAGTGATCGCCAGTACTACGTTTATATGATTTATAACATTAGGGAGCGTATGCAGTGCCATCGCAATAGACGATAACTAAAAAAAATTACATCGCACGACAGTTTATTTACGATTTTCTTGTAACATACAGATATTTACTGAAGAATGCCACTTTTCTTTAATAACAAAACATTGCCTGTAAACAGAAGACCTGACCCTTTGCAGAAAGATGTCGTATGTCTACCCAACAACACGAAGTTTCGTTCGCTACACTTCCCGCCATATCAATGAATGTGGAACGATACTAAAAAGAAAAGAAATAAAAACGTTTCCCAAGACAGAAGAATCCTATTCGAGAAATGTTGCTACATCTCATCCACAAAGGGCAAGTACCTTCAACATATCCATTTTTGAAGCAAAAGTAATTGCATTTCCGTAATAGTTGTGTAGCAAAAAGTCGAATCAAGTGTAGGAAAGGGCGAATCATTAGACTCCACAAAAAATTTTACATGTCGTGGAAAAGTGCCTATCACAATAAGAATAGTCACCAACATGCCTCTCATGCATGAGATATGTATTTATATTCTCTTGCTGTCAGGAGAGTAAGATGCAGTTACACACATATTCGAAAATATTTCTTCACGGATAGTTGTACCTTATAGCCGGCCGTCATGACCGAACGGTTCTAGGCGCTTCAGTCCAGAACCGCGCTGCTGCTACGGTCGTAGGTTCGAATCCTGCCTCGGGCATGGAAATGTGTGATGTCCTTAGGTTAGGTTTAAGTAGTTCTAGGTCTTGGGGACTGATGACCTCAGATGTTAAGTCCCATAGTGCTTAGAGCCATTTGAACAATTTGTAGCTTATGTTTCGCAACAGGGGTGCAAAAAACAGATCTGAGAGTCCCATGAAAACTTAGTAAATGATAGTATTTGTAGAAATCATAAGTAAAGGCAGCGTCACCACAGATTACAGTCGTGGCACGCCCTGATGTGAAAGTTGTTTGACAGCTGAAGCGACACTAGCTCTCCAAGCGTCTTAAACATAATAATGTATGTTTCTAATTATGTTTCTACATAATTAACGAAATAATTGTTATATTTTTGCGCTACATAAATCAGTGAACAACCAAGAGACATAAATTATCATAAAAATGTCCTTGACCATGCATCAAGTGGTAGATGAGCATACATTTACCAAGAAGAATAAATTTAAACCTCAAAGCAATATTTTCTACCTAGGAATAAAACTGTACAATAAATTACCAAAGGACATTAAAAAGATTAGGAAACAAACTTATTTAAAAAGACAGCTAAAAATAACTTTGTAGATAATACATTCTGAACACCGGAGGATGACTTAGATAGCACAGTGTAAGGGTCTGGTAAAAAACTATCAGATACAAACAGTAAACGATAGTAAAACATATATTATTTCACATAACACTTTCACGTTATGTTTTACCTTATTTTCTAGCGAAGTTCCTCTCAGAGTTCTACACTATATGATAGTAACACCTTATCCCCTGTCTCACTCGTTACAGACGGATCCTGACCCAGTTTTTCAGGCTAGCTAACAGGAATTTGCGGAACACAAAATGGAAACCAGGCGTTTTCGCTGTGGTCATGACATCAGCTGACGGTGTGTGTAGTGTTACGTTATGAAACAGTGTGTGTAATCTGGGCAGTGACTGTGAGTGAGAAATCAGTGTAGGACTAGCATTTTACATTATTAAATAACTTCGTAAAACAGTATAGAACACCACGAATAAACCGAATGAGGTTCTACTATTTTAAACAGACTGATATTGTATTCGGGAGGGTGGAGACTGCAATCTTCAACCGGACACTCCAGTTTAGATATTCCGTGGTTTTCTTAAATTGCTTGAGGCAAATGGCAGGATGATTCATACTGTAAGATCCCGACCATCTGTCCCACGCTTGTCAAACTATACCTGCAAGTACGTATACGCCTGTCTATATGAATTACATTGTTTGTATTGTTCTTGAATTTTAGTACCAAAGTCATCTACGGATCAATAAAGCTACCACTACTACTACTACTACTACTACTACCATTATACTTCTACGTAAAACCATCTACGACAATCGATTTCCAACTATAGGTTTTCGTCTTCCGGAAGTTGTGTTACATGTAAACATGGCAATCGCACATGTTTCAGTCCTCACAAGAGAAACTCCCCGTCGCATCCCCCTCAGATGTAGTGGTAAAATGGCCTAGCGGATAGCCGGTAGAAAACTGAACACAGATCAAGTATGAAAACAGGAAGAAGGTGTGCTTAACTGTGAAAAAAGAAGAAAATTCGGACACGGTCTAAGTTCATGATGTGCAACATCGAGCACGTCTGAGTAACGCCGACGTCATGGTTACGTGGTCACGGTATTGGATTGAGGAGAGGGAGATCGATGTTCAAATAAATCTCTCTCGTGTCCCCCCCCCCACCCCTCCCCAACCTTTTTTTCACAAAATTATGAACCGTCCGTCCGGTCATTGACGTGTCTGTTCTCTTTCTATAATCTTAGCAATTATCATATCGTATTTTGGTTACAGAATATGAGTCATGCGGTAAGAGTAGATTACCTCCGCAAGTAAATTGTATGAGTAATGAAACCAGGCGAGATGCTGAACTATTGTAGAACAAATTGGAGGTGCGTACGTCTGGATGTTCCTTTCTTATACTTCTCTGTTGCAAAAAGTCGCTACACCACGACACAGACACGAATTTGAATACAGCGAACAGACACGTCAATGCTCAGACAGTTGTAATTTTGTGAAAAAAAAATGGAGCACGAGGGATATGTGAACACGGAACTCTCACTTCGTAATCCGCCACCGTGACCACAGAACCAACAAGCCGTGATTTTACAATTGGTTAAAATTAAAAAAGAACAAACTGATATAACACAATCTGGGTGGAAGCTGAAATAGCCTTATTCATATATTAAGGGAGAACAAGCGTAAAAGGAAGGAAGATTACAGTTGGTCATGGCCTTATTATTTGATTCCCCACATGACCGTTTCGTCAGTAGTACTTGGACTGATAGTGACTCAAATGTTTTTTTGACTTCAACCAATACCTGACTGCTTCAATGCAAAGCCACGTGAACGTCACGTGAAAAAAGCAAGGGTTTGTTTTACCATGAAAGACATTTTCGGAATGCATGCTCGTTGGCGTAGATAAGGTAACTCTATTGGAGATAAGTCAGTACGTTTCAGCTTAGAACAACTTGTAAAATTCCACAATAAGTGTACGCGCTCTTGCGGTTCTGTGACTGATTGATATCTGCACAGGGTAGTCCGATTGATACGCCTTGGATTCTAAAGCGCTTTCACGCGTAACACTGCTTGTGTACTAAACGCATAGTCAGCGTCAAGTCAGAGGCATCCACATACGTCAACACAAATGTTTCCAAGAAGAGGCAAAATTGTGAAATTCTCAGTTTTGATATAACTAGGTCGATTTGTCTGACAATGTGTCGTGCCCCGGTAACTAAATTTGACAAGAAGTACACTGAACATACATTACTTCGAACGGCTACTAGTTATCCACTCAGTATTTTAAGGTAGACTGCTTTGATAACTAAAACGTTAGAATATTTCAATCGTATATTCAAAATATATCTTTTTATATTACAGATATGAATCGGATGCCATCTTTTTAATCCAGCACTCTCACATCACATCCTCATACGATTACATCCGGGGATCCAGGAGCTATGAAACAAATAGCTCACAGAGACTTCACTAAAATTTCCAAATCTAGGGCTGAAACTAAATACTAAAAATCTGCTATAGAACAAAACTCAAACGCTTGAATAAATCATGTTAGATATCAAAAGAATAACAGATAAAAAGTGACAATACTCCTCGACGTAGAGAACAGGCAATGAACTCTATAAAAGGCTTAATCAGAGTTGATGACATCTACAACACTTAAAGTTAAGAAAACGTACCACCACAACCGTGTCACCAAAGAAATTTATTTCAAAGGACTAATTTCGGCGCAACACTTACCCCTTCTTCAGGTACGCTTTAAACCAAAAGTGTACTTTCATTCCTTGGCCTATGTGTCGCAGAATCCACATAACACCAGCTGTCGTGAACTGTATACATCAGGAGTCTATACTCGACGTGTTGTCACCACTGTCATGGAACCTGAAGGTGACGTAAGGGTTACGCCGAAACCAGTCGTCTGAAATAAATTTCTTCGATGAGACGGCCGTCATGGTTTGTTTTCTTTACTTATATCATCAGCCGCTGTCCCACGTCCATGAGAACGAAGTTCTACAGGGCTTTGTTTCCATACAAAACTTCGCACCTGATCACAATGGATTTATTCCATTCCTTTCATACTTTCTATTTTTTTAATGTTAATTGGCTCAATTAAAGTTGAACAAAATGTTTGCAGCACAGCGTTGTATGGTAGTGAAACGTGGACTGTGGGAAAACCGGAGCAGAAGCGAATCGAGGCATTTGAGATGTGGTGCTACAGACGAATGTTGAATATTACACTACCGGCTATTATAATTGCTACACCACGAAGATGACGTGCTACAGACGCGAAATAGGAAGAAGATGCTGTGATATGCTAATGATTAGCTTTTCAGAGCATTCACACAAGATTGGCGCCGATGGCGACACCTACAACGTGCTGACATGAGGAAAGTTCCCAACCGATTTCTCATACACAAACAGCAGTTGACCGGCGTTGCCTGGTGAAACGTTGTTGTGATGCCTCGTGTAAGGAGGAGAAATACGTACCGTCACGTTTCCGACTTTGATCAAGGTCGGATTGTAGCCTGTGTTGCGATTTATCGTATCGCAACACTGCTGCTCACGTTGGACGAGACCCAATGACTGTTAGCATAATATGGAATCGGTGGGTTCAGGAGGGTAATACGGATCACCGTGCTGGATCCCAACGGCCTCGTATCACTAGCAGTCCAGATCTTATCTGCATGGCTGTAACGGATCGTGCAGCCACGTCTCGATCCCTGAGTCAACAGATGGGGACGTTTGCAAGACAACAACCATCTGCACGAACACTTCGACGACGTTTGCAACAGCATGGACTATGAGCTCGGAGACCATGGCTGCTGTTACCCTTGACGCTGCATCACAGACAGGAGCGCCTGCGATGGTGTATTCAACGACGAACCTGGGTACACGAATGGCAAAACGTCATTTTTTTCGGATGAATCCAGGTTCTGTTTACAGCATCATGATGGTCGCATCCGTGTTTGGCGACATCGCGGTGAACGCACATTGGAAGTGTGTATTCGTCATCGCCATACTGGCGTATCACCCGGCATGATGGTATGGGGTGCCATTGGTTACACGTCTCGGTAACCTCTTGTTCACATTGACGGCACTTTGAATAGTGGACGTTGAATTTCAAATGTGTTACGACGTGTGGCCCTACCCTTCATTCGATCCCTGCGAAAACCTACATTTCAGTAGGATAATGCACGACCGCATGTTGCACGTCCTGTACGGGCCTTTCTGGATACAGAAAATGTTCGACTGTTGTCCTGGCTAGCACATTCTCCAGATCTCTCACCAATTGAAAACGTCTGTTCAATGGTGGTCGAGCAACTGGCTCGTCACAATACGCCAGGCACTACTCTTGATGGATTGTGGTATCGTGTTGACGCTGCATGGGCAGCTGTACCTGTACACGCCATCTAAGCTCTGTTTGACTCAATGCCCAGGCGTATCAAGGCCGTTATTACGGTAAGAGGTGGTTGTTCTGGGTACTGATTTCTCAGGATCTATGCACCCAAATTGCGTGAAAACGTAATCACATGTCAGTTCTAGTATAATATACACTCCTGGAAATTGAAATAAGAACACCGTGAATTCATTGTCCCAGGAAGGGGAAATTTTATTGACACATTCCTGGGGTCAGATACATCACATGATCACACTGACAGAACCACAGGCACATACACACAGGCAACAGAGCATGCACAATGTCGGCACTAGTACAGTGTATATCCACCTTTCGCAGCAATGCAGGCTGCTATTCTCCCATGGAGACGATCGTAGAGATGCTGGATGTAGTCCTGTGGAACGGCTTGCCATGCCATTTCCACCTGGCGCCTCAGTTGGACCAGCGTTCGTGCTGGACGTGCAGACCGCGTGAGACGACGCTTCATCCAGTCCCAAACATGCTCAATGGGGGACAGATCCGGATATCTTGCTGGCCAGGGTAGTTGACTTACACCTTCTAGAGCACGTTGGGTGGCACGGGATACATGCGGACGTGCATTGTCCTGTTGGAACAGCAAGTTCCCTTGCCGGTCTAGGAATGGTAGAACGATGGGTTGAATGACGGTTTGGATGTACCGTGCACTATTCAGTGTCCCCTCGACGATCACCAGTGGTGTACGGCCAGTGTAGGAGATCGCTCCCCACACCATGATGCCGGGTGTTGGCCCTGTGTGCCTCGGTCGTATGGAGTCCTGATTGTGGCGCTCACCTGCACGGCGCCAAACACGCATACGACCATCATTGGCACCAAGGCAGAAGCTACTCTCATCGCTGAAGACGACACGTCTCCATTCGTTCCTCCATTCACGCCTGTCGCGACACCACTGGAGGCGGGCTGCACGATGTTGGGGTGTGAGCGGAAGACGGCCTAACGGTGTGCGGGACCGTAGCCCAGCTTCATGGAGACGGTTGCGAATGGTCCTCGCCGATACCCCAGGAGCAACAGTGTCCCTAATTTGCTGCGAAGTGGCGGTGCGGTCCCCTACGGCACTGCGTAGGATCCTACGGTCTTGGCGTGCATCCGTGCGTCGCTGCGGTCCGGTCCCAGGTCGACGGGCACGTGCACCTTCCGCCGACCACTGGCGACAACATCGATGTACTGTGGAGACCTCACGCCCCACGTGTTGAGCAATTCGGCGGTACGTCCACCCGGCCTCCCGCATGCCCACTATACGCCCTCGCTCAAAGTCCGTCAGCTGCACATACGGTTCACGTCCACGCTGTCGCGGCATGCTACCAGTGTTAAAGACTGCGATGGAGCTCCGTATGCCACGGCAAACTGGCTGACACTGACGGCGGCGGTGCACAAATGCTGCGCAGCTAGCGCCATTCGACGGCCAACACCGCGGTTCCTGGTGTGTCCGCTGTGCCGTGCGTGTGATCATTGCTTGTACAGCCCTCTCGCAGTGTCCGGAGCAAGTATGGTGGGTCTGACACACCGGTGTCAATGTGTTCTTTTTTCCATTTCCAGGAGTGTATTTGGCCAATGAATACCCATTTATCATCTGCATTTCTTCTTGCTGTAGCAATTTTAATAGCCAGTAGTGTAGGTGGCGGGTCAGGTAAGGAACCAAGAGGTTCTACATCTGTATCTACATACATACTCCGCAATTCGCCATACGGTGCGTGGCGGAGGGTACCTCGTACCACAACTAGCATCTTCTCTCCCTGTTCCACTCCCAAACAGAACGAGGGAAAAATGACTGCCTATATGCCTATATGCACGAGCCCTAATCTCGCTTACCTTATCTTTGTGGTATTTCCACGAAATGTAAGTTGGCGGCAGTAAATTTGTACTGCAGCCAGCATCAAATGCTGGTTCTCTAAATTTCCTCAGTAGCGATTCACGAAAAGAGCGCCTCGTCTCCTCTAGAGACTCCCACCCGAGTTCCTGAAGCATTTCCGTAACACTCGCGTGATGATCAAACCTACCAGTAACAAATCTAGCAGCCCGCCTCTGAATTGATTCTATATCCTCCCTCAATCTGACCTCATAGGGATCCCAAACGCTCGAGCAGTACTCAAGAATAGGTCGTATTAGTGTTTTATAAGCGGTCTCCTTTACAGATGAACCACATCTTCCCAAAATTCTACCAAAGAGCCCAAGACGACTATCCGCCTTCCCCACAACTGCCATTACATGCTTGTCCCACTTCATATCGCTCTGCAATGTTACGCCCAAATATTTAATCGACGTGACTGTGTCAAGCGCTACACTACTAATGGAGTATTCAAACATTACGGGATTCTTTTTCCTATTCATCTGCATTAATTTACATTTATCTACATTTAGAGTTAGTTGCCATTCTTTACACGAATCACAAATCCTGTCCAAGTCATCTTGTATCCTCCTACAGTCACTCAACGTCGACACCTTCCCGTACACCACAGCATCATCAGAAAACAGTCGCACATTGCTATCCACCCTATCCAAAAGATCATTTATGTAGATAGAAAACAACAGCGGACCTACCACACTTCCCTGGGGCACTGCAGATGATTCCCTCACCTCCGATGAACACTCACCATCGAGGACAACGTACTGGGTTCTATTACTTAAGAAGTCTTCGAGCCACTCACATATTTGGGAACCAATCCCATATGCTCGTACCTTAGTTAGGAGTCTGCAGTGGGGCACCGAGTCAAACGCTTTCCGAAAGTCAAGGAATGTGGCATCCGTCTGATACCCTTCTCCATGGTTCGCAAGATATCATGTGAAAAAAAGGGCGAGTTGCGTTTCGCAGGAGCGATGCTTTCTATAGCCGTGCTGATGCATGGACAGCAACTTCTCTGTCTCAAGGAAATTCATTATATTCGAACTGAGAATATGTTCGAGAATCCTGCAACAAACCGATGTTAAGGATATTGGTCTGTAATTTTGAGGATCCGTCCTTCTACCCTTCTTATATACAGGCGTCACCTGCGCTTTTTTCCAGTCGCTTGGGACTTTACGTTGGGCAAGCGATTCACGATAAATGCATGCTAAGTAAGGAGCCAAAGCAGTAGAGTACTCTCTGTGAAACCGAACTGGAATCCCATCAGGACCTGGCGATTTATTTATTTTCAGCCCATTCAGCTGCTTCACAAACCCAGGGATGTCTATCACTATGTCCGCTATACGGGAATCTATACGAGACTCAAACGGCGGTATGTTTGTACGATCCTCCTGCGTGAAAGATTTCTCAAGTGCTAAATTTAAAATTTCAGCTTTCGTTTTGCTGTCTTCCGTTGCCAGGCCACACTGATCAGTGAGTGACTGGATGGAAGCCTTCGACCCGCTTACCTATTTTACGTAAGACCAGAATTTCCTTGGGTTTTCAGCAAGATCTTTTGCTAAGGTATGAGGGTGGTAGTGGTTGCATGCTTCGCGCATCGCTCTTTTTACAGCAGCACGAATCTCTACTAACTTTTGCCTGTCCTCATTCTCCCATTCTTTCTTGTACCGCGAGTGCAACTGGCTTTGCTTCCTGAGCATTCTCCGAATTGCGCTGTTAAACCACGGTGGGTCTTTTCCATCCGTAACCCACTTTTTCGGCACATACTTGTCCAATGCGTGATTTACAATGTGTTTAAAATTTTCCCATAATTCTTCCAAGTCCATCATACCGGAAGTAAATGACGTCGATTCATTTACTAAGTGGGATGCTAACAACTGCTTATCTGCTGTTTCTAGTAAGAATACTCTCCTAGCCTTCTTGACCGACTTTTTAACTTTCGTAACCATAGTCGTAATGACAACATCATGATCACTAATCCCTGTGTTAACACTGACACTGTCGATGAGGTCTGGTCTGTTCGTGGTTACCAGATCTAAAATATATCCATTACGCGTTGACTGTCGATTTAGCTGCTCAAGACAGTTTTGGGATAATGTGTTCAAAAGTAATTCACACGACGGCTTGTCTGTACCACCTGTAATGAATCCATAGACATCCCAGTCTATACTAGATAGGTTGAAGTCGCCTCCGACTAATATAGCATGATCCGGGTACTTCTGCGATACAGAGTGTAGACTCCCTTTGAATGATTCTAGAACTGTCACGGTGGCACCTGGTGGCCGGTAATAACACCCAACAATTAACTTTATTTCCCCTAGCCCTGTTAAACGTGTCCAGATAACTTCACAATCACACTCTACTTCGAGCTTAGTAGACAATATTTTTGTAAACTGCAATGAAGACACCACCTCCTACGGTGTCTAATCTGTCTTTCCGATACACGTTCCAACCCTCGCTAAATATTTCTGAACTTCCTATCTCAGGGTTCAGCGAGGTCTCAGTCCCGAGAATAATTTGCGCGCCACACGCTTCCTGCAGGGCAGTAAATTCAGGAACTTTATTCCGAACGCTCTGAAAATTTACTGCTAATATCTTGATAGCTGAAGTGTCTTTACACTGAGCGCGCCCTGATTTCCCTGCCTGCACGTGGACTGGTGAGTGTTCATCAGGACACCTCGCACTACTGCCTAGCCTAAAAAACCCCCATGTGCACGCCACAAGTACTCTGCTACCCGAGTAGCCGTTTCCTTTTGCAGTGCACCCTTGACCTATCTAGGGGCGTTCTACAATTCACCACCCACTAGAAATTTGCAGCCAAGTCCGTGACAGAGTCGACGAAGCCTCTGGTTGAGACCCTCGACTCGGCTCCAAACCAAAGGACCCAGATCCACTCTGGGAACGATGCTGCAAATAGAGAGTTCTGCTTGCATCCCCCTTGCGAAGCCAGCGGTCTTCACCAAATCCGTCAGCCGCCTGAACGAACTGAGCAGCATTGGAGAAAAAAGGAATATACACACCTGGAAATTGAAATAAGAACACCGTGAATTCATTGTCCCAGGAAGGGGAAACTTTATTGACACATTCCTGGGGTCAGATACATCACATGATCACACTGACAGAACCACAGGCACATAGACACAGGCAACAGAGCATGCACAATGTCGGCACTAGTACATTGTATATCCACCTTTAGCAGCAATGCAGGCTCCTATTCTCCCATGGAGACGATCGTAGAGATGCTGGATGTAGTCCTGTGGAACGGCTTGCCATGCCATTTCCACCTGGCGCCTCAGTTGGACCAGCGTTCGTGCTGGACGTGCAGACCGCGTGAGACGACGCTTCATCCAGTCCCAAACATGCTCAATGGGGGACAGATCCGGAGATCTTGCTGGCCAGGGTAGTTGACTTACACCTTCTAGAGCACGTTGGGTGGCACGGGATACATGCGAACGTGCATTGTCCTGTTGGAACAGCAAGTTCCCTTGCCGGTCTAAGAATGGTAGAACGATGGGTTCGATGACGGTTTGGATGTACCGTGCACTATTCAGTGTCCCCTCGACGATCACCAGTGGTGTACGGCCAGTGTAGGAGATCGCTCCCCACACCATGATGCCGGGTGTTGGCCCTGTGTGCCTCGGTCGTATGCAGTCCTGATTGTGGCGCTCACCTGTACGGCGCCAAACACGCATACGACCATCATTGGCACCAAGGCAGAAGCGACTCTCATCGCTGAAGACGACACGTCTCCATTCGTCCCTCCATTCACGCCTGTCGCGACACCACTGGAGGCGGGCTGCACGATGTTGGGGTGTGAGCGGAAGATGGCCTAACGGTGTGCGGGACCGTAGCCCAGCTTCATGGAGACGGTTGCGAATGGTCCTCGCCGATACCCCAGGAGCAACAGTGTCCCTAATTTGCTGGGAAGTGGCGGTGCGGTCCCCTACGGCACTGCGTAGGATCCTACGGTCTTGGCGTGCATCCGTGCGTCGCTGCGGTCCGGTCCCAGGTCGACGGGCACGTGCACCTTCCGCCAACCACTGGCGACAATATCGATGTACTGTGGAGACCTCACGCCCCACGTGTTGAGCAATTCGGCGGTACGTCCACCCGGCCTCCCGCATGCCCACTATACGCCCTCGCTCAAAGTCCGTCAACTGCACATGCGGTTCACGTCCACGCTGTCGCGGCATGCTACCAGTGTTAAAGACTGCGATGGAGCTCCGTATGCCACGGCAAACTGGCTGACACTGACGGCGGCGGTGCACAAATGCTGCGCAGCTAGCGCCATTCGACGGCCAACACCGCGGTTCCTGGTGTGTCCGCTGTGCCGTGCGTGTGATCATTGCTTGTACAGCCCTCTCGCAGTGTCCGGAGCAAATATGGTGGGTCTGACACACCGGTGTCAATGTGTTCTTTTTTCCATTTCCAGGAGTGTATGACATGAAGAATGGGCAGAGTGATACGACATCAGTGAAGCCACACACAACTTTAACTAATGCTAAGAACAACACACATACAACCATGCCCGAAGGAGGACTCGAATCTCCGGCGGCAGGGGCTGTGCAATCCGTGATATGGCGTCTCAAACCGCGCGGCCACTCCGCACACGCATGTATACAAAATAATTTAATGCTGGTGACGCCCGTGCCTTTGAGTTGCGACAGGTACCAAGGCGAGAAGCGCGAACAGCGTAGGAGTACTGCTGAGGCCACGGGTGATGAAGACGGGCAGCGGCTACCTAGCGATTTCGAAAGCAAATGGCGTTCCCGGTCTCGCTTCCTGCTCCGTGCCCGCGACGTGAGGTCAGCGGCGGCCGGCTATTTTCCGAGAACGTGGCGCCGACAAAGCGACAACAGCGTCCGACATAGGCCAGGGCAGCCCAGCGGAGCATTCCTCTTCTGCTGCCGGGGACGGCGAAGGCGCTCCTCGCTTTTTGCGCAGCCCGCCGCGCAAAGTATTGCGTTTCCGATCGCGCCGCGCACTTCTGTAATTTATGTACTCGCTTCATTACGCAGGCTGACGGCTAGCCACGCACAGCATGCGTATAAAACGCGCTCGCATCCTATGTTTTGCGCCAGCGGCTCAGAGGAAACGGAGGGTGGTGGATGATACGAGCAGCTATGCTGTTCGTTTCTTATTCGCTAAGACGGTGGGCACGGATCAGTTCGCGCATGTGTAACGTAACAGCTTTCACAACTAGCCGAGTTACTGGCGGTTTTCTAACAAACTATAAAAAAAGATTTAGAGTTAGTAGGCTTGTTCTAAAGTAAGTTATATCGCTGCACAGAAGCATATCAAAAGCCTTTCTTCCCCATAAATCATTACTAGAAAGACAATGAGAGGCTAACGTGACATATAAAATTTATCCTCAACCACACAGCTTACTGTGGTTTGAAGGAAGAAGGAAGAAAGATTATGGTTAAACGATCTGTCGATACCGCGTTCATTAGTAGGGCCCCGATTTTAATGACCTAAAAAACGAAATATGTAAGCATTTATGACCTTAAAATTGCATAATTATGGCTTTAAAAATGAAATATGACTGTGTACGGGGTGGTCAGGAACAGTCTTAAACGCTTGTAAGGGTATTGTAGGGTAGGCTGCGCTGACAAATAAGTCTTAAGAAAAAATTCGTTCCGTTGTATCGTTGCGAGTTAATTAGCATTGAAGTCATCCAATCTGAGCACTGCGCACGCAAATTCGAGCAGCCCGCCAGAAACGGTGCTAAAGTAAGATTAGAGTTGGTAGGCTTGTCCTAAAGTAAGTTATATCGCTGCACAGAAGCATATCAAGAGCCTTTCTTCCCCATAAATCATTACTGGAAAGACACTGAAATTGAAAAAGAGAGCGATCCAAAAATTGGACGTGCGACTGTCGTAAGGATCGAACTCGAGCTAAAGGCGAAAAGTCTTGTGCGCTATCTTCTACGTTATCAGAGCCACTGATACTAATTGTATGCGACGGGCCTCTTGAATGTGCGTGCGAAACAGTCTGATTGGCTAACTTGAATGCTAATTCACTCGGAAACGGCGCAACGTGTCGAATGTTTATCTTAACAATTATTTCTCATCCTACACTGCAGCATCCTCAGAAGCGTTTCACACTGTTTCTGACCGCCCTGTATAAGTTTATTCAAGAAACATTCTTGTTCATTTTTTGTTCACCATGTGATACAAAATTAACTCCTGAACAAATTGTGAGCATACTACTTATTTTTTGCAGTGTTTGAAACTAACTAGCACTGATTTTGGAAATGTCTACATGTGTCCGAATAAACGCGAAGTACAGTGAAGCCAATAATACCCATCCAAACAATAATGTCATGTTTGTACTACTGCATACAATTTATGTAAAGTGCTCCAAATTAGTTAACATGTCCTGCCAATTTTCAGTTTCTGCCGAACTGCACTGGATCACAAGGATTATTTTCAAGTTTTCCATTTTCGAAGATCAACGGTAGTAGATAGTTCTGTGCCTGGAAAAGTTCCTCTCCACATCACGAGAGCCCATTTGAAGGCGGCGATGTAATTGTAGGCCAGCTTCAGTTCATTGTCTTCAAATGTTGTGGCATTCACAGAAAGCCGATCATCAATTTTGCATATTTTACAATATTCACGATTCCTTTGGAGAACACTTCGTAATTTGTTGTTCACTTTGTCAGCCACATAACTACGAGTTCGACAGAACTCACTTTGCAGAAGTTGCACAACATCCTGGCCGTTGCCCAGTTGAATATTAACAGATTCCAGGCCTGTGATGGCTTTTCGTACCACTGAAAAGTTGGCGTTAATGTATGCCAAGATTCCAGACAAGGTGTCTGTAAAGACCTTTTTCACAACTCTCATAACACTTGATTCATCGTATCAAGCTCACAAAGGACTGTATTTATTTTGGTGCACTTAGTGTAGTAATACTCACAAGGGAACCTCCCCATCGCACCCCCCTCAGATTTAGGCACAGTGGATAGGCCTTGAAAAACTGAACACAGATCAATCGAGAAAACTGGAAGAAGTTGTGTGGAACTATGAAAAAATAAGCAAAATATACAAACTGAATAGTCCATGCGCAAGATAGGCAACAACAGGGGAAGAGTAAGACCACGAGTGCTATGGTCCCGTGGTTAGCGTGAACAGCTGCGGAACAATAGGTCCTTAGTTCAAGTCTTCCCTCGGATGAAGATTTTAACTTTTTATTTTCAGTTTATGTGACAAACACTTATGTTTTCCTCACTTTTTTGGGAGTGATTATCACATCCACAAGAAAACCTAAATCGGGAAAGGTAGAAGAATCTTTTTACCCATTCGCCAAGTGTACAAGTTAAGTGGGTCGACAACATATTCCTGTCATGTGACGCACATGCCGTCACGATTGTCGTATAGAATATATCAGACGTGTTGTCCCGTGGAGGAATCGGTTGACCTATGACCTTGCGATCAAGTGTTTTCGGTTCCCATTGGAGAGGCACGTCCTTTCGTCTACTAATCGCACGGTTTTGCGGTGCGATCGCAAAACACAGACACTAAACTTATTACAGGGAACAGAGACGTCAATGAACGAACGGACAGATCATAACTTTGCGAAAATAAAGAAAGTAAACTTTTCACCAGAGAGAAGCCTTGAACCCAGTTCCTCTCATTCCACAGCTGCTCATGCTAACCACGGGACCACGGTGTTCCTGAGCTCACACTATCCTTGATGTTGCGTATCTTGCACATGGACTACTCAGTTTGTATATTTTGCTTATTTTTTCATAGTTGCACATAACTTCTTCCTGTTTTCTCGATTTATCTGTGCTTAGTTTTTCAAGGCCTATCCATTGTGCCAACTTGTAACTAAATCTGAGGGGGGTGCGATGGGGAGGTTCCCTTGTCAGCAACATTAATCCTGGGACACCAGGATGAAGAGGGGGAGGGGGGGGGGAGGGCAGTGAATTACTTGTTCCTTGAATTCCTGCACCCGCAGAGGAGTTTTCACATGGATTTTCTTGCACACAGGAAATTAATTTGTAGACATCAGGGTAATTTAATCGCATCTCTTCTGCAACTCTGTGTAACGCATTTGCAAGGCAAGTGATCTGTTGTCTCTGTTCACACCGTCCGGCCACAGCAGGTTAACAGAGTTGTAAACAGAATGACCATTATCAAATTGATTACTCTCTCGAGAGCTTCACACGTTAGGAAGAACTTTCCTCCAGACCTGTCACCTTCTAGAACACCACCAACAACATTTGCAACATAATGCCCACCGACGTCTGTGGTATCATCTGTGGACACCGAACCCTTTTGGACAGCAACACTAATTCGTATTTTGTTGAGCACCGCTAAAAGGACACGGATAAATAATTATTTCTCAATGTGCCGTAGATTCATCCGGAACTGCATGTGTTGTAAACTTCTCTAAAATCTGTTTGAAGCGTGGATTTTTCCCCCGTGGGATGACACCACAATCTCATACAACTTCTTGAAGAATCGTTGGACTGTTGAGGATGGACCTGTCTGCTCAGATAACAGTGTTTGTTTGCTGTCATTTTCGGCGCTTCTCTTCACACAGCTGCTATGTTTGGCGGTGTTACAGTGTCGCTGCACATTACAGCGCTTTTCTGCACTAACTGTAACTTCATATACTGTAGTTTACAAGATAATGCTACCCCGTCAGTACTGAAGTATTTCTCTCCAAATCAACGAACAAAACCTAGCAATGTTTTCACAATAAAGGATGACAGCCAAAAACAGTTGCAGGATAAAATTTATTAAAATTCAAGAATTTTAATAAATTTTATCCTGCAACTGTTTTTGGCTGTCATCCTTTATTGTGAAGAATTTTAACAGTTGCTGCCACAGCCATGTTTAAAATCATGACCTAGCAATGTCATGCCGTTGGAGAACTTTACTTCCGACCACAGCCATGTTTAAAATCATGACCTAGCAATGTCATGCCGTTGGAGAACTTTACTTCCGACCTGTTGACCCAGACAGTGTTTGTGTGCGACGTGTCTTATGTCGGTAGCCTCCTTTGTTGGCTGCGAGAACGTTCTGTCGACGCGCGCAACAATGTCCTAGGTCAGCGAACCGACTAGTGTTCAAAAAATGTTCAAATGTGTGTGAATTCCTAAGGGACCAAACTGCTGAGGTCATCGGTCCCTAGACCTACACACTACGTAAACTAACTTATACTAAGAACAACACAGACACCCATGCTCGAGAGAGGACTCGAACTTCCGGCGGGAGGGGCCGCGCAATCTGTGACATGGCGCCTCAAACCGCGCGGCCACTCCGCGCGGCCCGACTAGTGTGTTAGGCTGCTTGTCTACTACAGTCCTGATAAATAAATCTTTGTAATAATTGTTATATTTATTTGTGACTATCGCCTGAAACACGGCAGTCAGCTAAACTGTTGCAAGATTCACTCTAAAGTTCAGAAAAAAATGTGCCTTGTCGCTAAAATCCAGGCACGAATTGGGATTGGGAAGGATATCGGGATATCGGGCGTGCCCTTTCAAGGGAACTATCGAGACATTTGCCTGGAGCGACTTTGGGAAATCACGGGAAACCTAAATCGGGATTGCGGGACACGAATTTGTACCGTCGTACTCCAGAATGTGAGTCCCGCATGCCTTGACTCCCGAACAAAAACAACGACGCTTGAACTGCTGCCGCTTCTCGACTGAAATGCAAAACGTGGACAATTCTTTTCTGGAAAAAAGCCGGTCAGAGTGGCCGAGCGGTTAAAGGCGCTACAGTCTGGAACCGCACGACCGCTACGGTCGCAGGTTCGAATCCTACCTCGGGGATGGATGTGTGTGATGTCCTTAGGTTAGTTAGGTTCAAGTAGTTCTAAGTTCTAGGGGACTTATGACCACAGCAGTTGAGTCCCATAGTGCTCAGAGCCATTTGAACCAATCTGGAAAAAAGTCATCACAGATGTGAGACTTGCTGTTATCGATACAAAGCTATCACAAAATGACAAAGTGTAGAATGGGTCGCTGATGGCTTATCAAGACCGAGGAAAGTGCGAACGTCAAGCTTGAATTTGAACTTTTCTGACTTTTTCATGTTGTATGAACATTCTGTACGTAGTACACAAGTGGAAGAAGACTGCTAAGAACAGATAACTATTTGTTATTAATCCAGTCTCGAAACTTTATGCACTGACGGGATAGGAGCTCAGCCGACTCCTTTTATAACTTGATCCTTGTACTTCGGGCATGACCTCCCCCTGGTTATTTTTCGATTACGACATCGCTCCACTGTTGTTTTTAGGGGGTAGGACGTCAAACGGGCGGACTTGGAGCAGGAGAGGCACCACAGGACATTTTAAATTTCACTGTCTATACTTTTAGAAGTAAATTCATAAAACTTTGTCAGCATGACCAGGAAGGATTCGGGATTCACAGTCGTAGCAGCGGAAGTTCAAAAACCATAACAAACTAATTTTTTTACATGTGAAATTTCATCATTTTTTCACTTACTATTGGCTGCATTTGTTGCTATAGGTACACTTTTCTTCGTAAGTAAGAGAGACTGTTCGATGAATTTTGCACAGCACACAAACAATACTTACAGGTGTCTGAAACTCTAGAATCTATTTAATTTATGAAAAAATGAATGAGCTGTTACGTTTTAAAGTTTATGTTTAAAAAATCAAATTTTGTAGTTAATTATGTCAATTTTTACCACATTTTTAATAGATTTGGAAAATTCTAGAGTTTCGTACACCTGTAAGTATGGTTTGTATGCTGTGCAAAATGCATCAACGAATCTCTCTTACTTGTGAAGAAAAATGTACCTATAGCAACAAATGCAGCCAAACAGTAAGTGAAAAAATGATGTAATTTCATATCTAAAAAAATTTATTTTGTTATGTTTTTGCACTCCCACTGCTATGAGTGTGAATCCTGAATCCTTCCTTGTCATGCTGACAAAGTTTCATGAATTTATTTGTAAAAGTATAGACAGTAGAAAATAAAATGTCCTGTGGTGCCTCTCCTGCACCAAGTCGGCCCATTTGTCGTCCTACCCCCCTTAAGAGCTCCTTATGTCTCGAGGAAAGACCACTAATTTGCTCTCTTCTCTTTACAGTAGTCTTCCATAAACTCCACTGGCGTCCCATTCCTTTAACGATTTCGCCAATGCTACAGCAACTCTGTCCAGTCACATTAATGTGAGCACCTGTCCGAAGCCTGGCTAAACACCTTTTGCAGCGTATACGTTGGGAGACGTGCGGAGACCGATTCAGTGAGGTTCTGGAAGGTACTGACAGGACTCTGGAGCCAAGCCTACTCTAGTGCACCTATCGAGGTGGTCTCATAGATTCTCGGCTGGGTTTTAATCCGGGGAGTTCGGTGACCAGGCGAGTACAGTCAAATCGTCCTACTGCTCTTCGAACCTTGCACGTACACTGCGAGCCGTGTGACACGTTGCGTTCTCCTGCTCGTGGATGGGATCGTGCCAACGAAGAACAAACTGCCTTTAGGGATGGACATGGTCGCCAAGGATAGATGCATACTTATGTTGATCCACTGTGACTTCTAGAATTACGAGCTCACACAGAGAATGCCACGAAAACATTCCCCAGACGTTTCACACCGTACACGCCAACGACCATCTGTCTGAGGGAGTATAAAACGTGATTCATCTGAAAAAGGCCACCAGTAGCTACTCCGTAGACGCTAGACATCCATTTGCGGTATTGAGGTCCAGACTTCAGCCTTCTTCGCCGACGAACAGCAGTCAATGTGGATGCATGAGCGAGGCCCACAGGCAGCTAAGTTCGCAGAGCGATCGTTGAGGAGACACTGGTTATCTGGGGGAGCAGTTGCCCAACAGTCGCACGTCTACTCACCCCTGTCATCTATATCCTCGGAGTCGGTTTTGGCTAGCTCTACTTTGCCATGAACGGTGCAGCTGCATCACAGAGGCACGCGAGCAGTTTAACACACTTACACGTTTCGGAAATGCTTCCACCCTTGGTCCAAAAGCCAATGACCACGTGCTTGTGGACGTCAGATAAATCGTTCGTCTTCCGCATTACTTTCTCGCGTCCCCCCCCCCCCCCCCGATACGTTTTATATAACATCCACTATTAGTCCTGCTACCTGCCATCTGTGAGTGGTTATCGCACGTTGACACTGAACCTAGGTGAAGGTCACATTAATGTGTAGATTCTATCGTAGAATTAAATTTCTTTCATTCAAGCAGGTTTCTGTTTCCCTCATGTCTCAATGTGGAATGTCTCTCATGTAGTACGGGCTGTACCAAAGTCGGGTACTGTCGGCCATGTAATTAATTCTTTGCTTTTTGTTTTTAGGGCACGATGCCAAAACTGAAGAAGAAGCTTGCAGGTGAGGGTCGAGGGGAGTGTCCAAGCAGTGAAGTAAGCGGTTTAAAGTGGCTTGGAAGCCGAAATGACCAAAACGATCGCTGCAGATTTGAGATTTTTCCAACAGTTACAGAAAATTAACGAAGGAATGCCTGTAGCGCACATGAGAGAATTACATTCCTACTTAATGTCACTAGCTGTGATTGAGTTTTGAAAATTGGCTTACGATTCGGCAGAAAATTTTGAACTACCTCATAGTTTTAACAGATTTCTATCAAAACTGTATGAAGAAGAATCCAGAACTCTCTTACAGGAAACTCAGTCAACAAGTTTAATGCTTTGTGTCAGGTTCAGTCGACCCCAAGTTGAAAGATTTCAACCAGCTGTTTTTTCATGTTCTTGTCCTTTTGGCATATAAACAGATTAATCTGTTTGTGAACCACAAAAACACCTTTTTTATTTAAAACCCTTTATTTCCTTGTGTGATCGACACTACCCAAGGCTTTTCGTAAGAGCTCGAATTGTAGCTCTTAAAATCTTTTCTTGCTGTCTGGCGTTTTGGCTGGAAATATTTTTCCACCATTTACACCAAAATGTTCAAGCAAAGGTTTAATGCAGTTATACCTTATTTCAAAACAATAACAAAAATTTTATACCAATGTTTTAAGTGGCCCACACTACCCGCCGTTCCCACACAGTTTCAGGTTAACATTTGCTTCCTTTCATTGAAGGTACTTTTTGTTTTGACAGCTCTGCTTCTCATTTCTTTTTTTCTTCCGTCTCTTTGACCTTACTTCCTAAATAAGTAAATGAATCAGCCTGTAGCAGTATTTGGTCACATGTGCTCGGGCGTTGACTTGCCTACATTTGTCCCAAACCATCACCTTTGTTTTCGACTCTTATTATCATGCTACGTCCTTTCACCATAACTTTATTCATTTTATGTAACATACCTGCAAGATCTTTACTCTCAGGTAAAATAGCAACGTTAACAGCGCGTCTCAGTCTAACTCTTTTTGCCACGGGCAATAGACCGCGCCGCTAGAACTGTCAACACAATTGGCACTGCTAAGAGTATCCTACGACTTCCACATCGCTGCAACGGATTATACACAGTGCTCGTGACTACTTTGAATGTCAGTAAAACTTGCTGCACCATACATTAACCCGCCAAGGACGCTGATGTTCCTCTTGCCGCAGCCATCGGGGATTTTCCGTTGTCCAATAGTGGATATTATGCCGGTTTACGTTACCGCTGTTGGTGAATGACGCTTCGTCGCTAAATAGAACGCGTGCAAAAAATCTGTCATCGTCCGGTAATTTCTCTTGTGCTCAGTGACAGAACTGTACAGGACGTTCAAAGTCGTCGCCATGCAATTCCTGGTGCATAGAAATTTGGTACGGGTGCAATCGATGTTGATATAGCATTCTCAACACCGACGTTTTTTGAGATCCCCGATTCTCGCGCAGTTTGTATGCTACTGATGTACGGATTAGTCGCGACAGCAGCTAAAACACCTACTTGAGCATAATCATTTGTTGCAGGTCGTGGTTGACATTTCACATGTAGCTGAACACTTCCTGTTTCCTTAAATAACGTAACTATCCGGCGAACGGTCCGGACATTTGGATGATGTCGTCCAGGATACCGAACAGCATACATAGCACACGCCCGTTGGGCATTTTGATCACAATAGCCATACATCAACACGATACCGACCTTTTCCGCAATTGGTAAACGGTCCATTTTATCACGGTAATGTATCACGAAGCAAATACCTTCCGCACTGGCGGAATGTTACGTGATACCACGTACTTATACGTTTGTGACTATTACAGCGCCATCTATCACAAAGCGAAAAAAGTGGTCCAACTAAAACATCCATATTTCTTTACCTACTACACGAATATGTAGTAAAAAATGGGGGTTCCTATTTTAAAAAACGCAGTTGATAACCGTTTGACCTGTGGCAGCGCCATCTAGCTGGCTAACCATAGCGCCATCTGGTTTCCCCCTTCAAGCTAGACAAATTCCGTTGTAGTTTTTTCGTTTGATGTTTATTTCGTGAGATATTTGGCCCGGTCACTATCAATGGACCACCCTGTATAGTCCTGCCACCTCACCCTGCCGGCCGCGGTGGTCTAGCGGTTCTGGCGCTGCAGTCCGGAACCGCGGGACTGCTACGGTCGCAGGTTCGAATCCTGCCTCGGGCATGGGTGTGTGTGATGTCCTTAGGTTAGTTAGGTTTCAGTAGTTCTAAGTTCTAGGGGACTTATGACCTAAGATGTTGAGTCTCATAGTGCTCAGAGCCATTTGAACCACCTCACCCTACGACAGCTTCACGTAGTAGTGACGCTGCGGCGCCGAATCTTCCCGGAAGAGTCCCAGGTGACGTCCCTCCTGCTGTGCCAACTCCTCCTGCGTGCACAGCGGACGACCTGTGGCGGGACATCATATCTGTACTGACGAGCTCCTGCAGGATGCTGCGCTTCTGCCTAGTGCCGCGGAAGGACTTGTCTCGGTGGAGACGTCGGTACAGCTGCGACGCAGTGACTGAAAATACTCGCACACTCGATGCTTCGGCTGGTCCGCCCCTAACGGCCGCCGCCGAAGCGGACGCCACCTTCCTATGGACTTTGTGACCCAACAATACCGACTGGCGACTCTCAACGTCAGTAACATTCGTGCGCGTCATAAACTGACGACGTTACACGACACGCTGAATGTCGTGGATCTAGACACTGCCCTGCTCCAGGAGATCTTTGTCGAGGATTTCGTCGGCTCTTTCGGATGCACTGCTCACGTCTTACAAGCGTCTGTCACTGGCACAGGCGTGGCAATCCGTCTCCGTGATGGCCTAACTGCCGACGACGCGCTTTCCTCCCTGACGCGAGAGGCATGGCTCTCACTGTGCAAGACGTCAGAATCGTTAATATCAATGCGCCCTCCGGATCGGTACGATGCCGTGAACAGTACGCTTTCTTCGCAGATGCGATCGCGCCTCTCTTTATGGGGCCCAAGGATGCCCTTATCTTCGGTGAGGATTTTAACTTCACCCAGGCGCCGAAGGACCAACTGCCACACTACGTTCCATGTCTGGTGCTCTCCACAATCAAAACCAATCTACATCCACATCTACATCTACATCCATTCTCCGCAAGCCACCTGACGGTGTGTGGCGGAGGGTACTTTGAGTACCTCTATCGGTTCTCCTTTCTATTCCAGTCTCGTATTGTTCGTGGAAAGAAAGATCGTCGGTATGCCTCTGTGTGGGCCCTAATCTCTCTGATTTTATCCCCATGGTCTCTTCGCGAGATATACGTAGGAGGGAGCAATATACTGCTTGACTCCTCGGTGAAGGCATGTTTTCGAAACTTCTACAAAAGCCCGTACCGAGCTACTGAGCGTCTCTCTTGCAGAGTCTTACACTGGAGTTGATCTGTCATCTCCATAACGCTTTCGCGATTACTAAATGATCCTGTAACGAAGCGCGCTGCTCTCCGTTGGATCTTCTCTACCTCTTCTATCAAGCCTATCTACACTCCTGGAAATGGAAAAAAGAACACATTGACACCGGTGTGTCAGACCCACCATACTTGCTCCGGACACTGCGAGAGGGCTGTACAAGCAATGATCACACGCACGGCACAGCGGACACACCAGGAACCGCGGTGTTGGCCGTCGAATGGCGCTAGCTGCGCAGCATTTGTGCACCGCCGCCGTCAGTGTCAGCCAGTTTGCCGTGGCATACGGAGCTCCATCGCAGTCTTTAACACTGGTAGCATGCCGCGACAGCGTGGACGTGAACCGTATGTGCAGTTTACGGACTTTGAGCGAGGGCGTATAGTGGGCATGCGGGAGGCCGGGTGGACGTACCGCCGAATTGCTCAACACGTGGGGCGTGAGGTCTGCACAGTACATCGATGTTGTCGCCAGTGGTCGGCGGAAGGTGCACGTGCCCATCGACCTGGGACCGGACCGCAGCGACGCACGGATGCACGCCAAGACCGTAGGATCCTACGCAGTGCCGTAGGGGACCGCACCGCCACTTCCCAGCAAATTAGGGACACTGTTGCTCCTGGGGTATCGGCGAGGACCATTCGCAACCGTCTCCATGAAGCTGGGCTACGGTCCCGCACACCGTTAGGCCGTCTTCCGCTCACGCCCCAACATCGTGCAGCCCGCCTCCAGTGGTGTCGCGACAGGCGTGAATGGAGGGACGAATGGAGACGTGTCGTCTTCAGCGATGAGAGTCGCTTCTGCCTTGGTGCCAATGATGGTCGTATGCGTGTTTGGCGCCGTGCAGGTGAGCACCACAACCAGGACTGCATACGACCGAGGCACACAGGGCCAACACCCGGCATCATGGTGTGGGGAGCGATCTCCTACACTGGCCGTACACCACTGGTGATCGTCGAGGGGACACTGAATAGTGCACGGTACATCCAAACCGTCATCGAACCCATCGTTCTACCATTCCTAGACCGGCAAGGGAACTTGCTGTTCCAACAGGACAATGCACGTCCGCATGTATCCCGTGCCACCCAACGTGCTCTAGAAGGTGTAAGTCAACTACCCTGGCCAGCAAGATCTCCGGATCTGTCCCCCATTGAGCATGTTTGGGACTGGATGAAGCGTCGTCTCACGCGGTCTGCACGTCCAGCACGAACGCTGGTCCAACTGAGGCGCCAGGTGGAAATGGCATGGCAAGCCGTTCCACAGGACTACATCCAGCATCTCTACGATCGTCTCCATGGGAGAATAGCAGCCTGCATTGCTGCGAAAGGTGGATATACACTGTACTAGTGCCGACATTGTGCATGCTCTGTTGCCTGTGTCTATGTGCCTGTGGTTCTGTCAGTGTGATCATGTGATGTATCTAACCCCAGGAATGTGTCAATAAAATTTCCCCTTCCTGGGACAATGAATTCACGGTGTTCTTATTTCAATTTCCAGGAGTGTAGTACGGATCCCACACCGGTGAGCAGTATTCAAGGAGTGGGCGAACAAGTTGAAACGTCCCCTTTGAACAATTATACACGACTGGGCTTAAACTGACACACAATATTTTTTAGCGCAACGCAATCTGACTTTCAAAAATCCCTACAAAAAAATGGCCCTGACTAACATTAACCTATACGTTTCACAAATCACTTACCTCACAAAAATCTTCGTTACTCGAACTACTGCAATACAGCGAGCGCCACTACTGCCAGCTAAATAAAAGATTCAAACTACTGAAGGCACTAACTACTGATAGGCACAGTTAGCAAAAGAAAGATTTTGATAGAGAACAAACAATGTATTTACCTTAATATTGTTCAAAAGTCATACTGTATATATCAGTTCATGACATCCAGTCTTACAAATTTACTCTTTCTTAATGAGACACGTCCAGATCGTCCGCTCTAAAAATTCCGCCATTTCTCTCCCCACATCCACCACTGCTGGCGGCTCACCTCCAACTGCGCAACGCTACGCGCTGTTAACATCCAGCTGCCCAACACTACAATGACAGACAACAATGCAATCTAGCCACAGACTGCACACAGCACAGCCAGTGATTTTCATACAGAGCGCTACGTGGCGTTACAAATAAGAAAACCTAAACAGCCTACTTACAAAGTGTACGGTAACCTACTTCCTTTGTTTTTGGATTGCATTTCATTAGGATTCTTCCAACGAATCTGTCAGGCATCTGCTTTACCGACGATTAACTTCATATGGTCATTCCATTTTAAATCACTCCTAATGCCTACTCCCAGATAATTTATGGAATTAGCTACTTCCAGTTGCTGACCTGCTATATTGTAGCTAAATGATAAAGGCTCTTTCTTTCTCTGTATTCGCAGCACATTACACTTGTCTACATTGAGATTCAATTACCATTCCCTGCACCGTGCGTCAATACGTTGCAGATCCTTCTGCGTTTCAGTACAATTTTCCATTGCTACAACCTCTCGATATACTACAGCATCATCCTCAAAATGCCTCAGTGAACTTCCGGCGTTACCTACAAGGTCATTTATATATATTGTGAATAGCAACGGTCCTACGACACTCGCCTGCGGCACACCTGAAGTCACTCTTACTTCGGAAGACTTCTCTCAATGGATTCAAATTATTCAAATGGTTCTGAGCACTATGGGACTGAACTTCTGAGGCCATCAGTCCCCTAGAATTTAGAACTATTTAAGCCTAACTAACCTAAGGACATCACACACATCCATGCCCGAGGCAGGATTCGAACCTGCGACCGTATCGGTCGTGCGGACACAATTGGTCTGATAGTCCATATGCCCTTACTTTGTTAATTAAACGACTGTGGGGAACTGTATCAAACGCCTTGCGGAAGTCAAGAAACACGGCATCTACCTGTGAACCCGTGTCTATGGCCCTCTGAGTCTCGTGGACGAATAGCGCGAGCCGGGTTCACACGATCGTCTTTTTCGAAACCCATGCTGATTCCTACAGAGTAGATTTCTGGTCTTGGACACGTGGGAGTACGTGCATGGCGACAGGACGGGTTTCACGCACTGTACCAACCACTCCTTCAGCCGTACAGACCGTGTCTATCTCTCGCGACCGTCCTGGTACAAAGATCGGTGCGGCAAGGATGCCCTCTTCCTGCGATCCTGTACGCTCTCGCCACAGCACCGTTACTTTGCGGCCTCCGCCAACGCCTCGCCGAGATGACGCTTGGCGGACGCACTTTTTGTTGCACGGCCCACGCGGACGATCTGGTCCTCCTGCGCAACGGCAACGATGTTCAGGCAGCGCTAGAGTGGATGAGTCCTACGGCGCTGCTTCGGCGTTTATAATGTTCGCAAATCTCGCTCGTTGCCTTTAGGTCGTGGACTGCCCTTGAATGCGTCGCTACCCTGCGGACCTGCGACGTGGTACGATGTCAGGGTATTGGTTTTACTTGCGGCGATCAGTGGCCCGTAACAGTAGACGCTTATTACATCGGATCGGAGCAGAGCTCTGTGACCATCGACTCCGAACCCTGGACATGCTGCAAAGGACCCATTTGGAAATTTTTACGTCGCGTCGCGAATCACGCACGTGGATCAGACACTCCCTATACCGCCGTCAATGGCCAGACGCATGTTGGCTGCAATGGGTTTTTTTTGTGGACTGGATTTGTGATTTACTGTCAGAGAGGTCACAGTTCGTTGTAATTGACGGAAAGTCATCGAGTAAAACATCTGATTTCTGGCGTTCCTCAAGTTAGTGTTGTAGGCCCTTTGCTGTTCCTTATCTATATAAATGATTTGGGAGACAATCTGAGAAGCTGCCTTAGGTTGCTTGCAGATGGCGCTGTAGTTTATCGACTAATAAAGTCATCAGAAGATCGAAACAAATTGCAAAACGATTTTGAAAAGATATCTGAATGGTGCCAAAATTGACAGTTGACCCTAATTAACGAAAAGTGTGAGGTCATCCACATTCGCTAAACTTCGGCTACACGATAAATCAGTCTGATCTAAAAGCCGTAAATTCAACTAAATACCTAGGTATTACAATTACGAACAACTTAAATTGGAAGGAACACATAGAAAATGTTGTGGGGAAAGCTAAGCAAAGACTGGATTTTATTAGCAGGACACTTAGAAAATGTAACAGACCTACTAAGGAGACTGCCTACACTACGCCTGTCCGTCCTCTTTTAGAGTACTGCTGCGGGGTGTGGGATCCTTACCAGGTAGGACTGAAGTAGTACATCGAAAAAGTTCAAAGAAGGGCAGCACGTTTTGTATTATCGCGAAACATGGGAGAGGGTGTCACAGAAATGATACGGGATTTGGGCTGAACATCATTAAAAGAAAGACTTTTATCGTTGCGACGGAATCCACGAAATTCCAATCACCAACTTTCTCCTCCTAATGCGAAAATATTTTGTTGACACCGACCTACATAGGGAGAAACGATCACCACGGTAAAATAAGGGAAATCAGAGCTCGTACGGAAAGATATAGGTGTTCGTTCTTTCCGCGCGCTATACGAGTTTGGAATAATAGAGAATTGTGAAGGTGGTTCGATGAACCCTCTGTCGGGCACTTAAATGTGATTTTCAAAGTACCCATGTAGATGTAGATATAGAAAGCGTGTTATTTGAAGTCAGCTATGAGTCCCTTTCGAAAGGCAAAAGAGGCCTCAATCTCTGTCACGTCCGCGAGAGAGTAACAGCCTTTTAAGAATTCTTCTAGGGTTATCAGCCGAGTGGTGGCGTCGTCTTGTCGCAACGTCCCATATTTCGCGATAATACAAAACGTGCTGCCCTTCTTTGAACTTTTTCGATGTACTCCGTCAGCCCTATCTGGTAAGGACCCCACACCCCGCAGTATTCTACAAGAGTACGGACAAGCGTAGATCTGCTACGTTTTCTAAGTGTCCTGCCCATAAAACGCAGTCTCTCTCTCTGGCGAAGATGATGGGTACGAAATTCATTGAAACGTTGCGACAAGACGACGCCACCACTCGGCTGAACACCCGAGAAGAATTCATCAGTGGAATACGCCGAGAAAGACTGAAATCGCAAGTAACAGCCTTCTTTGCAAGCACGCACGTCAAGATATGGCTACGCACTTCGACATGCTTCACCAGCCTACTGATGAGCACCCTTAACCCGAGCTCCGTTAACGACCCAGCGCCACTCACAGACGTCCCAGTGCCCTTTTACTACTGGAACTATTTCTTTCTTGAACATAGCTACATCAGGACCGTGCTTGTCCCTCCACGTCTACCGACGGCCAAAATAGTGTATGCCTCACTGCAGTCGTGGCTTCCGCCGAATGTGACTGAGGAAAAACATCCCCTCGTCCGGTGGAATGCCGTGTGGCGGGCAGTGCACGCCCACCTGTTACGTGGCTGTTAATGGGAAGCAGGTTTGCCAGTCGCGACTCCATCGGATCCACCTGGCGCCATCAGCATTATGTACCACGTGTGGCATGCAAGAAGACGATGCCCATCGACTTTTGAGCGGCTAGTCGAGTAATGTTTGGCTTTTGATCCGCTAGATGCTGGGGTTCATCGCACGCACGACTCCTCACAGCATCACACCACAAATGATTCTCTTCCCGGACATGGGCTATTTCCCGCGTGCAAAAACCTACTCAGTGACTTGGATTAGCGGGCACGCAGGACACTGCCTGTTTGGTGGTGGTGACGAATCAGTCTTCGATTTCCTGCAATACTTTAACGGCCGACATTGTGCTGTAGTCAAGACCCAAAGGTACCAAGAATATTTCTCGAACTTCTTCGGGCTGGCTGCTGTGGCCGAGCGATTCTAGCCACTTCAGTGCGGAACCACGCGGCTGCTACAGTCGCAGTTCGAATCCTGCCTGGGGTATGGATGTGTGTGATGTCCTTAGGTTAGTTAGGTTTACGTAGTTCTAAGTCAGGGGGACTGGTGACCTGAGATGTTAAGTTCCATAGTGCTTAGAGCCATTTTAACTATTTGAATTTCTCCGGGGCGCTTTCCACAATTCCCCTCACAGCTAGGTCATCCACGAAAAGAACAGCGGACATATGACCCGTCTTCCATTTTACAGATACGATTCCCTCAACGGTTATTCATACTCTCTTCCGAGAAGACTTGCATCGATGATCTACTGATGTGTCGCCACTACGCGGGTTTTTCCTTCCCTCTGATGTTGAAGGCGATCGACAGTTTTAACGAGGACTTGCTTCTGCGACGGAGATGGATTTATTTATGATATAAATAAATACCTATATAAATTGAATAAAATAAAGAAAATAAAAAAGTACCTTTCACGTATCCTCCTTTCCTGTGTTTTTTTCCTTTTTTTGGTACAAGTTATTGGAGGTCTATCGTGATAGGTGCCAACGCCCAAAGGGGTGGAGCTTTTCTTTAGGGGCTTCATCTTAAATATTTAGGGCAAAAGTGGCGAAGGCATCAACTTTCCTTTTTTTGTAGTTTTAAGTAATTTCAGAAATGCGAGGACAAAAAAAAAACAACTGTGTTCAAAACTCCTTAGTACCATTAATTTTTAATTTTTTTTTTCACAGCATTATGAACTATCCGTCTGGCTATTGACATGTTTGTTCTCTTTCTGTAGTCTTGGCAGCTGTCGTACAATACATTGTTACGTCATGTGGTAGGAATACGTTACCGTCGCAAGTAAATGTGATGAGTAATGAGAGTAGGCGAGATACCGCATAGACGTCTCACAGAAATGAAAGAAACAAATAAACGGTTGTGAAATATGTTATAACAAAATAATTCAAGAGTCAAGACTTCAAAAGGAACGCAACTTCAAAAACCTTAAAAACATATGTTTTGACAGAGCACAGAGAAACTGTGTGATTGTGAAACTGTTGCGTTCATTTGTTGCAGCTTATGTGACGACCTATTATGTTTTCATCGTTTCCGTGGAAGTGGTCATATTCACATTCATACGAACACCTGTATCGGACTAGTAGGTATATCTCACTCACTTAGCAGTCTTACAGATTAGGTATATGGATAAAAGATTCCTATCGTATGACACAGTTACTGTCACTAATGCCGTGTATGACACACCAAACGTGTTTTCCGTTGGAGGATTCGGTTTACTTGTCGCCTTGTCATCAAACGTTTGCGGTTCCCAATCGAAAACCAATTCCTTCGGCTGCTAATAGAGTAGTCGTGCAGAATCATCTGTCGTTATAGGTCCCTACCTTACACCTCGCTGTAGAAAACTGACGTTGCACTACGACACAGACAAAAATTTGAATAAAGCTAACATGGCTCCCCCACTTGGCAGTCCAACACTGTAACTACTTAACCACGACGTCATGTCTTCTTTCTCCAGCTGCTCTATATAGCACTTCTTCTTCCTGGACCGTATACTGTTTCTATTTTGCTTCTTTTTTTTTTTCACGGTCCAGTACACCTTCTTCCTGTTTTCATGCTTGATCTGTCTTCAGTTTTTTATGGTCTCTTGGTACGGCCCTCTTACCACTAAATCTGAGGGGTGTGCCATGGGAAGTTTCCCTTGTCAGTTGTAAACACACACATAAACGCGATAACGATTTTTCTGTGGCGGTGTAACGATGTACCGATCACCACAACGTCCCGTTAGATTGCGCTGCTCCAGTCAATGATTTTGACAGCCCAATCTCCTTGTCTTTAGTCAGTTCTGCACAATCCGGGCGATGGCCTGACACACACTGTTCCACCAGTGGATCCGCCACTCGCAACGTCCGCAGTTTTTTTTTTTTTTTTCTCCAACCACTGCCTCTGTAATTTTCCTGCCCGTCTCATGCGGAGAGTTTGTGTCTAATTACGTCCCTTTCACGACTCGTTTACCTGTCGTCGCCGTCCACAAACTTGACTGGGCCATCGGAAACAGACGACACACTCGTAAACTAGGAAGCGACTCACAACAACGTCCTGTGAGTCTGTGGCAATCTTCCAACTCCCAAGGACGGACGCATCTTATTCGGATGGCGATTCTCTTGCAACACGTTCAGTACAAAGTAACTGAGAGTACAAAATCAACTGCAGTATTCGATACACCAACCGTCAGGTACTATTAGTGAGAATATCTGTAACTAAGTTCACAAAAATCGATAGCATACTTAAATATTAGCAGATTTTTCAGTCAACGCACAGGTCGTATGAGCAGTAAACTGAATCAAAACTGGTTCTGAGCACTATGGGACTTAACATCTGAGGTCATCTGTCCCCTAGAACTTAGAACTACTTAAACCTAACTAACCTAAGGACATCACACACATCCATGCCCGAGGCAGGATTCTTACCTGCGACCGTAGCGGTCGTGCGGTTCCAGACTGTAAAGCCTATAACCGCTCGGCCACAACGTCCGGCTAAACTGAATCATTATACTTACAGAAGTCTCAAAATTCGATGTGACGATAGTTAGAACGATTCATGTGAAAGGCTGTCTGACTCTTTGCTCACATCGTAGAAACCATACGGGAAACTGGCCAGGTGCGGGTAGGCCTCGCGTGTTGATGGTTCCGTACAAAAGAATTATGTATACAGACTGATCAACCATTCAGAAATCGAGGTTATCGACGGTTTTTGCCTGCTATCGAGATTGAAACTGGCAAGATATCGGTCCCAGTGATTCCGGTACTTTCAAGAATATTTTAATTTCGAATTTGAATTCAGATAACAAATGACAAAATAAATATTTTTTCCTATGTTATAATTACAAATTTACAGTTCTCCGTTTTTTTCCCTTTACCTGGACTGTGAAATCTTCCTTCTTGCCAAATTTAATGATTCTACGTCAAGTAGAAGTACCCTACACTTTTTAATAAGCGAATTTGCGCGGCTCAGCACATGTGACAGAAATGGGCGTATCTTTTGAATGCATCGACTTAGAAGCTAATGTTTATTATAGCGCCAAGGGACCATATACTTTAGTAAGTGAAATAAATTTCAAATTGACATGTCTACGCGTTCCTGAGAAAGAGGAGTCTTAACGGACGGACAGACTGACAGTCAGATAACAAATGACAAAAAAATTGTTTTTTCGTGTGATGCAATTAAGAATTAACAATTTTCAATTTTTTTCCTTTACTTGTAGTGTGAAACTTTGCTTTTTGGCAAGTTCCATGATTCTAAGTCAACGAGAACTAACCTGTGGGTTTTTGTGTCTGAGTTTGCGAGAATCAAAATATGTGACATAAACGGCCGCATCTTTTGATTGCGTTGACTTAGAAACTTCACTTTTATACATCGCAAAGGGACCGTAGACCTCAATACATGACATAAATTTCAACTTGACACGTCCGCCCATTCCTGAGAGAGGGGGTTTTGAACAGTCGGACAGACAGGTGGACAACGAAGTTATCCTATAAGGATTCCAACTTTTGCAGAACATTTGAGAGAAAATAACCATAAACCTACTACAAGAGAGAAAAATTAGAATAAATAATGAAAGACATCTCCTAACATTACAGGAAAACTATTATATGTACAAAACAAACGCTGAAAAGAAACAACTACTAAATGACCAAGTAAATATGACTACCAACTCACTGTTTACACCGATCGATCATATAATAATCAGAAATCCCAACAAATGTTTACAGTCTGATTCCTCTCATAAGTATATACACGGAAAATATAATAATAATTATTATTATTATTTTAAGAATAAATAAATGAATAAAAATAGCAATGAAAACAAAATAAATAATTTTTATTTTATTAAAAAAATAAGAAATCTCTCTCCCTCTCTAATACACACACACACACACACACACACACACACACACACACACACACACACATTCACAAAACAGTTGAATGCAAAAGACTGAGAATGTTGGTAACACTTAGAAAAACAAATGAAACTCTGTATTAAAAAGATGGCAGTTACAGTGATGTGTAACGTAAACAGTGAACTGAATGTGAACTGAAAGATGTCCACCTGGTTGCCAGATGAGAAAAAGCAGATGTGTAAAAATGGATAAATCATGTAATATTTCAGGACACCCACTTAAGATGCCTTGTAAAAAAGGCGAAACGAGTCTGGGTGCATAAATAAAAATAAAAATTTCGATGTGCAGCATGCAAAATAGGCATTTTCTTTGAAACAACAGCAAGGATTCCCTTTTTATCGATTGAGGAACGGTACCATAAAAAACAGTTTCACTGGCAGACTGACGTTGAAGAGCCAACCAGAAATAAAGAATTACATTCTTGAACACTGATACATTCGTCAGGGTTCGTGTTGGTCGAGATTTCACGATTGTCAAGCGAATTTGGAAAATCGATGGGTTCATGAGGGCCATACTGAATATCATTCAGGATCTCAATGGCACCACGCGACTAGCGCCCAAGAGGAGACACATATTGTTCATCGCTCCGTCGTGCAGAATCGTACAGCCACATAGCGTAACGTAAGTTAGGAAACGAGACTGTTAGCAGCAAGATACGTATCCACACGGACTGTCCGATGGTATCTGCAGTAGCCCAGACTGCAACGGCGACAACTTTTGTTGTCAGCAGCAAGGCACGCCGACAGTGATGCGCCCAATGACAGCACTGGACACCGGAGTGCCACCACGTTGTCTTTCGCTACTAGTCACGAGTCTGCGTACATCATCCCAATGAACATACCCGTGTGCGGAGGCTCCGAGGAGAACGAAAGTTCCCAGTTTGCTATCGTACTGTGCTCTAAGAATCTCACGCTATGGTGTCGGCTGCTACGGCGTACGCAACACGATCTGATTCGCCTAGCCGTCACATTTCAGGCGTGTTAAGGCCAGTAGCTGAGCCATATCTTCTGAGCTTCCTTGACTTTGTTTTTCAGCAAGATAACAAAAGACCGCTTGTTACCCGTGCTGCCCTGATGTATTTCGAAAGGGAGGGTGGTCGACTGTCGTCCTGGCCAACATGTATCTCTCACCCATCGAAATCATCTGGCTGTAGGTTGGTGAGAGATTGGCAGGCCGTCACTCGCCAGCCACAGCGATTGATGAAGCCTGACATGGAGATGAAGCAACATGTAACGAATTACTCGTATCTGTCATCCAAGCTCATTAGGATTCGATATCCAGTTGGATTAAATGGAGGTGACAAAAGTCATGGGATAGCGATTGCACGTATACTAATGACGGTAGTATTGCATACACAAGGTACAAAAGGGCAGTGCAATGACGGAGTTGTCAGTTGTACTTAGGGTGTTCATGTGAAAAGGTTTTCAGTGTGTTTATGGCCTCCCAATGTGAGTTAACAGACTTTGAACGCGGTAGTTGGAACCCACGAAGCCATGGATCCAGGTTGTCAACAAGGCACCGTGCAGGCAGGTGACAGCTCCATAATCGATGGAATGGACTGGGTCCTTTGGTCCAAATGAACCGATCATTGACCATTTGCAGCCATTCATAGACGTTAAATTCTCAAACAACAGTGTAATTTAATGGATGATAGTGCGCCATGTCACTGGGCCACAGTTGGTCACGACTGGTTTGAAGAACATCTTAGACAGTTCGAGCGAATAATTTGGTCACCCAGATCATCCGACATGAATCCCATAGAACGTTTGTGGGACACAATCGAGAGGTCAGTTCGTGCACAAAATCCTCACCGACAACACTCGCATTTATGAAAGACTTTAAAGGCAGGATGGCTCAATATTTCAGCAGAGGACCTCCAACGACTTTTTGAGTCCATGCCACGTCGAGTTGCTCCATTAGCCGGGCAATAGGGTGTCCGACATGATGTTAGGAGGTATCCCATGACTGTCGTCTCAGTGTAGTGCTATACGTATGTACATATGTTCCGTATTTGCTCCTAAATCACTGGGCCGAATTCAACTAGACTTGGTACGCTTAACATCTACTGTCTGGAAAGTATCACTGCGGGGGTGAGAACCACCTACCCGTCAAAGTGATTTGGGTAGGATGTGAAATAGTAGCGTAACTTACAACGCGCATTTAGCGGACTATGTTCATCTAGTATTTGAGAATGAGAGCACTTGGTCACTTACAACAGACTTTACACATAACTTCAAACCTTTCTGAAACTTTTTCTCTCTGACAACTCACACAGATTCACGAAAGGAAAAAAAGTTTATCGCTTAGTACATTTACGCTGTGCATGCAGTAAAACTGCCACATCAAGCATGCCGTTTTAATGTATTACGTCTTTACTACCAACTGTATTCGCGATACATTTTGCAGGCAGCATTCACATCTACCATTAAATGTACAAACAAAATTATATCATTGTACGACACATAGATATGACATCGTAAAAACTGAGTTGCGTGAAAAACTTCCGCATTATGCATGACGTTTTATTTTATCACTATTTTAGTAGGGACACTACTCACAAAACATGTCGCAGATACGATCCTCATATGCCATTGGATGTACTTGCTAAACCATGTTGTACGGCACAAGGTTCGGGAAATATGACGTCATTAACATATAGCTGCATGGAAACGAAACTGCGGGGCACATTTAGATATAGATACAGGTGAAACATGTGTGCAAATATGTATGAAATACGTTAAATACATGTGAAATATATGTGACATGTGCGTTCGCAGGCAAAGCCACAGGTAAAAAGCTTCTCATAAACGCCTTGGTCGATTTCGACCAAATTTGGTACACGTATTACTTACCGTCTGGAAAGAAATTCTCTGAACTAGCAAATTCCTGTTGGGGTGGGGGTGAAATCTCGGAGAGAGAAGGGGTGAGGAGGAATGGGCAGACAGAGAGGGGAAGTAAAAGATAGATGCAGACAGGGGGCAGGTGGAGATGGACAACGAGAGGGAGAGGAGATGGACTGAGAGGAGGAGAAGGGGAGATGCACAGAGAAACGAAAGAAGGAGAAATGAACAGCGGAAAGGTGGAGGAGGGAAGGAGGAGATGAACAGAGAAAGGAAACGGACAGGGAGGTGGAGGAAATGGGCAAAGAGATAGGGGAGGAGGAGATAAATGGGAAGAAGAGAAGATAAAAGAGGAGGAAGGAGCAGATGGACAGAGAGAGGCTGGAGAAGATAGATAGAGAAAGGAAAGAGTGCGAGATGGACAGAGAGGGTATCTACAGTTGGAGGGGGGAGGAGCCCAAGGACAGAGTGATGGGCAGGAGTAGATGGACAAGTAATACAGGGTGGTGGAAGTGGGCGCAGAGATGGTTGTAGGGGATGTAGGAAATGGACAGAGAGGAAGGGAAGGAAGAGATGGACAGAGAGAAGAACAGAATATCGGTATAAACAGAAGGTCGGTATAAATACATGCCCATGTACTTAGCTAGTCACCTATAGATTTATTATGTATTCTTCCTGCTATATTGCGTAGACATGGTAAAAATAATTTAGTTATTATCTGTTTTCC
Organism: Schistocerca cancellata; assembly: GCF_023864275.1. Lineage (NCBI taxonomy): Eukaryota > Metazoa > Arthropoda > Insecta > Orthoptera > Acrididae > Schistocerca > Schistocerca cancellata. Next base: position 125,173,503 of record NC_064628.1, read on the forward strand.
CTAGTGTTACAATTTTAATGGCTAGCAGTACTTCTGGTTCACGAACAGAAACGCCACGAAAACCCTAAACTAATGTATAACATACAGCAAAGCAAAACGAAACTGACCTGCATTTAAGAGGGCGACTAAGGCTTGACCAAAGTAAGCACGTTCAAGCGGATGTAGGTTGCAGTCGTGCATAGGACAGAGCTGAACCTAACTAATTTTAGCACTGAAGACCGCAACACTAAAGGTATAATAAGCATTCTTCCAAGTACCGTGTAGGTTTTCCCTAATCTATAGGAAACAGTTTAGTTACATGTTGGTACTATTCATAATACCCGATCGAGACCTGAAAGCATGAAGTTGATTGCTGACCGATAGGAAGTAAATCCAGTACGAGATGGGCATCTTCAGAGGATGACCTGAACACATTCACATATTTACACTATAAAGTATCCTTTCTGGAAGAAACAGGCATAGTTGAGAAAGCCACCAGGTATACAAAAACGAGAGTCACTAGTAACGTGAATAGACCTGTACTAGTCCAGAAGAACACCATTAAGACGCCTTTAGAAGAACTGTGCCGTGGTATTTCAGCGAAGCTTGGGCAATAAAGGCAAAAGATGCGAAGAGACCAACAGCGTTGCTGGTTGCAGCAAATGGGATTACAAAAGGAATGACGGTGTGTTGAAGGAACTGAAAGTGAAGCCTACATTATACATGATGATTCAGCTGCCCCTACCGATCTCGTTTTATGCAACCCGCGCTATTATCCTGGCCTTCTAAAAGCACTCGCGAGATTTCCGTAATATCTTGCTCGCTATGCGCAGACTATTATTCCTAGGGAAAAAAGAATACACATTTTTGAAGGAAATTTAAAGTAGTTAAACTTTGTACTGCGATGCATTTGTGCTGGAAACTACGGTTTTCGAGTTATTCAGGAAAAACAATCAAAACTGACCATCGAACGCGCTCCCACCGATGAGGATTTCTAGTATTTTATTCATGGCATTTCCTCATACCGCTGTACAAAACTTTGCGACTGTACGAATTATTTCCTACATTAGATCTTTTTTTGGCACTCATTGACTGGTATTATTACGCCATCAACTTAGTCGAGCACTTACAAATTGTAAAACTGATGTTTGAGTACATTTTACCTAACAATTTTGAGAATTTAACAAACAATTACATAATTATATTGCTTAGGCTTCTAACTACGAAACTATTATGTTTGTGACGGTTAAGTCTGGATAGAATTGTCAACGGAATTGGTTTTAGCGTAACGCTTATAGAAGTCGATTTTGTTTCATTCCCCTCACGGGCACGTTTAAATTAATATCGTTAACGAAACAGCCGACTACTGCACAATATTCCACTCAAAGGAGATCAAAACAAGTCGAATATCGGGAATAGGTCGTTTAGTCGGAAATTTTTTTACAGTGGTAGGAGGGAGTGCCGGGAACAACATACTAGAAATCCAGGTTGGTGAGGGGTGACTGTGGCGGTGGAGGTGCGTTTGAGATCACTTTTTTACGATTTTCTTGAACAACTCGAGAACTGTGGCCTTCAGCGAAAACGAATTCAGTACAAAATTTCTACAAAAAGATCCCGTTAATTTTTTCTCTAGAAGCAATAGTTTGCGCGTGGCTAGCGAGAGAATATAAAAACCTCACGCGTGGTTTTTGAAGGCCAGATGTAACACTGCGGGTTGCATAAAACGGCATCGGTAGGGTCAGCTAAATCATCCTGTGTACAGATATACTAAAACAACTAAAGAAAACATCTACAACGAATGAGAAAAAGAATTCCAAAATCCATGCTACAGTAATATTCCTAAGACGTAACCGCGTTAGGACAACTAGTGAAAAGATGGCACGGGAACTTCTCGAGGAGACCTTTAAAGGCCAAGAGGGAAGAAGAGGTAGTTGTCAAGGTAGTGGAATCATGCACATAACCGAGGTGCAGGAATTTTTTCTCGATTTTATTCAGGATGCAACGGCGTCCGAAGTATTGTTTTTCTTTGGGCGACGTAGAAAGGGCACGGGTGAGATACATAATGGAGATTGACGGGAAAACTAGTTCTAAGCCGTCGTCCCCTCCCTTGATTCAAGAATGAGGAACATTTATCTAGGAGGAAATTCGATCCGTACGAGAGAGAGCCACGTGAACACGACATTGGGTGCTAGCAAAAGCATTCGACGTTCATTTTGTGTCCCCTCCATCTCCCCCACCCAAACCTCTGCCCCCACCTAGAGAGCCGCGCTCCCTCTTCAAGGTAATGGTGATAGGGCTACGTGGCGTGCTTGCTCTTTAAAAAGCTTTTTACGACAGCTGTTAAATATTAGCCGCCCCGAGGGCCACTTGCAAGCGAGAACCGTAATTTATACACAGATTCAAGGTGAACCGCTGGACTAGCATTTTTACGGCGCAGCGGCGGACTCGCGAAGGAAACTAGTCATTTGGCGCGGTCTAGCCGGCCTAGGCGGCCCAACGCGCCGCCACAGGCAGCCAGCGGGGCCCTCGCCGCCCACCTGCCGGCTTCTGCCCGCTGCGTTCCCCGCATAAATCAGCCCCCCTGTCATTTCCTGCTTATTATTTCGTTCGCACTCAACTTTATTTATTCGTGTGAAATTTCTGCCCGAGGTCGGTGGAAAGACACCTTCCGCGCGGGCATTATCACACTTTTCTAGTGCCAGGTGATCCAAAAGAAGTCGAAAACAGCGAAATCAGTAACACGAAAAATACTGACAGTGGTACGGTGCAATTTCCGTACGGATGCACAGAATACTTGCTACGGAGCAAGCGTTAAATTCGGCATATCTTCTACATCCACGTCCACATCTATATGATTACAGTTAGCAATTAAGTGCCTGGCAGAGATTATTCGAACCACCTTCAGACTACTACTCTATCGCTCTGCTCTCGAAATAGCGCGTGGGGAGAAACTAGCACTAAAATCTCTCCGTGCGAGCTTTGATTTATATTATTATGATGATCATTTCTCCCAAAGTAGGTGGGCGCCAAAAAAAATTTTTTCACGCTCTGGTAAGAAAGTTGGCGACTACAGTTTCCTGAGAACAGCCTGCCGCAACGAAAAACGCCTTTATTTTAATGATCACCTATCGTACCTTTTGTGTTAGCAGAAGAGCCAACCAACACCGTGTTACGAGTGGAGGCCGAAATGCACGCGTTTTAGCTCACGCAGGCTGGCGTGAGGAGGGAAGAACTATAATGACGTGAGGTCTGGAACATGACAAGGAATGAGAATTCATAAAGCGGACGTAATTAGTTTGACACTTATCTTTAATCTATTAATGATGAACGTCGCTCTTGACGGTACATGATTCACAATATTATCTGTTCAGAATACATTCTTGAAGACAGTAATTATAGTAACTGAATATGGCGCCTTGCTAGGTCGTAGCAAATGACGTAGCTGAAGGCTATGCTAAACTGTCGTCTCTGCAAATGAGAGCGTATGTAGACAGTGAACCATCGCTAGCGAAGTCGGCTGTACAACTGGGGCGAGTGCTAGGGAGTCTCTCTAGACTAGACCTGCCGTGTGGCGGCGCTCGGTCTGCAGTCACTGATAGTGGCGACACGCGGGTCCGACGTATACTAACGGACGGCGGCCGATTTAAAGGCTACCACCTAGCAAGTGCGGTGACACCACAGTACCCGTCCAACTCTCTCTCAGATTTCACGATAATACAAAACGAGCTGCCATTCTTACACTTTTCGGTGTCCTCCATCAGTTCTATCTGATGTGAGTCCCATACCGCACAGCAGTACTACAGAAGAGGATGGACAAACCTAGTGTAGACAGTCTGTTTAGCAGACCTGTTGCATATTCTTTCTGCCAATAAATCGCAGTATTTGGTTCACTTTCCCCACAATATTATCTATACGATCGTTCGAATTTAAATTATTCGTAATTGTAATCCCTAAGTATCTAGTGGAATATACAGCATTTAGGTTTGTGTCCATTATAATTATCCGGGCTGTTATGCTGTGGTCGGTTGATGAATTCTGTGGTGATTCCCAACGTTTCGTCTCCGACTGCGGGAGACATCTTCAAGGGGGTCCGTAGCATTTAGACGTTTCCCGGACCGTTATCAATTTGTCCAAACGTTCGTTATCTGACGATGAGACATCTGTGCTTGCCAAGGGAGGAAATTTTGCTGTTAGTCCGCGTTTTGTGCCCACGGAAGAAATTATAGCCAATGTAGAAGCAGGAATTCGCAGTGTAGATTCTGTAACAGCTGAAGAAATCCGCATAGAAACAGTGAGAATATTAGCCAATGCAAAACCGCCGAAAAGTAATATAACTGTGGATGAGAGAAGAGCTTTAAAACTCCTGAATGACGACGATAGTATTTTGGTTCTCCCAGCTGACAAAGGAAGCGCAACGGTGGTTATGGATATGGCCGACTATCAGAGAAAAATTACGGATCTACTGGATCCGCAAGCATATAGGAAGCTGAATAAGGACCCCACTAACAAAGTTCTCAGATCTGTGTCGCGGTTAATAAAAAAGTCCTCCATTGAAGAGAGTGTACAGAAAGGTCTCTGCAATTCGGTTGCGCTACCACCGAGGCTTTATGGATTGCCCAAAATTCATAAAGAAAATGTGCCACTGGTTCGCCCACCTACTCGTTAGCCAAGTTTTTGACTACGCTGTTAAAACCACATGTGGGCCGTTCGGACTCTTATATAAAGAATTCGACACATTTCATCACCAGATTGAATGGCATAGTGGTCCAGCCGGAGGATATATTGGTCAGCTTCGATGTGGTATCGCTGTTTACCATGGTTCCACTTAATGATGTATTGGAACAGCTGGATCAAATTTTTCCTGCCGATATTTTAGAACTGTTTAAGTGTTGTTTGACGACCACATACTTCAAGTGGAATGAACAGTTTTATGAGCAAACGGATGGCGTGGCTATGGGAAGCCCCCTAAGTCCCGTAATTGCAAACTTCTTTATGGAGAAATTCGAAGAACAGGCCTTAGGTACTGCCAGCAAGAAACCAAATGTATGGTTCCGATACGTGGATGACACGTTTGTGTTGTGGAGACATGGTAGGGAGGAACTAAGCCGGTTCCACGAACATCTGAACAGTATAAACTCAAGAATTCAGTTTACAATGGAGGAGGAGGTAGACGGCAAACTACATTTCCTCGATGTGCTTGTGTTTAGAAACGAAAATGGTAGTTTGGGCCACTCAGTGTACCGCAAACCCACGCACACGGACCGGGATTCGAACCACCGCCCACAACAGAAGCGGGGTGTTATCAAGACGTTAGCGGACAGAGCTAGAAATATTTGTGAACCTGAGTTGCTCGACGCTGAGATGGAACATCTCCACAATGCAGTAACGAAGAACGGATATTCGTCCGCCGAAATAAAACGTGCGTTGAGGCAGCCACGCAGAAATCATACTGACGTACAGGCTACTGCAAAATCTAAGGTTTTCCTGCCGTTTGTTAAAAATGTAACGGGAAGAATAGGGAGGATCTTGACGAAGCGGAATATTACAGTAATTTACAAGCCCACCAGGAAGATACAGGAATACCTTAGGCCTGCCAAGGACGCTCGCAAACCATTGGAAAAATCTGGAGTGTATAGGATCCCATGCAGCTGTGGTGATGTTTATGTGGGTACCACTAAAAGAACTGTTTCGAAACGTTTGGAAGAGCACAAGGGAAATTGTAGAAGAGGAGAAACGGAACGATCAGCTGTTGCGGAGCATGCTTTCCAGCCAGGGAACCACAATATTCGTTTCGAGGAGACGCAAGTACTAGCGGCCACGAGCGGATATTACGAAAGGCTCTACAGGGAGGCAATCGAAATCGCCAAACACCCAAATAATTTCAACCGAAAGGAGGAGGGCGTCAAATTAAACGGTATATGGATGCCGGTGTTAAAGAAGATGTGTACCACTCGTCCACTACTGGGTGATGGCAACGGCGATCGACGGCGACGGCCAGTGGCCAATTGCACTGACGTTTTCAAAACACGTGACGTCACGCCGCGGCGCGGGGGCGCGCGGACGCGGAATTTAGTGACAGTCAGTAGCGAGCCAGTGTGTGTGTTGGACCTTCCATCGAGCTACGGACCCGCTTGAAGATGTCTCCCGCAGTCGGAGACGAAACGTTGGGAATCACCACAGAATTCATCAACCGACCACGGTATAACAGCCCGGATAATTATAATGGACATGATATTTCCGCCCGTGAAAGTCTACATTTTAGTATTTAGGTTAGTGTGATTTACTGTGTAAACGATATTTCTTTGGGGAATGCCAGATATTACTTCTGTTTTACTCGACGACTTTCCGTCAGTGTCTACTAACTGCGACCTTACTGATAGGAAATCACGGTTCCATCGCACAACTGAGACGACATCCCATAGGCACGCAGTTTGATTAGATGTCACCTATGGAGAACGGCGTCAGAAGCTTTCTGGAAATCTAAAAAATATGGAATCAATTTGACATCTCCTGTCGATAGTACTAATTACTTCGTGAGAATAAAGAGCTACTTTGTTTCACAAGAACGATATTTTCTGACTACTTGTTGGCTATTTGTTAATAAATTGTTTCCTGCCAGGTAATTCATAATGTTTGAACACAGTATATATTCTGAAATCCTGCTGCAAATCATTCAGCGAAGATGCAGTGACCGAAATTTGGGGTGGAAAGGTAACTGGTGACATTACTACCCGCAGTGAAAGTGCGGAAGAATTACAGGATCAGTAGAATGCAATGAACAAAATACGGGATTGAAATTAAACCGTAGGAAGACTAAAGTAGCGAGCAACAGCAGAAATGAGATTAGCAATCAACTCAACATCAAAATTGGGGACTGCGGACTAGAGGAAATGCAGGAATTCTCTTACCTTGGAAGCAAAATAACACGTGGTGGACGAAGGAAGAAAACAGACTAGGAAAAGGCGGACTAGTACAGCAAACTAGAGCATTCCTGTGTTAAATTGCGGTCTTAATTTGGGGAAGAATTTCTTAGAACGTACGTATAAGGGGCAGTCGGATGAAAACGAAACACGTGGGCGAAAAAATCTGGATACGCGCGAGTAGGTCTCGCGAACCGAGGGTTCCGTAAAAATTTAATTATCTGTACGGCCGGTTTATCAATGCATTCAGAGAACCGAGAATTCCGATGAATTTAGCCCTTTTACCGATATCGATACTGGGAAGTTATTAAAATACATGACGTAAATGACCGTATCTGTTCATCGCATTGACGCAGAAGCTTAAATTTTTTACACGTGCACTTTAGTGACGTTAATTTCAACTTGATATGTGTACCTGTTCGTACAAATAGGGGTCCTAACAGGAAGACAGACATTAGTATATCCGTGTGATATAATTACAAATTAACAGTTTTCGGATTTTTCCCTTAATTGCACTGTGAAACCTTGCTTCTTGACAAATTTCGTGGTTATAGGTCAATCGGAAGTACCGCGTCAGTTTTGATGAGTGAGTTTGCGAGTATCAAAATATGTGGCATGTCGTAGGTCGTATCTTTTGCTTGAACTGACGTACAATCTTAAATTTTTTACTTCGCCAAGATACCATAGAGGTCAGTATGCGGTATAAATTTCAACTTGATGCGCCTTATCGCTCTTGAGAAAAAGGATTTGAAACGTCCCCCTAGAAAAATTAATGAAAGACTGTGCTGGCAAAACTCTTACGTTATTTGATTTTCAAACAGCTGAGCAGAACTGAACGTACTCAGACATTTCTCTCTTTACTTATTCTGATCAACACTAAACACACATAATATTTTTAGCGCAACGCAATCTGATTTTGAAAAATCCCTACAAAAGAATGGCCCTGGCTAACAATAACCTATACCTTTCATGAATCACTTTCCTCACAAAAATCTTCGTTACTCGAACTACTGCAATACAGCGAGTGCCAATACTGCCAGCTAAATAAAAGATTCTAACTACTGAAGGCACTTCTTGCTGATAGACATAGTCAGCAAATGAAAGATTTTGATAGAGGACAAACAATGTATTTACCTTAATAATGTTCAAAAGTCATAATATATATATATCAGTTCATGATATCCAGTATTATAAATTTACTCTTTCTGGTGGACACACGTCCCGATCATTCGCTCTCAAAATTCTGCCATCTCTCTTCCCACATCCACCACTGCTGGCGGCTCACCTCCAACTGTGCAACGCTACGCGCTGTTCACATCCAACTGCCCAACACTACAATAGCAAATATTCCAACAATGCAAACCAGCCACAGACTTCACACAGGACAGTCAGTGATTTTCATATGAGCGCTACGTGGCGTTACCAACATAAAAACCTGAACAGCCTACTTACAGATTCTTAACTGTCGGACAGACAGACAGGCAACGGACGGACAATAAAGTGATCCTCTAAGGGTTCCATTTCTACCGATAGATATACGGAACCCTAAAAAGTGAGTAATCGCCGTAACTGTCAATACGCTTATCCCACCGGCAGACAAGACGGTCAACGCCTTCATGACCCGCCAACGCATTACCATCGGCTACGCTGTTGAAGTTTCGCTGGAAAGCCCTTAGACGAACTCCGCCCAGTCCCGATCTCTTCCCAAGCTATTTCCAAATTTTTGGAGACCTGAAAAAAAGAACAATCGTGGCCGTCGATCTGCTTCGGCTGAACAGGTTCACGAGTAGGTACGATCATGATTCCGCAGGCAACTGCAAACATTTTTCCGAGGCATTAACCGTCTTGTCTCAGAGTGGGATCTATGTGTAACAGTTATGGCGATTACTTTTGAAATAATAAACAGTTTACTAACAATTTTTACATCTGTCTTGTTCTCATTTGACTCCTCCTTATATATTTGGAGCATAGCATTGTATTCAAGTGAATCATGAAGTGCAGGACAATCGTGAATGAAGATATCGATATTTAGCGTGTGGTGCTATAGAGGGTGGCAGCGGCCTTGCCGCAGTGGATACATCGGTTCCCGTGAGATCACCGAAGTTAAGCGGCGTTGAGTGTGACCGGCACTTGAATGGGTCACCATCCATCCGCCATGCACTGTTGCCATTTTTCGGGCTGCGCTAAGCCTCGTGATGCCAATTGAGGAGCTACTCGACCGAATATTAGCGGCTTCGGTCAAGAATACCATCATCACGACCGGGAAAGTGGTGACCCTACGCCCCTCCTATCCGCATCCTCCTCTGAGGATGACACGGCGGTCGGATGGTCCCGGTAGGCCACTCGTGGCTTGAAGACGGAGTGGAGTGCTATAGAGGGTGCTGAAAATTGGGTGGGCTGACGCCGAAAGGAAAGAGAAGGTTCTCCGCGGAGTACATAGGGAGAGATACATGTGGAAAACATTGAGAAGAAGAATGGACCGTTTGGGAGGACGTGAATTAAGATATCAGAGAACCATACTGCCTGGGAGAGCTTAGATGATAAAAAATGTAAAGCAAGACAGGAACTGGAAGGTAGGTTTCCAGCAACCGCTGGGCAGTAATTTCTAAAGCGCTAACTGGAAGCAGCACTTTACAGAGTATCATTCTTAGTGGGAGAACGAAATGGCCAGTTGAAATGCTTCTGTTCGTCTCCTGAACATGACTGATAGAATTCGATGTAAAATAATTCAATAGAATGGATGGAAAGTCACGAAATCGAAAAGTCGGCTGACGGTCCTCCTAGGAGTAGGCTGACTCGTGCCCTCTGTGGCGGCAGAGGCGTTTCCAAGTGTATTTCTAAAGTCGGTAGTCAGTGATTACCGGCCGGAGTGGCCGTGCGGTTCTAGGCGCTACAGTCTGGAGCTGGGCGACCTCTACGGTCGCAGGTTCGAATCCTGCCTCGGGCATGGATGTGTGTAATGTCCTTAGGATAGTTAGGTTTAATTAGTTCTAAGTTCTAGGCGACTGATGACCTCTGAAAGTTGCATAGTGCTCAGAGCCCCTTAGTCAGTGATTCTTAGTAATCAATTAAACTGTTTTCCTAATTCGGAAAGACTGCAGTAGCCCGAGAGCGTGTTCCCGCGCGCGGGCATGCAATATTGATTGAACCAGTACCTGTTTTCTAGGCGAGCAGTGCCATTTGGAGGGTCGTGCACATGGTCAGAAGGGAAATATCTCAAATTGGGTTATGGAGACATTTAGCTAGGTGGACGGTTTTGTTTATTTAAACGAGATGTTTCTGTGTGATTTTACCTACTGACTTCCAACTATTATCCTGATCTTGTTCTTGTGAAGACTATCGACGGAGGAGAGTGATGAATGATTGGCTACCGATATATATTTTTCAGTCCCGCGGGCTGATTTCAGAATTTTCTTCGAACTTTATAGCGCTTTAATTACTGACTTTGGAGCACTGATGAGCTTAACCGTGTCTCGGGACTCAAAACGCGACAGTAGACCTTCACTTGGGCCGATTTTATTAATAGTTCAGAGGATCAATCCTGGTCTGTCAGGAAACTATTCTAGTTATATCTTCGTCTGTCCGTAGAAGCTGCAACAGTCAGACTCTGTTATTTTCCATTAGTTCAACCCAATAAATTTATTTTAACAAGATCGAACAGAAGCTCTGAAACTGCTGTCACGCCCACATCCCGTGCAAAATTATACAATGAGCATACTTTTATCATGTAAAAGATAAGTCTTTCTACGCACTTATTTCAAAGAAGATAGAGTACTTGGTGAGTCGGTTTCTTCTTCATTTCAGGGATGAGGTGTAAAAAAATGGTTCAAATGGCTCTGAGCACTATGGGACCTTATATCGGAGGTCATCAGTCCCCTAGAACTTAGAATTACTTAAACCCAACTAACCTAAGGACATCACACACATCCATGCCCGAGGCAGGATTCGAACCTGCGACTGTAGTGGTCGCGCGGTTCCAGACTGAAGCGCCTAGAACCGCTCGGCCACACTGGCCGGCCATGAGGTGTCAGTAGTTTGTTTATGTTTTTATGTTGGTACCGCCACGTAGTGCTCTAAAAATCGCTGACTGCGCCGTGTGCTGTCTGTGGCTAGTTGGACTCATTGTTGGAATATTCGCTTACGTAGCGTTGGGCAGTTGGAGGTGAGCCGCCAGCAGTGGTGGATGAGGGGAGAGAGATGCCTGAGTTTTGAGAGGTTACTATGAGCGGACGATCTGGACGTGTGTCCGTCAGAAAAAGGAGATTTGTAAGACTGGATGTCATGAACTGATATATAATGACTTTTGAACACTATTGACGTAAATACATTGTTTATCTACTTTTATTTATTTATTTATTGTTCCGTGGGACCAAATTAAGGAGAAGTCTGCATGGTCATGGAACAAGTCAATACATGAAATTATAACACGATAGTAGAAACAGATAAAACGAAATATAAGAAACATATTCAGGCGACAAGTCGTAAGTTTAAATAAAGAAAATCAACAATGTAACACTGGAATTTGCTTAATTTTTCAGCTCTTCCAGGAGCTCCTCGAGAGAATAGAAGGAGTGGTCCACGAGGAAACTCTTCAGTTTAGACTTAAAAGTGTTTGGGCTACTGCTTAAGATTTTTGAGTTCTTGTGGTAGCTAATTTGTTCTCCATCAAAATTTTTCATTTGCTAACTATGCCTATCAGTAGCTAGTTCCTTCAGTAGTTAGAATCTTTTATTTAGCTGGCAGTATTGGCGCTCGCTGCATTGCAGTAGTTCGAGTAACGAAGATTTTTCATGAAAGGTATAGGTTATTGTTAGTCACGGCCATTCTTTTGTACTCAGATTGCGATGCGCCAAAAATATTGTGTGTCAGTTTAGTGATGATCAGAATAAGTAAAGAGAGAACTGTCTGAGTACGTTCAGTTTTGCTCAGCTGTTTGAAAATCAAATAACGTAAGAGTTTCTCCAGCACTGTCATTCTTTACATTCAAAGGAGAAGTTTCAGAGGGAGGTGGCCGTCCCAACTTTACAGTCTGGCTCATGTTCCACGTATATTTTCCTACGTTCTTCTTCCTTGTCGAATGGAATTCCACGACTTGTTTGCATAAAATGTCGGCGTCCATTCGTTACTGCCAGGTATTAGATTGTATCTATCAGAAAGTAAAAGATGACCACCAGAAGCGTGTCAACAGGGCTGAGCACGGCTCGCAAACTGCGGCAGCGCTGGCCAGAATCCAGGTTTCTGCCGTCCCTGGACACAGCTGACCTTCCGGCTCTAGCCAGAAGAGAACACAGCCACGCGCCGTTTGTCTGCCGGCATCGGCTGAAGGTGACCCAGCGTTATCCGTATTAAGTTTTCCCTTGCTCCGCTGTCTATCATTCCAGTCACGGGTAGCGAACACGGAGAGCCAGAGTATAACTCTTCACTAAAAGAAAATGACTTCCCTCATAAAGTACACGCTCTCAACCATCGCGCAAGAGTTTACAAAGGTGAGGCTATTTGTGTGCTTATTAAATCCGAGCAGACAACCACGGACATTTATGCAAGAACGTAACTACTCTTTTTCTGAAGTGCAGAAAAATTAAGACAATGAAGAAACAATACAGCTGCCTGTCGCTCCGGTATCTCTCTTTTATACGAGTAACTAACTTTTCAGTGCTTAGGTAAGTGAAAGCTTTGAGTTATAACTTTCTCCCTCAATCACAATCGATATTTTTACGATCACTCAGCCGATTTTACCTCACGTCTTTCTTACAGCTCTGATGTGAACACAGTGATTTCAACTGTAGTAATTCTAACTGTGGAACACTTGTCCTGTTATCTCTTGAGGATGGAAATTAATTCTATGCTCAAACGACGATAGTACAAGGCCAGTAGTTTCGATGGTTCTTTTGTGTTTCGTCAGTCATTGTGTTCATTTCCAGTTTAATAGCTAACTAAAGCTATTTTATACTATACGCTCGTCCATCAACGGCTTAACATCGGTACAGTTAGGATGCAGATAGATAAATAACGTTTTCCAAGAACTTTTCACAGTATATTAGACAACTTACGTAAAACAATCTGACGTTGAATGAGTTAAAATGTTATCCATTACATACACTCTTTAAACACTTATCAGATTAACAAAATTAAGATCACGATGGAGCAGGTAGACACGGCTAGAGACATTAGCACACACAAACGCTGTTTCAGCATTTATTGAAAAAATGTAGTTACTATTGCAGTAATATCTGCAAGCTCCCGGGACGCAGTACGTTACATGCATGTAACTTTCTGCTCCATGGGGCATCACTTGAAATCTGCGTCATTATCCGAATCAGTCGTTTAAACAGAATGCCCCATTCAGACACTTACCATCCAGTAGCTGTTATAATTGAGGCCCGATTTCCTTCTGTGTAGACGTTCACAAAGATATAAAATTACTTATACTCTTTCTGTGTGCTGCTCAAAATGATCAGTGGGAAAAATGGTTCACTGTCCTATATATTCATATATTTTCTAGGACTGCAGCAATAAAAATTGCCGGCCGTTGTGGCCGAGTGGTTATAGGCGCTTCAGTCTAGAACCGCGCGACTGCTACGGTCGCAGATTCGAATCCTGCCTCGGGCATGGATGTGTGTGATGTGCTTAGGTTAGTTAGGTTTAAGTAGTTCTAAGTTCTAGGGGACTGGTGACCTCAGATGTTAAGTCCCATAGTGCTCAGAGCCATTTGAACCAATAAAAATTATAAATCCCACAAATACAAGTATGCATTTTATAATAGTGATGTAGCTAGGATTTTTTCAACCGTAAAGATATTACACAAATATAGTTTGCGTGTTTAGATACCGTGGAAAGTTGTACGGAGGTTGACACGACAATGCTCTGACAGGATGTCCGAACATGAGAGAAGATGGCTACAGAAGACAGATTCGCAATATCTTGTAACGGGAAACCATCCATTTCAATTACTTACTGACCTCCTTCACACATGGAAGGAATGCAGAACCCTGACACCATTGGAAATACTAGAAACAATAACACGGGACATCAGCTTAGTTTTAAATAAAAACAATAACTTTCTTTTACTTCTCCCTACTAAAATTCATTTTAAATTCCGCACACATGAGGCACCTAGATATTAGTCAAATCTGTTGTAAAATGTAAAACTAAGATTTTGTTTTACATTTGTATTTACCATAAACTTCATAATTTGAAATCTCGTATCGTCTGCATCACCTAGTTCCTCGGGCATCCAAGGCGCTTCATTAGTGGTTTCTACAGTCATCAGCTGCTGGCGGACTAATAAGCCGGAAGCTGGTTATTGAGGAAACACATGAAGGAAGTGTTTGTTTTTTGCTCTTATTGTCATATGCTGCCAAGCAAACGAAAAGAATTCAGCTAATGAAGAACTTGTTACGATATTGTGGTTGTTCAATACTGCACAAAGATTAGAACATTTCATGGTTTCAAGTCGGTGCATTACGTTGAAACAAAATTTGTGTTGGACTTCTATTCATGTCACAAAGACTCATCTCGGTGGGATTGGTAGCACATTTTTCTTTTGTTTAAGTCGTTGGTGTTTAACTGATTTGAGATTATCATCCATCTTTCCCTATTTTGTGCTGATTTTTTAATCCCTACGTGACTGCTAGCAACAAAACAATAAACAATTTGTTTTGTGTGTTCTAATCTACATCCGCCCCCTACAATATTTCCTTCCCTGCCACTCCTTCCAGCGTCAAATCATCTTGGATGCTGTAGCGAGTAGCAGATGTTATTCTGATCTGTCGCTTCTTCCGTTAAGTAGATATGTAAATGTAGCATGGTAGTCTTAGCAGCGATAGGTTCAGCAGCCTGAGCGAAAGAATGTTCTTCCTCTCCGTAGATTGACCACTTCGTGTCGTACGTGTATTTGTGGAGTGTAGGTGACTGTAATGGATGCGTGAATAGTGTAGTGTTATGTTTGTGTTATATGATGAAGAGAGAAGGGAGAGGGTGACATAACCCCACTTAAATACACTACTGGAAATGGAAAAAAGAACACATTGACACCTGTGTGTCAGACCCACCATACTTGCTCCGGACAATGCGAGAGGGCTGTACAAGCAATGATCACACGCACGGCACAGCGGACACACCAGGAACCGCGGTGTTGGCCGTCGAATGGCGCTAGCTGCGTAGCATTTGTGCACCGCCGCCGTCAGTGTCAGCCAGTTTGCCGTGGCATACGGAGCTCCATCGCAGTCTTTAACACTGGTAGCATGCCGCGACAGCGTGGACGTGAACCGTATGTGCAGTTGACGGACTTTGAGCGAGGGCGTATAGTGGGCATGCGGGAGGCTGGATGGACGTCCCGCCGAATTGCTCAACACGTGGGGCGTGAGGTCTCCACAGTACATCGATGTTGTCGCCAGTGGTCGGCGGAAGGTGCACGTGCCCGTCGACCTGGGACCGGACCGCAGCGACGCACGGATGCACGCCAAGACCGTAGGATCCTACGCAGTGCCGTAGGGGACCGCACCGCCACTTCCCAGCAAATTAGGGACACTGTTGCTCCTGGGGTATCGGCGAGGACCATTCGCAACCGTCTCCATGAAGTTGGGCTACAGTCCCGCACTCCGTTAGGCCGTCTTCCGCTCACGCCCCAACATCGTGCAGCCCGCCTCCAGTGGTGTCGCGACAGGCGTGAATGGAGGGACGAATGGAGACGTGTCGTCTTCAGAGATGAGAGTCGCTTCTGCCTTGGTGCCAATGATGGTCGTATGCGTGTTTGGCGCCGTGCAGGTGAGCGCCACAATCAGGACTGCATACGACCGAGGCACACAGGGCCAACACCCGGCATCATGGTGCGGGGAGCGATCTCCTACACTGGCCGTACACCACTCGTGATCGTCGAGGGGACACTGAATAGTGCACGGTACATCCAAACCGTCATCGAACCCATCGTTCTACCATTCCTAGACCGGCAAGGAAACTTGCTGTTCCAACAGGACAATGCACGTCCGCATGTATCCCGTGCCACCCAACGCGCTCTAGAAGGTGTAAGTCACCTACCCTGGCCAGCAAGATCTCCGGATCTGTCCCCCATTGAGCATGTTTGGGACTGGATGAAGCGTCGTCTCACGCGGTCTGCACGTCCAGCACGAACGCTGGTCCAACTGAGGCGCCAGGTGGAAATGGCATGGCAAGCCGTTCCACAGGACTACATCCAGCATCTCTACGATCGTCTCCATGGGAGAATAGCAGCCTGCATTGCTGCGAAAGGTGGATATACACTGTACTAGTGCCGACATTGTGCATGCTCTGTTGCCTGTGTCTATGTGCCTGTGGTTCTGTCAGTGTGATCATGTGATGTATCTGACCCCAGGAATGTGTCAATAAAGTTTCCCCTTCCTGGGACAATGAATTCACGGTGTTCTTATTTCAATTTCCAGGAGTGTAGTACCAAGGGGATCTCCAAGTTTAGTGTCGCCATCCGACGGACATATGTATCAAAGGACGGATCAACAGCGACACATGCCCTCACTTCATTAGATGTCCGCAGTTCGAGGTCTTGAGGTAGCGTTCTTGCTTCCTGCACACGGGGTTCCGGGTTCGATTCCCGGCGGGGTCGGGTTTCCTCTCCCTCGTGACGACTGGGTGCTGTGTGTCTTTCATTATCATTTCATCGTCACTGACTCGCAAGTCGCCGAAGTGGCGTCAACTCAAAAGGACTTGCAATACGGCGGCCGAACTTCCCCGTATGGGGCCTCCCGGTCGACATTGTCAACGATCATTTCATTTAATTTCACTTCATTAGACAAAACGGAGAGTTTTTGAAATTTATTCCAGGACATCGGCATAAAGACTTGTGATCAGGAACTTAACGCCAGCGCCTTTCCTCCCCTTGCCAGCAAAATGATTGCAGAGAACTTTTCATCCGCCACCAGGATTCGAACCGGCTTCCCTCCAAGTCGAGCGCCACTACACAGGCGTGCGTTGGCGACCTCGCTTACAAAGAAGGTTTCTGTTACGTATTTTTATATATCCATTTCCGCAGTTATTCTTTCATGTACTTCTTCACTTCATACTTTAACTGTCCATTCAATTATCAACATCCTTCAAATGGTTCAAATGGCTCTGAGCACTATGGGACTTAACATCTGTGGTCATCAGTCCCCTAGAACTTAGAACTACATAAACCTAACTAAACTAAGGACATCACACACATCCATGCCCGAGGCAGGATTCGAACCTGCGACCGTAGCGGTCGCGCGGTTCCAGCCTGAAGCGCCTAGAACCGCTCGGCCACAGCGGCCGGCCCAACATCCTTCGATTAAAAATTTGCTCCTTCTTCCGATTTCTGATGTTTCGGGTTTCACTCTCTTACAATGTTGTGACCCAGGTTTCTTCTTAAGTTGCGTTTAACCATCCGATACGAAAAGAACTCTTTTACTGAAGAAACATTTCTTCGTCAGTCATTCTGATGCATTTCTTTTTTTTTTCAGCTGTCCTGCGTATCTTGCTTTCCAGAAGGGAGAATTCTTTCGCTTCATTCACTACTATTGTTGTGATGCTTGATGTGGAACAAGTCGGTATTTCCCTTTCTATCACTCATCATTATCTTCTTCTTCTTCTTCTTCCGCTTCCTTGCCTTCTCCGGGTTCTCTAAGGGGTTGGCATTGTTATATGGATTTTGGCAAAGTTAGTGTTGGTGGCCGGATGCCCTCCCAGATGCCCGTTCGCGTCTAAAGTCTCGAGTGCAAGTGGAACAGCGCTTCCTAAATTTTTGCCTAGCTTATATCTGAGGCGGAACGAGGGCACTAGGTTGGCCGGCTCACCAGCCCTCGTAGTCAATCAGCGACGAAGATTCGATCCGGACAGGCTCGCCTATCTGATCGTAGCTTTACAGCTCCTCATCGTCTTTTAGAAAGGACAAAATTTTCTGCCTGGTCTGCTTATTATGCCATTTTCAAACGATGACTCACTGTGATGTGCTTCAGTGCATCGTCCATTTTAAGAGAACACTGCCCTCGTGTGATCCAGGTTTAAACATTCCATGCGTATAATAAGTCGTTTAGCGTTTAGTTGTTAAGCGTCACACCTGGTGGACACACGTAGTTAACTATGTGCAGAGACGACACTGATTCAGTATCAAAGTGCTAGGTTAATTTATGAAAATGACGTAGACTCTTGTCTTAATATACGCATGCAATAAACACGGATGACGCAAGGACAGTGTCTTAAAAGGAACGACGCATTGACGCACGTCATGGCAAGTTATTATTTGTAAATGGCATAATAAGGCGAAATCGCGGTGATGGTGAATAAATACACTCCTGGAAATTGAAATAAGAACACCGTGAATTCATTGTCCCAGGAAGGGGCAACTTAATTGACACATTCCTGGGGTCAGATACATCACATGATCACACTGACAGAACCACAGGCACATAGACACAGGCAACAGAGCATGCACAATGTCGGCACTAGTACAGTGTATATCAACCTTTTGCAGCAATGCAGGCTGCTATTCTCCCATGGAGACGATCGTAGAGATGCTGGATGTAGTCCTGTGGAACGGCTTGCCATGCCATTTCCACCTGGCGCCTCAGTTGGACCAGCGTTCGTGCTGGACGTGCAGACCGCGTGAGACGACGCTTCATCCAGTCCCAAACATGCTCAATGGGTGACAGATCCGGAGATCTTGCTGGCCAGGGTAGTTGACTTACACCTTCTAGAGCACGTTGGGTGGCACGGGATACATGCGGACGTGCATTGTCCTGTTGGAACAGCAAGTTCCCTTGCCGGTCTGGGAATGGTAGAACGATGGGTTCGATGACGGTTTGGATGTACCGTGCACTATTCAGTGTCCCCTCGACGATCACCAGTGGTGTACGGCCAGTGTAGGAGATCGCTCCCCACACCATGATGCCGGGTGTTGGCCCTGTGTGCCTCGGTCGTATGCAGTCCTGATTGTGGCGCTCACCTGCACGGCGCCAAACACGCATACGACCATCATTGGCACCAAGGCAGAAGCGACTCTCATCGCTGAAGACGACACGTCTCCATTCGTCCCTCCATTCACGCCTGTCGCGACACCACTGGAGGCGGGCTGCACGATGTTGGGGCGTGAGCGGAAGACGGCCTAACGGTGTGCGGGACCGTAGCCCAGCTTCATGGAGACGGTTGCGAATGGTCCTCGCCGACACCCCAGGAGCAACAGTGTCCCTAATTTGCTGGGAAGTGGCGGTGCGGTCCCCTACGGCACTGCGTAGGATCCTACGGTCTTGGCGTGCATCCGTGCTTCGCTGCGGTCCGGTCCCAGGTCGACGGGCACGTGCACCTTCCGCCGACCACTGGCGACAACATCGATGTACTGTGGAGACCTCACGCCCCACGTGTTGAGCAATTCGGCGGTACGTCCACCCGGCCTCCCGCATGCCCACTATACGCCCTCGCTCAAAGTCCGTCAACTGCACATACGGTTCACGTTCACGCTGTCGCGGCATGCTACCAGTGTTAAAGACTGCGATGGAGCTCCGTATGCCACGGCAAACTGGCTGACACTGACGGCGGCGGTGCACAAATGCTGCGCAGCTAGCGCCATTCGACGGCCAACACCGCGGTTCCTGGTGTGTCCGCTGTGCCGTGCATGTGATCATTGCTTGTACAGCCCTCTCGCAGTGTCCGGAGCAAGTATGGTGGGTCTGACACACCGGTGTCAATGTGTTCTTTTTTCCATTTCCAGGAGTGTATGTGCAGAGTCGACACTGATTCAGTATCAAAGTGCTAGGTTAATTTATGAAAATGACGTGGACTCCTGTCTTAATATACGCATGGAATAAACACGGATGGCGCAAGGACAGTCTCTTAAAAGGAACGACGCATTGACGCACGTCATGGCAAGTTATTATTTGTAAATGGCATAATAAGGCGAAATCGCGGTGATGGTGAATAAATACATTTCAAAACAGTACAGTAGAAAAATTTTGTCGTTTCTAAATATTGCAAGACTATGGGCAAAGAAAAACCGGAAAATAGCCTTCGTCTTTGCTTTATTTAAACTTAAGCCATTTTAATGCTAAGAGTGATGTCCTTTCCTTGCTACAGATACTACACACTACCTGATAAAAAAAGGTATATGGACACTTGTCGGTTGACATTTGTATGAGGTGTGTCCACCCTTCGCCTTTATGACAGCTTGAACTGCGGACACTTTCTGTGACTTGTCTGAATGTCTGCGGAGAAATGACAGCCCATTCGGCAAGAGCCGAAACCAGAGAAGATAGTAATGCCGCAGGCTGCACACTGGACCGAAGTCGACGTTCCAGTTCATTCCATGTCAGAACTCTGGGCAAGACGGTTAATTTCAGGAATTTTATTGTCTACAAACTATTGCTTCGCAGATGTTTCTTTAAGACAGGTGCATTTCCATGCTCTTACAAGCGATCATCGTCTTCAAAATGTTCGCCTGCTGAACGCAGTATACAGTACTGTAAAGTTTGTTCATATCTTTTCGCATTTGGCGTTTTCTTAAGCTAAAACACCAGCTCCACCGTAGTTCACTGTTTGCACTACATACTACAGCAGGTAACGTTCTTCAGATATTCGCTGAACCAAACCCCACCATCGCTATGCCACAGAGTATCGCGTTATTCGTAATTCCAAATCAGTTGTTTCCAGTCATCCGTTGCCCAGAGGCGGTCGCTCTTTATAGCACCTCAAAGGTCGCTCAACACTGATAACAGAAATGCGAGGCTTATGAGGAGATGCTCGACCACTGTGTTCCATTCTTTTGAACTCCCTACACCCACAGTCATTGTGCTAGACTGTTAGTGGCACTTTGGAACTCACGACTGATTCCTTCCGCTAATTACAAGTGACTTTTTTTATCTTTAGAAGGGTGGAAATGACCCTGATGAATTCGTTACTCAGGTCAAATGAAATGATCGTACGACATTATTGGCCTTGGGTTTATTTGACCACCTGGTACAAGTCTTTCTGTTCGATGTCATCTACGTCCATGATAATGAGATGATACAATGACTCGATCCCCGAGTGAAGAAAATATTCGACCCCATTGGGAATCAAACCCGGAACTCGTAGTCTAGAGACAGTGACATAACCGCCAGGTCCCAGGCTACGGGTGTTACTCATGAGGAGAACACTGCAAGTTCCATCACCCGATTTCTCAGAAACTTCACTAAGTGGAAGAGGGGCCAAAATAAGTGAACACGTATCTCGGCTTTTTCGTAGACGCTCGATCATTTCTTAAAAACAGACCGTCAAAGTTTTCGAGGTTTTTTTTCAGGTACATAATGTGAGTTTTACCGAGCGATAAATTCAAACGAAATGGTGGCACAGTAGTTAGCGTCGCGGTTTCTTAATTTTGCTCCCGTGTTCGAAACCTGATTATTACTTTTACTTTCGTCTTTAATTCATATACCCACGTCTGTCGAAGATTACTACAAGAATGTTTTCTAGTGTATACTGATATAACGTTGTCCTTATTCATCTGCTAATCGTATGTTACATGAATGAATTTTTAAAAAAACAGGATGAGAAATTATTTGAAATTGCTCCTTTGTTCTTTAGTGTATCTTCATTCATAATCAACTGCAGGCGCTGCATCTTGGAAAAGTGATCCGTTATGCATGGTTTGCCGCAAAATTATTGGCAACGCGCGAAATCTTGACCAATGATAACGATGTGTCTTTCCCGAATGAGATTCATACGAAGGAATGCCACTGTGGCAAACCCGCCTTCGTTCGAAGCTCGTTGCGTTCGGAATATTCGAATGTATCATCCAAGGGAATGCACAAAAAGTTCTTGAAGAACGAACGTTTGAATAAAATATAAGAATTAATATAAGAACTGATACTACAATGAAATACCACAATATGAAAATTTAAAAAGACCCCTCAACATACCATACACACATGTATTGTATAGTAAATGGGTGGCGCTTATTGTGAAACCCAGTCGTAATTTTACCGTTAATAAAACCTCCTTGGATTCCCTAATTTGATAAGAAACATTCGTGTAGTAACTTTCTACGGATACGGGTAGATAAATGAAAGCAATAAAAATAAAACAAAATAAAAAAAATCAGGTTTCGAATACATGGCGCAAAATTAAGAAGCCGCAACACTAACCACTTACTCACCAGTTCGTCTGAGGACACCGCGAAGTAAAATACCCAAACCTCGAAAACTTTGACGGTCATTTTTTCGGAAACGGTCGAGCATCTACGGACAAGCCGAGACATGAGTTGGCTTACTTTGACTCCTCTTCCACTGAGTTAAGTTCCTGGGAAACCCTGCTATGGCACTTGCGTGTTCTCCTCATTAGTTGACATGCAATGAGTAGTCGACTTTCGATGTCAGTGAGCTGTCCTGATCGAACCAGTCTGCTGTCAGCTGCTGACAACACAATATGCCTTCCTTCTGTGCTGGCGCCTGCGCCTATCGTGACATCTAGTGGTCGATTCCACATTACATACGTGTTGTACTGATAATTTTAATCGGACAGTGTAAGTATTCCTTACTTGCGATTAGAAGGCCTGTGTCCTTTACGAACCTTAACATTTTAATATGTATTCTCTTACAGTTTTATTATTCTACAGAAATCTCTTCCACGACGTAGAAGGCGGACAGCAATGGTGATAATCTGCGACGTTGCGCTACTCTCTTCTTGCATCGATCTTGAGTACAGAAGATAATATAACTCACCGACCAGTGCCTTTCGGAGAGGAAATGCCTTTTCAGCCCATATGACGCCCGTATCTTTGCACATTGCCAGCGTGGCACTGACAAGGGGAACCTCCCATCGCACAACCCTCAGATTTAGTAGTAAGATGGTCCAGTAAATAGTCCGCCAAAAACTGAACGCAGATAAAGCATGAAAACAGGAAGAATGTGTACTTAACTGTGAAAGAAGAAGCGAAACAGAAACAGTGAATAGTCTACATCCACATCTATATATATACTCCGGAAGTCACCTGACGGTGTGTGGCGGAGGGTACCTTGAGTACCTCTATCGGTTCTCCCTTCTATTCCAGTCTCGTATTGTTTGTGGAAAGAAGGATTGTTGGTATGCCTCTGTGTGGGGTCTAATCTCTCTGATTTTATCCTCACGGTCTCTTCGCGAGATATACGTAGGCGGGAGCAATATACTGCTTGACTCCTCGGTGAAGGTATGTTCTCGAAACTTCAACGAAAGCCCCTACCGAGCTACTGAGCGTCTCTCCTGCAGGGTCTTCCACTGGAGTTTATGTATCATCTCCGTAACGCTTTCGCGAGTACTAAATGATCCTGTAACGAAGCGCGCTGCTCTCCTTTGGATCTTCTCTATCTCTTTTATCAACCCTATCAGGCACGGATCCCAGACTGCTGAGCAGTATTCAAGCAGTGGGCGAACAAACGTACTGTAACCTACTTCCTTTGTTTTCGGATTGCATTTCCTTAGGATTCTTCCAATGAATGCTCAAGATGCTCAAGATGTGCAATATCGAGCGAATTTGAACCGACTCGGCAAATTGATGTGGGGACGGTGTTGGACTGCGAAGGGGAGATACGTATTCGTATCTCGCTCGTTCCCCACTCTTTTTTTTTCACAAAATTATAAACTGCACATCCGGTCATTGATGTATATGTTCGATGTATTCAAATTTGTGCCTGTGTCGTGGTGTAACATGCATTTGCAACAGCGAGGTATAAGGAAGGGTTCTCAGACGTACGTAGCTCTCATTTGTTCTACACAAGTACGACTTGTTTTGACTCTTACATTCTGTATTGTAAGTTTAGACTCTTGAATTCCTTTGTTATGACATAGTTCACACTCGTTTACCTGTTGTTTTCATTTCGCGAGAGTTCTATGCGGCGTCTCGACTGCCCCCACTATTCATCACATTTACTTGCGACGGTAAGATATTCTTACCACATGCCTCATATTTTGTAACCAATGTACAGTAGGACAATTGGCAAGAATACAGAAGAATAGACACGTCGCTGAACGGACGGAAGGTACGGAAGGTTCACAATTTTGTAAAAACAAGAGGGAGACACGAGCGAGTACACTGTTTCGATTTTGCTTCTTTTTTCACAGTGCAGTACAATTTATTCCCGTTTTAATGCTCGATCTGTGTTAAGTTTTTGACGGGCTATGCACTGGGCCATTTTGCTACTAAATCTGAGGGGGTTGCGTCGGGGAGTTTCCCTTGCGAACGGCTCACACGGGCGTCCCGACGGCGCGGCGGCGGCAGCAGTTGGGCAGGCGAGCGTTCGCCATCCGGCGGTTTTTTCGCCTCAGAATTCCCCGGCGCGATACTCACTTCCGCGGCGCAGCTCGCCGGCGCTGTCGTAACCGCGGCGTTACGTAAGCGCGCGCCGCCCGCCCACGGCCCAAACGCCGACTTCCAAATCGATACGCTAATAGCATTAACTGGCCGCAAAGCTGCGCTGCGCACGCCGAAAAATAGGTCGGACGCGCCTCACTGGGTCGCCCCTCGGACCGAATGTGTGCCAGCCGCGGTCTGCGAGCCGGCGGCTTCCTGCCCGAACACTGGCACCAGCTGCCCCGCCCACCCACCCCGCTCCAACTGCGAACACGAACGTCACTATTTACTGTGCACGTTTTCCCCTGTATTGGTCCTGCCGTTCTTTTTGTGTGCGGCTGCGCCATCTGTACGATTGTGTCAGCTTCCACTTTATGTCTGCCCACGTTACATAATGCGGCACCGGCTGTTCTGTTAGCTGCAGCTGCGATATGATTTCCATAAATCAAAGACACGCGTAATCGTTTATTCTCCCAGCTAAGCCGCAGCCGATGCATCGACGCGTGATAGTGCACGTTACAGACTCTTTAGCATCCGACCAAGGTGAAGTTCGTCTCTTTCACTGCGAGGTGCCGGGGCTAGTAGTGTATTTAACACTAAATTCTTCTAGAATCTTCATATGGAGATGATGCTCTAAGCCCCCCCCCCCCCTCCCCGTTTCCTAACTCCGACTTTTGCTGTTGCACATGGATTAAGAAGTAATGCGAACTGACTCTGATCGATTCTGCAAGTGGAGTAGAAAAGAGTCTGGCACCTGCAATAATTTAATTTGATAGAAATTAATTTGATAAATACGTTTCATTAACGTCGTGGGAAATGAAAGGGTTGCTCTACCGACTTACAGAATGAAACTTCTGCCCAAAATAACAATTTGATTTATTATGACTAAACTCAAAATAATAAACACAACACATGAAACATTTACAATACGTCAAACTGGATACTCAAATAAATGCTGTGAAGGTGAAGTTGTCTGGAAACTAGCTTGTGACGTTTATCACCAAGTGGTATGTGGAGACAATTCCTTGCAACTCAAATCTTAAGAGAAACACCCAGCCAACCCAACATTAATTGCTGTTACAGTAGTGAGAACTCAATGAACACCCAAGACAGAACCACGTGAGAAAAGACGGGAACAGGCGCGCTCTGCTGAGCTCTGATTATCACAAAGCAAAATTCCCTCATCTGCCGGTGCTGCGGACATACAGTACCAAGCTGTCTTCTTAACTGCAAGGACTCGATGTGGCGTACCGGAAGCGATGGCTGGTTGCTTCGACGTCCAGTCGTGGTGATGAGAATATCACGAGTATTGCCCGAAACAAATTATGCTGGTCTGGTTGTTCCACACTAAGGACTTCCTATCAATACAAATGCGCCTCTGAGGGAGACGAAAAAGGCTCACCACACAATCACTGATGGTACAGTGATTGATTTTAACAAGCGAAGTCACACAGTAACTCCAATACAGTCAACTTTAGCCAAAACTGCTCAAGATGGACAACATAGGCCGCTTGTACACAGAACGCTCAATTGCCAACTGTACTCTTAAAGTTATGTTAAAGTCGAAACTTCACCAACTTCGTCTAACAGTTACAATTAAATGAAAGTATATTAGACAGCCAACGGAAGGCAGGCCGACCGAAAGGCGAGAGCCGACTCCCTCTAGAGCACCCGTACAAGCCAAACACAGAACATTCCCGCCCCCACGACAATGGCCGTGGTTAAACGTTCCAATCACCAACTCGAAAACCGGCGAAAAATCCACTCTATTGCCGAAGCACTACCATTCCACCAATGGAAATACTTGGCGCCAGTTTCTGCGCCGATTTTGCTACGTCACGGAGCTGTCCTCTCAGCAAGCCAATCACTGTTATGATTTTGCTGAAAACGAGGGAGTTTGCCCGCCAAGACTGCCTGGGAACACAAGTCATTCCCACGCCTCGCTGGTAGCCCGCCAGAAAGTGTTTTCACTAAGTTTCTGCGAAGTAACGGAATCTCTAGCCCAGCCATTCCGTCAAGCCCCTGTGGGCGAGTTGCCCCCGCTCTTATAACAATGTCGGCGTCTGGAAAGCATCCACTCGACTCCCTCACACCCATCGGCTTAACCCTTTCAAGATCAGCGGAACCCGCGTGTCACCGGACCACCCGGGTGACGAGAGACGATGCGTGGGAAGTCTGCGTGTGAAGGAATAGCAACTCTTCACCGCATGCAATTAGAGAGGAAAATCGAATTATCAGAGTAAGATAGAAATATGAGAGGGGCACCAGATTTATCAACAGGACATTGGACCTCAAACGAGAAAAACTGGACGAGTGCGAGTAGGACGCGCGCTCAGAGGGTTCCGTACTAACCTTAACCTCTGTCCACAATGTGGGGTGGAAAGCCACCTGTCCGCCCCATTTCCTTAGTGCGCACGGGCTATGTAGCTCAGGTCTTATACCCAGACAGTGTATGCTTCTAGCCGGTAACACTCACAGTACTGGACGGGTAGCCTGCTCCGGGCTATGTACTACCCGGGTCGAATTCCACCCAACTTTGTTTATTCGAGGCGTGCTGCCCTGATGCTGAGGAAGCTGGATAATTTTTTTATTTCATCCGTCTCAGTTGCACTGATATAAAATTCAGGTGTAGTTGTTCCGATTTCGGGCTGACACGCCCATTTTCCTATCACACGTCTAGCTATTAACCGTAATTATTCATACAATATGGTGCCAAAGGCACAGCAAAGTATAAAGTAGTCAACAAGTACCCTCAGTGATCTTAGCCTGCCGGCCGGGGTGGCCAAGCGGTTAAAGGCGCTACAGTCTGGAACCGCGCGGCCGCTACGGTCGCAGGTTCGAATCCTGCCTCGGGCATGGATGTGTGTGATGTCCTTAGGTTAGTTAGGTTTAAGTAGTTCTAAGTTCTAGGGGACTGATGACCTTAGTTCAGTCCCATAGTGCTCAGAGCCATTTTTGATCTTAGCCTACGCATCCGTTGCTACTGATTGACACAACCAAACTCGATGAGGGATAGCTGTTGCCCACTGTATACTTTTCTGTGCCTTTGGCACCATATTGTCTGAATAATTACGGTTAATAGCAATGTGTGTGGTTTGAAACTGGGCATGTCAGCCCGAAAACGGTAACCACTACTGTTGAATTTTCTATCAATTCAACTGAGACGGGCAAAATAAAAATAAAAAATATATTATCCAGTTTCCCCATCCAGCTTTGTTGTTTTCGACCTTCCAATCCGTCTTGTGAGGAGCGGAAAATCAAGAGCCTCGACGGATTTTCCGTGTCATCGATACCGACAGTGGTAAGGTATCTGTTAGGGGAATTCCAAGGCTTCCGTTCAAATGTGTGTGAATCCCTGAGGGATCAAAGTGCTAAGGTTATCGGTCCCTAGACTTACACACTACTTAAACTAACTTACGCTAAGGACAACACACACAACCATGCCCGAGGGAGGACTCGAACCTCCGGCGGGAGGGCAAGACTTCTGTCAATGTGTTAATGTTTAGTTTTAAGTTTATATTCTTTATACGCTTTTGCATTCGGTATGGTGAGTCTTCATTTACTTTATGTGAAGTCGTGCTTTGCTAATTGGCAACTGCAGATGCTCCGACTTCCATCTGATTTCGTCCCGTTTGTGATTACTGGTAAGATCTGGTAAGATCTGACGGAAGGCTCTAAAGAAGAAAACGGTAAAGCCGGTCATAAGTCTGTTGTTGTTAGGGAAATGTCTCACTGTTCGATGGAATACTTCGGTGAATATTTTATGGGTATTGGTACATCATTCCACAATGGAAGTGCCATGGTGCGTGAATTAAATGTCTTATTTTGCTTTGAAAGAATACAGGTGATGTATGTGTCGTAAGCAAAGACAGACTTTGAGGGAATGATTGTATGTAGAACATTACACCTGTCATCGCTACGTGCCAAATGAGTCGTTTTTCAGCGGCAGAAGACTACACTTCATCATCGCTGAGCCATTTAGCGAGATATAGTTATACACGCAAAGCTTCCTCGTGAATCGCTCTGCCTCTTACTGAAAAACGGACCAAAATCCTTACAGTATTTCCTCAGATTTTTGACAGATGCAGTGTAAGTTCGTGATCGCAAAGAAAAAACGGCACAATTACGATTATCAATATCGGTTTTTTGCTTCACTTACATTGCAAAAACTTGCTTGTTGTCAAATTCCATGACTCTAGGTCAACGGGAAGTACCATACTGGTTTTGATGAGTGAGTTTAAATCAAAAAATGATGATTTTTTTTATTGCATTTATTTACAAATTCAAATTTTTGCACCGCCAAGGGATCGTAGAGCTTAATATGTGACATACATTTCAACTTGATACCTCTAACCATTCCTGAGAAAAAGAGGTTTTAATAGTCGGATAGACAGACAGACGGAAAACGAAGTGCTCTTACAAGGGTTCTGCTTCTATTGATTGAAGTACGAAACCCTGAAAAAATGCAAAGAAAGTTGAATTAATACTAAGTTTATTCAAGCGCTATTAATTTCAATAGACGTCGCCAATAAGAAGCTTGAGTACTTACAGTGGTTTCCGGAACAGTGTGGTATAATGTCCAGCGACTGTGTCTTCTAAAAAATTTCTCTCAATTATTACTTGTTTGTTAATGTTGCGGCTATGTTACAGTGCAACGAAGAGCAATCGCAAGGCCTTGTTTGAACACGAACTAATTCCAGGTATTTTTTAAATGAAACTTCTGCCATTTGAATGTATAGATCGTTTATTGTACTGTACAATCAAGATTTCGGCCCGGCATTTGCTCATTTTCAAGTACCAATGTCGGGCAAGATGAGACTTCTATAAACGAAGTCATGGTTAAAATACATCAAACTTAGGTATATAATGCAGATGTCACAGCTGTGCGTTACATAACTAACTTTAAGAGACACATCAAAAAAATACCCAGTAGTACGTCCTGTTGCATTGATGCACGCCTGTATTCGTCGTGGCATACTATCCACAACTTCATCAAGACACTTTTGGTCCAGATTGTCCCACTCCTAAACGGCGGTTCGGCGTAGATCCCTCATACTGGATGGTGGATCACGTGGTCCATAAACAGTCCTTTTCAATCTATCCCAGGCATGTTCGATTGGGTTCACGTCTGGAGAACATGCTAGCCACTCAACCTGAGCCATGTCTTTATCCTAAAGGAAGTAATTCACAAGATGTGCACGATGTGGGCACGTATTGACGAATGCCTCTCCAATTGGCTGCCGATATGGTTGCACTATCGGTCGGAGGATGGCATTCACGTATCATACAATCGTTACGGCGTATTCCACCTGACCACCAGCGGCGTACCTCACGCTACATAATGCCACCCTTAAACAGCAAGGAACCTGCACATTGCTGCATTCGCTGGACAGTGTATCTAAGGCGTTCAGCCTGACTGGGTTGCCGGCCACTGTGGCTGAGCAGGTTCTAGGCGCTTTAGTCCGGAGCAGTGCTGCTGCTACGGCCGCAGGTTCGAATCCTGCTTGGGGCATGGATGTGTGTGATGTCCTTAGATTAGCCAGGTTTAAGTAGGTCTAAGTCTAGGGGACTGATGACCTCAGATGTAAAGTCCCATAGTCCTTATACCCATTTGAACCACCTGACCGGGTTGTCTCCAAACACGTCTCCGCCTATTGTCTGGTTGAAGGCATATGCTACACTCATCAGTGAAGAGAACGTGATGCCAGTCCCGAGCGGTCCATTCGGCATGTAGCTGGGCCCATCTGTACCGCGCTGCATGGTGTTGTGGTTGCGAAGATAGACCTCGCCATGGACGTCGGGAGTGAAGTTACACATCATTCAGCCTATTGCGCACATTTTGAGTCGTTACACGACGTCCTATGGTTGGACGAAAAGAATTATTCAACGTGGTGGCGTTGCTGTCAGGGTTCCTGCGAGCCATAATCCGTAGGTAGTGGTCATCCACTGCAGTAGCAGCCATTGGGCGGCCTAAGCGAGGCATGTGATCGATAGTTCCTTTCTCTCTGTATCTCCTCCATTTACGAACAACATCGCTTTGGTTCACTCCGAGACGCCTGGAAACTTCCCTTGTTGAGAGCCCTTCATGGCACAAAGTAACAATGCGGACGCGATCGAACCGCTGTATTGACGGTCTAGGCATTGTTGAACTACAAACAACATGAGCTGTGTACCTCCTTCCTGGTGGAATGACTGGAACTGATCGGTTGTCGGACCTCCTCCATCTAATAGGCGCTGCTCATGCATGATTGTTTATACCTTTGGGTGGGTTTAGTGACATCTCTAAACAGTCAAAGGAACTGTGTCTATGATACAATATTCACAGTCAACGTCTATCTTCAGGAGTTCTAGGAAACGGGTTGATGTAAAACTTTTTTGATGTGTGTATATTTCGACGTTGACTTCATTTATGGAAGTCTCATCATGCCCAACACTGTCGTTCTTAATAATGGGCAAAGGCCGAAACTGTAATTGTACTGTTAATTAACGATCTTTGCAGCCAAATAGTGCAATTTTTATTTAAAAATGTATTGCATGACTGTGGCCCCAAACCATGGTGAAATTATCATACTTCCAGATACGTGAAACTGGTTTAGGTGTAAAATGTGAGCGACGTGTGATGGAAGGCAAATATAAATGCAATTCTTTTCGTTATAACGCCAGGTGTATAGTTTGATGCTTAATAATAAAATACTGTAATACTTGTCATTACGTTACCTACAACTCTCGTGAGCTCGATCTAGTCCCTGAGTTACATAAAAATGGAAAATGAAAGTATGCGACATCTCCCGTACATTAATTGTACAGTATCTCGTAAAGAAACAGACTAATGCATAATACACTCCTGGAAATGGAAAAAAGAACACATTGACACCGGTGTGTCAGACCCACCATACTTGCTCCGGACACTGCGAGAGGGCTGTACAAGCAATGATCACACGCACGGCACAGCGGACACACCAGGAACCGCGGTGTTGGCCGTCGAATGGCGCTAGTTGCGCAGCATTTGTGCACCGCCGCCGTCAGTGTCAGCCAGTTTGCCGTGACATACGGAGCTCCATCGCAGTCTTTAACACTGGTAGCATGCCGCGACAGCGCGGACGTGAACCGTATGTGCAGTTGACGGACTTTGAGCGAGGGCGTATAGTGGGCATGCGGGAGGCCGGGTGGACGTACCGCCGAATTGCTCAACACGTGGGGCGTGAGGTCTCGCCAGTGGTCGGCGGAAGGTGCACGTGCCCGTCGACCTGGGACCGGACCGCAGCGACGCACGGATGCACGCCAAGACCGTAGGATCCTACGCAGTGCCGTAGGAGACCGCACCGCCACTTCCCAGCAAATTAGGGACACTGTTGCTCCTGGGGTATCGGCGAGAACCATTCGCAACCGTCTCCATGAAGCTGGGCTACGGTCCCGCACACCGTTAGGCCGTCTTCCGCTCACGCTTAACATCGTGCAGCCCGCCTCCAGTGGTGTCGCGACAGGCGTGAATGGAGGGACGAATGGAGACGTGTCGTCTCCAGCGATGAGAGTCGCTTCTGCCTTGGTGCCAATGATGGTCGTATGCGTGTTTGGCGCCGTGCAGGTGAGCGCCACAATCAGGACTGCATACGACCGAGGCACACAGGGCCAACACCCGGCATCATGGTGTGGGGACCGATCTCCTACACTGGCCGTACACCACTGGTGATCGTCGAGGGGACACTGAATAGTGCACGGTACATCCAAACCGTCATGGAACCCATCGTTCTACCATTCCTAGACCGGCAAGGGAACTTGCTGTTCCAACAGGACAATGCACGTCCGCATGCATCCCGTGCCACCCAACGTGCTCTAGAAGGTGTAAGTCAACTACCCTGGCCAGCAAGATCTCCGGATCTGTCCCCCATTGAGCATGTTTGGGACTGGATGAAGCGTCGTCTCACGCGGTCTGCACGTCCAGCACGAACGCTGGTCCAACTGAGGCGCCAGGTGGAAATGGCATGGCAAGCCGTTCCACAGGACTACATCCAGCATCTCTACGATCGTCTCCATGGGAGAATAGCAGCCTGCATTGCTGCGAAAGGTGGATATACACTGTACTAGTGCCGACATTGTGCATGCTCTGTTGCCTGTGTCTATGTGCCTGTGGTTCTGTCAGTGTGATCATGTGATGTATCTGACCCCAGGAATGTGTCAATAAAGTTTCCCCTTCCTGGGACAATGAATTCACGGTGTTCTTATTTCAATTTCCAGGAGTGTAGATGTAAAACAAAGCATAGAGCTGTAGATAGGGGGTTGCTGAATGAAACTCATTTGGCTGTCAAGACGGCAACGACTATTTCGGCAGAATATTATAGAAAGATCTTTCGCAAACCCCAAGGAAATACTGTCCAGATGTAATGGTTCCTAATGGTACAGAGGTTAGTCAAAAAATTGGCTCTGGGCACTATGGGACTCAACTGCTGAGGTCATTAGTCCCCTAGAACTTAGAACTAGTTAAACCTAACTAACCTAAGGACATCATAAACATCCATGCCCGAGGCAGGATTCGAACCTGCGACCGTAGCGGTCTTGCGGTTCCAGACTGCAGCGCCTTTAACCGCACGGCCACTTCGGCCGGCAGAGGTTAGTCTCCAGACACTCAGTGACGAGGCAGTAAGTAAAACTGAAGGTAGTAAAATAGAAGCAGAAATGCTGAATTCCAAGGGTATTGCCCGTTTTTTAACTATCTCAAGACTGAAAAGATGAATGAAACATATTAGTGTCAGTGGCGATGAGAAACAGCTGAAATTGCTAAAACTGAATAAAGCTACTGGGCCTGATGGAATCCTCGTCAGATTCTATACCGAAATTGCGGCTCAGTTAGCCCCTCTTTTAACTTCATCTAATCTTGATATTCAATTATTGCAAAAATTTTAGAACATGCTCATATTCTGAGTTCGAACGTAATGAAGTATGTTCACAAACATCGCTCTTTTCTCACATGACATCCTGAAAGCAACAGCTTAAGACCTGATTTCGGAAAAGCGTTTGACTCAGTACCACACCCACTTTTGATATAGAAAATACGATACCAAGCGGAAAGGATTAAGAATTTCTTAGTAGGTAGTACACATCAGTCATCAACAAATGTAGAAGTAAATTTAGCCGCGCGGGGTAGCTGCGCGGTCTATGGGTGTGTTGTCATGGTTCGCGCGGCTTGCCCCGTCGGCGGCTAGAGTTCTTCCGGTGCTTGGGTGTGTGTGTCGTCCTTAGCGTAGGTTAGTTTAAGTTATATAAAATAGTGTGTAAGCTTAGGGACCGATGCCCTCAGCAGTTT
The DNA here is from genome assembly GCF_023864275.1 of Schistocerca cancellata. Taxonomy (NCBI): domain Eukaryota; kingdom Metazoa; phylum Arthropoda; class Insecta; order Orthoptera; family Acrididae; genus Schistocerca; species Schistocerca cancellata. Next base: position 125,207,002 of record NC_064628.1, read on the forward strand.
GGTCCCATAAGACCTTGCCACAATTTCCAAGTAACTTTAGACGTGCTCCACTGAAGTGTGTTGGGACCCTTCCTGTTCATATTGCATATTAATGATATTGCAGATAACATTAATGGAGCCTCAGATTTTTCGCAGATGATGCAGTTATCCATAATGAAGTACTGTCTAAAAAAAAAAAAAAAAGACGCACAAATATTTAATCGGATCTCGAAAGATTTCAATGTGTTTGAAAAATTAGATAATTGTTTAAAATGTTTAGAAATGTAAAACTGTGAATTTCGTAAAACGAAAGAACGTAGTATCCTTACAATATCAACAAGCCCCGATTGGAATTGGTCAACTCATACAAATAACTGGGATAAAAAAATTTCAAGAATACGAAATGGAGCGATCTCTGAGTCGTAGATAAAGCAGGTGGCCACTTCGGTTCCTAATAAGATATAAGGAAAAATCAGGATTCTACGAAGAAGGTTCTTACGACACACTCGTGCGACCCATCCTTAACGTTGCTCAAGGATGTGGGACCCATGCCAAATAAGATTAACAGGGGATACTGAACGTGTACAGACACGGCAGCACGAATGGTCACGTGTTTGTTTGACCCGTGGGAGAGTGTCTCGAAGATGCTGAAGAAACAAGTTGCAGACACTAAAGATAGACGCAAAAGTATCACTTACAAAGTTTCAAGAACCACTTGAACGTGACGAAACTAGGAACGTACTACAACTCCTTACATGTTGCTCCTGTAGAGGTCGCGAAATAAAGATTATATTAGTTAAAATGCAAAGTGAGGCGTTTAAACAGCCATTCTTCCCGTGCCACATACATGAAAGGAACGGGGAAGATGACCTAGTAAGTTGTACAGTGGAAAGTGCCTTCTGACATGCATTTCACAGTGATTTGCAGAGTACTGATATAGAAGTAAATGTTAACGTAGATACAGCATCGTTCCATGACTTTAATTTTTCTTCGCATTTTCTTGTTTCGGGCTAAATTTAAAACATACATTGTGTTTACGGAATTCGGTCCGTAAGCTGAAACGCCATATAAGGAGGAATTCATGACCACGGTTTTGCATAACTGAACTAACTGAGGAGGAAAGGGATTAATTAAAGTTTTAGAGATCTCTTCGCCAATTCAGCTAGAATCTGTCGCCTTTCAACCTAACCTACAGCTGGGGCTACGCTACATTCCAGAAAAATAATACAAATACAAAACAATTTTTTTCTTATTTTTGTAGTCTCATTCTGTTTACCACATCATCATTACGTCAAAGAACGAAGCCTGCATACGGTGTCGGTAGGTTCAATTGACCTGAAAGCATCCAACTGTGTTGTTGCCACCGTAGTTACGAATACAGAGACAATTTTAATTTGAAATCGATATTAAATAACTGATTCGCCCATTGGAGTAGATACTCATAACATGATCTTTTCTAAGTTTGCTGGTTTCCACTTCTGGATACTCCTTTTCTCTAGGCTTTACCATGCATTACCGAATTCAGCTTTACGAGTCCAAGTGTCTCCCACACACATTTTCTAATGTAACCTACCAATCTTCAGTTAGGTCATCCCCCGATCGTTTCTTGTCTCTGGAAAATCATGAAAGAACTTCCTTCGATCCACCCATTATCTCTTCGCTTGGCCACAAGTCTGCCACGGCTTCGTTTCATTTTCACTCAGGACATAATTACATGCCATACTCAGTTTAGATCCCTGATAGTTGTCTCTAGTTTCCTGTCTCTTTTAGTAATTCCTAACATTCATACTTTCCATACTTGCTGAGTAACCTTCAGTCTTGAATTGTTTTTACATTTGAAGTCCATGTCTCACAGCCTTAAATCAGAACTGCCAATGCATACTGATTATAAATTTTGGTTTTCAGACCCCGTCAGGAGCTTATTTTTCCAAAAATACTACAGACCATTTTTACTGTTACATTTTTTTCTTTTGCTGTCCACCCAGTCGCTGTTTTCAATTGCTCTTCTTTCAAACTTTCTCTAAGCCGTACCACAAGAGGCACACAATTTTCATTTTCCACTCCTTCTATCCACTTGCTGGAAGAGATTTGAATTTCCTTCGCAGTGTCTTACGGAGGACCATCATTATACAGTTGTCTGTTCTCTGTAAGAGGGGTGCTATAACTTTGGAAGATACCTGGGTAGTTTCCAATAGTACGGACCCCAATTTCTACAATATGTTATATTCGATAAATACATTAATCAGCTGTTAACATTGTACAGTTTGTAATATTCCTAATCCTCCCCATCGAGGCACAACAGCCGTTTACAACGAACAATGCCAAATATAAAACAATTTTCTAAAATGGAAATACGAAAAAAAGATGGTATCCCTCAGAACGATAGAGAGGCTTTCCTACACAGGAACCAGGAGCGCATGATGTCTGTACGGATACAAGCACGAGTTTTCTAGCTGTATGTAATAAGAGAAGTGTAGAGTATCCGGGTATTTTACAACTTGACAACAGCATTATATACCTCAGACAAACGTGTGGAAACGAACTGTGTCCTAATTGATTCACAAACATCTAGAAGATGTTTTATAGGATCTTATGTGTGTTTTGCATTAGTTGGAAAACATACCAGCGTCTAGAGGTCAACAAGTGCAAGTACTGAAAAAGGATATCTTAAAAGTTAATACGTAATGTTGACTTACGATTCGTCGCATTCTTGGCATCTTTTTCTCATTGTAGATTTATTTTATACTCTTAATTGCTTTGTGGTGGTGGAGCTGTTTCTGTTACCTTAGTTAAATGACCGTCAACTAACAAGCATCTTCCATAAATTTGATGCATCACCGTGCTTGTCCCTAGAAAAGAGACCCGCTTTAAACAATACTATTCCTGGACTCTTCCAGAAAGTACAGAATTTGTTTCTTGAAATTAATGACTGCAAAAAATGTCGTCAAACTTACAATTTCGATCTGTGTGACAGTGAGTTTGAGGTAGCATTCTTCTTAGCGGAATCAATGTGCCTGCGGTTGATACGTCACTTGCCTACATATATTCATCAAGCCTACTGATTGTAACTGTCAATCCGCAAGTAACAGGTGTATCGACAAAAAGTTAACAACTGGATGAATTTTCTGATTGAACCTCTAGTGTCTCTGTTGTTTGGCCTGGATGGTATACTTTTGGAGCACCTGAGGCACCACATCAACAAGATATTATAAACCGTTGAAGAAAAGAGTTGTAGTTTCGTCTGAGTCAGTTGTACTGATTAAAAGCTGCCAAGTTTTTCACGAATAAATCGAATCCTGTATTCCAGCACTAGGTTGCAAAATTTACCTGAGTAGAAATGCAGGGTGTCCGAGAAGGTATTTTCCAATATCACTGTGCAAGATAATGTCTTCTGATTGATTTGGAGGAATGCTCTGCGAAGTAGCCTTAGTTAACAGAAGAAATACTTCAACTGATCGATGAACAAGACAAGTTCAAAAATGTTCATGGAAAAACAGGAGTGCAGAGATATAAGTCACTTAGGAACAAAATAAATAGCAACTGCATGGAAAAAAAATGGTTCAAATGGCTCTGAGCACTATGGGACTTAACTGCTCCGGTCATCAGTCCCCTAGAACTTAGAACTACTTAAACCTAACTAACCTAAGGACATCACACAACACCCAGCCATCACGAGGCAGAGAAAATCCCTGACCCCGCCGGGAATCGAACCCGGGAACCGGGGCGTGGGAAGCGAGAACGCTACCGCACAACCACGAGATGCGGGCACTGCATGGAAGTTAAAGCGAAATGGCTGAAGGAGAAACGTGAAGGAATCGAAAAATAAATGGTAAACATATATAAAAATTAATGGTCAAGATATATAAAAATTAAAACAAACTTCGGAGAAAGTAAAAGCAATGACGTCGTTAAGAGGCCAATGGGAGTTCATTGCTAAAGCTGAAGAGAGATCGGATACGTGTACATTGAAGGTCTCCACGAGGGGAGACTTGTCTGATAGCGTTCCAGAAGAAGAAATTCGAATCGATATAGACACAGAGGACACAGTTGCAGAATCAGAATATAACAGTGATTTGGCAGGTTTGCCATAAAATAAGGCAGAGGGCTACAAACATTTCTTCGGAATTTGTAAAATCATTGGGGGAAGTGACAATGAAACAACTGTTCAAGCCGATGCTTAGACTCTATGGGACTGGAGACGTTCCATCAGGGTTTTTGGCAAAATATCATTCATACATTCCCAATGATAGCAAGGGCAAGTAAGTGCGAGAACTGCAGCACAGTCAGCTGAGCGACTCGTGCATTCAAGTTTTTGACAAGAATAACATACAGAAGAGACGTAAAGAAAATTGGGAATCTGTTAGATGACAGTCAGCTAGCCTTTCGGAAAATTAAATGCACCAGAGAGGCAGTTCTGACGAAGAGCAAGGCACGTTGATAGGGTTTGTCGATCTAGAAAAGCATTCCACAATGTAAAATGATGCATTTTGTTCGAAATTCAGAAAAAAAAACACGAGGAAGCTGCACAGGTACGAGTGTTATCATATATGTAGGTGAATCAAGCGGAAAAAATGAGAATGGAAGACCAATAATGAAGTTCTTGGATTAAAAAGGCTGTAAGACAGCGATGCAGTCTTTAATTACTACTGTTCAGGCTATACATCGAAAAAGCGATGACTGAGGTAACAGAAAGATTCAGTAGTGGGATTCTTTAATTCATAATTTATTGTTTACATTTCTCTGCCTCGTGATGACTGGGTGTTGCGTGATGTCCTTAGGTTAGTTAGGTTTAAGTAGTTACAAGTTGTAGGGGACTGATGACCATAGCTGTTAAGTCCCATAGTGCTCAGAGCCATTTTATTGTTTACACGATGGAGATTGTCTAGCAGTTGTGTTTAGTTTCTCGTTTTCCTGACAGATCTGAAGTTGATCATTTTTGGATCGAAATTGTAAGTTTGACAATTTTTTGCAGTCATTGATTTCAAGAAACAAATTCTGTACTTTCTGGCTCACTGGTTTTATTCACTACTATGTCACAGTTTCTAAGAGTCCAGAAATAGTATTGTTTAAAGCGTGTACCGAAATCGATAGGCTGACAACAAGTTTTCGTGATCACAGACTGGAATTGAAAAAGGAAATCTATTACTGGAGACTGAAATGATAGATTTGATTCCATTTCCTAAAGATCATATTTATTAAACTCTTGCAAAGAATCTGTCATCTGAAAGCTAAAATTTTCGTTTATGAAGATGTGACGTTACTGAAGACATTTTACGCGTGCTACACGAGGTGTGCATATTGAAGTGACCTGAGGAATTAGGAAAGTCGATGTCTTAGAGCATTCCTCCAAATCAGTTATCTTGCACGGTGATATTGGAAAATACCTTCTCGGACACCCTGCATTTCTACTCAGGTAAATTTTGCAACCTAGTGCTGGACTACAGGATTCCATTTATTCGTGAAAAACTTGGCAGCTTTTAATTAGTACACCTGACTCAGAAGAAACTACAACTCTTTTCTTCAACGATTTATAATGTCTTGTTGATGTGGTGCCTCAGGTGCTCCAAAAGTATACCATCCAGGCCAAACAACAGAGACACTAGAGGTTCAATCAGAAAATTCATCCAGTTGTTAACTTTTTGTCGATACACCTGTTACTTGCGGATTGACAGCTATAATCAATAGCCTTGATGAATATACGTAGGCAAGTGACGTATCAACCGCAGGCACATTGATTCCACTAAGAAGAATGCTACCTCAAACTCACTGTCACACAATGTTCTTAGGTAACCCTATATAAAAATTCACAGTACATTTATCTGTCAAGCAGTTACATAATACAATTTTGGACATTTTTTTTTTCTTTTTGTCATAGTGACATCTGCCTGAAGGCCAATCAGCATCTGTGTCGCGTTCACCAATTGTGCCTCAAAGACACAAAAAGAAAAATGCTATTGAGAAGAAAACATGTAATTAAAGTGATTTGGAATTAAGTTGGTTTTTCCAGTTACCTACTTCGACAACATCCACGCTGTATGGCAATTAACCAATAAGACTCCGGAAACATCTACTGCAAAGACACTTTCTGCTCTAAGACAATATACTGAGATACTAAAGGTTCAAAGTTAGAACTGTACCCTTTCTTGGGAATTCCAAGCCTTTTGTCAAGGTTGCTGCAAGTTTTTCAGCTCTAAGCTACATTATCTGGCCCTGTGTTATCGCTCAATGCGCCTCCTCACACACACACACACACACACACACACACACACAATCACGCGCGCGCGTGTAACAGCTGATAAAAAGTGGGAATCAGACAGAGTTGGCCTTCAGTGACGGTGTTGCCAGCCGCTGAGGCGAGTATGAAAGACCTGAATGAGACTTGTCTGTGCTGACGTACTTGCACAGCTATCCGCGCGAACGGACAAAGAAAATGGTGGGATCTTAGTTCCAGTGGAAGCTGTCTGTTGCCTTCATGAATAGAAGTCTCCTGCTTGCCTATGATTCGAAGACTCGTGCTTATCATATGTGGCAGATGCAAATGGCTAGCTGCCTTTCACTGTCATCTCTGAGGCCTTCACGCCTGCGTTACCTCACTCGTCCTGTCGGCGCGTACAGATAAGAACTCCTTCTTCCAGTGTTGTGTCCACTGTGTGTCATAACTGTAAGAAACTAGTATAAAATGTCGAAAAAGTCGCGGCTGATCACAGATGTTACTGCAAGAGATAAGGATACTTGAGAGTAGTTTATCAGAAGAATATTATCTTATGGGTTTACAGACGATTGTACTATGGCCGCCTACAGATTTCAGTATACAGGTTTCTTTTAGGACCAATAGTAAATTTCCATGAGGCAGCGGTACGGGCAACTTCAAAATAAAAAGGGTAACCTAAATAGGTGCCCCATTTTTAGTGTCTATGAAGATATGGTTACTTCGACCTCACGCTTACTGATGGGAGCAGACTGAAACAATTAACGTGCAAACTGTCGTTTTAAGCTGTTGTCGCAACGCAAATATTGCCATTTCCAGATGGCTTTTGGCACCGTTCCTCACAAGCTACTTCTAATTAAATTGCTTGCCTATGGAGTGTCGTCTCAGCTGTGTGACGGGATTCGTGAATTCTTGTCAGAGAGGTCAGAGTTCGTAATAACTGACGGGAAGTCTTCGAGTAAAACGAAGTAATATCTGGCGTTCCCCAAGGAAGTGTTATAGACCTTTATTGTTGCTGATCTGCATAAACAATTTAGGAGACAATCTGAGCGGCATCTTAACTTGTTTGCAGATGATGCTGTTATTTACCGTCTTGTAAAGTCATCAGATGATCAAAACCGCTTGTAAAATGATTCAGGCAAGATATCTGTATGTTGGATAAAGTGGCAGCTGACTCTAAGTAATGAAAAGTTTGAAGTTATCCACATGAGCACTGAAAGTAATGTGCTAAATTTCGGTTACTCGATACATCACACAGATCTGAAGGCTGTGAATTCCACTGAATACTTAAGGATCACAAATACGAATAACTTAAACTGGAACGATCACACAGATGATGTTGTGGGGAAAGCAAACCAAAAACTGTGATTTATTGGCAAAACACTTAGAGAATGTAAAAGGTCTACTAAAGAGACGCTATATACCACGCTTGTGCGTCCTCTTTTGCGGTATTGCTGTACGGTATGTTATGCACATCGGACAGGATCGACGAAGGACACCGAAAAAGTTCAAAGGAGGGCAGCTCGTATTATCGCGAAATAGAGGAGAAGTGCCACGGATATGGTACAAGAATTGTGGTGGCATACAAGAATGGGGGTGGCATTCATAAAAACAAAGGAGTTCCTCGCTGCGGCAGGGCCTTCTCATGAAATTTCAGTCACCAACTTTCTCCTCAAAAGGTGAAAATATTTTTTTGGCGCCCACCTACATAGGGATAAATGGTCATCATGATACAGTAAGAAAAATCAGAGCTCGCACTAAAGATTTAAATGGTCATTTTTTCCCGAGCGCTGTTCGAGAATGGAACGGTAAAGAAGTAGGTTAAAGGTTGTTCGATGAATCCTCTGCCAGGCACTTAATTGTGAATCGCAGAGTAATCATGTAGAGGTAGAGATGTAGATGTAAACACGTCCCGTAATGATACAAGTTGGAAAGACTTTACCTGATTGTGAAAGAACACGCTCTGCTGTTTCCTTGCAATATAGTACAAGATTCCAGTGTGTTAAATAGAGCTGTCAACAAACTTTCTAAAAATGATATAGCTTTCTGTTCCCTCTGAACGTGAAATTCAACATAATGAAAATCTAGCGGTAATAGTTTTTACGCCAGCAGACAATTTTCAATGAACAATAGCACGAAGAATTTCAATACTTACGAGGTTTCGGAACAGGACTAAAAGTGTGACGGGGAGAGATTCCAGAGCTCACCTTAGTAGATAACATACCCAAGCTCTTTTGGCCAAAGGTAAGGAAGTCTAAAGGCTTGTTTAGAATAACGAACAGAATAAATAGCACAGGATATGCCAGAATGAGATCCCGAGTTCGAGTCTCGGTCCGGCACACAGTTTTAATCTGCCAGGAAGTTTCAGCACAGGATATGGCTTAAGGATGAACAAAGCAAAGACGAGGGTATCGTAGAGTAGTTGAAAGGATAACAGCGATTTGTTTACGATCGGATTTGAGAAAGCTACATTACTGGAAGAAGTAATGGTATTCTAACGTGTAGAAAGCGACATCACGCGCACGGCTGAAGCAAGGAAGACATCAGATGTATGTAGGCAAAGGAGCAGAAATCTTTCTTCAATAAAAGAGCTTAGCTAACGTGCCAGTTTCCTGTAGCCATTGGATGATACTTACGCGTGACCACGGAGAGGCTGGAAAAGACACGATGAATTTTTAGTGCCGAAACTGAAATCACCCTCTATTTCGTTACTGTCTCAAACATTTAAGCGTTTTTTTCCCGAATGTGTCACGAATTACGAGGTGTCATTGGCTGCGTAGAACCAGCAGCTGACACACTACCTTTCGTTCTGTCATACATTACGTCAGCTGTTTCAGAAAGTGCACGTTCGCAGCACGGCCTTCCTTGTACGGACGTGGAAACATCGGAAACCTGGTGAAGCAGATAATGGTATCATTCGAAACATGGCGCTATGGAAGAGTGTTAACAATTAGCATGAAATGAAAAAGTGCTAACAAGAAGAGATGATGGAAGAAGGTTACGGAAGATCATTATCAAGGATACTTAACTTGGAAAGGAAAGATATATCCACTAGGTTGTTTGGCTAAAATAGGTACATTATTGCGCTATTGGCCAATTTTTATCTATAACTCATTTTCAGTTGTACCTACAACAACACACCAAAATAAAAAAAGACGTAAAAAATATAAAAAGTCGACTAGATGTAGCGTTTTAGCGAATGCTTAGCGGTATTACTTACAAACGTGTCTTCTCTTCTATTGACTGAAACAACAAACGCGATTTACAAAAAAACTATTGACAGAGCACTTTCTTCGGTCTGGTCTTCGCTGAAAACATGTCACTCGTAAGGGAATAATATTGTTTAACAATGATGAGCCAAAGAAACTGGTACCCCTGTCTAACATCGTGTAGGGCCCCCGCGAGCACGTAGAAGTGCCCCAACAGGTCGTGGCATGGACTCGACTAATGTCTGAAGTAGTGCTGGAGGGAACTGATATCATGAATCCTGCAGGGCTGTCCATAAATCCTTATGAATACGAGTGGTCGGACATCTCTTCTGAACAGCACGTTGAAAGGCATCCCAGGTATTCTCAATAATGTTCATATCTAGGGAGTTTGGTGGCCAGCGGAAGTGTTTTAAACTCAGAAGAGTTTTCCTGGAGCCACTCTCTAGAAATTCTGGACGTGTGGAGTGTCGCATTCTTCTGTTGGAATTGTCCAAGCCCGACGGAATGCACAATGGACATGAATGGATGCAGTTGATCAGACAGTATGCTTACGCACGTGTCACCTGTCAGAGTCGAATCTAGATGTATCAGGTCTCATATCTCTCTAACTGCTCACGTCCCACACCATTACAGAACCTCCACCAGTTTGAACAGTCCCATGCTGACATGCAGCGTCCACGGATTCATGAGGTTTTTCATGGACCCGTACACCACCATCCGCTTGATACAATTTGAAACGAGACTCGTCCGACTAGGCAACATGTTTCCAGTCATCAAGAGTCCAATGTCAGTGTGACGGGTCCAGACGAGGCGTAAAGCTTTGTGTCGCGCAGCCATCAAGAGTACACGAGTGGGTCTTCGGCTCCGAAAACCCAGTATTGAAATCTGCTGTAATCTGCGGAAAGGTTGCACTTCTATCACGTTGAACGATTCTCTTCAGTCATCGTTGGTCCCGTTCTTGCAGGACCTTTCCGGTCGCAGAGATGTCGGAGATTTGATGTTTTACCGGATTCCTGATGTTCACGGTACACTAGTGAAATGATCGTACTGGAATATCTCCACTTCATCGCTACCTCGCAGATGCTGTATCCTATCGCTCGTGTGCCGACTATAACATCACGTTAATACTCACTTAAATCTTGATAAACTGCCATTGTAGCAGCAGTAACCGATCTAACAACTGCACCAGACACTTGATGTCTGATGATGTTGCCAATCGCAGAGCAGTATTCTGCCTGCTTACGTATCTCTGCATTTGAATACGCATACTTATACCAGTTTCTTTGGCGCTTCAGTGTAAAACCAGCTAGGTCATTACTGATGACACAACCAGCCCTATTCGCAAGCCGTTAGTAGTAAAACTTATCTTTGGCAGGCGGCAGTCTATGCGTTCATATGAGCGCTTATCAATGTCTACGCTTACTTTCTTATACTTTCTGTTATGGCAGATACTGTGGAGCGCCCGGCGCTTTTGCCACCGCTGTGGCCTTGGACTATTTCCTTGACTTGATAACCACAGACAGCTGCACAGACAGTTACATATGTCATGATAGTTTACGATACGAGAAAATATATAATCGATAAAAAAACCAAAAATTTTCACCAACAACGGGAAGACAAACCTGGAAATTAACAGCTAGAAACAACTCATGAACATTTGTTTACAATCCAGATATCTGGATTACACGAATAACAGAGGGAAAGTGTTCGAGTATTATAATCAGATCGTCTTAGAATGCTATCGATACAGGTCCAACGTACACCGTTCATCGTACACCTACAGCTAAATGGAAGGCGATGGAGCATACGAGTATTAGAATAATATTTATTACTACTAGTGATTATTTATATGGATAATAGTAACCAGTTGAATAGATATAACAGGAGTGTACATCGCTACAGGGCCAAACCTTACTTTATATATAAACGTAACTTTATATATATATATATATATACACAGAACATACGAGCCATCTCACGTAAATGTCAATAACTAATTGTACTTTTTTATCTTCTTTAGGTACGACACATTTACGCAGACAACAAGGCTGAACGATTACAATTTTCCATATGAGTAATAGTTAATCAAAGACTCAGATCCGTCCTTTGGTAAAACAACATTGTGTGTGTGTGTGTGTGTGTGTGTGTGTGTGTGTGTGTGTGTGTGTGTTTGTAATAGAGTAACGTCAATGAATGTTCTGCTCGTACAGTGTACCAGTGTGTATAATAACGTATTTTTCATTATTTAAAATAGGTATACTCTTTGATTACAGCTGCGACGTCGTCAGAAAACATACATTTTCGAATTTTTCTGTTATTGCAGACATTTTTAATTTGTTGACGATTATCAGCCGAGGTTCGATGTAAAGAGAGGAAGCATTCACGATGTAATATATGCCACAGATAAGGCGAATTCTGTTGGATTTGCAAGCAGCTGTCTGTGGTTGTCAAGTCGAGGAAATAGCCCAAGGCCACAGTGGTGGCAAAAGTGCCGGACGCTCCACATTTTCTGCCACAACAGAAAGTATAAGGAAGTGAGCATAGACAGTGACACGTGCTAATATGACAGAAACGAATAGACTGCCGCCAGCCAGAGATAAGTTTTACTACTAACGGCTGATGAATATGGTTGGTTGTGTCGTCAGCAATGACCTAGCCACCTGTCGTTATCAGAGCTGGTTTTAAAACAACGTAACTATTTTTTCCCTTACGACTGACAGGTGTTTTCAGCGAAGACCAGACCGAAGAAAGTCTTCTGTCAATAGTTTTTTGTACATCGCGTTTGTTGTTTCTGCCGATAGAAGAGATGAAACAGCACATTAGACACTATACCTACTGAACAACACGCTTATTTTTCAGACTGTACCAATGATGCTTTGAAACAGAGTGTATCTGCTGTTCCTCCTCTTTCCATAGTCACATTTCTGCGCGTAATAATACCAGTCATCTCGCAGCTTAGTTGTAAAGACTTTTCAAATTAGATTCACCATACTCATGTACAAAAGACATACACATTCGACAACATGATGAATCAGGTATCAAGAAGCTACAGTGACTTTTCACGAAATCAGTGCAGTATTTCAGTCAAGTCCAGCATTGACCCTTATTTCTACATTAAATATGGACACGATTTTTAAAATACCCTGTAGCGAGAAGTTTTCAGAAACACACAGATACTCGTGTTCCGAGTCCCCTTTTACAGTAGTCTGTAAATGGACTCCCGATATCCAAAATAAAGTCAAAATAAAGATCCAATCTGAAACTAATCTCTAGAAAGCTCTTTAACATAACAAACTGGATACGTATACTGTAGACTGAAAGTACAAGTTCTATTCATTTTTTAACTATTTACTAAATGAACAACATTTGTAAATATTTGTGAATGACAATAAAGAGAATGTATTAGTGCTCTCCTACGAAAATAAAGATCTGTAATAAGGAAGCATTAAAAAACTTCAAATGCAAAATTATACAAAAAAAACAACATGTACATATCCTTTGGTAAATAGCGCGATCGTTGTCTGAGCTCCTTACAGTAATCTCAAGGTCAGACAGCTAAAGTAACGCAACAAGAGGTTGTATTCCACAGGAAGCAATGGGCGAATGTTGTGGATAAAATATCGCCCTGTAATCTTGCGAAAGACTACATACTGAGCCAGTGTTTCACGTAATTCGCTGTGAATCTACTTGGTTAAATCGACTGTAGAGCCATCACTCTACTGTCAGAGGAAATCTGTTGATCTGTGCGCCTTCCGGCGTAATTGGGAAGCTCCTGTTACATACTATAATTTCTGGGACAACACTACATCAACAGAGCTACTTCAGCATGAAACCAGTAAACTTTTCAACTTATGCTGAACCGGGTCCTTTCGTTAGTATGAGATAAAACAAAGAGCCTATCCATAATGGGCTGATCCATTCGAATATACACGACGCTGGGAAAAATCTGTTGATAAATTGTTATGCCTGGGTATGTCATACAAAAACCAGGAGTTTGTCATGTAAACATACATCCAAAAATTCTTCATTTTGTGGAATAACCATTTATAAGTGTCAGCCTACAGAAAGTGTTTGCAATATTATTATCTCACATAAATTCTTTCATAATATTCAAATTGTCCTCCCCTTGCTTCCACATGCGCTACATTCTTTGTAGCACCGACTGTGCCACTGTGAACAATGTCAAGTGCTTTCACAGACTTCTATAACAAATTGGCGGAATATTTCTCAGTCTTTTAAGGTCATATCCGTAAACTAATTGATTTAAGCGACCTCAGAGATAGAAACCCAATGAACAGACATCGGACGAACCTGTTGGTCTCTATTTTTCATGGTAGATACTGGCCAGAGCATCTTGAAAAGTCAGAATATTTTCCTTATTGGCGGGCCTAATCTCCGTAGAAGGCCTGGAAGAGTATTCTTAATGACGCCTCTGTTGACGTTAATCGTAAGGGTTATTGAGCTTCACGAGTGTAACATTATGAGAGCGACCAGAAACGATTGTATTCATTTGGCAAATGTAAACATATCTCCATCTCACTGTGTCGCCATGTACAATACAGTGATTTCATCAGCTACCCGACATATATCGAGTACAGCACATAAATTGTTCTAATTTTCTTTCGATAATAACATGGAAATTTTACTTGCATATGTTTACCTGCCATATTTTCCATGCTATTATGTGAGAAGTCGTTCCTAAAGTATTCGAAGAATTTTTGATACACTCTGTAGCGGAGCGAAATGAGAAAAGATGGAAGAGAGATGAAATAAACGACTGCCACCGGCATATATCCATAACGATTAGTTGAACAGATCTGCGTCCGGCTAGTAGGCCTTTCACGTAGTATCAAATTAGTCCTCCGCAATGCGGTACTGTGTTATTACGGCCAGGTATAACAGCACGCACTTGATGACACTGGTCATTAGCGTGTGCCGCTCGTGCTTCTCTGTCACAGGCAGTCGAGGAACAAATTGACTGCCACCGACTGCGCAGTGAGAGATCTGTACTTTACTACAGACTCGCCAAGCCCAAATCAGTTTCACTGTTCCTTAAACAGACAATGGAAGTACCTGCTGGTTGTCCTCTAACACAGTCGTATTAAATTACATGTTGGGCATCATATCAAAATATTGCTGAGACATAGTAAGTACAAGGCAAAACAGAAAGCTACAGGGACTCTGAACAGAACAAGAGGCACTTGATTTTCATAAGAGGTCTAAAATTGCCGTTTAGTAACAAATATTTTATTCACCATATGCAACAGAAACAGTATCTCTATTGCCTTTATGCGTCACACAGATGGAGCTACTAGAAAGACTTGTTTTTGGTGTGCTTTCATACGAACGTTGACGTTGGCAGCCCTGGACTTCAGTGTGACGTGCCCATAGCACCAATCAATGCAATTGGACAGGACGCCGGAAATAAATGATGCGAACACGGTTCGCAGACGGCGGCCAGACACAATTGATATCGGTGACGCGGCCTCCGAACACAAACGGTATTACGTCAGCATGGTGATAACAGGTGAACACGGGAGTCGGAGCCAATTGGTAAATCTATCACATCGTTATACTGACGACAAGTCCAGGACCTCTAACTTGGATTCTGTTAACCCTGTTGATTCAACCGAGTATAAAACCGAATAAAACCACTTGTCACTGGCGTTTCTCTACTTCGTCTGCATTCGACAAGCTCTTAAACGATGCTGTGAGAATAAAACCTACACGAGAATGGATACAACACGCAGATTCAGTTTCGCTACTAAATTAATGGAAGACTCAACCCAAAAATTTAACTTTTCTTCTACTCTGCCGATTTTAACGGAATTTTAAAACCGTATCAGTCACGTAAAGATGTAGTGATACCAAAGGTTTGAATTCCAGAACTTCGTTGATTTTTGAATTTTGAATTTTTAGCATGATTTTAATGATCTTTTTGAAAAGCAACTGTTAGTATTTGTAATATCCCCTCTCTTTCCTTTTCCAGCTATTGTGCTGTCCAAGTAATTAACAAGCAAAGTCTTTACGGAGATTTTGAGAGGAGCTAATATTACAATAAACTTTTAAGATATCGAGATGGCTCCAGTTCTTCTTGTTTAGTGGTATGATTGTTGAATCTGAAAAATCTCACATCAGGTCCTCACGGTTGGTTTGCACTAAATAAATTTGAATGTTGTTAAGCAGATTTTTTTTACGTAAATATATTTTCTCATATTTTAGTATATCATACAGTCTTCTGATTTTTCACATTAACAAAGCCGAAATTCGAAATTACATTGTTCGCACCTATTATACAAAAATACGCAGGATCACATCAGAGGAAAGCTTACGACTCTCTCACTCAGCGGAAAGTACAATATTCCAGAGGGTTTGCAATTTTTCTTAACAAATGAATTCCTACTAGCTTCCGTTACATTATTAATTTCGATTATTATTTCACAAATGAATCCAGAAATAAACACAGTAAACAGTACAGTATTGTGTAATTAATAATAGAAACTTTAAGTGTGTATATATTTCGTAATTTCATGTTTTAAAAAAAAAATAATTTTAACTGTACATTATGAACTAGTACTTATCGATTATAATATCCAAACCAAAATATTTTAAAAAGTAATTTCTTTTCATAAATTTTAGCTTGAAATATAACATACTGTGTATTAAATTATATGAAAGTTTTCAGAAAAGCAAGTGAGATCATATTGAGCTGTCCAAAATTCGAAAAATAATACGGACAACTACTGTTGAGGAAAAGTAGTGGCAGAGGACCTCAATTTTCACATTCCAGATTTTTAGATACATTCGCAAGACACTGTTCAAGAGTTCTTTGTGTACATTTTATGAGAAAAGATATTAATTTCTTTCAACAATTATTCAAGTTTCAAACTTAAATTTCCTTTAATTATCGGTTATAAATATGATGCAAAGAAGTACGCAAATACCTCAAAACTACTTCCTGCAAAAATTTCGTTGAGACTGATTAATTTATAGAATAAAAAAAGTTGGCATTAAACATAGAAAATCAAATTGTACCAATAAAACAATGCTAGCACGAAACACATACCCATTAAAATTCGCAAGCACCATACGTTTTCCCTCCCTGCTCCTGTAAGGCTTCTTGTTGTTGTAATTTGAAGACCAGTGTTGCTTTTTTCTTCAATTTTTTCTTCTTCATGGAGCATGTTGTGCGCTGCCTTATCCGTCGTATATCTCATGGGAGGGTTAAAAAGGAGTGCTGTCACTCCAGCTTTGTTCAGTAGTCAAATATCCCATATTCGGCTGATTGCAGCTTCCGCATGACCCAAAACTATCTTTATCATTGGGGGGGGGGGGGGGGGAGGAGGGGTTCACTTGGACTAAATACTCAGCCTTCAGGCCACAAGTGGCGCATCGGTGCCATCCGACCGCCGTGTCATCCTCAGGTGAGGATGCAGATAGGAGGGGCGCGTGGTCAGCACACCGCTCTCCCAGTCGTTATGATGGTTTTCTTTGACCGGAGCCGCTACTGTTCGGTCGAGTAGCTCCTAAATTGGCATCACGAGGCTGAGTGCACCCCTAAAAATGGCAACAGCGCATGGTGGCCTGGATGGTCACCCATCCAAGTGCTGGCCATGCCCGACAGCGCTTAACTTCTGTGATCTGACGGGAACCGATGTATCCACTGCAGCAAGGCTGTTGCCACTTAGACTAAATGACACTGTGCAAACTTCCATTTGCACCATGTACTGTGGCAGCTGTTGGTATCCTACGGCCCTCACGCTGTCCATGTTTCATATATTTCAGAGACGTAATTGTAATTCGAATACAGTCAAATCATTTCGGGATCTAAAAGTAAACACTCTAAATATGTGAAAGAGTTATTATAACTTTTTTGAAAACAATGACGTTCTAGATTGGTGTCTCCTCTTAGGGCTTATTACACATTACGGTCTTACATTTTTTTTTTATTCCCTACTCCTGAAGGTGGAGAGGTCTGTTCGAGTAGCGACCCACTGTAGAGGCAGGGACATTCTGCCAACCAACAGTCAAGCTCGAAGAGGAGCAGAGGGAGTCCCAATTGTGCTTATTTGTGAGCTGATTTCCAGATCCAGCATTTGCCTTACAACCAAGTAAACCTTCCGAAAATCTTGGTCAGGCCTGGGAGATGGGGGCTATTTTTAATTTATTTTGGGACAATATTCCCAGAAAAAACCAAAATGAAAGCCTAGTATATGTGAAAGGGTATTTGTTTCTGTGAACACAATGTAAATTCGATGACGTGCTCGCCAAGTGCACTGTACATCCACATTTTAGCTTTACATATTGTAAATGCCCAACTCTGCATGAGAGGGCGATTAACAGATACATATGACATATGATCCGCCATGCACTATACAATGGCTTCCGAAATATGTATGTAAATCTAGAGCAGTGGTTCTCAACCTGGTGGAATTACCCCCTGAGGGGTAAAATGTAATTTTATAAGGAGTAAAAACGAAAAGTTCAACAGCTTTTTTGTCATGAAACTAAATTATTTTAAAAAATTAATAGCGTAGTCACTATTCCGTAAAACGATGACACTTATTACATAAATTACCAACAACTATATTTCTTCGAATACCATCATTACTGTGTGACATAGTGTGGTGGTTACGGCTTGTGAAATGAAAATATGGTCAACGTCTTCTTCGCATAGTCCACCCGTTACATACATACTTTGTACCACGCTTCTACGACAGTGAAACTGAAAAACACACATCACATATGCTTAAATATTCATGAAAACAACGCCTTCTCCGTGTTGTGCGTAGTTCCCGCTATAGAACAGAAATTGGTTTTTTGTTCACTTTGTAACAATAAAAGAACTGAAACTTCCTGGCAGATTAAAACTGTGTGCCCGACCGAGACTCGAACTCGGGACCTTTGCCTTTCGCGGGCAAGTGCTCTACCATCTGACCTACCGAAGCACGACTCACGCCCGGTACTCACAGCTTTACTTCTGCCAGTATCTCGTCTCCTACCTTCCAAACTTTACAGAAGCTCTCCTGCGAACCTTGGAGAACTAGCACTCCTGAAAGAAAGGATATAGCGGAGACATGGCTTAGCCACAGCCTGGAATAAAAGAACTGTCTGGCAGAAGAATACAACATTAACTATGTAATTACTACACAGCTTGAAGGTCTACACTGTATTATTATTGTAGTAGTATTAGTGTCAGTGGTCAGACACAACGCATTGGCAGCCTGAAGTCTTCCAATTGCCGCCAGTACAGAAATAAGGAGTCTACAGTCAAGTGATTTACAAACAATAGGTCTAAGCATAGTGCAGACAGTTTAACTTGGCTGATTTCAAATTAATGGTGTGGGTGAAGCAAGTGTCGCTAAGGAGGGAAATGGTGCTGAGGAAGTTGTTTTGTAACAACTGTCCCCTCTGAATGTTGATAGTGAGCTTCCTTTTCAGAGATAAGAAACATTATAAATAAGCATTCCAAACGGCTTTCTTGACGCATTACTTCGTGGTTTAATAAAACACTTATGACAACTAAACGTCATTTATCTTTTCTCATCTTAAAAACGTTCAAAGTAAATTCTGTTCCATTCTAATGTTCGTTTGGCGTTAATGTTGATGGTGGGGGAATACACGGGGAGCGGAGGCGGTACTAGCTAACATGTAATTATACTCAGTTGTAACGAGTTAAGAACCAGTGATCTAGAGCTTTACACTCTGCAGAGGATACACTGTATTGACATTGACTAGTTTACTAATGGTCTACAGAGAGCGAGGGCTGCATTCTTCATCTGTCCCTTTCGCTCCTCTTGACATGTCTACAGATCTCAAGCAATTTTCATCTCACATCTAATCTCGCAATGAGTTCCACTGCGTAATTGCTGTGAAGGCTTTTCCCTTTTCTTAACGCAGGATTGTATGCGGCACTACGGTAAACGAAGTAGCCTTCGCCACAGATTTCCAGTAACTGTGATAGTTTACTTAAACTACGATGTCATTTCATTAGGTTCTACCCCAGCAATAAGAGTATTTTGGCATCTTACGGCATGGGGACGTATCATTATAGACTGCGATTACGACCTAACTCAGTTAACCAATATTCCCCGTGAAGACTTCACCAATTTTTCCGATAAGTTAGGTTATCAACGAGCAAAAACGCTTTGCCTTTTTGTATTAATATCAATAACGACGATTCTAAGATGGAAATTGTGCACTAAGTCTCTTACAACATCTCTGAGACGTCTTGTCACGGTTCGCGCGGCTCCCCCCGTTGGTGGTTCGAGTCCTCCCTCGGGAATGGGTGTGTGTGTTGTCATTAGCGTAAATTAGTTCAAGCGGTGTGTAAGCTTAGGGACCGACGACCTCATCAGTTTGGTCCCATAAGAGCTTACCACAAATTTCCAAAAATTTCTTTACAACATCTCACGCTGTAGAAATTTCTTCCAAACCGGTAAAACTGTAAAACTTGTCATTAAAGCTCGCTGCGAACGAACAGCGAAATCCCATACATGACGAAACACACTGCCCGGAGTAGCTACCCTTTTATTTCTAGGGGTCCTCACATGGCTCTCATTTGATCATTATACTATGCTTGCGATAAAAGCTAAGACTCGAAATGACGTCAGCTAAATGCTGACTTTCCACCAAATGAAATGTCACGTCTGAGGCAAGTCAACGGTCACGCAGTCTTGTAGTGGCCATAAAAGCGATGACCAGCCGAGGGCGAGCTGTGTCGCTTGCCGCGCTCTTCTGCGCAAAGAGGCAGCATATGTACTGCACCTTCTTTTTTTTAGCCTAGGTTCTAGTCCCTAAGTAGTTCTTTCATATCAGTGTCATATCATTAGAACACAATCGGCGGCGACAGTACGCCATTATCTGTAGTCAAAATCAGTGGTGATGCTGACGACTCAAGCAAATTTTGCAAAATTTCTGTTACGCCTTCATTCCTCTGTTGGTCAGTGCTTCATATATAAAGCTTTAGTTCCAATGAGCCCCATTGCCTAATAGAATTGCTGCCTAATATCAGCTGCAGACGAGCCCTATATGATATAGGCAACACTTACTTACAGGTGGAAGCTAATTCTGTTCCAAATTCTAATAGGTGTCAGGTTGTGCCTAATATTTAGTCCAAATTTCAACGTTTCTATCCATTATCAGAGGTAGTAACACTTTCCTTTCCACAGTGTTGTGTGTCAATCGAATAACTGTGTTGCCGGCCGGAGTGGCCGAGCGTTTCTGGGCGCTACAGACTGGGACCGCGTGACCGCTACGGTCGCAGGTTCCAATCCTGCCTCGGGCAAGGATGTGTGTGATGTCCTTAGGTTAGTTAGGTTTAAGTAGTTCTAAGTTCTAGGGGAGTGATGACCTCAGCAGTTGAGTCCCATAGTGCTCAGAGCCATTTGAACCATTTTTTTTTAATAACTGTGTTGAGTGCATGGCTGTTGAGTGCACGCAAGGAAAGGTAACGTGTATGTGTGATGATTTGATCAGACAAATGATAAAACCGAGACGGTGTAGCGTTCCTCTTTGGGGGCAAAAAGAAAAAGAATTATTATTTTATATTTTTTGAAAAATGTCGAAAAAGTGAATATTTTGGTGGGCCACTTGGCAACCATTTGGCAACAGAATCAGGGATTGATTACACTATTATAATAACATGCGTTGAGCATTAAATACCTGGTTGGATTGTTTTGAACAAGAGCAGCAGATTCTAACATTCTACGTGGTGTCTGTTTGTTCTAAGTCGTGTCTCCCTACCACTTTCGCGCAACGACGCTCTGAGCGTGTTTTTTAGGGAATTGACTAGTTTGAACCTGGGATCTGTTGCTGGTAAGGAGACGCCAGACCACACATGACATGTAGAGTTCAGAAGAGTTCAGTGAGACTAGCGATGATATAACCAAATACTTAATGATTTCAGCGTCAGATCCACTGGACTCCCTGTAAAAGAATCTTGATACTAACTAAATTTAATGGAAGGGGTTCAAGGCTTTCCCATTTTTAGTTAGCTGGTAAAATAACGTCGAAAAAGCTGTTAAGTTTACCATTGGAAATTTTATTCTACTCACAAAACATCGTTTATAAATTGCACTATTGATAAAAGGAAATATTTTAATACACGATGATAAAAACCAACTGCATTCAACAAAAATGTGAACGAATATTCCCTGAGTGGGTTTCCAAGTTCTACAATGGATCGAAGGATGACCTATGCCATATCACATCTATAATCTAGGTTTAAATTAAGTTTCACAAAAGAGCAAACTATCAAAATGGTCTACAGTGACCCTCAATTATCTTTAATTACTTATCTAACTTGTCGTAAATTACAGTGGCTGATGTGGCTTCTCAATAATTATATAACAGAAAAATCATCACGTTTCTGATTTTAAGTTACATAGCAAATGTGAATACCATGAGTTTTAATTGACGATCGACACTAGTATTACGCAAAAAGGGAGTGTAACAGATGAGACTTCTGCAGTTCTGAGTGAAGCTTTATGCGCTGTTATGTGGCATCGCATGCATTCATTACCTTGCCGTTGGTTAGGCAGCGTCAGGGGGCGGCGGGTGGCGCAGCTCCATACAGCTCGCTGTCTCGGAAGCAACTCTCTCCTAACTTCTCCTTACTACAATTTACCGAAGTTGGTTTAAAAAAAAACTACCTGCCTGTGTTTTCATCTGACCAATCAGGGTCTCAATGTTAACCTTAAGTTCCGCCAAAAAAAATTCTGTCTGTCCAATGAGAAACGTTATACTTTTCGTGGTGGGGCAATGTTTTTAACGTTTGCAACGTAACAGAGACGCGAAAAAGTGTCACGCTAAACCTTGCAGGTGGTGTGGCTCTTTTAGTGTTATCGTAAGATCGATACTGTTCTTCTGCAGGGTTCTATCTTTTAACATGGGCTGGGGGGTGTTCCTGGAGTTTAGCTGGCGACGTGGGTGTCCGTCCCTTATCGTAGGGCCTTCCAGCTTAACACGGTTCTGCTCTCGGCTTCTGTTCTCGTTTCTCCACTCGGAACTGCGTCTGTGTCACGGTGGGAAGGTATGACATGCATTTGGGCGTCCGCCTTTCGTGGAATACAAAGAGTAAAAGGTAAGGCGCCCAAAGCCTCAGTTGTCTTGAAACAGCAGAATTCTTTTTTATATCTTTAATCGATACATGTACATAGAGATTTACTGGCACCGCGCAAGAACGGCAAAGATAAAGAATAATAGATTCTGTCGCTGCTATGCGATTGTTCATTTCTTTTACTTTACAATTGTTCTATAACTTTAGGCCATCAGGCGATCACTATTGAGCGTATATTAATGTTTGTGAGGCGAAAATTACTGATATTACAACGCTGAAACCTTGGTTCCGGTGTACAGATTATTACTTCAAAATACCACCAAGGAGAATGCCCATATTAAGGTATACATACGACATTCAGCAGATTTCATTGGTAGAATACTAGGAAAAAGTAGTCTACAAAGGACCTTTCTTAAAAACAGTCGTACAACCTGCTCTGATTCGTGCGACACGTATTACGTAGCACTAATAGAGGTACCGAACGTATACAAAGAATGGTCAAAGGTTTGTTCGACTTAGTGAGGATCAGCATGGAAATCCCGAAAACCCTGAGTGGGCGGACACTTGAAGATAGACGTCAACTATATTGCAAAATCCAACTTACAAAGTTTCAAGAAACAGCAGTAATTGAGGAAGTTAGGCAGATGCTACAGACCCCGCCGTATCGCCCTGGTAGGGGCCGGGAAGCCATATTTTAACTATATATGACGGTAGTATCTGTTCCCGAAAGAACAGTTACTGTGGATGACCATGCAGCTTTGCTAGAAATGAAATGATAATGAAATGGACACCCTAGCTGCAAACAGGCGTTGATGTACTTCGTTGGGGACATGTTGAAAATGCCATTGACCTTCTTGTGCGAACGCACACGCTATGCCCGAACTCGTACGGGAGTTGGTAGATTAATCTGCCACGAGTAATGAGTATGATGGGCAAACATCTATTAGGCGCACTACGAATGTAGTGGTGTGGACATGTTGGGAATGTGGATCTCTCGGGGAGCGTGCCAGGGATAAGTCCCTGCAGACGCACTATCCTCTGTGCCCGCGGTGGCTCAGATGGATAGAGCGTCTGCCATGTAAGCAGGAGATCCCGGGTTCGAGTTCCGGTCGGGGCACACATTTTCAACATGTCCCCCATGAAGTACATCAACGCATGTTTGCAGCTAGGGAGTCCATTTAATTATCATTTCATTTCTAGCAAAGCTGCATGGTCATCCACGGTAACTGTCCTTTCGGGAACAGATACTACCGTCATATATAGTCCTTAGATTAGTTAGGTTTAATTAGTTTTAAGTTCTAGGCGACTGATGACCTCAGAAGTTAAGTCGCATAGTGCTCAGAGCCATTTGAATCATTTTTTTTTGAAAGAGAGAAAACAATAAGAAACCTCCTTTGGAAAGCAGACCCAACGCAGTTGGCATACAATATTCACCTCATTACTTTTCAGCCATGCGCTTTGATGGGTTATTTAGCACGACTTTCTTTGTTAGTCTATTGTAGTTTCTTCTCTACTCCCTGCTCTTAATGGACTGACAAGCGCCGGCCGGAGTGGCCATGCGGTCTGGAACCGAGCGACCGCTGCGGTCGTCCGCCGCTCGTGGTCTCGCGGTAGCGTTCTCGCTTCCCGAGCACGGGGTCCCGGGTTCGATTCCCGGCGGGGTCAGGGATTTTCACCTGCCTCGAGATGACTGGGTGTTTGTGTTGTCCTTATCATTTCATCATCATCCAGGAAAGTGGCGAAATTGGACTGAGCAAAGGTTGGGAAATTGTACGGGCGCTGATAACCACGCAGTTGAGCGCCCCACAAACCAAATATCATCATCATCACCGCTACGGTCGCAGGTTCGAATCCTGCCTCGGGCATGGATGTGTGTGATGTCCTTAGGTTAGTTAGGTTTAAGTAGTTCTAGGCGACTGATGACCTCAGCAAGTTAAGTCGCATAGTGCTCAGAGCCATTTGACTGACAAGCATTCCAAAATAAACACTCGTTTCTAAAGTATTTTATGCACATTTTGTACCTCTTTCTTTGTTTTTCTGTATTTCATAAGGACTTAACGCTGCGTCTGTAATAGTGACTGCTCTGTGGATGACGCGCGGGCTCAATTTCCGTACTACCACCCAACGAGTTTTGCTTGGTGTGGGAGGGGGGGGGGGGGGGGACTGGAGCGGGGTGCACTCAGCCCTTGTGACACCAGTTGAGGGGCTACTTGACCGAGGAGTAGCGGCCGTTCCAGGTCACAAAAACTGACAACGGCCGCCCCACGCCCCTCCATACCGCATCCAGTGATGCCATTGTCGGAGGATGACACGGCGGTCGGACGGTACCGATGAACTCGCCAGAGCCTTTGGTCGGTGTTCTATCATAGTTGGCAAGACAGCAGAGAAGAATTTTGGTTATAAACCGGATCTTCTGTGATGTGATGGTAACCCACACTATGCCACTAAAACTGAGCGAAGACCGACGTAGTGCCAGACGTGTTCTGCCGCGATTTATGTGCCTGGACAGAGAAGTTTCGGTTATTGCGGCTAGGCACCAGGCTGTGCACGGAAGAAAGCCGCTCGGCTCTGCACAAGTGGCGAGTGCCAAGCGGTTTATCGCGCGCACTTTTCAGAAGCTGGCTGATTAGCCGAGGAGTCATGCGAACGACGCACAGATTGAGGCGCGGGCAGCGGGCACGTGCTTGGCAGCCGCGGTGGCCACGTACCGCGCTCTGGCACGCCGCTCTCCCAGACGCTTTTGGTCAAACACGGGGACACGTCCTCAAATATAAATGTGCCGCACGCCTGCGGCGTGACCGCGGCGAAGCGTCCGGCGCTGCTGTGACATACAGGACCTGACCGCGCGTTGCGTGGGGCCCTCAAAGCATTCTTACCGCTGAGTGAACTGGATCAGCGTCTGAAATACACCGACGAAAAAAAATATCGCAGTACCAAAAAATAATTAATGTAGAGTATTGAAATTTCGGGAATACAATTGCCTAGGCAACATATTTAGCTGATTAACATTGCAAGTTGACAGGGTAATGTAAGCGCAAGATAAGCCGTTGCAAATGTGAAATGATGGTATATTAATAACCGGTGTAACCGTCTGAATGTGGAATGCAAACGTGCATGCATTGTGTTGTACAGGTGCTGGCTGTCAGTTTGTGAGATGGAGTTCCATGCATGTTGCACTCTGGTTGCTCAGTACAGGGACGGTTAACGCTGTTTGTGGACGACGCTGGAGTCGTCATCCGATGATGTCCCATGTGTGTTCTACTGGAGACAGATCTGGTGAACGAGAAGGGCAAGGCAACATGTCGATACTCTGTACAGCATGTTGGGTCACAACAGCACTGTGTGGGCGATTGTTATCTTGTTGGAAAACATGGAATGTTGTTCATGACGTACAGATTTGCGGGCAGGGTGCAGAACAGACCTACACCTTGCCCTTCAACGAGCTCTCCTTTGACACCACTGAAGTAGCAAGTGGCGGTGGTTTATGTCAGTGGATGCGCGCTACAAGGCATCTGGCTCGGAGCTGTCCTTGAAGTAACCAATTTGTAACAGTTCGTTGAGTCACTGCGGTGCCAACTGCTGCTCCAATTGCTGCTGCAGATCCAGTGTGATGCGTCAGAGCCACTCACCCAACATGATGGTCTTCCCTCTCGGTAGAGCCACGTGACCATTCTCAGCCCCGTCTTCTTGCTACCGTACATTCTCCTGACCACCGCTGGCAGCAATCGTGTAAAATGGCTACATTCTTGCCACGTCTTTCTGCAGTACCGCAGAAGGAACATCCAGCTTCTAGTCGCCCTATTACACGACATCGTTCAAATACAGTGAGGTACTTATAATGGTTAAAATGGCTCTGAGCACAATGGGACTCAACTGCTGAGGTCATAAGTCCCCTAGAATATAGAACTACTTAAACCTAACTAACCTAAGAACATCACACACATCCATGCACGAGGCAGGATTCGAACCCGCGACCGTAGCGGTCGCGCGGTTCCAGACTGTAGTGCCTAGAACCGCTCGGACACTCCGGACGGCCACTTATAATGACGTCTTCGTCGCGTTAGAGGCTTTATTCACTTAAAACAACTCAAGATGTCAACTCTCCCGGATAACTAACGCTTACGACCTTTACAGCGTAGGGGAAAGGGACTGAAGCAATAAGGGCAGCTCGCGAACCCTTACATGAGGCAAGGAGTTCGAATCCTGGTCTGTCACACAATTTAACTGATCTGATTGTCATTTATGAAATTTATTGAACAAATAGCTAGCTAGATAGCGTACACCACTTTCTGTTCTATCACAGAGTAATCTTCGGTGTGCCAAAAGGAATACCAAGAGGCCACATTGCTATAATAATGACTGCTAGATCCGGTTTGTGGAAATACGTCAGCACATAGTTCACAGAATGATGTTTTCATCTTTTTTTTCCTGCGTCACCCGTCTTCCAACTGGTTTGATTCTGTCATGCGCACATGCTGCATCTTCCGCTGTAGCGTCTCATAGTTGTATAACTGGAAACTGTCTGTGTAAAAGAACAATCAAAGAAAATTACACTCTAGGTGATCTGTTCGCTAAGCATTTTCTGTGGCACCTGAAAATGAATGATCATTGCAGCTATGCAACATTTTCTGTGGAAGTTAAATTCGGATATCATTTTCCAGTTATGACAGACATAAACAAATGGTTATGACAGTCATAAACAAATGGTTCTGATGTAACTTATCTAAAAAAAAAAGTGGAAAAAGAAGAGCAGCACGCATTACAATTCCTTGTCGGATTACGTAATCAACGCGAAGAAAGATTAGACAACAGCGTTCATCGCAGCAGAGTCTACGGACTTTAGCAAACCCATTACTACTCTCCAAAGCAAGGTTTCAGTCAGTATGTTCTGCCATTGTCGTTTTCCGATCTAGAGACGGCGTATCTCCTGTGTAAGTATAATCTGTAGATAACGGCACAATGTGATTCTGAACTTATGTAATAACTTTCTTGTTATCAGTTAAGCACTGAATGAAAGGAAAGATGTGACATCTGATGTCGGTACAATCATCACATAAGTAATACTTTTCGTTCCTTAAAGTGTATATACATTTTTCTGGCGGACTTTCTAGTTACAATATAAAATTACGAAGAGATGCGAAACTTTCTTTAACAGAGGTGGCAAATGTTACAAAACAGAATGCAAAAACGTAACACTACGTTATTTAAAAAACTTAGTCGACTGAAACCAGCAACAAGTTTAGTACAACATGAAAACACTTGTTTATCCCTCCCTAGTGGTAAATCTGCAAAGTAAAGCTAACATGATGCGATCGGCGTATGCATATACATTAATTTACATCGTGTCATTATAAGCCAGTTAAATGATTATTTTAATTTTGCAACTAATTTTTTAAATTCATTTCCCTTCATAATGAAGAGAGATGCCAACACAAAATAAAACGTAAGAGCTAATCTTGAAAAAGTTTTGATACCGGGCGAGCGCAAAATGATTTTGTGCCATTTAACAAATGATTGTAGGCAGACAGTTTTATTAACTCTTTGCATGACTCGTAGGCCTTTGTGGCCCATGCAAGAAGTTAAAGTTCTCGACTCTGGGGGGTCATCAAAGACCGGAGCGCCAATGCAAATAATTTTCATTTAGTTATTGAGTAGCTGGTGTAGGGGTTGCGGCCTCAGCTGTTTCAGGGTAAGCTAAAACTTAGTTTTTACTATAATACTATGAGCTATTTCGGTCCACATGTCACCCGGCTATTTTGGCATAAGCGTCACCAAATAAATTTGCACGTGTTGTGAGGGACTTTTTTTGTACTTCGTGAAGCACATCTAAAAGCTGCCCAGCGAGGAAAATACTTCTCGATGATGACTCAATTTTGGCGAACGCACTTTGGCAATGCATACTGCACCCCTGAATGATAATAACACTGATGCAAGTATGCTTCCTGAAGATGACGACGAAAATCAACAGACACCATTATGTCCTCCTGCTACAATGGCATTGTCAGATTCAGACATGGATCGCACACATGAAGACCCAAATTATTCCCAAGACTGTAGTTATCCTGAAACAGACACATCTTATGACGAAGACGAAGAGGAATCGGACGAGGAAGTAGCTACTGATAGTAATGTGGTTCACGACAAAATCTGTGTAGCTAAAAGTGGAATGGAATGGAACGTCACAGAGCCAGAATGGAGAGGGAGACCTCTCACCCACAATATTTTGAGAGGTAAGTAACCTGATCTTAATAAGTATACATTGCAGTGTTTGGGTGATGAACCTTCTGAATTGGACGGGTGGAAACAATTAGTTGATGAAGAGATAATGGAACAGATCTGTCGATTCACTTCACTAAACATGAATCAAACCACGTCACGCGTCAGTTCATCCAACGTAAGGAACTACTACGATTCAACAAAGGACGAACTGGATGCGTTTACTGGGCTATTGGTACTGACCTCAGAATACAAATCCAACAGTGAAAACTGTCTCTCTCTCTCTCTCTCTCTCTCTCTCCTTTCCGCCTGGTGTAAAGGGTGTCCTGTTTATCGAGCTGCCATTTCTTTTCCCCGCTTTGTGGCAGTTCAGTTAGATGACCCTGCTGCAAGACAGGACCATGGTGCACCAATTGCAGGAATCTATTCTAGTTCACCACCATCAAAAAACGATGCCTTAATGATTATCGATTCTATCTTGATGGTAAAAGTACCTATTCTCTTCAAAGGTGAAAAGTAACAAGGTTGAACAGTGTATCCTCTATGCACCACACTGAAGGAACTGATGGGAACGGTAAATCCGAAATCAACCGACTGTACAATGCTACCAAGGGAGGCGTTGACACGTTGGATCACAAATGTGCAATCTGGTTAGGAGAAGGAACGAACGAGAGATGGCCTCTTTCTGTATTTGGTGGATACTAAACGTTGCCATGGTAAACAGCTACATAGTTCATAAAAGTTTTTGTGGCTAACGCAATGGAACAAATGTTCAATTTTATCAATTTTATTGAGATACTTTGGATGCTTGTGGAATCACACATGAGATCAGTGCTAGCAAACCCTTCGGTGAATAATTATGCCAAATCTTGGATACGTAAAATATTAAAAATTGACATTCCTGACTCAACCATTCCGACGGATGATGAGCTGGAGAATAGAAAATACTGTCATCTTTGCCTCCAGTGCAGGAAGACAGCTAAGAAATGCGTCAACTGCCAAGAGCTTGTTTGTGCGTAGTGTTCAAGGAAAATCTGCACTTCTTGCCTTCAAATGAAAAACAAGTAGTTGGGCGAATGAGGCACATAATGATGTACACTGACCAGTCTGAAATGTATGGGGCATTGTTTTTTGTTTTCATTGTATTTTGCTATTGTGTATAAACTAGATTTTACACTGACATATTGTTACTATTCTGTATTTACTTTCGTAAAGATAATTTCTAGTTGAGTCCAACTACTAGGTGAGTCAAAATGTACTTTACAACGTTTGGAATGATTAGAAATGTATTGAGATAACTTACGGTATCGGTAGATGTGTCACTTTGTAGCAAACAGCCTCAAGTTTGATTCATGGAGTGAATCAGTACCCCACTCTGAATCTTGAGGCGCCAGTGTAGTGCACGGTTAAAATAGCTACTTTCACTGGTGTGGAGAGTGCTCGCTGTGTGTTGTGTATCTATATATGCTTGAAAACTTTTTAATTCCACAGATCCTTGAAGATTACCGCGATGAGATGGTTTATTACCAGCAAGATGGTGCACCACCTCATTTCCTCGCGAATGTTCGAAGTTTCCTCGATAATCGCTTCCCAGGTCGATGAATTGGTCGAGAAATGTCAATCGCTTGGCCACCTCCCTCACCAGACTCGACACCTCTGGTTTCTTTCTCTGGGGCATCATTAAAGACCCCTCCCCTACCAAACAATTTAGTCGACCTGAAAAATCGAATTTACGCTGTCGATGCGCAAGTTATGCTCGATTTGTTGCAACGAGTGTGGGAAGAAACTGATTACCGGTGGCATGTTTGCCGCATCACAAGTGGTACTCACATCGAAACAAAGTGACAATTGTAATTTTTACATGAAACTTGTGGTTGTTTTCTACAAAATAACACACCTTTCGTTTCGGTACGCTATTTGAATAAATTTCTATATCATTCCAAAGTTGTAAAGTCCTTTTTGACTCACCGTGTACTATGAGACTGTTAATAATCGATAATTTCGTATTAGTTTGTCTGTTATGCCGAAATGTCTTCTGATTTCCTAGTTTGACTTTCCTGATTCTGGAACACAGCAGAAAAAAAACACTTTATGTAGAATGATACAACTACGTTCAAAAAGTTCAAATGTGTGTGAATTCCTAAGGGACCAAACTGGTGAGGTCATCGGTCCCTAGACTTACACACTACTTAAACTAACTTATGCTAAGAACAACACCCACACCCGTCCCCGAGGGAAGACTCGAACTTCCGGCGGGAGGGGCCGCGCAATCCGTGACACGGCGCCTCAAAACGCGCGGCCACACCGCGCGGCACTACTACGTTCAGTATTTAATCATTGTGTATACTCACGTACCGAGTCATTTCTTGTCATATGCTATACCCACCGTAGAAATAAGGATATTACATTCAAAGAAATGAGGGTTGTTTCTCCGTGATTATTCAGGTATACGAAACTTTTTTCCAAAAAAATGGTTCAAATGGCTCTAAGCACTATGGGACTTAACATCTGAGGTCATCAATCCCCTAGACTTAGAACTACTTAAACTTAAATAACCTAAGGACATCACACACACCCATGCCCGAGGCAGGATTCGAACCTGCGACCGCAGCAGCAGGGCGGTTTCCGGACTGAAGCGCCTAGAGCCGCTCGGCCACAGCAGCCAGCAAACTTTTTTCCTCATTTTCATTATTATTCAAGCAATTGTTTAGACTTGTTTTCGCATTGTTGTGTTGAAGTGAGTTTTTAATAAAAATTTTGTAAGAGACACTGGAGATAATGTTGTTTTAGGACCATTACATTTATAGTTATATGGCTAAAAGTTAACAATATCACATTTTTGATAGCCTAGTGTAGCCGGCCACTGTGGCCGAGCGGTTCTAGGCGCTTCAGTGCGGAACCGCGCTACTGCTTCGGTTGCAGGTTCGAATCCTGCCTCGGGCATGGATGTGTGTGATGTCCTTAGGTTAGTTAGGTTTAAGTAGTTCTAAGTCTAGGGGACTGATGACCTCATATGTTAAGTCCCATAGTGCTCAGAGCCATTTGAACCATTTGAAGAGGGTCGCAACAGAATTTGCATGAGCTGGGGTGAAGGGCGAAAACGAGCCACGTGTCACCAAACACAAAAAATTTCCACGTGTCGTGCATACGCTTAAATGCGTGATGGAATGATTTGAAGTGTTGCTGCGGAGTGCTGTGTTGTGTACCGGTAGAGGCATCGGCGCCGCAAGTCGTGTGGCGTGTGATGGCCAGATGCCCGGGATGGGCCGCGAGGCACGGCCAACAGTTCCGCAGCAGGCGCCTAGGCGCTAGACCGGCAGTGCTAGCTGCTAGCTACTACGCATTCAAGGCCGGAACAGACAAAGGCAGCGCCGCCAGGTGCGCCCGGCTGAATAATGACATCTGCCCGCGCAAGGCTGACACTGAGCTCCGGCCTCCAATCGCTGCGCGTCCCTACAGTGCGCAACGCTGAGGCCGAATCTTACGTCTTTGTTATTTTTTGTTATCTACTTCCTTTCTGTTTCAACTAGGTGTCCCGAGTCTTTCCGTTACAAATCATAGTAGAGTACGATGATTCAAATTCTCATCGCCGGCCACTGTGGCCGAGCGGTTCTAGGCGCTTCAGTGCGGAACCGCGCTGCTGCTACGGTCGCAGGTTCGAATCCTGCCTCGGGTATGGATGTATTTGCTGTCCTTAGGTTAGGTGGGTTTTAAGTAGTTCTACGTCTAGGGGATTGATGACCCCAGATGTTAAGTCCCATAGTGCTTACAGCCATTTGAACCATTTCAAATTGTCCTCGGCGTTGTACGTCATACTATAAACTACACTCCTGGAAATTGAAATAAGAACACCGTGAATTCATTGTCCCAGGAAGGGGAAACTTTATTGACACATTCCTGGGGTCAGATACATCACATGATCACACTGACAGAACCACAGGCACATAGACACAGGCAACAGAGCATGCACAATGTCGGCACTAGTACACTTTCGCAGCAATGCAGGCTGCTATTCTCCCATGGAGACGATCGTAGAGATGCTGGATGTAGTCCTGTGGAACGGCTTGCCATGCCATTTCCACCTGGCGCCTCAGTTGGACCAGCGTTCGTGCTGGACGTGCAGACCGCGTGAGACGACGCTTCATCCAGTCCCAAACATGCTCAATAGGGGACAGATCCGGAGATCTTGCTGGCCAGGGTAGTTGACTTACACCTTCTAGAGCACGTTGGGTGGCACGGGATACATGCGGACGTGCATTGTCCTGTTGGAACAGCAAGTTCCCTTGCCGGTCTAGGAATGGTAGAACGATGGGTTCGATGACGGTTTGGATGTACCGTGCACTATTCAGTGTCCCCTCGACGATCACCAGTGGTGTACGGCCAGTGTAGGAGATCGCTCCCCACACCATGATGCCGGGTGTTGGCCCTGTGTGCCTCGGTCGTATGCAGTCCTGATTGTGGCGCTCACCTGCACGGCGCCAAACACGCATACGACCATCATTGGCACCAAGGCAGAAGCGACTCTCATCGCTGAAGACGACACGTCTCCATTCGTCCCTCCATTCACGCCTGTCGCGACACCACTGGGGGCGGGCTGCACGATGTTGGGGCGTGAGCGGAAGACGGCCTAACGGTGTGCGGGACCGTAGCCCAGCTTCATGGAGACGGTTGCGAATGGTCCTCGCCGATACCCCAGGAGCAACAGTGTCCCTAATTTGCTGGGAAGTGGCGGTGCGGTCCCCTGCGGCACTGCGTAGGATCCTACGGTCTTGGCGTGCATCCGTGCGTCGCTGCGGTCCGGTCCCAGGTCGACGGGCACGTGCACCTTCCGCCGACCACTGGCGACAACATCTATGTACTGTGGAGACCTCACGCCCCACGTGTTGAGCAATTCGGCGGTACGTCCACCCGGCCTCCCGCATGCCCACTATACGCCCTCGCTCAAAGTCCGTCAACTGCACATACGGTTCACGTCCACGCTGTCGCGGCATGCTACCAGTGTTAAAGACTGCGATGGAGCTCCGTATGCCACGGCAAACTGGCTGACACTGACGGCGGCGGTGCACAAATGCTGCGCAGCTAGCGCCATTCGACGGCCAACACCGCGGTTCCTGGTGTGTCCGCTGTGCCGTGCGTGTGATCATTGCTTGTACAGCCCTCTCGCAGTGTCCGGAGCAAGTATGGTGGGTCTGACACACCGGTGTCAATGTGTTCTTTTTTCCATTTCCAGGAGTGTACTTTGATTACAGAGAGAGGCGACAGATTCATGGTGTACCTCCTAACATCGTGTCGGACCTCCTCCTTCCCGGCATAGTGCAGCATCTCGACGTGGCAAGGACTCAACAAGTCGTCGGAAGTCCCCTGCAGAAATAATGAGCCACGCTGTCTCTATAGGCGTCCATAATTGCGAAAGTGTTGCCGGTGTAGGATTTTGTGCACGAACTGACTTCTACATTATGTTCTATAAACGTTCGATGGGATACATGTCGGGCGATCTGGTTGACCAAACAAGTTAGCTCGAATTGTCCAGGATGTTCTTCAAACCAGTCGCGAACAAAAATGGCCCGGTGACGTGGTGCATTGTCATCCACAAAAATTCCACCGTTGTTTGGGAACTTGAAGACCAAGGACGGCTCCAAATGGTCAATGACCAGTTCCGCTGGACCAGAGGACCCGGTCCCTTCCACGTAAACACAGCCTACACCGCTTTGGAGCCACTACCGGCTTGCATTGTTCCTTATAGACAACTTGGGTCCACAGCTTCATTGGGTCTGCGCCACATCCGAACCCACCATTAGCTCTTACCAAGTGAAATGGGGACTCACATGACCAGGGCCTAACAGACATGATCACGAGCCGATGAGAGGGGCTGCAGTCGATGTGCTGTTGGCAAACGCACTCGCGTCGCTCGTCTGCTGCCATAGCCCATTAACCCCAAATAATCCGCACTGTGCTAATGGATACTTATGTCGCACGTCCTGCATTGATTTCTGCTGTTACTTCATGTAGTCTATTAGCACTGAAAAATCTACGCAAACGTCGCTGTTCTCAGTCTTTAGGCGAAGGCCGTTGGCCACTGTATTGTCCGCGGTAAGAGATAATGATTGAAATTTGCTTTCTCGGCACACTCTTGACCTATGGATTTCGGAACATCGAATTCCCTAACGATTTCCGAAACGGAATGTCCCTTGCGTCTAGCTCTATTACCACACCGCTTTGAATGTCTGTTACTTCCCATCGAAAACTTTTTACATGGTTCACCTGAATCGAAATGATATCTCCCCCACTTCACTGCCGTTTTATATGTTGTGTACGAGGTACTACCGCCATCTGTACATGTGCATTTGGTTACCCCATGATTTTGTTACCTCAGTGTGAACTTAAAACCTACTAACTGACATGCCACCGGCCGCGGAAGCCTACGAAATAAAGTCATAGTAGAGTATTCTGAGAGAGCATTCCAGGTGGTACAAGGTCTTCAATCTGCAATGTATGTGAGCCATGTGATGTTAAAAAAATCGTGCAAGCGCGACTAGGACTCGCCCTCTAAGGATCCCTACAAACTTAATTCTGTATACAGATAATAATAATAATAATAATAATAATAATAATAATAATAATAATTCCCGTGGAGGCCCGGGAAAAGAATAGGCCTCCGGTATGTTCTGCCAGTCGTAAAAGGCGACGAAAAGAACAAACCACTAATAGGGCTAACCCCCCTTTTAGTGTGATTACTTGGTTCAGGAAAGAACTAA
Organism: Schistocerca cancellata; assembly: GCF_023864275.1. NCBI lineage: Eukaryota > Metazoa > Arthropoda > Insecta > Orthoptera > Acrididae > Schistocerca > Schistocerca cancellata. The sequence continues at coordinate 125,242,429 of NC_064628.1, forward strand.
AGAAGCCTCGGACAAGCGCCGTCATGGTCGGGGACGACGCTTGAACCCTATGCCCGCCCACAATGGTAACGACACTGCTAGCCAACTGGAAAATGATTTAAATGCAAATAGAGGTGTTTTGCAGGATATGCTTCCTGCAACCACCCTAGAAGGAAAACAAAGACAGAGGATGAGATGGTCAGATGAAGTTAATCGACACCTCATGTTCTGTTACTACCAAGCAACAAACCTAGGAACCAATACAACTGGATACAGATCACAAGTATACACAACATTTATTACCAGATACCCGGAATTAAAATTTTTAACAGAACAACGACTAGCTGATCAGATCCGTGTAATAATAAAAAATAACAGGATACCCCAGTCAGAATTAGAAAACATCAAACAACAAGTACAACAAATACTAGAACAAAATAATGTGCAATCAGAAGAAGAAGAAAATACAGTAACGCACTCAATCATCCCAGAGAAAATAAACAAAGAACAAAACGCGTCAATTAAACAATCAGAGGAAAACGACATCTTAAGACAGCCACCAGAACAAGCACAAATAGAACACGAAGTGACACACATGTTAGATATAGAAGAAAAATTTCAGCTGACATATATAGAATACAAAGACACAAATACAGACATTAGACCATTCTTGCATAGACCACCAAATAACCCACAAGTCGAAACAACAATGACAACTATCAACACAATCATACACAACAAAATAAATGAAAACACAACTATGGAAGAGTTACAACTACTGGTTTATGTAGGAGCACTCACTACACTAAATATACACACTAGGCAGAGATCAGAACCAACCAACACACAGAAGAAACCCACAAAACCAGCATGGCAACACAGGCTACAGATCAGAATAGAAAAACTGAGAAAAGACATCGGACAGCTAACACAATTTATAAGAAATGAAATATCAAACAAAAAACGAAAAAGGTTAGGTAAAATCTCACAACAGGAAGCAATAGAGCAATTAGATGAAAAGAAGCAGAAATTACAAGCATTGGCCAAACGACTTAGAATATACAAAAAAAGTGAAAATAGAAGGAAACAAAACCAAACATTCAACACAAACCAAAAGAGATTTTACCAAACAATAGATAACACACACATTACAATAGACAATCCACCAAACATAACAGACATGGAACACTTCTGGAGCAACATATGGTCAAACCCGGTACAACATAACGGGCATGCACAGTGGATACAAGCAGAAACAGACTCATACAAGATGATACCACAAATGCCTGAAGTGATAATTTTGCAACATGAAGTCACCCGAGCAATTAATTCTACGCACAATTGGAAAGCCCCTGGAAATGATAAAATAGCAAATTTCTGGCTAAAGAAGTTCACCTCAACACATTCACATCTAACTAAATTATTTAACAGTTACATTGCAGACCCATACACATTCCCTGATACACTTACACATGGAATAACCTACCTGAAACCTAAAGATCAAGCAGACACAGCAAACCCAGCTAAATATCGCCCCATAACATTCCTACCAACAATCTACAAAATATTAACTTCAATCATTACACAGAAATTAATGACACATACAACACAGAACAAAATTATAAATGAAGAACAAAAAGGCTGCTGCAAAGGAGCACAAGGATGTAAAGAGCAACTAATAATAGATACAGAGGTGACATATCAAGCTAAAACTAAACAAAGGTCACTACACTATGCATACATTGATTACCAAAAAGGTTTTGATAGTGTACCCCACTCATGGTTACTACAGATATTGGAAATATACAAAGTAGATCCTAAATTGATACAGTTCCTAAACATAGTTATGAAAAACTGGAAAACCACACTTAATATCCAAACAAACTCTAATAATATCACATCACAACCAATACAGATTAAGTGTGGAATATACGAAGGAGACTCATTAAGTCCTTTCTGGTTCTGTCTTGCTCTGAACCCACTATCCAACATGCTAAATAATACAAATTATGGATATAATATTACTGGAACATACCCACACAAAATCACACATTTGCTATACATGGATGATCTAAAACTACTGGCAGCAACCAATCAACAACTCAAACAATTACTAAAGATAACAGAAGTATTCAGCAATGATATAAATATGGCTTTTGGAACAGACAAATGTAAGAAAAATAGTATAGTCAAGGGAAAACACACTAAACAAGAAGATTACATATTGAATAACCACAGTGACTCCATAGAAGCGATGGAAAAAACAGATGCCTACAAATATCTAGGATACAGACAAAAAATAGGAATAGATAATACAAATATTAAAGAAGAACTAAAAGAAAAATATAGACAAAGACTAACAAAAATACTGAAAACAGTATTGACAGCAAGAAACAAGACAAAAGCTATAAATACTTACACTATACCAATATTGAGCTACTCATTTGGAGTAGTGAAATGGAGTAACACAGACCTAGAAGCACTCAATACACTTACACGTTCACAATGCCACAAATATAGAATACATCACATACATTCAGCAACAGAAAGATTCACATTAAGCAGAAAGGAAGGAGGAAGGGGATTCATCGATATAAAAAACCTACATTATGGACAGGTAGACAATTTAAGAAAATTCTTTCTAGAACGAGCAGAAACTAGCAAAATACACAAAGTAATCACTCATATAAATACATCGACTACACCACTGCAATTTCATAACCACTTCTACAACCCTTTAGATCACATAACATCAACAGATACGAAGAAAGTAAATTGGAAAAAGAAAACACTACATGGCAAGCACCCGTATCATCTAACACAGCCACACATTGATCAAGACGCATCCAACACATGGCTAAGAAAAGGCAATATATACAGTGAGACGGAAGGATTCATGATAGCAATACAGGATCAAACAATAAACACAAGATATTACAGCAAGCATATTATTAAAGATCCCAACACCACAACAGATAAATGCAGACTTTGCAAACAACAAATAGAAACAGTAGATCACATCACAAGTGGATGTACAATACTAGCAAATACAGAATACCTCAGAAGACATGACAATGTAGCAAAAATAATACATCAACAATTTGCCTTACAACATAAACTTATAAAACAACACGTTCCCACATACAAGTATACACCACAAAATGTACTGGAGAATGATGAATACAAATTATACTGGAACAGAACCATTATAACAGATAAAACAACACCACATGACAAACCTGACATCATACTCACCAATAAAAAGAAGAAAGTAACACAACTAATCGAAATATCCATACCCAATACAAGAAATATACAAAAGAAAACAGGAGAAAAAATTGAAAAATACATCCAACTGGCTGAGGAAGTCAAGGACATGTGGCATCAGGATAAAGTTGACATTATACCAATTATACTATCAATTACAGGAGTCATAACACACAATATCCACCAGTACATCAATGCAATACAGCTACATCCAAACTTATATATACAATTACAAAAATCCGTAATTATTGATACATGTTCAATTACCCGAAAGTTCCTAAATGCAATATAACATATACCGTACAGTTAAAAGGAAGTGACGCTTGATCAAGGTCCGCGTCACTTTCCATTTTTAACCAGACTTAATGTCTGAGAAAGTAAAGAAATAATAAAAATAATAATAATAATAATAATAATTTCGTGTCGATCAATTGTTTCCTGCAAGACTTTCTACTGGACGCCACTTTGGCGAATTGCGTGTCCCTAACCTACCCCAGTTATCCGATCGGGAAAAGGGGACGTATAGTTTAACGTGGAATCCGAACCTCTTGGTTTTTCACGCTCATGATTTTTCATGAAATCATCAGAACTCATACGCATGTAGGCAGTTAATTACAGGTGTTGATGAGTGAGTTTGCGAGTATCAAAATATGTGACGGGTGATATATATGGCAGTAACTTTCGACAACAAGTTTTTCTTCCCCCCGCCCCCCCCCCCCCCAAGGGACCATAAACCGTAGTATTTGACATAAATTTCGACTTGATGCCACTATCCGTGTTTCGTTTTTAGCAACAGAGGTACGGAACCGTAAAAACGGAAACGTTCATCTCGTCTAGTATTATATTTATTTCGTAAGGCCAATAGATACTTGTACAAATAATCATCTGTAAACATGTCGTATTATAGATTGATTATCATATGATTTTGAAGTTTAGTTAACGTATGATCAGTTTTAAGAGTAGTCAGAAACAGTTTGACATTGCATTTATGTACAGATATAAGACAAAATTATTTTCATGTATTCAGAAACCTGAAAATGATGCATTTTAGCACCGGAATTGATAGCAAATAAACCGACGCCTTTATTCATGCTGAAGGATTCATTCACATCAAAAAAAGAACACAAAAGATCCGCTCTATATCACGATGTCTATACGAAGATTTCATTCTACACAGATCAAGGAAAGCTTCGCAACACCCTGGTTGTCAGAACTCCTGAAAAAAGACGTTGACTGTGGATATTGTATCATTGACACAGTCCCTTTGACTGTTCAGAGACGTCACTAAACCGACCCAAAGCTGTAAAAAACCACGCATGAGCAGCGCCTATTAGACGGAGGGGATCCGACAGCCGATCAGTTCCAGTCGCTCCACCAGGAAGGAGGTACACGGCTCGTGTTGTCTGCAGTTCAACCATGCCTAGACGGTCAATACCGCGGTTCGATCGCCTCCGCATTGCTACTTTGTGCCAGGAAGGACTCTCAACAAGGGAAGTGTCCAGGCGTCCTGGAGTGAACCAAAGCGATGTCGTTCGTAAATGGAGGAGATACAGAGAGAAAGGAACTGTCGATCACATGCCACGCTCAGGCCGCCCTAGGGCTACCACTGCAGTGGATGACCGCTACCTACGGATTACGGCTCGGAGGAACCATGAGAACAACGCCACCGTGTTGAACAATGCTTTTCGTACAGCCACAGGACGTCCTGTAACGACTCAAACTGTGCGCAGTAGGCTGCATGATGCGCAACTTCACTCCCGACGTCCATGGCGGGGTCCAGCTTTGCAGCCACGACACCATGCAGCGTAGTACACATGGGCTCAACAACATGCCGAATGGACCGCTCAGGATTGGCATTACATTCTCTTCACCGATGAGTGTCGCATATGCCTTCAACCAGACAATCGTCGGAGACTGTTTGGAGGCAACCTAGTCAGTCTGAACGCCTTAGACACACTGTACAGCGAGTGCAGCAAGGTGCAGGTTCCCTGCTGTTTTGGGGTGGCACTATGTGGGCTCGAGATACGTCGCTGGTGGTTATGGAAGGCGCCGCAACGGCTGTGCGATACGTGAATGCCATCCTCCGACCGATAGTACGACCACATCGGCAGCATATTGGCGAGGCATTCGTCTTCATGGATGATAATTCGCGCCCCGTCGTGCACATCTTGTGAATGACTTCCTTCAGGATAACTACATCGGATGATGTGACCCACCAACCAGTCTGAGGGATCTACGCCGAATCGCCGTTGATGAGTGGGACAATCTGGACCAACAGTGCCTTGATGAACTTGTGGATAGTATGCCATGACGGATACAGGCATGCATCAATGCAAGAGGACGTGCTACTGGGAATTAGAGGTGTACAGCTGTCTGGACCACCAACTCTGAAGGTCTCGCTGTATGGTGGTACAACATGCAATGTGTGGATTTTTATGAGCAACAGAAAGGGCGGAAATGATGTTTATCACTATTCCAAATTTCTGTACAGGTTCCGGAAGTCTCGGAACCGAGGTGATGCAAAACTTTTTTTGATGTGTGTAGTTTCTGCTAGACTCATATCCGTATTCATTTGTTACTGTTTTGTTATTTAAATTCGATTAACCTGTAGCGGTTGCAAGAAAACAGGAAAATGATTTAATGTCCCGTCAACGAGGAAGTCATCAGAGACCAAACTTGGATTGGACGAAGATGATGAAATCTGTAGTGGCTTTCTCCAAGATACTATTCCAGGATTCCCCTTAACTGATGCAGGCAAATCACGGTAAACCTAAATTTTACTCGTCCCGTATGGAAATCCGGTGCTTTCAAACCTCTGTGCCTCATCGCTCGGTTCTAGCACGGTGGCGTTCGATCCGGAAATTCTGGCCTTCTTCCCAAACCATTTCGCTGCGTATCGCGAATGAGAGAGTGTGACGCTTTTGATAGTAAATGGCACATCCAGTGGAGACGATAAGCTGGCGAGCCGCCTCGACGCTCATTTGTGTAGCGTCAAGCTATGTGACAGCCCGGTTTCACTCTCTTGCTCCACCCTTTCGTCCTCACCAGCAACACAAATACTAACTATACTGAAATCCATATGCTTCAGTTACCGTCACGTACACAAGTAAGACTGCAGAAACCTAAGTCGGCGAATAAGAAAGCCATTTCTTAAATAAAAAGAAAAAAATGACTAGGCAACAATGCCTTGTGACATTTATATCTTAATAAAAGTCGGTGATCTGATATTCTATTTTAGATTCTTGTTCTACTCTCATTATAATATTTCACCATGTTAATTTATTCTATTAACGAGCATCATCGAATTGCACTTCCCAAAGCCCACGATATTTCGATACCACGCCTGTCCATTACCATCACCTGGCATGGAATGCATAATTGAATGCTAGCAGCAATTGTGTAGAGTGAGTGTCAGTGTCGAATCCTAAAATGTTTCAAATAAATATTTCGTGGGAATAGTGCGATATCCAATAAGCGTATAGTATACTGACAATACCAACGATTTTAATTTCTGCACGCTTATCCGTTATTATATGAGTGAATGTTGGCCAGAGTGAGAAGCAAATTCATCATAAAAGTTCTCCTGTAAAGTGTTACGTGTATACAATACAAGTTGAGAGGTAGAGTCATAAGCAGATTTACCAAAGTCTTTATTAGCAAGTTCAAACATATGGTAGGTTCGACAGGCAATTACATCTCTATCATTAAAACTTTCCAGTCCAGGAACACTAGACACTCCACTATCACCTCTCACTATGGCGACAGTGAACCATCCATTTCCATGTGAGAATGTGTCATTAATATCCAAACTGAAATTAAGAGAACATCCAAAAAATACAGCAGGTCCATCGACGAGGGCGTGGGCTGCAACACTCTTCACTGGAATGCGATTCTTCTTGTCCCCAGATGTTGTAGTAAGTTCAATGTTCTCTATGTTTTTGTAGACATAGACCTGCTGTATGTGACGAAAATGCTCTTTTCTGTGGCGCCTTCAAGATATATTTTCTAGCATGGGCTCGTAGTACGTATCAATTACCAGAAATTGCTAGAGCTTTACTGCAAACACAGCATAGTGTTGTACGTAAATAAGCTCCCAATTTAGAAAAAATGTACAGAAGGCAAATGTGATGTAGCCTAGCCTACTAATGACGACACGATATGTTTTCGAGGAACAATGACAATCTGGAATCTGTAGTATGGTCGCTAGATGTTCTATAGCTTTGTTCTGTTCGCGCCTAGTATTCTGATGAGATGTGATCCGAACTTTACACTTTTCAACTTAAAATTGTGTTATAGCTGGCTCAGACTCTTGCTTCGTAAGAACAGTCTTGTAAAATTTTCTCATCCGAAACGAATTACTATCGATCATATAGCTAATCCAAGAGGTCTGAGTAGGTTACTTTTTCATCAGCACTGTCATCATTAACATTACAATCATTAGCAATGTCCAACATTACTATTTCAACATCGAAGTACTTCAGAGACAACAGGTAACAATTACTATCATTATTATTGTTATTTATTATTGTTACCGCTTTATAATAAGATGTGACTTTTGTTCATTGTGAAAAAAAAACATGTCAATAAAAGAAATATGGTCCACCATGTCGAAGTTAATGCTTAAATAGACAGTCGACTTAGATGGACACATACTATCAATAACATTAGTAAACGATAAAGAACACACACTGTCGCGATAACAAGAACAGATGTGGATAGGCGGTGCGAACAATAGAAACACAAAGAACCTAACGCTCTTTACAAACGGTGCAAGATGGTTGCTGTAATAATAAGGAGGTATGAAAGACAAGAACAATATAAAAAACGATGGGGCAAGTAAGGTATCTCAGTGACAAAACAGAATTTCAGGACTTCTACTGAAGACTTGTCAGTCTACTCTATATCCATGTCAGCACAAATAGCGGATAACATTGACCAAGATCCAGTAAAAACCTTGTGGAAGTGGTTCATCTGAACAGGAAAATTATCACTCGGCAGCTTTCCGTCACACTGTTCAACTTAACTACAGAAGTTTTTCGGTGATGAGAATAACAGTAGAACATAAAGCAACGAAACAAATCATTCGTACTCAAATGAAAATGATATTCATACATCTCACGCAAAATCAAAACGAGTTTCTACAACAAATGTGTTATTTTCTGTCGAAGATGATTCTTCATTTCATTAACTGCCCAATGCATTTTTGTTCCTGGACGAACATTTAACAAACAGACAAACATCGATTATACAGCGTCGAATCGCGTCAAACAACGACTATGTGTTTCTGTGCATGACTCATAGGTCACTGGAAGGTATGACAAATAAACCTATTGGCAAGAAACGCCAGCTGTACTTCATTCAGAGTAGTTTTTCAATGACTTCCGTAATAATATTCAACAATAGCGAAATAGTAAGCTAAGACAAACGGCAGACAGTTCTCTAAGTTCGTTCGTGTACATCACGCTCTGGATTTCATGTTTTAAGTTTCTTTACCTCGTCCTTTTGAAAGAATCAGCCCGTCAAAATGTGGGTCACTAACACTGATATCTATCAACAGACTGGTTATATTATGACAGATTATTTGATTAATGCTACACTACAGGGTACAAGGCTGTTTCCTTATGTGATAAAAGAATACGACAGTCCATACACGTAAAAAGTAGCAGTTAATGACTCCTTAAGATGTTGACAGCGTATTTATTTAATCACAAGAACAAAATATACCTTTATGATGTTCTCTATATTTTTTTTGTGATAATAATGTTCCCCGGGTCAAGACGCAAACAAATTTTGTTTACTTCGGTAATTGTCCATTAATTTCGAGAACAAAAAGTAAGAAGATAGTCTGTCCACAGCATCTTCAGTCTGGAAACAAGTCCGAAAACTTGTAAAAGTTCTTTTACTGCTCAAATGATCTCGCGTATCAAAATCTCATGCTTGCTATCCACAAATTTAAAAACAAATGACAACAGATGCGTCGCTGTTGTACATTATCATATTTTCCTGGTATTGTCTGTAACCGTCTTCACTCAGAAATCCTGAAATATTGTTACGTAAAAACGAGCGAGATGAATCTGAACATTAAACACTAAGTACGAAATTAGAAGACCGAACTCTTGCGCTGGTTGAATAGCAAGAAGGTTGCTATATTTCTTTCAGCCTTGGGCGTGGCACCGTAGAGGAGGCAGGGACAACCACGCCTCGGCCTAGGCGAACACTTTTATCTATTTGTCTAGTTTAGCAGTCTGGGCGACCTCATTCCAAGCTCGTTCCTTGTTCATGGCTCACACACACGCCAGCCCGGCGACCAAGGTCACGTGCAGAAACCAAGGCAGCTGGCTCTGGTACACGCGGTTTCTCAGCACCATCAAAACGAGGCGGCGTATTCGGCGCTACATCACAGCAAACCGTTCATACTGGAACTTCACTTCTCCACATATTAATCACGAACCACAAAATCTATGTTCACGGCCAACCTCTAAAGTAGGAGGTACCCCAAGTATTAGTTTTTCGTTCCGTTTTAGCACGAGTAGTCGAGTAATGACGTTTTTATTCTGTATCTTCCATGTCACACGCCTTGCTTGCCGTCCGTCTAGGTTTGACGTTTAATTGTCAAGCGGTATGAGTCTTTTTTGGGTCACCCGTCTTTTCTTTGCAACTGTCTGCAAACTTAATAGGCAATTACCAGCACCGTGATAATATATCGCCTGTTGGTATATTTCGTGATCTCTCCAAGGCCTTCGATTGCATAGATCGTGATACTCTCTTAGACAAATTCAAGTTTTATTTAACTGATGGCTTTATACACAGCTGGTTTGAATCACACTTGACAAACAGATTGCGAAAGGTTGTACTGAATAATTCAGACAAAGTCGGAAGGATAGAAAATTTTAGTGACTAGCGTGAAATCACAAAGGGAGTCCCACAGGATTCAATTCTGGATCCACTCCTGTCCCTTAAATATGTGAATGACGTTCCATTTAACATTCAAGAAGCAAAACTGGTACTTTTTGCAGACGATACTAGTCTTACAATAAATCCCATCTGAGAGAAAGCAACAGAAGAGTTAGTAAATGGCATTTTCCAGAGAATTATTAAGTTAAGCTTATCCATTACGGATATTTTTGAACCCGTGACTGTTATTTGAATGTAAATAAGTTATGTAAAACAGCAACCAGTCACTTTTTGAATAATTATGTTTTATTCCATGAACTCGTTTTCGAACATTTTCAGGTTCATCTTCAGATGGTTTCTGGAGGTTACATCATTACTTCTAACGAATTATTAAATGTTTTCTGAAAATGGACTCTCCGTAAATTTTGAAAAACACTACATTCATTTCTGCACAACAAACAGATTCGTACCAGCAACGATATAGCACTTAAGCAGGAGTCAGTAAGCAGGGCAGAATGCTCCACATTTTTGGATATACACATCGATGAAAACTCGAACTGGAAGAAGTATATTACTGAGCTTCTCAAACAACTAAGTACACTACTATTGCTCTTCGTACAATTGTCAATCTTGGAAACAAACGTATAAACCTCCTGACATATTCTGCATATTTCCACTCAATAACGTCGTACCGAATAATTTTCTGCGGGAATTCATTATTTAGAAATAAAGTACTGATTGCACAAAAGTGAGCAGTAAGAATTAATATATGGTATTCAGCCACGGACGACATGTAGGCACCTCTTCAAGGAGCTAAGCATTTTAACTGCGCCGTCACAATATATATTCTCGCATATGAAATTCGCCATAAATAATCCACCACGATTTGAGAAGAAGAGTGATATATTTACCGACAACATGAGAGGAAAAAAGTGCTTTACAAACCATGTTAAACCTGTCTCAGAGACTAGTTCAATATGCAGCAATAAAATTTCTTGTCATTTGCCCAATAACATAAAATGTCTGAGGTGGCGAATCAAGCTTCACATCTAATTTAAAATCATTTCTTCTGGGCAACTGCTTCTATTCCACTGACAAATATCTGCTTACAAATTGGTAGCCAGTAAAAAAAATCCTTACTCGTTCCACATCATTTCGATAAAATAATTGTTATAAAATAATTGTTCAAATGGAACACGTAACTCACTAACGCAGAAAAGGCCCCTCAGAATAAAAATAACGAGTCAGCACAACAGATATGCTTACTTCATACAGAGAATTTGCGCGGAATCAGCTGATGCATCAAATGTCATGACAGTTCTATCCTTAACTTCGTACTATCCATGTCTTGTTCTTCCTTAACCTTCATATTACATGACGCTGTATTTATGAAAAACGAGTCGTCTCACCTTGTGGACTATCACATGAGAATCAAGGGTTTTTCAGTTTAAAACGATTATGTTGCTAGAAGACAGTGCTCACATTACTCCTCCCGTTCCGTACCGAACGTAATGACGTACACGAAATAACATGTGTTTTCTGCGAAGCTGACTTACGGGCAGACGGCAAGCAATATTTTTGCCGAGGGTGAAACAAAGAGGACCTTTCACCTAGCGTGGGACCAGAGACCTTGTACGAGAAATTTCGCAACTTCCTCCGCGTTACCGAGCCTAGACCAAGCCTCGCCTAGGCGCTAGATTGCACTTGCAGTGCGCTCTGTTGTGTGCAGCGCGCACTACGCCTCGCGATACGGTAATACTCGTGCCAACTGTAAAACTTGCCTCTATTCGCAACTCAGTTTCTTTTTACTTCTGCCGCTTCATCATAGTCAATACGATCAGTACACATCAATGAAGTCTATTAACAAGTGTAACTGGTAGATATATTCACACACCTCAACGTGAATCCCTATTAACGGCGTGTTCCACATACGTAATGAACTCCTCGCAGGCTGCAGCAGACTGGCATATCTTTCGTGTTATCGTCTCAGGCAATGATGAGAAAGGCACGTCTACTTGTGTCATTTCATATTTCTTCTGCGTTATGAAGCACTGCAGGTCGTGCTGTTTATTGAAAAGTATATTAACAGACTAAACAAATTTACGGCAAGAGAAGAATGGCTTCCGGCAAGTGCCACCAGACACATCGCTTTCTGCGGGCCTGGCGCGTACTGAAAAAAAAGGCGCCAAAACTCAAGTGACCTGCAAGGTAAGAGGAACTGCACTTTACGTAATTGTGACCTACATTTAGCTTCGCCACATTGATTCGTTTGCCTAACGCGAAATATATGCAGTGTTATTTGTGGAGTTTAAAATATAGCAGCTGTTATTGTTATTACTAATATCTTCTACACGAGAAGATGAATGGTGATATATACCATGGCATGTGTTTAAATGTCGGTGAAGGGCAGTTTAATTACTCAGGTGACTGCAGGAAATTTAACACAATTGTCTTCATAATTTTACTTTACAGTAACACTTGAACTAGAAACAGAGTAGCTCTGCGAGGTGGGATGGTCGTACTTTGTGCAGTCCTTGTGGTTTCGTTTTCTATCCCCAGAGTCGTCCCAAATAGTTCCGGTGCCGTCTTGCGCTAGTTATCTGCGGTCAGGGATGGCAAAACTGACCACTGCAGCAGCTGTCGCCGAGGGGGAAAAAAATCCAAGGGCGCGATAACATTTGAGTCTCGCAGGGTCAACTGGCGTTTCGATGATGGGGCACTTAAATTCGCACAATCTAATCGTACTCCTTTATTTTCCTTCTTGCCGCGGTTTTTCGTCGTTCTTCGCTTAGTCCAGCGCACAAGGTCACCAGCTCGGCTCCACAATGCGTTTTGTGTTGGCCTAGCAACTTCACTTTAAAGCTTCGTCACCGCTTATGAATTTATGCTACAAAATAGTATCGGAATAATCACTGCAACACTAACTGCAAAACCTCATTGTTTCTTCCATATGATAACACGCAAATTCTTTTATTTCTTTCTGTTCAGGTGTTGTCAAGCGCATTGAAACTCTTAATTATTGTTTGTTATACCTGTGCTTACACGCTTATAAACATATGTGAAATGAGAGTTTATATTTATCATTGTAGAAAGTTACATTTTTGATGTCTAATATTTATTCTACAACGATCATGAAGGCCACCGAAATACCTATTTTGTTTCATACAGTACTTGCAAGATGGCTGTTCAAGTAGGCGGAGCCCAGCTGTGAGAGCAGCGTGCGACGTGCAACATGATAGAGATGGAAGGGGAGGGGGGGAGGGGAGCAAAGAGTAGGGGTAAAAGAGGAGAGAGAGAGAGAGAGAGAGAGAGATAGTATGCGTGTGTGTGTGTATGTGTGTGGGAGCGAGGGGGAGAGGGGGAGAGAGCAACCCACATGGCCACGCTAAAGCTCCGATTTTGTGAACGTCACGATATCCTCTGTCAACCGCCGACTACTTGACACAGAAACCCCGCTTGCTTTGAGAAACAAACTGCTCCTCTTCTTGCCATACTGCTGGCTTGCGGCCCCTCTCGTTAGGTGACGGGACTGCGTCAAGTTCCCGACCCACATACGCTTATTCGATTCGTACATTTTGTGGGCGGATTCGTTTTGACGAAGATGTTCAGCTGCAGACAAAAACTGTGGGAAGTGCAAACGTGACAAGCGATGTCTTGACAAAGAAATAAAGAAGTTAAAAAAAACTTGATTGCACTGTAGTTTCTTAAATGTGTGCTCCTGTCGGAGATGATGTGGCTTGTCTCCTTGCTATCTCCGTAGCTCAACCAATCACTTATCAAGAACACACACACTTGCTTTTGGAATAGTTCCGGCGTCTTCCTATATGTCGATATAGCTCCTCCTCCACCACTAATTTACCTATCAGCCGTTTTTCGTTCAAGTTTGAGGTTAAATACACAGATTCGAACGAAGCATAGAAAGCTTCTTATTTATTTACTTTTATTCCACTAGTCGTCTACATCTATTACACAGGAACAAAGAACATTTTTAAAGGGAAATACCACCAATCTCAAAGCTGTCAGTCACAAAATGCGGGAAAGAAAATAATAATAATAATAATAATAATAATAAACAGTTACCGTAAGATTTTATATCATTTTACAAATTTCAATAACGGAACAGGTGTTGGTCACAGGCTGTCAACCCATCTTGTTTGAAAATGTCATACAATCCCATCTAGGGAGGCCTAGGAATAAAAACAGTTTGTCGACTCTTGAACAAAATAAATATAATAAATAAATTATATACATCTAGTTTACAAATTCACAATAAAAGATAAGGCTACATAATTCTTTTAAGGTACAATAACACAACGCAGGCTTTCACGACTAATGGTTTCTCCAGTTAAACCTTCCGTGCAGAGGCGGCGGTCGACGTATAAAGCTATTGCCATGGCGTTACGTCAGCATCTGCTGGAGACATCTTTTGAGAAAAATTGTTAACTACCGATTTATCTCCGAATGTGCAACCCACAATGCTAAATCGTCAGTGAATAGAGTTGTTCTGTATATCGACCAAAAGCTCCCAGCCGGTGCGTTTTAAATGAAGTTTTATAAGATGCGTATCAGCTGAACACTGTTCAAAGATAAGAGAACTTACAATCTGCTTTGAACTTGCATTATTACATAAACACAACTTGATCCGTTGTTATCACTAAGCAGTACAAGTAGTGTTGAAGTATTTTCGCTCCTCTCCGCTCTCTTTCACTCTCTCACCTACTCACTCAGTCAGCCAGAATTTATATTTGTGACTGTCTTTCCACAAACGTTTCATTATACATCAATTAAGCAGAAGGCAAGCCTCTTAAACTGTACTTAGAAATAAAATGTTCTCTAACTTGCTTGAAATAAGCGTTTTTCTGCACTCTCTCTCACAGTTTCTAGCTATCTAGCCATCTATCTCGTGGCGCCATGAACTGATCTTTCTCTTAACGTTCACTCGTGGCAAACGAAAAATCGCTTCAGCTTGGATCCTACAGGTAGGCGAATATACTTCGAAAGAGTTTAATACGTTCACACGTCCCCCTGAGAGAGGAGAGACAGATTCTATGGCAGTAACAACGAGGAAGAGAGAGATAGTGACAGTGAGAAAAGACAGTAGCAGTGGAAAGGAATGAATGAGAGAATAAGAGGAAGAGAGAGCAAGAGGGAGACAGTAGCAGTAGGCCAGAATTAAGGAGAGAGTGGCTGTGAGACGGGAAACAGTAACAGAGTGACACAAAGAGATAATGACAATCAGTTGGGTTGAATGGATGAGTGAGAAAGGGCAACTGAGAGTGGGTAGGTATGAGCGACTTACAGCGATGGACAGGTGGGTGTCACCGAGTTACTTACGGGATTTTGTAGGAGTGAGAGGTGAGTTGCATGTTTAAAAAAAAAAATGGTTCAAATGGCTCTAAGCACTATGGGACTTAACGTCTAAGGTCATCAGTCCCCTAGACTTAGAAGTACTTATACCTAACTAACCTAAGGACATCACACACATCCATGGCCGAGGCAGGATTCGAACCTGCGACCGTAGCAGCCGCGCGGTACCGTACTGAAGCGCCTAGAACCGCTTGGCCACCGCGGCCGGCGCCATGTTAAAAAAAGAGGAATGTGATCGCATGCTGAAATTTTTGGGAACGTCTTTAAAGGTGTCGAGGAAGGTAGAATTAGACAGATGGTACCTTACTTTTTAGTCAGTCTTCTCAAATACGAACATATTAGCACATTATGTGCTCCGGTAGGAGCATTTTTCCTCTGGTTTCCTCCTTTTACGTGCTAGTACAGGACAGTACGCTCATATTAAAAGGACTTTGTGGATCAGTAAATTTTTGATAGTTTACTTATGTGAAAGTGAAATAAAGCAAAACTAATTTTACACCTCAGACCGGACTTTACATATGCTTCAGTGTTACAAAGAGTTTCCCAGAACCCTTCTGGGTTAACTGAGACACTTTACAACATATTTCTTCGTGTTATCTCGCTTTATAAACTACGTTTTCGCATCACAGAGGATATTGCGTGCATACTTTACTTGTAATAGCAGGGTAAATTTTAATCTACTTGTCTCTGAAATGGACAAAGATAATAAGAAAATTTTCAAGGTTGTTCGAGGTCAGGATCTCAGAAATCAGCATCTCGCTTTTGGTATACAGAAACCATGTTTTTCGAGTTTTTCCATGGTGCCTCCATGAGCCCTTTATCCATAAGCCCTTTAAGGCGCACCGTAGACCACAAGGTCTGTGTCTAATATTCAAACTGTGACCCCCGTGCTGTAGGGTAGTTACAGTTAAGGCGATTCTTCTGTTGAGTATACAAATGGTCCCTAGCCCAAAGGCTCTCCAAAGCAATTGACCGTATCCTTCTATCACCAAACGAACACCAAGTACGAACCTAGGAAAAATCCCATTTTTAACCCTGGAGTTTTGGGACGTATTAGGTGGTGCATGCTTTCGCACGTGTACGGATTCGACGTTTCAGTATGAGAGTACTCAGCTATATCACTAGCTAATATAGGCCTGCTCCCTCCTGAAACAACAAAACGGAAATATCGAGTGAAATTAGTTTACCCCCTTCTTCACAATTACACTATCTCTACAGCCAAACGGTTATACAAAACTTCTCCACAACTGACAGGGATGAGACCAAAAATGCAAAGTTAACTGACCGATAGCCAGCGCATTCAAAACCGTGGCCTTCAGTGTTGCTGACGAATTCGAAGAGGGCCAATGTTCTGGAAAATTCCTACCACAGCAAGAAATTCTGCGCATTACTGATATGACCCGACCTCTGCTTAAAAAAAAGAAAAAGAAGGAAATTGTAAAATTTTAGTTGCCAGTCAGTAAATAAAGCTTGGTATTGAGCAAGCACTGAGGCAGGTCACAGCAGACCGCAGATAAGGCGGGCAAGCCAAAAACATTTCGACGCCTGACCTCGGCCGAGGCCGGCACTCGTATCGGCAAAAAAATCCGTGGGGCTCCGGCAACAGGCTCACGTCTCCGCCTTACCCAAGCATTTATGCAATGCGCGAGGCACGGGGCGGCAGTATCTGCAAAGGACGCAAAGCCGCCGGGATCTCTACTCGTGAAGCGTTGGCACAGGTCAGTGACGAGCTGCCACGGTCGTTGCCTCACGTGGAGTACCACACACTCGCTTAACGATGGGCTCAGTCTTCGTGTAACAACAAATCACTGTAACGCTTGTATCTTGTTGTGTAGGTAACCTGTTCATTCATGAAAACGCAAACTAAAATGCTATCAAACTGTTCCGACACAGACGCCAAGAGCACAAGCGTATAGGGGGTGCAAACACTGACCGAAAACGCTAATGGTCCCGTACAAACTTACACTACTGGCCATTAAAATTGCTACACCACGAAGATGACGTGTTACAGACGCGAAATTTAACCGACAGGAAGAAGATGCTGTGATATGCAAATGATTAGCTTTTCAGAGAATTTACACTAGGTTGGCGCCGTTGGCGACACCTACAACGTGCTGACATGAGGAAAGTTTCCAACCGATTTCTCATACACAAACAGCAGTTGACTAGCGTTGCCTGGTCAAACGTTGTTGTGATGCCTCATGTAAGGAAGAGAAATGCGTACCATCACGTTTCCGACTTTGATAAAGGTCGGATTGTAGCCTGTCGCGATTGCGGTTTATCGTATCGCGACATTGCTGCTCGCGTTGGTCGAGATCCAATGACTGTTAGCAGAATATGGAATCGGTGGGTTCACGAGGGTAATACGGAACGCCGTGCTGGATCCCAACGGCCTCGTATCACTAGCAGTCGAGATGACAGGCGTCTTATTAGCATGGCTGTAACGGATCGTGCAGTCACGTCTCGATCCCTGAGTCAGCATATGGGGACGTTTGCAAGACAACAACCATCTGCACGAACAGTTCGACGACGTTTGCAGCAGCCTGGACTATCAGCTCGGAGACCATGGCTGCGGTTACCCTTGACGCTGCATCCCAGACAGGAGCGCCTGCGATGGTGTGCTCGCATCCGTGTTTGGCGACATCACGGTGAACGCACATTGGAAGCGTGTATTCGTCATCGCCATACTGGCGTATCACCCGGCGTGATGGCATGGGGTGCCATTGGTTACACGTCTCGGTCACCTCTTGTTCGCATTGACGGCACTTTGAACAGTGGATGTTACATTTCAGATGTGTTACGACCCGTGGCTCTATCCCTTATTCGATCCCTGCGAAACCCTACATTTCAGCAGGATAATGCACGACCGCATGTTGCAGGTCCTGTACGGGCCTTTCTGGATACACAAAATGTTCGACTGCTGCCCTGGCCAGCACATTCTCCAGATCTCTCACCAACTGAAAACGTCTGGTCAGTGGTGGCCGAGCAACTGGCTCGTCGCAATGCGCCAGTCACTACTCTTGACGAACTGTGGTATCGTGTTGAAGCTGCATGGGCAGCTGTACCTGTACACGCCATCCAAGCTCTGTTTGACTCAATGCCCAGGCGTATCAAGGCCGTTATTACGGCCGGAGGCGGTTGTTCTGGGTGCTGATTTCCCAGGATCTATGCACCCAAATTTCGTGAAAATCTAATCACATGTCAGTTCTAGTATAGTATATTTGTCCAATGAATACCTGTTTATCATCTGCATTTCTTCTTGGTGTAGCAATTTTAATGGCCAGTAGTGTAATTATTGTTCAAATGGCTCTGAGCACTATGGGACTTAACATCTGAGGTCATCAGTCCCCTAGAACTACTAAAACCTAACAAACCTAAGGACACCACACACATCCATGCCCCAGGCAGGACTTGAACCTGCGACCGTAGCGGTCGCGCGGTTCCAGACTGTAGCGCCGAGAACCGCTCGGTCACTACGGCCGGCAGTGTAATTATGTATATACGAAATATGTGAGTAAAGTAATGAGATGTATTATCTACCTAAATTTTTATTTTTTCAAACAACAATATCGTCCCCTAAAAGTAGTTCCATTCAGCAGCTGCACACCGGCTGAGTCATTATTTCCGGACTTGGTAGCAGCACTGAAAGATTTTAACTTTCGGTCACTTTCTTTCGAATGTTCTCCAGAGTCACAAATGATGTCCTTTTAAGACATTTTTTTTTCAATTTCGGGAAAAGAAAAAAGTCACAAGGGCTCAGATCATGTGAATAGGGGGGCTGTGGAATAATGGAAATGGCTTTTGAGGTCAAAAATACCTAGATGTAAGTGGCCGTTGTTATATGGAGACTTATCATGATGCTGCATTCACTTTTCTGTGACGTCCGGTCCCACTTGATTCATCCTTTTCCTGATCGTTTCAAGGACGTCTTTGTGCACAGTATCACTGTCGTCGAAAAGTTCGGATGTTTCTTCGGTTTTTAAAGTTGAATGTGTCCTGACCGAGGTTAATCTTCAACGTGTTCTCTGCCATCCAAAAATGATTTGTGCCAGCGAAAAACTTATGTTCTTAATAAGAGATATTTCCTATAGGCCTATTTCAGCTTTTGAAAGGTCACACTTGCGGACTCCCCAAGTTTAACATAAAACTTGATAACGTTGCTCTCAATTCCATTATTCCATTTTCGTGACACGCAACAAAAACACAACGTCACTAATGGGGCTTCCAAAAATGACGTGATGGCTTCTCCGAGCTGAAACTCGGGCTGAGAAAGTGAAAGGGATGAATACACTGGTCATACAGTGTTGCTAGGTTGTTAGTTCACACACACGGCAACCTCTAATCTCGGCGATTTTTGTCTGTTATCGACATTGATGCTGGCAAGATAACGGTCCTGGGAATTCCAAGACTTTCTGAATGTTTTAATTTTAAGTTTGAAGGCGAATAACATCAATCCAAAAAAATATTTACCTCTTGTTATGTAATTACAAATCAACAGTTTCCGGATTTTTTTTTCCTTTACGCGAACCGTTAAACCCTGCCTTTCGCCAAATTTCGTGATTCCAGGTCAACGGTAAATACACTATATGTTTTGATGAGAGTGTTTGCGAGAATCAAAATTTGTGACATAAATAGCGGCATCTTTTAGGTTGCATTGATTTAGAAGCTTACATTTACTAGTCTGTCAAGGAACTGTGGAGTTTAGTATGATAACAGATGACTAAAAACATTTTTTTCGTGTGATATAATTTCAAATTAACACTTTTCGGAGTTTTTCCTTTACAAATACTGTAAAACCTTGCTCTCTGCCATATTTCACGATCCTAGCTCGAAGTGACGTATTCGTAGGTTTCGATGAGTGAGTTTGCGAGTATCAAAACATGTGAGATAAATGACCGTGTCTTTTGATTGTATTTACACGGAAGCTTACATTTATTACACAGCCAAGTGACACTTGACCTTAGCATGTGACTTAAATTTCAGCTTGATAAGTCTACCCCCTTCTGAGAGAGACACAAATGACAAAACAATTTTTTTTTTTCACGTGATATGGTTATAAATTCACAATTTTCGGATTCTTCTCTTTACTTGTACTGTGGAATATTGCTTCTTGCCAAATTTCATGATTCTAGGGCAACGATAAGTACCCTGCAGGTTTTGATGAGTTAGTTTTCATCAAAATATGCGACATAAAAATGGCAGTACCTTTTGACTGCCTTGACGTAGAACTTTAA
The DNA here is from genome assembly GCF_023864275.1 of Schistocerca cancellata. Classification (NCBI taxonomy): domain Eukaryota; kingdom Metazoa; phylum Arthropoda; class Insecta; order Orthoptera; family Acrididae; genus Schistocerca; species Schistocerca cancellata. Next base: position 125,263,170 of record NC_064628.1, read on the forward strand.
TTTATTGCATCGCCAAGGAGCCATGGACCTTACTCTGTGACATAAATTTCAACTTGATACGTTTACTCGTTCCTGAGGAAAAGCGTTTCTAACAGCCAGTCAGGCAGACAGACTGACGGACGTACATCAAAGTGATCCTAAAAGGGTCTCGTTTTTATCGACTGAGATACGGAATCCTAGAAACAAGATAGAAAGAAACAGGGTTTAATCGGGAGAGGTACTCCTGGTGTTCTTATCTTCCGCCTGCAAGAAGCTGCGTTTCTCTCGGCGTGAGTCTATAAATGTACGCTGTTGTCACGGTGCATTTCGCCCATGTAGTATAAGAAAGAAATTCTGCTCCACATAAGGCTATCGATAATATGATTTACGTGGCAACAGTGGGCTTGCAGTACATATCTGGCTGGCACCTACAGAAATCTCTCATGTTCAACAGCGGAGTTCTTGCCGCTACTTTGCTGTGGTGCTGTAAGATCTCGAGGGTCGGTAGACGGCTGCACAAGCATCTATGCGATTTGACCGAAAACTTCCGATTTTTGCCGATTTCTGCCGACTGAGGGCAGGGGCAAAGCTGAGTTAGACTGCTTCGAAGTAGTAATAGACTTAAAAATGAAATGGAAAGCGGATAACACACACATCATATAATTTCATCTGACTTCAGTTACTTACCAGGAAAAGCCTTAAACGAAAGCTCTGCGTCGTATCCTGAAAAATGTGCAGCTTATTTTTGTGCCAAATTTAGCAGTCATATCGATACAACGGGTTAGCAAATAGCTGCTTTCGAGTTCCAAGTGAAACGGCTGATGACCATTTACGCGGCTTCGAGTTTGAACATTTCTTCAAAGTATCTCTCAAGAGATGTTTCTCCTAACACTGAAACTTCTGTAAGTATGTGTGAGACAACGTCAATGACTAGCATATTGGGAATGCATTTTCAATGAATTAGAGACAACAAAAAACTTCTTAAAGTCGACTATGGGTGAAAGCAGACTCTCAGATTTAGCTGTATTGGCGACAGAACACGACACACCTACTGTGCTTCACTCCAGTGACATAATCACTGTGTTAACTTCGCTCAATGCAAATAAATGTAAAGTAAAACTACAACAAAAACACAATTTCTTGAACGGAATTTTTTTCAACCTCTTTATTATAGCGGCTTTTTCTTTTATTTCAGATCACCAATTTTATTCATTACTAATTGTGCACTTTATTATGCATAATACTAAAAGCGATGTACAGTAGCCACCATAAACAACAAGATACAGATTTTGTTTTACTTTCGCGTTTTTTGGGAAGTTTAAACAACTTGCAGTTTATTTGACACAGTGATACATTTCATTTCTTGTGCGCAATACTGCATATCAATGTAATCCATTTAGTAACGATTTTCGATACAGCTTAATTTTTATCAAATATATTGAGAAGATTATAAAATTTGCTGCATCTATCGAGAAAAAATTGCAGGAGAGTATTACAGGGTGACGAGGAGCGGGGGGGGGGGGGGGAGGCAGGGGGGCGCGGAAGGCGGCAATAGGCATTACTGCTAGGAGCGCAGGATCAGCTCTGTTGTTTTACTCTAATCTTGATTTGCAAGGATGTGTACGAGTATTCCAATGTAAAAACTGAGTAACTCTTATCTTATGGTAATTCTCTCTCTCTCTCTCTCTCTCTCTCTCTCTCTCATACACGCACGCACACACGCACACACACACACACACACACACACACACACACACACACATACACACTTCGCGTTCCAGTAAGGTGGCATGTGTGAGCAAAAATCCAAGGGACTTCCGGTAGATGTGCTTAGTTTCTCTACTCATAGTTAAACAATAAATCCAACAGGGTTAGTCAAAACGTAAAGGTAAATTTTAAATCTTTCCGTTGGGGGCGGGGAGGGCAACATTACAAGTAACATCGTTTTTCTAAACTATCACCTTCAACCTCTCTGTCCATCTCATGACAGGTTTCCTTATTCCGTCATGGGAGAAGTTTTGTGGCACCGTGCCCCAGCCAGTATGGCACCGCCTACACACTCATTTTCTGAAGAAAACTTGGATTCACGAAGGTGCTCCTTCATCGGACCTTGGAGTTTGGAAAGGACTGTAGCCTACGGTGGGTATTCCAACAGTTCAGAACGAAGAATCTGATTGAACTGGGTTGTTTTCCCAGCTGTATGAGGACAGGCGTTATCCCGGAGCAAAATCACACCTTTTGGAAACTTCCCTCACCTCTTCGCATTGATTTTGGCTTTCAGTTCTCTCCTTGACACACAGTAACCACCACTATTCACTGTTTGGACTTCCGGAGCATAACGAATCAAAACTGTGCCCTTCATATCCTAAAACACTCTCGTCATCAACTTTTCTGCAAAAGTTTGCCTTTTGAACTTTTTATCTATAATATCTGTAATTTATCTGTAATGACTGGGTCCGCAGCTCGTGGTCGTGCGGTAGCGTTCTCGCTTCCCGCGCCCGGGTTTCCGGGTTCGATTCCCGGCGGGGTCAGGGATTTTCTCTGCCTCGTGATGACTGGGTGTTGTGTGATGTCCTTAGGTTAGTTAGGTTTAAGTTCTAGGGGACTGATGACCATAAATCTTAAGTCCCATAGTGCTCAGAACCATTTGAACCATTTTTTGTAATGATTGGTGTTTTCCGCCTCATACTCGTGTGTTTTTCTTAGCAGTGGACATGTGTTTCACTGACAGTTACTACACGATTGAGAAAGCCTTCTCCTGCCTCTTTAACACGCTTTAAATGTGATTTCGACCTTTCCATGCTTTCCTCTCCGTGTTCATCAATTGACGTGGGAGCCAGCGACCAGAAACTTTGCAGTAGTTAGAGATTCACAAACGATTGCAAATACTGAAACGTGGCAAATGTTCAACTCATCCGCAATATTATGAGTTCTCCTTCGCTCAACTCTCTCGATAATTCTGTCCGTTTTCGAAGGGGATGGCCTACCTGAACGCTCTTCGAAGCAGACAAATGCACGTCCATATTAAAAACGATTTTTCCTGTCTAAGTTCTTCATACATGTAGGTTGCAGTAGGTACTGGGAGATGAAGACGCTTGTAGAGTAGCATGGAGAGCTGCATCAAACCAGTATCAGGACTGCAAACCACAACAACAACAACAACAAGTTCTTCATTTACTCATAGAGCTACCCCCACATTGTTGTTGCCGTCTGCGAATAATCTCCTCTGATTTAGTCCCTTCAGAATACAGAAAACAAATCACTCCCCTCATTTCTTCTTTGGGACATACGGAGAACGGAGCACTCATAAAAATGCTATGAAATCACTACGAATAGAATTATTCACTGAAATAGCACGGCTAACGCACAAGGACAATAATGATATTAAGACATGTCATTGTTGAGTTACAGTTGTCAAATCCATGTGGCTGAAAAATTTTGCCTTGCCCTCTAATTAATTTATACGCAATGTAAAATTATGTCGTCGGCAATTTTTTGCTTGCAGGAAGTGGCATCTCACCACCGACAACACGCAGAAAGCAGTGCACCACCTGCGAGAATCGGATACATTTGGTAACTATAGGGTAAATCTATTTCAGTGGTATGAATGCCTTGCTGCCGACGTAGCTTCCATTCCTCTCTAGTTTACTTCCTTGTGGTCGCATCACTGTCTGTTACATTTAACTAGTAGAAACAGAAAACGGAACACTTACCACTGAAGTCATACAATAAACCTTTCGTTATTGCATTTCAGAGGAACAGGTTGTCCGTCGTTTCTCTGCGTTACTCCTGACCCAGTATACAATATTTTATTTGTCAAGTGAGCAATATACTATTTCGATACAGTTGAGTGGGAATTCCACACCAGGACGTAGGCTAGTTATACGCTGTTGAAATTCCCGCTGCCATGTGGAATGTAGAGGACACAGCACCAATTAGCCCGTGACCTGGGTGAGCGTATAATGGAGGGAATAAACACTGCGACCAGTTATCGTTCCTCTACATCACTTTTCACTATATCAACGGTACGATATATTTTGTAGATACCGGTTTCGTACCTGAACTCACATTCACTGGGCGGCGTACGTACATTTATTAAGTAAATTACATACTGATTCTCAAACAGAAAAGTGCCCTTCGAGTGAAATAATACGAAAAGCTGTACGTATTGAATAACATCATTGTAACTCAAAATATACCGTCTTTCATTCCTTACTTCGAATTATCATAGAGACATTACGTATGGCATGCATTCCTTGCTCTAATGACCTCTTTCATCGACGGTACAGTAAATCTCAAAACATGGGCAAAATGTAGTCATATCATTATTCAAGACGATGATAAGCCACGTATCGATGGCACGAACTGTAGGTTCACTAGATCAAGCGCGTTAAGTCGCGACCAAACCAGGAGTGTGGATATACTTTTCCCAATACTTTTAAAACGGCGACGTGTAGGTCAAAGAACGATTCAAACTGCAGGAAAATGGTGTTGATAGCTAATTATTTATTATGCAGAAACTTCATCGGCTCTGAAAGCCGCTTTTAATTTAATCACTATGAACATTATCACAAGGGTAGACGCTGGTGATTACATAAATGAAGCGCTATTGCAACAATGGCTGTGAGCACTATGAGACTTAAAATCTGAGGTCATCAGTCGCCTAGAACTTAGAACTACTTAAACCTAACTAACCTAAGGACGTCACATATATCCATGCCCGAGGCAGGATTCGAACCTGCGACCGTAGCGGTCGCGCGGTTGCAGACTGAAGCGCCTAGAACCGCTCGGCCACAGCGGCCGGGCAGCGCTACTGTAACTGTGAGCAATGTTCCTAGACAATAGCAACCGCTGTTACTCTGCCATCCTGTAATAAAATAAATAATCAATAACTTACCTATAACAGTAAGTCACTAACGAGGGAGGCTTGCAATGGTTAAACGAAGCTCGGGTATTCTAAGTGAGTTGGGTTCAAACTGAAGTACGAACAATCTAATATAGTTTGACGGTATTTTTTTCTGAAACAAATCAGTTATATGTCCGGTTGGTTCTTTCAACAATATAGAAGCCCATTTTATTGTTGTCCAAGTGACTTTCAGGTACTAAACTTCCACAGTTAAAGAAACCGTTCCAGCCAGGACAGTGACTAGAACGCGTGACCCACATTTAAGAGAAATGGATTTCAGATAAACGTCGAGACAGCTGTATTTACATTTTCCTCAATCTCTTCAGGCCAAAGTTTGGATGGTACTGAACGAAGACCACGGACTCTTATCGATCTCAGTGGTATGTCTATGATAAGATCGACGGTGACCGTACGTTAAACTTTATTGTTACTAAATCAGTGATTTGACGGATCTGGCTGGTGGCAATGTTTTTCTCTTTCGTTCAAACAATTCATTAAACACTGAAAAGAAATATAGAAAGCTGTTAAATAAATATGATGAATGTGCGCGGGGATCTTTCTCCCGTCGTTGTACGAGGGCGTGTCCTGGTCAATGTCCCTTTATCCTAAGATGAAAGGGAAAGTTTATCGGAAAAGTGTTTGAAGCTTTTCTCTCGGAACCATTACGATAACTTGTCACACTGATTGATTTGAGGTAGGAAGGAAGAAAGAAAGACAAAAAGAAACGTCAAATCATAACTTAGCGGATAGTTTTTGCTGCATAAAGAGCCTGTTCGCGGTTATCTACGAGATATAGTTTTCCATTAAAAATTGTAATATTGTCAGAATTATGTCATCATCCTGCAAAAAGATCAGCCTGGTTCAAATACTGGCAGCTTAGTGTTCATGTCAAGAAGTATAGAGAAGTACCCTCATGGACATCCTCAGAAATTTATCCAGTATGGGGGTGGAGTGCGGTGGAATGGGTGGGGGCTGGAGACGGGGGAAAGACTCTAAAATTGCCGTTTTTTGTGTACATAAGTTGATAAGTTTCGAGATGTATCATGGAGCAAGTACTAAATTTTGTAAGTGATACAAAAACTCATTACACTGTTTCCCAAGAACTGGTGGTTTCCCAAGAACTCAGTTCTAGAAGGTTATGAGAATTTTGTAATGAATAAAAACTCTCTTCTGCAGTTTCCATGAGGGATGGGGAGGGGGTAGTAGATGCTCTTGCTCCCCTTGCGAACGTCTGTGTGTTTAGAAAGGTAAGAATGAACCAGCCTTCAACGTAATGAGCTGCCACTGGAGTCGCTTATATTGTGTATTAAAGCTACTGTGATGTGATACGGAACGATTATATAGATTCAGTTGTAAGTAAAGCAAACTGCAGGTATCGATTAATTGGTAGGATACTGGGGAATAGTAGCTCGATTAGAAACGAAACTGATCATAAAACACGTGTATGAGCTACCTATCCATGTATCCATAAGTGTTATAAAAACAGATGAACGTGTGTATATCTGTTCTACATATCTTCTTAAATCAATGGATCAATTTCAACCACACTTGGTACACATATCACTTACTGTTGGAAGATAGTCGCTCTGAGAGTAAGAACCACCTACATATCAAAGTGGTGGGGGTAGTGTTGAAAACGATGTGTAGCTCCAGACGCACGAATTCCCAGACTTCTTTCATCCATTGTTTCAGAATGAGAACACTTGTAACAAACACTTGTAACAAACTTTACACATAATTTCAAAAAATTACCAAACTTTTTCTCGGTGACAACCTTCACAAAATTAAAGGAAGAACGTTTATCATTAGTACGTTTTTGCTTTTCAGGGAGAGTAAAACTGAGGCATCAGGCGTGACATTTTACTTTTTTATTTCTTCACTACTAACTGTATTCATGACATATTTAACAGATAGTATCCACATACCCCGCTGAGTGTACCTACAAAATTATTGTACGAGACAGTTCAGGAAATATAACGCCACAGACACTGAAATGCGTGAAAAATTGCCGCATCATGCATGACGTTTCAATTTATTACTTCTTTGCTACTAACTCTATTCACAACACATTCCGCAGACAAAATTATACCATTCTACAGCACATGGTTGAGGAGATATGGCATCATAAACATTGAGTTGCGTGAAAACGAAACTACAGAGCTAAGTTTCCTAGAGATACAGGTGAAATATGTATTCAAATAAGTGTGAAGTATCTTAAACGCATGTTGAACATATGTGGCATATCTGGATGAAAAATTACACCAAAGCCCCTGAATCGATTTCAAGCAAACTTGGTACACATTTTACTTACTTTCTGGAAAGAAATGCTGGAGGCAGGGGGGGGGGGGGGGTAACAACGAGGAACCGCCTATTGCGATGGGGGGTGATGATGTAGAGAGGGGATGGCTGGAGGAAGCGATGGACAAGCAGAGAGGGGGAAGCAGGAGATGGGCACAGAAAATAGGGGAGGAAGAGATGGACAGAGAGAGAGGGAAGGAAGAGAGGGACTGAAAGAGGGGGGGGGGGAGAAGATGGACAGAGAGAGGGGAGGACAAAGAGATGGGGAAGACGAACCAGGCATAGAGAATAGGAAGTGTACAGAGAGAGGGAGAACGAAATGAACAGAGAGATGGAGAGGAGGAAGAAGAGGATGTGGATGGAGAGAGGGAAGGAGGAGATGGACTAAGAAGGGGAGGGGGAGAGAGAGGGGGGGAAAAGGAGATGGACACAGAAAAGGGAGGAGGAAATGGAGAGAAGGGGAAGGAGCAGATAACGAAGGAGAGAGGAGCAACTGGACACAGAGAGTGGGGAGGAGCAGGTGGATGGAGGGGGGATGGGCTGGAGGAGGTGGAGAGAGGGATGGGGGAGAAAGAAATAGACCGGTAGGGAACAGGGCAGAGGAGACGGACAAAGACAGGGAGAAGGAGGAGAAAGGCGGACATGATGAGGCAAGAAAGACCTCACAGACAGACACTGACCTCTAAACAGAACAGAAAGAAGCAGTAACAGTTCATATAATGAAAAGTACTCCTTGCCATTCAGTTCTCAGCGATTTGCAGGACATAGTGGCAGTAAGTTTAGAACGTCGATGTCATTAGTGACAGGTGGCTAGTTCAGTTAAACTAGGATGTGATAGCGAATTGGTCATCGGTTCAAGAAAACATTCTATCATTCTTCGAAATTGATTTAGGGGAACGACAGGAATGTTGCTTTCGAAAGCATGCCATGGCGCAGTGAAAGACTGTAAGAAGCACAAAAAATGGCTCAAATGGGTCTGAGCACTATGGGACTTAACTTCTGAGGTCATCAGTCCCCTAGAACTTAGACCTACGTAAACCTAACTAACCTAAAGAAACCACACACATCCATGCCCGAGGCAGGATTCGAACCTGCGACCGTAGCGGTCGCGCGGTTCCTGACTGTAGCGCCTAGAACCGCTCGGCCACCCCGGCCGGCTGTAAGAAGCACAGATCATCCCTGTTTCCCAGAAGGGTCGTCAGACTGAGGTATGTAACTGTAGGCCTATATCGATTAATTCAATCTGCTGTTCAGTTATGTGAACGTATTTTATGGCCACGCATTATGACCTTTTTGGAGAATAATTCAATCTATGTCGGATGGGTAAAAAATTTTAGTGACTGGGGAGAAAGCAGAAAAGGGAGTTCCACAGGTTTCAGTTTTGTGTCCACGCCTATTAATCATACACGTGTGTGACGTTCCACATAATATTCATCAAGCAGAGTCGGCACTTTTCGCAGACGGTACTAGTGTTATCATAAATCGCTTTAGAGAGAGAAAAAAAAAACAGAAGAAATGGTAAATCATATTTACGAAAGAGTTTTAAAAGTGGTTTCTGAAAATGGAGTCTTCCTAAATTAAAAAAAAAAAAACTCACACACTTTATTCATTTCTGTATAGTAAACAGAGTCATACCAACAATTGATGTAGCGTATGAGCAGAACTCCAAATATTTGGGGGTGCATACTGATATGAACTTGAACTGAGCTTCTCAAATAATTAAGTTCAGCTGGTTTTGCTCTTTGTATAACTGCTAATCCTGGAAACAAACGAATCAGACTCCCGACATATTTTGCGTATTTTCACTCAGTAAAGTTTTATGGGATAATTTTCTGCAGTACGCACCACTTAGAAGTATATGCTGATTGCACAAAAGCGAGCAGAAAGAATAATATGTGGTTTTCATCCACAACGATATGTACTAGTGCGTACCTCTTCAAGGAGCTGGGCATTTTAACTGCACCGTCATAATACAGATATTCGATAGTAAATTCGTCACAAATAATCCACCACAATTTGAGAAGAACAGTGATGTCCATATCCACAGCACTAGAGGGAGAAATGAACTGAACCCAGTATTAAAGCTGTCAGTGACTGGGTCAGCAGTCCACTACGCAACAACAAAAACCTTTGATCATTTGCCCAATAACATAATATGTCTTACTTTAAACTCATTTCTTCTGGACAATTCCTATTCCATTGTCAAATTTCTACATAAAAACTGGTAGCTAGAAAAAACATTTTTAAGTGTACCTGCTTGAATAAGACTAAAATAATAACGTGTTTATTAATGTTCTTAATGTTAACACTAATCATGTATACATATCCTGTAAACTGACTCGTCCCACACCATTTCGATAAAAGACTCGTTCAAATGATCTATGGAACATGTAACTTACTAACTAACGGAAACCTATTGAGTAAAAATCAGAATGGATTCTACTAACAGAGGTCTTGTGGAACAGTGCTCCCTCTCCCCGTCTGTAAGATGCGCCATAGACGAACGTTCTCGTATTGCTGGGATTGATTTCCGGAAGACATTCAGTACCGTTCCGCACTAGCGTTACGTGAACAAAATACGAGCTTACCGAGTATCGGACCTGATTTCTGACTAAATTCAGGGCTTCTTAGTAGGTAGAACTCAGTAATTTACACGTAATAGGATGATATCAACAGATGTAAAATTATTTCAGAAGTACCCCCAGGGAGTAAAATATGATCGTTACTATCTACAGTATATGTAAATGATGTAGTGGATAATACTGGAGGAGGAAGACTGCATCGCCACAAGAATGTGGAGAATGCAGGTAGACCTGCAGATGCCCCACTATTGGTGCTGGTGTTCGTAGTTGACACTGATCGAAAAATAACGTATTTCGCATAAATAGGCGAAGAGATCCATTGCCGTTCGATTACGCTTTCGGCGGTAAATCACTGGGAAGAGAGACACCGTGAAATACCTAAGAGTAACCAGTCAAGGATGAAGTCAAGTAGGCCGGCCGGAGTGGCCGAGCGGTTCTAGGCGCTACAGTCTGGGACCGCGCGACCGCTACGGTCGCAGGTTCGAATCCTGCCTCGGGCATGGAAGTGTGTGATGTCCTTAGGTTAGTTAGGTTTAAGTAGTTCTAAGTTCTAGGGGACTTATGACCTCAGAAGTTAAGTCACATAGTGCTCAGAGCCATTTGAACCATTTGAAGTCAAGTAGAATGATTATGTAAATTTAGTTGTAAGAACAGCAGATGCCAAGATGAGATTCATTGGAAGAACCTTAACGAAATGTAACGAATCCACGAAAGAACTGGCGTACAAAACACTCGATCAAAGCATTCTGGAGTAATATCCGCCGGTGTGGAACGCTGATGAGATCCAATGAGCAGAAGAGATACAAAAGATCCAACGAAGAGCAGCGCTTTTGATCCTGGGATCGTTTGGTAAGCAGGAGAGCGTTCTTTATCTACAATTACGTTCGTCATCCGCAAACAGCTATACAGTGTACAGTGGAGAGTACTTTGTACCACTGCTAAGCATTCGCTTCCCTCTTCCAATCTCAAATGGAACGAGGAAAATACGACTACCTATATGCTTACGCAGGCGCACTCATTTCTCTTATTTTGTCTTCGCCCTACTTACGCGAGATGAACGTTGGTGGCAGTAGGATCGTTCTGCAGTCTGTCGCACATACTGTTCTCTAAACTTCGTTAGTACTGCTTCGCGAAAACAACATCTTCTTTCCTACCTAGAGGGATTCCCATTTGGGTTCACGGAGTATTTTCTTAATAATGGCGAGTTGAGCTAGCCTGTCGGTAACAAATCTCACAGCACGTCCTTGCAATTATTACTGTTCGCGCAATCCAAGGAGACACTCCGTGCGGTGGCTGATGGTACCAACCGTAGGAAAACGCCTTCACGGTCGCTCCCATCAGTCACGGCGCCGAGTGTTAGTTTGGATTACGCAAGTAATACATTGTCCAGTCACAATGTGATCACTGCCTATGTTTGACGTCAACGTTCAGTAACAACTAACAGACAACAGGTGGCAGCATTAGCAGTGGTGGGTATATAAAGTGTGTCGGGAGGACCCACGAACAGTGCAGTCGTTGTCGTAATGCGGAAACAGGGCGATTTACTGACGTCCAAAAGAGTACAATCATTGGCTCTCGGGCCAAAGACGAGACGATTTCCGAAACGGATAAGCTTGTAAATTGTTCATCGGCGTCAAAGGCTGGAATTTGCACGCCATTACCGCAACATGACGCCCACTGAGTGGCGACTGGTGGCCTTTTCAGATGAATCACGTTTTATGCTCCGTCACACAGAAGTCCATTGGCGCGTACAGAGCGAAAAGTCTGAAAGCAGAGGAGGGAGCGTTATGGTCGGGGGAACGTTTTCGTGGCATTCCCTGAGTGATCTCGTCATTCTGGAAAGCACAGTGGATCAACAAAAGTATGCATTTATTCTTCGGGACTACGTTCACCCCCTACGTGCAGCTTATTTCTCCTCCGCACGATGGCATCTACCAGCAGGACAAATTCACCCTGACACACAGCTCACGGTGCACATGCGTGTTTAGAATAGCACCAGGATGAGTTTACCGTAGTCCCCTGGTCACCAAAATCCCCGGATTCGAACCCAATCGCGAACCTGTAGGACCACCTCGATCGAGCTGATCGGCACCATGGTTCTTCAACCGAGAAACCTATCGCAGCTGGTGACGGCACAGGAGTCAGCATGGCTCCTAATCTCTGTCGGGCCTTCTAGAGGTTCTAGACTCTGTTCCTGCAAGTCTTTCAGAGGTCCGCGTTTCAAAAGGTCAGACAGATGGTCACACTAATGTGATTCGATAGTGTATGTGTCTTCTCTTAATCCGACCTATTGGTGATCCCAAACATTCGAGCAGCACTCAAGAATCGGTTGGACAATGTCCTGTAAGCGGTCTCCTTTACAGATGAGCTGCACTGTGCTAGATTCCTCACAATAAACCAAATCTGACTATTCACCTTTCCCACAGTTGACCTTAAGTGCTCCTTCCATTCCAAGCCGCTGTGCAACGTCACGCCTACCAAGCGAATGGGTGGAGAGGGGGGGGCAGGGGAGGGGGAGACGATAGCGTTGCCAGAGGTACGCTGCGGCACACCCTGTAGGGTGAGTTGCAGAGTACGATGTAAAGTTTGAGCGGCTGAGGAGAAAGGAACTAACTGGAGGAATTGCACAGGAGATCTCGCAGATTTAGATTCGGTTCGTTACGAAGAGCCGCAAGCGTGCTGCGAGGCGAGGACGGAGCGCAGTGAGTTGCGACGTGGGGCGCCTTGAGGCCAGGTGGTGCAGGGCTGGCGCGCAGGTGATGCTGCTGGCCCGGCTTACCTCCGCGCGCTGCAGACAGCCCTTCGCCGCGCTGCGAACCGCCAGCCGATCGCCGTTCAACTGTCTGCGACGTCTCCGTCGCCGCCGCCGCCGCCGCCGCTGCCGCCTTGGCGAGCCGCGCCAGCCCCCGGCCGCTAGTCTACCCCGGTTTCGATTACCGATGCCTGCCAGCACTCAGTACCCCGACGCTCTTCCCGTACATTCCACAGAGCCCAGCTGAGGGCAGACTCGAGCCGAGAGGTGCTTCATTATTTCTAGTCCCGCGGTTTTCCGAGTTCCCGCGCCCTGTATGCCTCTTCCCTCTGCCAGTACATGCTCCACACGGAGCAAGCACGGACAGCCTTTGGTGATCAGCGAGCCTGATTCACATACTCATATAAGCTCGCGGACCTCTTCGTCACGTGACGCATAAAGTCAAAACTATAACGCCCGTGACGTTAACGTTTATGAACTGATGCAACAATACAGTGGCACCCCATTCCCTATACGCCACGCCAACAAATTATACCTCGAAACACGAAATTTTGAGAGTTACTTCATTTTATATTCACCCCATTTTTACATTTATTTACGCATCGTGAATATTTTTTACAGTAACTGCCTTAGAAACTTCCAGCAAAAAATTCTGCAATGCTGTTGGTAATCCTAAAATGTCTTCATGGAGAAATAAACGCCTATAAAAGCAACTGGTGTAGCTAATTCATTATAATTCTGCATTTGCAGTTACAAATGTTAATACGAGAAACAAAAGGAAAACAAAATAGGGCAATGGGATACGCAATCCCAATTGACAAGCAGTTAGTACTAACTTCGCGATTTTCGGCCATAGGCACGTCAGTCAAGTGTTTGAAATTGATTGTTTAAATATACATATAGGTATTAGCAATCACTTTTTACATGTTTGTCCAAAAATACTTTTGATGACTGATCCCTTAGGCATGGGTTGTTTCTTTAACATTGCGTGAATCAAGGGCTCAGAATGGAAACGTGTTTTTCTCTCTTGTTCAAATCTAGCGGCGGCGAAATAGCATCGCGCATGTGCCGAGTAATTTATTTATTTATTTATCGTATGGAAATACATATCCAAAGATTAGAAAACTACTACATTTCAACATTTAAACACAGCTCTCCAGCATAAAATAACACAAATTAGAACAGCTATATATGGATATCAAGGTCTTTTACGTATTTTATCTCATCATTTGTCGCTGTCAGGAGATCTTCGAAAGGACCCTTGTAGGCACATATGGGACACGCTGAGACATCAGCAACTGTCTGTTATTCCGCACTACAGTCACAAGATGGTGATGAAAATTTTCTCCAGTTGCAGAGAGCATCTGCACATCTTCCATGGCCCGTTCAGATGCATTCCAGGATGGTCGAAACTGCCCGAGACTGTTGTAATCCAGGGGGTTTCTCCGGATGCCAGCAGTTTCAGGCGTTGTGGTAGACAGTTTTCTTTCTAGCAGCGTTGTTTCTAGCGCCCACGGGAAACACGGGCCTCGCAACGAACTTGTGACGTCACACTAGCCGTTTTGTCAGCCATGCATCGCGAATGTCTCTGGAGGACCGAAGCGTTCCTAAAGATTGGACACAAGCGCAAGTCACTCCCGTTTTCGAGAAAGGTCGTCGAACAGGCACATAGAACAATAGGCCTGTAGGGTAAGGTTGCTATCAATGGACAGGGTCGCTTTCCCTACGGACACTGGCAATAAGCGCATTTTGGCTGTCATTGAGTGTACCTCGTGTTGCCAAAGATTGGTGAAAATAAAGAGACACCAAAATTCAGCAGTTTTCGAGAAAATACTGGTCAAAATTTCGACGCGACTTCATCAGTCCATTCGAGCAAGCGAGTTGATAGCGCAGTGTTCGAGAGCACCGTTTCGAATCTGAGGTGCTTTTATTTTCTTGTTTCTTTTGCGGAAGTATGTCACATCAATATTTTTTGTTGACTTCGTAAAATACAGTGGAATTATTGACGAAACAAATTAGCATTTCAAATCTTATTAAAAACAGTCCGCATCATCACAAATCTTATATTAAATAACAGTAGTTAAAAATTAAAACGTAAAAGTGCAGCATTTCAATTTTTGATTTGTTTTTTACTTTTGTGTTTCAAGAGAACCAGTGCATTCATAAAAACATTCGAAGCTTAAAAATTGGGAGCACCACGAGCAACGTCGGAGGCATAAGTATGTCAGACTTTTCTGTGCGAACTGACGTTAAGTTCGCACTAAACCACGCACATCGAAGCATTTTCTCGAAAGCTGGAGCGTGAAATTGACTATGGATCGAGGTGTGTATTTTAAATGCATCGTTTGTACTTGTGATTTACCTTCGCTGTGCGATGAGAGTGCGGCACTTTTGTAACTGGCGAATGTAAATCTTCACCCATCAGTAAAAGTATACGTCACAAAGCTTACAGAACGGCATGCATTTCTTTGGTGGGATTAATTTTAATGAACATGTCGGTATTCCGATTTCATCGACAAACAGCTTATCGTATAAGGAAGCATCGTTCTGTCCACCAAACGAGTCAAGAATGTACAGAAAAGGCTCCGTTTTGACGCGAGGTCGTCGTACTTTGCCCAGAAACTGATGATAGGTTGATGATAGGTTTCTTCTGATGTTTCAAGATTATGGGGCTGCTGCGTGTATATGCTGCCGTCTGTCCAATAACTGGGGTACCTCTTGACTGACTCGGGGGCCAAATTTGTCACTAACGACTTGGAGACAAACGAAAACTGTTGGCAACAGTTATACGGAAGGTCAATTGAGGTGGCCAAATCTATTTTTAATAAGGTTTGAAATCTTTATTTCTTTTGCATTTATTCCATTGTTTGAAATTTCTCATGTTGAGAAATGAGAAGGAGCGATATGTTTAACTTGGTAAGAAAACTTTCTACAGCCAAGATCGCATAAATACTTTTTTTTTTTCGACAAACGGTTGCTCCAAAAATGTTTGTTACAGAACGTGTTCACTGTGAGTTGGAACCTCAAGCCAAGTTATCGTATTAGTAGATAAAATGTAGCACATTATGCAAAGGTTTGTCAAAAATAAAATGTTTACAATAAAAAAGCACCTTTTGCATATTGCCATGTCCGTATATTTAGCGCTCACACATGATTATTAAGTCTTAAGGAACATAATATACAGTAAAATGTACAACAGCACATCTGTTTACTTAAGCTTGCCGTGTTCCACTTATTGAGGAGCCACCTTAGACGCCGCGTATGGTGCAATTTCTGGCTGATGCCGAAGACGCCTTGAGGGCCATCAGTCACGAAAGATAGTAACATCTGCATGCTATGTTTCCGAAACTTGACACTTAATAACGGAAGCGACCACTTCAAGCGGAAATATAAAACTCAGATCAATGCTTCATGTATTTAATGAATAATCAAATTAACGAATGCTATAGTCTATTTCTTTAATCAATATTAGAGAAATAAACTTGGTTTACCGAAACGTGTTTACTGCAAAATACAAAATATTTTCCTTCTTTGATTCATCCAGACTGAATGTTTTATCTTCCACGGGCATCTGTTTACAGATTTTGGACGAATAAGTTTGTATGTTCCACATTGTCATCATCTATAATTTAATTTCGGAAAAATACATTGTACGTTCTACAGTGCCGTCGTCTATAGTTTTAAACTAGAGCATATGCGTTTGCTTCGTAGTTGCTTGTCTTGATACATATCTTTAAAGTGTTAGCTTATACTGTGCTATTTTCTAGGGACGTGATCGGATCGACAGCATTTGATACACAAGATGGCACTAAAATGGTATTTGGGCCGGATGTTTTAGATTGTTCTGGTAGATGTAATGTTTCATTTTAATTTTTTGTACATATGTCTGCGCGCTAGTTGAGTGTTCTTCTTGTCTCTACTATCAATACTGTAAAGTGGATCGCGTGGTATCTGTGTCCATCTAGTACAGGGTACACTTGGAGTGGAGAAGAGACTAGCTAAGCATCGGACGAGAGCATCTAGCATGCACTGCAAGTATTGTTCGGCTGCACGTGCTCTGTGTGACTGAGCATTATCCTCTACAGGAACTGTGTTCCCTTCGGGCTCTTAAGCGAGTGGTCTGTCATAGCAGTCCAAGACACTGCCCTTTATTTTTCTGTACTGTCAGGGATCCCTGCCACACATCTGTTCCTCCAAGACAGTGTCATCCCAAATAAGCATGCTTACTGTTCCCTCTCAGTGTTATAGTATCATGTGACTATTTTCATTCGCTTCAGAGTGAGCAAGAACCGCCGCCTACCCAAATAGCTGCAGGCGTATCAGTGGATGGGTCCCTCAAAAAAGCCACGCCAGATGCCTTCATATATTCTTCGTTCCCTGATTTAGCTCTGCATCTGATTCTTTTGGCTACATCACATTTCCTTCTTTCCTTCATCCTTTACCTAACAACAGGCTATCCGATCAAGCATTAGGACCCGTTCATCCCAAATAATTCCCCACACTGCATAGACTGTTTCTTGAACTACTCTGGAATGCTTATCCTGGTATGAACGACACTGGGGTTGCTCCCGGAATGTAACTTTTTCTGAGGAGTGAAGTGTGCTCAAAAAGGAAACGTCCTTTCAGGATGCAGTTGTTTCCCGATCGTGATGCGCAGTCACCTTTGTAGGCAGGCTGATGCTTCCGGGAGTGCTGGGATGGCTCAGTTGGTAGAGAGATGTCCGCGAAAAACCGAGTTCCGGATTCAGAATGGTAAGTCATGTAATTGAAAATTCTCAGCAGTATTCACTGGATTATGATTTCCTCACCTACAAAAACTTGCTTTGAGCGTTATAAGTTGTTACAAATGCACTTAACCATTTGCTTGGTTTATTCACACTACTGCAAATACTTTGTTTTACATTACGACAGGATCGATAACAGTGTAAAAAACTATCGAGTATCCAACCATGCAATGAAGGAGTTGCAGTGCAACCTTAAATTACTGACATAAAGTTCACTGGACGCTGTTAGAAGCCGTGGAAATTACACGATAGTGAACCTTTAAGTACAGACATCAGAATCTCTGAAGTTGCAAACGTTCCGATAAACAGGGGCTGTATGAAAATTGTATCGTGGTGATGACGCTGCTAGGTGTCAGAGAGGTGAACGGTGAAGGATGTCTTTTACTTGAGACGCGCCACGTGGGATGCAGCAACCATACATAGAACACTAACTCGCCTTTGCGAATGGAGGTTGTTGTTACCTTTCCGTTCCATATCAAGGATGAATACTGATCGTAGGACGAAGTTGTATAGAAAACCTACGAATCGAACTTATCATTCTACGACAAAATTGCTTGCCGGATATTTACGAACGCGCAATAACGGCAGAAGGCACTGCGCATGTCGCTCCACGTACGAGTAACACGTACAGCTACTACCTACTACGATATTGGTGTGTTCGATGTAGGGACTAGAGAATTATTACGAGAGACGCTGCACTGCCTCCCTTCCTCTGGCTTTTTTTATATCACTGCCGCTGTTCGAATGTTTGCCTTCATTACAGACATCTGCCCACATTCTGGGATCGTTATACGTGTACCGGGTGGTTATAGGTAAACTTTCCCTATTTAACACGTTGTAACTAATAACCGTACGAGTACCAAACTTGGTATCATTAATGTCAAGGGTAAGAGGAAGAGAAATAACGCAGAATTAGTTCAGTTGAAACACTTTTAGTGTGCTGCTACGATACATATACCATTACGTACCATTTCCAATACTGCTACAAAAGGGCGTCCGTCAGTGTCCAGAAGAATCAGAAAGCGCAGGATTGCATATTTCACAGCAGAACGAAGCATGTCCGTAGGAATGCTGGCTACCTCTCTTGATATGCTGCGCTTCAGATCAGCACATGTGTGAATGTTCCCTTCGTAAACCCTACCCTTTAGGAAGCCCACAACCAGAAACCCCAGGGAGTGCGATCAGATGATCGTTCCGCCCAGCCATTTGGAAACGATCGGCTGACAATTAATTCGATCGTTTCCAAATGTGTTTCGGACAAGCAGGCGAACTTCACGAACGACGTGCGGTGGGGCTCCATCTTTCATGAAAAGTGTTGAGTTCAGTACGTCTCTCTCCTGCAGGGTGGGTACAACATGCTGGCGAAGCATATCGCAGTAACGCTGGCCAGTCTCACTGCACGTCTTTGTCACTTGAGCGCCAACCTGTTCAAAAAAGAATAGGCTTATGATGAACGTAGCCGTGAAGCCACACCATACAGTGACACGTTCACCATGCAGAGGAACGTCATGCACGGTGAATGGAGGTGAAGATCCCCACACTCGGCTATTCTGTGTATTCACCTCATTCGTCAGAGAAAAATGAGCTTCATCTGTCCATAGGGTGGTCCACGGCCAGCCCTCGTCAACTTCAGCCCTTGCGAGGATGTGGAGAGCGAAGTCAACACGTCGTTGTGCGTCCTGTGATGCAAGCTGCTGTACGATATGGATTTTGTACGGATACCGTTTGAGAATTGTTCGAAGCACCTATCGTACAGTGGACCACAGGATCTTCAACTGTCGCACTGCCTAACGATAGGGAAACGCGCGCAGCGTTGTCTGCCATAGCGACAGCGATTTCATCGACTGCGTGTGGTACAACCGATCGTCGGCTTCTTCCCGGAGCGACGCCCAGTTCTCCAGTTTATTCGAACTACTTCTTCATGCTCCGCACAGCAGCTGGAGAAAGAGGACCCTTCCGTACTCCTTTCAGCTGGCCATATTCTCGAAGTGCAGCTCCAGCATTACTGTTGTTTTGATAACAGAGCTTCACCAATAGTGTCCTGCTCCTTTTGTCCAAGCTCATGCTGACACGTCAACAGGTCCACTGCGACTGGTCAGGTGTGTGAGACTATGAATCACCATGACTGAACACGGCACCTGGTGGCCATAGTTGGAAATGGACGGTGGCGCTGTGACGCATGGAAATCATGCACCCCATACTCCGGACATTAATACTAGCAAGTTTGGTACTCGTACGGTAATTAATTTCCGTGTTGTAACGTGTTAAATAGGGAAAGTTTAATTATAACTACCAGGTACATCAACCTTGAAATTAGGCTTTACATTCTGGTTTCGTTACATGTAGGCATCAACCTAGAAAATACGCTGTAAATAGAAAACAAGGCAAAAAGAGCAAGAGCCAAGGCAATTGTTGTGATATGTCTTTTAGATTTATCGGATTGCTCCTTAAATTTGAAATACGATGAAATTATCGAAGCAATTCAAACCGCTGTCTTAGCGTATTGATGTCTGCCGTTTTCAAGGTGCAGAGCAGTGTGTGTTTGGGGTTGTCGCGTATATAGGCCTCAGAATATCACACTGTAGACCAACGGTAAAGATGGCAAATGAAACTAGAGAACATGAGAGGACGAAGTGAGACAGCAATGAAAAGGTCACGTGCTTTTTGCAGACTGTGTGTGAAGTGAATCCTCTTCCACTAAAGAACCGACCGGTAACGGCAGCAACTGTTTGTAAAAATTCCAACAGCGGGACCGACGCATAGATGCTTACAGGATATTCTAAGCATCGTCTGACATGCACTAAACTGTGATTAAGGAAGGCAATGAGTACTCTTTCTATAGCTACTGCACCAAAAAGCTTGAAACTATGGTTACTATGAAAAGTGACCGACACACCTGCAGAACCGTTCAACTCATCCGTATCCCAGCAGGAAGATCCTGAACTACAAAGCAATTTTAAGGGCTGCCACTGTTTAAACACATACCGCATTTTCCCTGATCAGTCCTTCAGTCCCATTAACATGTCTGGTTTCCCTTTAGCGGGCGACTCTCAAGTGACGCTCACACATCAACCATAATGGGTGAACTTTGGCCATGAACAGCATCTGGTTGGTACGCCATTCTTCAGGGACACATTAAGACACTGTTTGATTCGATTCCGACAAATACTAAGAGCATGTGATATCGCTTTACACCTTTCGTATGTATCGGCTTAGGTTGCACTGGAAAACAAAAATAAGTCGTTCCTACTAGTAATAGCGTACTGTGACGTTTTATACGATCTTTAGTGTACGTCGTCGTTGTACGTAATTATCATCAAGTGCTGGAAAAAATATTTCTCTTGGTTTTTCCACGCATGACAGTCTTCAGCTATTCGTATGCATATACAGTTTCTGCATTTTTCGTAATGTCGTCCACCCATCTACAAATACGTCTCTTTTCAATGTTTCCTTCTGCTTGCAATCACTGGGCATTCAGGACCCTGGCTGTATGTCCTGATCAGCTACATTTCATTTTCATTACAGTCGTACGCGAAGGGACCATGCTTTTGATTGATTTTGTTTGTGAAAATAAGAAGAGCATATTGAATAGCAAAGCCTCCGAATTTTTTACGTGCAAACTTAAAAGTTGTTTAAGTAAAACAAACTTCATTAACATTCTATTACATCTTTGTTCTTCACGTCTGCATATTTGAAGCCGCATTGTAGCGTTTATTATGGTGGTGTTTCGTAACTATGTGGATGCTCGGGAAACAGCGTGCTGTAATCGAGTTTCGAATTCGAGAAATTCGTTCACAAAGCTACATGATACACATCTGCAATAGTCCGACACCTGGCCTGCCATCGATCATCCTCCAACAGTCACGACTTGGCCCATCAGATTCTTATCTGGTTCCGAAACCTGAACGACGCCTTTGATAGTGACAAATGTTTTACATGACAGAATAAACAAACTGGCCTCTCGTTGGGAGAAATGTGTTCGTCGCCAGGCTGTCTGTATTGAGAAATAAAGATGTAGACATGAGAATAAAGATGTAGAACATTAATACCGTTTGTTTCATTTAAAAAACCTTCGCAGTTGTAAATAAAAAATTCGGAGGCATTACCTTTCAGCAAGCCCTCTTACCTCGTCTCACTGTCATAAGACAAACTGGCGGTGAAATTTTCATTCCACGCACGTTGGAAGCTCTTAAAACACTATGTACTTTACCAAGAACACTCCAGTTAATTTATTTTGTCGTCATCAATTACCGAAAATACGAAAACTCATCAACTGATTCTATGACTTCATTATTAATTTGTGCTTTTTTCTTTTTAATAGATTTGCTGACGACAGTGTAATTCTGTGGGAGATGGCAACTGGCTTGAAAGATCATTTGAGCGGAATAGATAGCGTCTCGAAGTTTTGAAGAGAAAATTAAAACTAGGATAATGGATTGTAGTCGACTTAAATCAGGCGATGCTGATGGAACTGGATAAGTTGATGAGACACTAAAAGTAGTCGATGAGTTTTGTTACTTGGGCATCAAAATAATCGATGATGAAGTAGAGAGGATCATAAATGCAGACTGGCAGTAGCAAGAACCACGTTTGAAAAAGAGATATTTATTAACATCGCACAAAAATTCAAATGTCAGGAAGACTCATGCAATCGTATTTCTATGAAGAGTAGCTTTGTTCGTAATTGAAACGTGAACATGGTGTCCAGTTGAAAACTGTACATTGTTGTTTAACTCCTGAAGTTAATATGGACTCAGAATAAAGAAAGCTTAATTTATGTTAATCTATATGTTGCACTAGTATATATATTTATTTTCATCATATTTACTTATTTAATAAGTAATTTTTCTCAATAGGGATTATGGCGCTTTCAGAGGCGTTGCTTAGAAATGAGGCAACATGGAAATACAATTACGGTGTACCTGATAATGGAACGATCGTACTGTCGAATTATGGCATCTGCAATAATAGAAATACACTCAGAGTCACTTTAAAATCGGCGACCTTTCTGTCAGGTGAGACCTTTTCTTTACCCTAACATTGTCATAAGAGCTCTGGCAAATATTTTGGTACTCTGGCAAATATTTTAGTATGCATCTATATTTTATAATAAAAATATGTGTGGGGGCTTCGTTATTTGTACCTTTACTTTCAGTGCTGGACAGATACACAAGAGGTATAAAGCGGAATAAATTAATAATATCAGACATTAATTTTTTTCAGGTCCGTCCATATACTAGAGACTTTGTTATACAGTTCAGAAGAGGATAAAACAGAAGCGTTTGAAATGTGGTGCTGCATGAGAAGTCTGAAGATAGAATAGGTATAAGGAACACTGAACCGAAATGGAGAAAAAAAACCTGACTGGAAAAGGGGTCGGTTGATTGCACACATTCTAAGGCATCAAGGAATCATTAATTTGGTAATGGAGGGAAGTGTGAGGGTAAAAATTGCAGGGGGGAATCAAGGCTCGAATACAGCAAGCAGGTCCAAAGGAATGTAGGGTGCAGCTGTTATTCAGGGATGAAGAGGCTTGCACAAGACAGAGTAGCCTTGAGAGGTATATGAAACCCGTCTCCGAACTGAAGACAACAACGGCGACAGGTTGGTTATGCATTACTTCAGTCTTAGTTTAATTGATTTTCAGGTTTATTTCTAAGCTTTCTTTACTAAGCAAACGAAACTATATAGTTCCAGAGACCTTTTCATATCTCGAACAGCTATGATGTGTACATAAAGACTCAAGCGACATATGAAAATTTGTACCATGGTCGGGTTTTGAATCTGTGTCTCCATCTCCCTAGGCAGATGCGCCACACTAGCACAGTGACTGCAGAACTACAGGAACTACCCTAGCACTGTCCCTTGTCAATCCAAATTGCCATTCACGCCTTGGCCCACTTGGTATTCCCCCTAAACCCTAATGCCAGGAGACCCTAGTTCGAATCTTGGGCTAGGTATAAATTTTCGTTTGTTGCTTCAGTCTACATAAATGCATCAACGATGTTTAAGGCTTGAAAATGTCTCTGTAATCATATAGTTTCATTTGCCTAAAGCACCTATGCATGGGTTTCAGGCAGGATCCACTTTGTCGTTCGACGCCGAGGTGCTACTGCAATACAGTTGCAGAGCCTCTGCAATGCTGTTCGAGTTTCCGGGGGAAAACCAAGTGGGCTGAGGCATGAATGGGAACCTGGATTGAGCAGGGATGCTTGCTAGGGTAGTCCACGCACTGTGCCAGGATGGCGCAGTGGTTAGCGCATCTGCCTAGCCAGCAGGAGACCTTCATTCGAATCCGGGCCTTGAAAAAATTTTTCATTCGTCCCTTCATTCTGCATATATACATCATAGTTGCTTAACTAAGCGTTTCACTGGCTGTTGGAGTTTACCTGCGCTACGGGAGAGCAGTACAATGTCATCAGTAACACAAAGGCGATTCCGATTAGTTCTACTGAAAACCGGCCGCGGTGACCGAGCGGTTCTAGGCGCTTCATTCCGGAACTGGTTCTGGTACGGTCCCAGGTTCGAATCCTGCCTCGGGCATGGATATGTGTGATGTCCTTAGATTAGTTAGGTTTAAGTAGTTCTAAGTTCTAGGGGACTGATGGCCTCATATGTTAAGTCCTATAGTGCTCAGAGCCTAGTGCGCCTAGTTCTACTGAACCTGTACTCTTCCCATTTTTGTCTGTTTAGTGATATACAGCCTTGTCTAGGAATGCCAATAATATTTTTGGTGATACAGAATCGCCTTCCTCTTTCAACTGTGAATTTACCGCTACCTTGATGAAGTCTAAATAGAAGCTTTTAGCACTGACATGTGTATTCTTGGTTATCGATAACACAGACTGGATCAGGGATCCGTTTCTCAAGGGCTGTTAGTACAGATGCTATTGAAACTGAGACAAGAGCATTTTCAAAATCTGTGGATCCCTGTGATTCATACTCATTGTTCCTTCCTGTAATTCCCTTCAAGACTCGCTAATTTTCCAGTGCTCTGCATCCTGTTTGTCCCTTTATCTTTTTAAAATCCAAAGTTTTTTATGCTGTTGGAGATAATGCTAGTGAATATCTAGTACATTACGAATAGGGGCAGATGTCTGTTGTCTACACACTTTTTTTCGGAATTAGAACAATGACAGCATTGTTCCAATTCTTGGGAAGCGTCTGTGGTACCGTGCCTTGTTGTCCGATACCCTGTGAATAAATACATCTGTTTCTCGAGAAGCTGAAGTGTTTCACTTCAATTATTTTGCTAGTGAAAAGATTAATCACCAATAAGAACTAGTAGGAGGCGGTTCAGTTCAAATATCGTCCCTTGTTAAGGTTGGAACCGTTTCATGACATTTCTGATACAGCAGTATTCGTAACCATAATTAACTTCTATTAAAACATGGCGTCCAGTTGAAAATTGTACATCGTTCTTTAAGTCTGGAAGTTCGTATGTATTCAGAATAAAGAAAGCATAATTTACTTAATTTATATGTTGCAAGAGTTTGTGTATTTTTTCAACATATTTATTTGTTTAAATGTAATTTTTCTCAATAGGTATTAAGGCGCTTTCAGAAGCGTTGCCTAGAAAAGAGGCAACATGGAAGTACAATTACGATATACCTGATCATGGAATGCTGTTCTATCGGTTCATGGCACCTGTAGTAATAGAAGTACACTCAGAGCCTCTTTAAAATCGGCGACTTTTCTGTCAAGTGAGACCTTTTCTTTACCTTGACATTCTCATAAGAGATCTAGCAGATATTTTGGTACGAAGTTACGTTTTATAATACAAATATAAATGGGAACTTCAATATTTTTACCTTTACTTTCAGCTCTGGACAGACACACAAGTGTTAAAAAGCGAAATACATAAATAATATTAGCCGTCAATTTTCCAGGTCTGTGCACAGACTAGAGACTTCGGGATACATCAGTGTGCAGCATACCTCCAGAAAGCCATTGTTAACGATTCCAGTTCTGAAAAATATCCGAAGCAGTTGATGCTGTTAGTAAGGAGACGCAAGTTGATATGGAGTGGAATGTCATTTGGATTGCCTCCTCGAGAAGCGCGCAAGCAACTCTGAATGCACTAGCACGAGGAACGAGCAGAGGTAAGCACCTGTCGTGGCCAAATCTTTTTCATAAATTAGGTATGCGATCAGATATTTCACTGTTTAGTGGAATTAAAATGTTTCTTCGAAACAGAGCCATGAAACGCAGTCTTTACCTTAATATGACAGACGGTGGCAAGACAATAAACGTCTGGCAACTACATCCTAGGTTACCAAGGAAGGAAGCTATTGCGGAACCGCGTTGACGCGGCCTTTTAAACATCAAAAACTGCGTTCCAGCAGAGGTAAAATATTTTTACCTTAAATTTCTGAGGTTCCACAGTGTTCACGATGACTATAGGAATACAATACTATTTACTTAATACCTGACACGTATCTGACGAAAGCAGATGTCACATAGCTGTTGAAGAGTATTGACATTTTGTGCTTAAAGTCCATTATCATTTTCTGTTCTACTGTTGTCAAAATGAATTTTGTTCAATCATCACTCTTTTGACTAATTAGACGCTGCTAATTTGTATATCCCTCATTAAATATACCCAGCACTCTTAATTATTTGTGCCAGTTATAAAAATGTCTTCTTATTCTGTTATCAATTTAAAATCGCTCTGAATCCCCTAGTCTACATCCTAGAACACTTCACTCAAACGCCGGTATCATTTCCTCAATAACACGACGATCTAATTCTTCCACGTATAGTCCAGCTGAGTCAATAATGTGTTTAACAACCATAGCATCGAGAGGATGTTAAAACCCAACCTACGTTTATTACGTTCCCTTATTTTTTTTATATACTAACATATTTCAAATGCTCAGATTTGCCTGCATAGCGTTTCTCCTATACTGCACCTTACAGTCCTCACTGTTTCACTGGATCGCCTTCGATTATTCCTCTTTAAAACTCAGGCAGCTACTCAAACATACTTCATTTGTCTAGGAAAAAATCTCTCCCTTGCCCCATCCACTCTGTTACAGACCATATTCGTTTTCCGTGCTATAAACCTGCCAAATGTTCGTTATCTGCAGAAGGTCAGATAAAAAGCAAGTACTATACGCCGATCAGTTATTATATCCAGTTCCCTTTACTGCTTGTCTTTTTAACTACATCTACATCTACATACGTACTCCGCAATCCACCATACGGTGCGTGGCGGAGGGTACCTCGTACCACAACTAGCATCTTCTCTCCCCGTTCCACTCCCAAACAGAACGAGGGAAAAATGACTGCCTATATGCCTCTGTACGAGCCCTAGTATCTCTTATTTTATCTTATCTTTGTGGTCTTTCCGCGAAATATAAGTTGGCGGCAGTAAAACTGTACTGCAGTCAGAAAATTTTACTATAGTCAGCCTCAAATGCTGGTTCTCTAAATTTCCTCATTAGCGATTCACGAAAAGAACGCCTCCTTTCCTCCAGAGACTCCCACCCGAGTTCCTGATGCATTTCCTTAACACTCGCGTGATGATCAAACCTACCAGTAACAAATCTAGCAGCCCGCCTCTGAATTGCTTCTATGTCCTCCTTCAATCCGACCTGATAAGGATCCCAAACGCTCGAGCAGTACTCAAGAATAGGTCGTATTAGTGTTTTATAAGCGGTCTCCTTTACAGATGAATCACATCTTCCAAAAATTCTACCAATGACCGAAGACACTATCCGCCTTCCCCACAACTACCATTACCTGCTTGTCCCACTTCACATCGCTCTGCAATGTTACGCCCAAATATTTAATCGACGTGACTGTTTCAAGCGCTTCACTACTAATGCAGTATTCAAACATTACGGGATTATTTTTCCTATTCATCTGCATTAATTTACATTTATCTATATTTAGAGTTAGCTGCCATTCTTTATACCAATCACAAATACTGTCCAAGTCAAATTGTATCTTCCAGCAGTCACTCAACGACGACACCTTCCCGTACACCACAGCATCATCAGCAAACAGCCGCACATTGCTATCCACCCTACCTAAAAGATCATTTATGTAGATAGAAAACAACAGCGGACCTACCACACTTCCCTGGGGCACTCCAGATGATACCCTCACCTCCGATGAACACTCACCATCGAGGACAACGTACTGGGTTCTATTACTTAAGAAGTCAGCTACATCTGCGACCTTGCAACTTAACACAGGAAACATCGATGGAATATCTGACTACTATTTATGACCTAACTAATACATGTTCTGTTGTCTAGAAGTACAAGTATGAGAGTCATTCAATAATTAATGCCCTATTTTTTTAGAGTCGTTGATATGGAAAAACTTCATTTTTAATACAGGAAACAAATTTCCTGACTGAGACCGCCATAGTTGTGAATATTTTGTGAATAAAATCTTCCAGATCGCTTACTGATTTTTTTTTCTTAATTCGACTTTTCAAAAAAATCTGTTGTGTGTGAAATCTTATGGGACTTAACTGCTAAGGTCATCAGTCCCTAAGCTTACACACTACTTAACCTAAATTATCCTAAGGACAAACACACACACCCATGCCCGAGGGAGAACTCGAACCTCCGCCGGGACCAGCCGCACAGTCCATGACTGCAGCGCCCGAGACCCCTCGGCTAATCCCGCGCGGCTACGACTTTTCGGCTACTGGCATAATCAGATATAAAAAACATTAGAACTTATAAAAGAAGGTTCTTTGTTAGTACTAAAACCTATTCCCAATTGGGCTGACAGACTGAAACGCCGGTATAAATAAAGTAGTTTTAATAAGCGATCTAGACGGTTTTATTCACAAAAAAACGTCCTTTTAGGTACTTCAGATCTGATGTTTCTTGTATACGTGTGCGAAGTTTCGAAAAATTCCGAGAGATGTCAGAGCCGTAGTGAACCATCAAAATGGCATCTATACGAGACACTCGTTAGAAGCAACGCGCTGTTGTTGATTTCTTGGTTGCCGGAAAAAGAGACCATGGTGGACATACATAAACGCTTGTATGAAACTTCCTGGCAAATTAAAACTGTGTGCCGGACCGAGACTCGAACTCGGGACCTTTGCCTTTCTCGGGCAAGTGCTCTACCAACTGAGCTACCAAGGCACGACTCACGCCCTGTCCTCACAGCTTTACTTCTGCCAGTACCTCGTCTCCTACCTTCCAAACTTTACAGAAGCTCTCCTGAGAAACCTTGCAGAACTAGCACTCCTGAAAGAAAGGATATTGCAGAGACATGGCTTAGCCACAGCCTGGGGGATGTTTCCAGAATGAGATTTTCACTCTGCAGCGGAGTGTGCGCTGATATGAAACTTCCTGGCAAATTAAAACTGTGTCTCGGTGCGGCACACAGTTTTAATTTGCAAGGAAGTTTCATATCAGCGCCCACTCCGCTGCAGAGTGAAAATCTCATTCTGGATACATAAACACTTGTTTGCAGTGTACAGTAATGGTGCTGTTGATAGTACTGTTGAGCGATGGGTAAAGGAAGTTGAAGCGTCATGAAAAGCAGAAACTGAGCTGCGCGATAGGGAGGTCCTGTCGCAGCCACCATTCCCGGCCTGGTGAATCGCGCGGATGGCCGCTGATGGCACTATTCAAAGCAGGTCCTCCTGCTGGCAGTGTCATTACGACAGACGGTATAGCAATGCTGACATTCCAGTGGGTGGTGGATGTGTTGCCAAATGGTTCAACAACTAATTGAGAGGCATATAAGAATACACTACAGACTATTTTCGACGTGTTCGGTCTGACAACAACAACAACAACAACAAAATCTTGCTGTAACATGACAATGCAAGTCCACACCCAAGTTTCAGAACCCGAGAACACATCACCAAATTCGGTACGATATCGTTGCCTCATCCACATTATAGCCCAGACCTGCCGCCCTTGCATTTCAACTGTTTAGACCATATTAGGATTCCCTACGGGAGAGACATTTTGAAGATAACGAGAACGTAATTGATGCAGTGGAAACATTGCTGCGAACACAGAACAACAGCTTTTACCAACAGAAAATACATCCTCTTACAAAACGTCGGAAGAAAATTCACAAATAGAATATAAAGGATGAATATTATTGTCACCAAATTCCAACTCTTATGAGTAAAAAGGTTCTGAAAAAAAAATTGGAATCTCATTTCTTCAGCGACCCTCGTATTACCATTATAAAAAACCCATTGGAGGTGCCAACTCTATTTCGATATGTTCGTAATTTCATTCACCACTCTCTTTAAGTGCAGCAATTGGACACAGTATCACTGCAACCTGGCGGCAAAAATCTCGACTGTCAATGTATATCCACGCCATCACTAAATTAAGCCGGCCGCTGTGGTCGAGCGGTTCTAGGCGCTTCAGTCTGGAACCGCGCTGCTGCTACGGTCGCAGGTTCGAATCCTGCCTCGGGCATGGATGTATGTGATGTCCTTAGGTTAGTTAGGTTTAAGTAGTTCTAAGTCTAGGGGACTGATGACCTCAGATCTTAAGTCCCATAGTGTTTTGAGCCATTTGACCCATTTGAACTAAATTAAGGCGTAATACCTACAGTTTACGTAATTGCATTTTCTCATCACGGTACCGTATTTTTGACATGAGGAAAACTTTTGGTTTCTCAGTGTTTTAACATAGTTGCAGCCTTATACACTTGGAAACTTAAAACTAAGGAGGAAATGGTACTGATATTGACACGATAGGAAAGATTTTAGATTTGTAAACGGCCACCATCAATGCTGTCCAGGACCGAGTAGTTTAGAACCTCAGAAACACACTGAGCCTCTCGGTCCTGACCAGCCACTGGCCTATCTACTACAGCTCGTCATCTGAGGGGAGAGAACTCTGCATTACTTTGAACATCTCGCCCTCACGTCCCATAGCTAACATAAGTTCTGTTTCTTCGTATTCTACGGGTGGTGTGTACTTCTGTTTTTACATTCGTCTTATAATCTACTGTTTGATTATAATACACTACTGGCCATTACAATTGCTACACAAAGAAGAAATGCAGATGATAAAACGGGTATTCATTGGACAAATATATTATACTAGAACTGACATGTGATTACATTTTCACGCAATTTGGGTGCACAGATCCGGAGAAATCAGTAGCCAGAGCAACCACCTCTGGCCGTAATAACAGCCTTGATACGACTAGCATTGAGTCAAACAGAGTTTGGATGGCATGTACAGGTACAGCTGCCCATCAAGCTTCAACACGACACCACAGTTCATCAAGAGTACTGACTGGCGTATTGTGATGAGCCAGTTGCTCGGCCACCATTGACCAGACGTTTTCAATTGGTGAGAGATCTGGAAAATGTGCTGGCCAGGGCAGCAGTCGAACATTTTCTGTACCCAGAAAGGCACGTACAAGACCTGCAACATGCGGTCGTGCATTATCCTGCTGAAATGTAGGTTTTCGCAGGAATCGAATGAAGGGTAGAGCCACGGGTCGTAACACATCTGAAATGTAACGTCCACTGTTGAAAGTGCCGTCAATACGAACAAGAGGTGACCGAGACGTGTATCCAATGGCATTCCATAGCATCACGCCGGGTGATACGCCACTATGGCGATGACGAATAGACGCTTCCAATGTGCGTTCACCGCGACGTCGCCAAACACGGATGCGACCATCATGATGCTGTAAACAGAACCTGGATTCATCTGAAAAAATGAAGTTTTGGCCATTCGTGCACCCAGGTTCGTCACTGAATACACTATCGCAGGCGGTCCTGTCTGTGATGCATCGTCAATGGTAACCGTAGCCAAGGTCTTCGAGCTGATAGCCAATGCTGCTGCAAACGTCGTAGTACTGTTTATGCAGATGGTTGTTGTCTTGCAAACGTCCCCATTTGTTGACTCAGAGATCGAGACGTGGCTGCACGATCCGTTACAGACATGCGGGTAAGATGCCTGTCATCTCGACTGCTAGGGTTATGAGGCCGTTGGAATCCAGCACGGTGTTACGTATTACCCTCCTGAACCCACAGATTCCATATTCTGCTAACGGTCATTGGATCTCGATCAATGCGAGCACCAATGTCGCGATACGATAAACCGCAATCGTGATAGGCTACAATCCGACCTTTATCAAAGTCGGAAACGTGATGGTATGCATTTCTCCTCCTTACACGAGGCATCACAACAACGTATCACCAGGCAACGCCGGTCAACTGGTGTTTGTGTATGAGGAATCGGTTGGAAACCTTGCTCGTGTCAGCATTTTCTTCCTGTTGGTTAAATTTCGCGTCTGCAGCACGTCATCTTCGTGGTGTAGCAATTTTAATGGCCAGTAGTGTAGTATTTATAATGTTACTGGTGTAAATATTTTAGACTTGTATCATGTGTATATGCACACAGGTGAGCCACAATCTTATAACGATTGCTTGCTGTGAGATTGAATGCCCCCTGGTGGCGTTGCGGGCACGTGACGCGGTAAGGTTTGAAACGTCCCCTTTGAAAAATTATACAAGACTGTGCTTAAACTGACACACAATATTTTTTAGCGCAACGCAATCTGACTTTCAAAAAATCCCTGCAAAAGAATGACGCTGACTAACATTAATCTATACCTTTCACAAATCTCTTACCTCACCAAAAATCTCCGTTACTCGAACTACTGCAATACAGCGAGCGCCACTACTGCCAACTAAATAAAAGATTCAAACTACTGAAGGCACTAACTACTGATAGGCATAGTTAGCAAATGAAAGATTTTAATAGAGAACAAACAATGTATTTACCTTAATAATCATAATATATATGCCATCCAGTCTTACAAATTTCAAGTCTCCGCCATTTCTCTCCCCACATCCACCACTGCTGGCGGCTCACCTCCAACTGCGCAACGCTACGCGCTGTTCACATCCAGTTGCCGCTGCCCAACACTACAATGGCAGACAACAATGCAAACTAGCTACAGACTGCACACAGCACAGCCAGTGATTTTCATACCGAGCGCTACGTAACGTTGCCGATAAGAAAACTTAAACAGCCTACTTACAGGTTCAAATGGTTGAAATGGCTGTGAGCACTGTGGGACGTAACATCTGAGGTCATCAGTCCCCTAGAACTTAGAACTACTTAAACCGAACCAACCTAAGGACATCACACGCATCCATGCCAGAGGCAGGATTCGAACCTGCGACCGTAGCAGCTGCGCGGTTCCGGACTGTAGCGCCTAGAACCGCTCGGCCACAACGGCCGGCCACGCGGTAAGGTAAATATGTAAGGGTTGCAGAACTGAAAGGGGAATCATTACAGCGGGCCGGCCGGAGTGGCCGTGCGGTTAAGTCGCATAGTGCTCAGAGCCATTTGAACCATTATAGCAACGATACGGCGAAGTTGGTCGGCTGTTCGCGTACTCTATGGATAGTGGCTGAGGGTGAGTAGGTGACAACTTGTTGGACGTCCACGATTCATAACAGAGTATGGAAAACGGAGACTGGCCCTCTGTGTAAAGCAAGATAGACGGCGGCGATCTGTGGCTGATCTGAAGATACCCTCCTGGAAATGGAAAAAAGAACACATTGACACCGGTGTGTCAGACCCACCATACTTGCTCCGGACACTGCGAGAGGGCTGTACAAGCAATGATCACACGCACGGCACAGCGGACACACCAGGAGCCGCGATGTTGGCCGTCGAATGGCGCTAGCTGCGCAGCATTTGTGCACCGCCGCCGTCAGTGTCAGCCAGTTTGCCGTGGCATACGGAGCTCCATCGCAGTCTTTAACACTGGTAGCATGCCGCGACAGCGTGGACGTGAACCGTATGTGCAGTTGACGGACTTTGGGCGAGGGCGTATAGTGGGCATGCGGGAGGCCGGGTGGACGTACCGCCGAATTGCTCAACACGTGGGGCGTGAGGTCGCCACAGTACATCGATGTTGTCGCCAGTGGTCGGCGGAAGGTGCACGTGCCCGTCGACCTGGGACCGGACCGCAGCGACGCACGGATGCACGCCAAGACCGTAAGATCCTACGCAGTGCCGTAGGGGACCGCACCGCCACTTCCCAGAAAATTAGGGACACTGTTGCTCCTGGGGTATCGGCGAGGACCATTCGCAACCGTCTCCATGAAGCTGGGCTACGGTCCCGCACACCGTTAGGCCGTCTTCCGCTCACGCCCCAACATCGTGCAGCCCGCCTTCAGTGGTGTCGCGACAGGCGTGAATGGAGGGACGAATGGAGACGTGTCGTCTTCAGCGATGAGAGTCGCTTCTGCCTTGGTGCCAATGATGGTCGTATGCGTGTTTGGCGCCGTGCAGGTGAGCGCCACAATCAGGACTGCATACGACCGAGGCACACACGGCCAACACCCGGCATCATGGTGTGGGGAGCGATCTCCTACACTGGCCGTACACCACTGGTGATCGTCGAGGGGACACTGATTAGTGCACGGTACATCCAAACCGTCATCGAACCCATCGTTCTACCATTCCTAGACCGGCAAGGGAACTTGCTGTTCCAACAGGACAATGCACGTCCGCATGTATCCCGTGCCACCCAACGTGCTCTAGAAGGTGTAAGTCAACTACCCTGGCCAGCAAGATCTCCGGATCTGTCCCCCATTGAGCATGTTTGGGACTGGATGAAGCGTCGTGTCACGCGGTCTGCACGTCCAGCACGAACGCTGGTCCAACTGAGGCGCCAGGTGGAAATGGCATGGCAAGCCGTTCCACAGGACTACATCCAGCATCTCTACGATCGTCTCCATGGGAGAATAGCAGCCTTCATTACTGCGAAAGGAGTGATATACACAGTACTAGTGCCGACATTGTGCATGCTCTGTTGCCTGTGTCTATGTGCCTGTGGTTCTGTCAGTGTGATCATGTGATGTATCTGACCCCAGGAATGTGTCAATAAAGTTTCCCCTTCCTGGGACAATGAATTCACGGTGTTCTTATTTCAATTTCCAGGAGTGTATATGGCCACAATCGCTTAGGAAAACACCGTTCAGCACTCATTGCTGAACACGAGGCCCCGCAGCAGGTGACTCCTACATGTTCCCATGTTGATCCACGACGTCAGTGAGCACGGGATCATCGAGATTGGACGGTGGAAGAATGGAAAGGTGTCACCTGGTCGGATCACGACTCTTGTCGCTCGAGGTCGATGCTGTGGCCGGATATGCCGTCATGCAGCCGAACGGCTGCTCAAACGTGCACCGTGTCCTGCACGCAGTCTACTGGGGGCAGCATTATGCTGTGGAGGACGTACACCTGGACTTCCAAGAGGCCTGCGGTCGTAGTCAATGGCAGCATCACAGCTGTGGACTACGTGGTCGTTACTGCAGAGCACTTACATCCCTTAATACTTGACATCTTTCCCGACAGCGTTGACATCTTCCGGCAGGTAAACTGTTCGTGCCACAAAGTCAAAACCGAGCTTCAGTGATGTGAGCAACATGTAGGAAACTCACGCTGATGTCTCAGTCACCAAATTCGTCTGATCTGTACCCGATGGAATACATCTGTGGCGCTGTCTGGCCCCAGCTACGCGCCCCGAAACCAACGCTCCGTAATATACACTACTGGCCATTAAAATTGCTAAACCACGAAGATGACGTGCTACAGACGCGAAATTTAACCGACAGGAAGAAGATACTGTGATATGCAAAGTATTAGCTTTTCAGAGCATTCACACAAGATTGGCGTCGGTGGCGACACCTACAACGTGCTGACATGAGGAAAGATTCCAACCGATTTCTCATACACAAACACCAGTTGACCGGCGTTGCCTGGTGATACGTTGTTGTGATGCCTCGTGTAAGGAGGAGAAATGCGTACCATCACGTTTCCGGCTTTGATAAAGGTCGGATTGTAGCCTATCGCGATTGCGGTTTATCGTATCGCGACATTGCTGTTCGCTTTGGTCGAGATCCAATGACTGTTAGCAGAATATGGAATCGGTGGGTTCAGGAGACTAATACGGAACGCCGTGCTGGGTCCCAACGGCCTCGTATCACTAGCAGTCGAGATGACAGGCATCTTATCCGCATGGCTGTAACGGATCGTGCAGCCACGTCTCGATCCCTGAGTCAACAGATGGGGACGTCTGCAAGACAACACAACAACTATCTGCACGAACAGTTGGACGACGTTTGCAGCAGCATGGACTATCAGCTCTGAGACCATGGCTGCGGTTACCCTTGACCCTGCATCACAGACAGGAGCGCCTGCGATGGTCTACTGAACGACGAACTTGGGTGCTCGAATGACAAAACGTTATTTTTTCGGATGAATCCAGGTTCTGTTTACAGTATCATGATGGTCGCATCCGTGTTTGGCGACATCGCGGTGAACGCACGCTGGAAGCGTGTATTCGTCATCGTCATACTGGCGTATCACCCGGCGTGATGGTATGGGGTGCCATTGGTTACACGTCTCGGTCACATCTTTTTCGCATTGACGGCGCTTTGAACAGTGGACGTTACATATCAGATGTGTTACGACCCGTGGCTCTACCCCGCATTCGATACCTGCGAAACCCTACATTTCAGCAGGATAATGCACGACCGCATGCTGCAGGTCCTGTACGGGCCTTTCTGGATACAGAAAAGGTTCGACTGCTGCCCCGCCCAGCACACTCTCCAGATCTCTCACCAATTGAAAACGTCTGGTCAATGGTGGCCGAGCAACTGCCTCGTCACAATACGCCAGTCACTACTCTTGATGAACTGTGGTATCGTGTTGAAGCTGGATGGGCAGCTGTACCTGTACACGCCATCCAAGCTCTGTTTGACTCAATGCCCAGGCGTATCAAGGCCGTTATTACGGCCAGTGGTGGTTGTTCTGGGTACTGATTTCTCAGGATCTGTGCACCCAAATTGCGTGAAAATGAAATCTCATGTCAGTTCTAGTATAATATAATTGTTCAATGAATACCCGTTTATCATCTGCATTTCTTCTTGGTGTAGGAATTTTAATGGCCGGTAGTGTACATCTGATATCACACAACTACGTACATACACACTGTCCAGTCACGTGAATGTGACGAACTGTCAAAAGCTTGAAGAACCACCTTCTGCAGCGCGGATCGCTGCGAGACCTGCAGGAACGGAGTCAGTGAGATTCTGGAAGGAACCGACAGGGATATTGAGCCATGCTGACTCCGCGACCAGCTGCTCTACATTTCTCGGTTAAGGATCTATGATGCTTACAGCCCAATCGAGGCGATTCCACAGATTCTCGACTTGGTTTTAATCCGTGGAGTTTGGTGGCCAGGGGACTGCGGTAAACTCATCCTGGTGCCCTTTGAACCACGCTCGTACACTGCGAGCTGTGCAGCTCGTTGTATTGTCCTGCTGTAGATGCCACTGTGCCGAGGAAAAACAAACTGCATTTAGGGGCGACATAGTCCCGCAGAATAGATGCATCTTGTGTTGATCCCCTCTGATTGCCAGAATGACGATATCACGCTGGTAACGCCACGAAAATACTCCACAGACCATAATGTTTCCTCCTGTGGCCTGGACTCTTCCCATGATTGTTGCAGTGTGCTTTCAGACGTTCCACACCCATGGAGCATGAAACGTGATGCATGTGAGAAGGTCGCCTGTCGCCGTTTAGTGGACGTCCAGCTGCGTCACTGGCGTGCAAATGACAGCCTTCATCCCCGATGAACAGCAGTCAGTATGAACCGCGCGCCCGCTGTGGAGGCCTACAAGCAGCAACGTACACTGAACGGTTGTTGAGGAGGCGCTGTTGGCTGCCCTTGGTTCATCTGGGCGGTCATTTGCAGACAGTTGCCACGTATACGTTAACCACGGTGGCACTCCAACAAATCATAAACTTAGCGTTTCGGAAATGCTTCCGCCCTTCGCCCGAAAGCCAAGGATTATCCTCTTTTGGACGTCAGATAAATCGCTCTGTTTCCACATTACAACGACTAGACCGGTTTTCGCGTCCCCGCCCCTTTCGCGACACACTTTATACGCCCTCCACTGCTAGTGCTTCCGCCTGCCGTTTGTGAGTGGTTGCTGCACGTTGACGTCGAACGTAGGTGGTGGTCACATTAATGTGACTGGACCTTGTATAACAAGGACTTGTCGAATCCATGCCAAGCAGAATTCTTCTGTACTGCAATCCAGAGTTGGACCAACACGCTACTAAGCAGGTGGTGATCATGTTTTGGCTCATCAGAGTATGTACACTCCTGGAAATGGAAAAAAGAACACATTGACACCGGTGTGTCAGACCCACCATACTTGCTCCGGACACTGTGAGAGGGCTGTACAAGCAATGATCACACGCACGGCACAGCGGACACACCAGGAACCGCGGTGTTGGCCGTCGAATGGCGCTAGCTGCGCAGCATTTGTGCACCGCCGCCGTCAGTGTCAGCCAGTTTGCCGTGGCATACGGAGCTCTATCGCAGTCTTTAACACTGGTAGCATGCCGCGACAGCGTGGACGTGAACCGTATGTGCAGTTGACGGACTTTGAGCGAGGGCGTATAGTGGGCATGCGGGAGGCCGGGTGGCCGTACCGCCGAATTGCTCAACACGTGGGGCGTGAGGTCTCCACAGTACATCGATGTTGTCGCCAGTGGTCGGCGGAAGGTGCACGTGCCCGTCGACCTGGGACCGGACCGCAGCGGCGCACGGATGCACGCCAAGACCGTAGGATCCTACGCAGTGCCGTAGGGGACCGCAACGCCACTTCCCAGAAAATTAGGAACACTGTTGCTCCTGGGGTATCGGCGAGGACCATTCGCAACCGTCTCCATGAAGCTAGGCTACGGTCCCGCACACCGCTAGGCCGTCTTCCGCTCACGCCCCAACATCGTGCAGCCCGCCTCCAGTGGTGTCGCGACAGGCGTGAATGGAGGGACGAATGGAGACGTGTCGTCTTCAGCGATGAGAGTCGCTTCTGCCTTGGTGCCAATGATGGTCGTATGCGTGTTTAGCGCCGTGCAGGTGAGCGCCACAATCAGGACTGCATACGACCGAGGCACACAGGGCCAACACCCGGCATCATGGTGTGGGGAGCGATCTCCTACACTGGCCGTACACCACTGGTGATCGTCGAGGGGACACTGAATAGTGCACGGTACATCCAAACCGTCATCGAACCCATCGTTCTACCATTCCTAGACCGGCAAGGGAACTTGCTGTTCCAACAGGACAATGCACGTCCGCATGTATCCCGTGCCACCCAACGTGCTCTAGAAGGTGTAAGTCAACTACCCTGGCCAGCAAGATCTCCGGATCTGTCCCCCATTGAGCATGTTTGGGACTGGATGAAGCGTCGTCTCACGCGGTCTGCACGTCCAGCACGAACGCTGTTCCAACTGAGGCGCCAGGTGGAAATGGCATGGCAAGCCGTTCCACAGGACTACATCCAGCATCTCTACGATCGTCTCCATGGGAGAATAGCAGCCTGCATTGCTGCGAAAGGTGGATATACACTGTACTAGTGCCGACATTGTGCATGCTCTGTTGCCTGTGTCTATGTGCCTGTGGTTCTGTCAGTGTGATCATGTGATGTATCTGACCCCAGGAATGTGTCAATAAAGTTTCCCCTTCGTGGGACAATGAATTCACGGTGTTCTTATTTCAATTTCCAGGAGTGTATATACTGTGTCCTGTATAGTGTAGCGATCATTACTGTGAAATGCATGGAACCGTGGGAATCATGGAACATCGCGCCAGTGTTTGCCTATTGTCTCCGTGTTACAGGTTATAGCCATCGTTTCCTGCGGCGCCTGTTCCCTGCGCGGAGTGAGCAAGTGTGGGCAAATTCCTAAGCAGCGCAGTCAGACGGAAGCCTCGGGCACGGGCGGCTCGCACTGCTGCGGCCTGCTTGCTGCAGGCGCAGATAAGGCGCAAGACACCAGGAGCGGAAGTGCTGTCGGCACCGGCCGATAGCGAGAGCGATGCTGGCCGCACTGCACCCCTGCTTAGCCGTTAATTACACGGCCTGCAGTGCGGCCACTGAGCCACGCAGCCGCGCCGTCACGCTGCCTGGCTCCAGAAGTTCCAGTAGCAGGTATTTAATCAGCAGCTGCGCGGGCCGCGCTTCTTGCATTGTGAAGAACTAGCCTACCGGGTCTCTGAACCCCAGCAGCCGGTCTAAGTCTATAGTTTACTACTTACTACTGCCGTTGTGTTAAAATTTATGTCCTTCTCTCCACCTCACCTCTCTCTCTCTTCCCCCTCGCCCCCTCTCTCTCTGTTATTTTTTCAAATGAACGGAACGCTATTTCAAGTACTTAATGCTGCCTCCAATCCTCAACGTGGGAGCGAGGTACAGTGGATATGTCGAACAAGTCATCTACTTTGCCCAGTTTACAAATCAATAAATATACACTGCTCAGCCGAACGTTATGACCACCTACCTACTAACGATATAATTCCGTCCAGGCGATAGCAGCGTGACCTGGAGAGGACACCATGCATGTAGTATCAGTGACCTTGCTGTCTGTATGTAGAATGGGGAAGACGCACCATCTATCTGAGTTTGACCGAGGGCAGATTGTGATGGCTCAGAAGCTCGACACGAACATTTCGGGAACCGCATGACTTGTCTGGTGTACGAGGAGTGTTGTGGTGAGTGTCTTCAACACCTGATGAAACCTAGGTGAAACCACGTCCAGATGTTGTGGGGTTGGGAGGCTGATGGACGCTGCAGACTGGAGAGAGTGATAAAACAGGACAGGCGGCGAACTGTGGTGGAAGTAACATCAGAGTACAAATGTATCTGAACATATAGTGCACTGAACACTCCGAACGATGGGCCTCCGCAGCCGATGTCCCATGCACGTGCCAATGTTAACACCATCACCTCACCAACTATGGCTGAAATGGGCACGTGCCCATCAGCACTGGACGTTGACGCAGTGGCAGAGCGCTGCGTGGTGTGACGAATCCCGATACCTTTTTCATCATGCC
This sequence comes from Schistocerca cancellata, assembly GCF_023864275.1. NCBI lineage: Eukaryota > Metazoa > Arthropoda > Insecta > Orthoptera > Acrididae > Schistocerca > Schistocerca cancellata. Next base: position 125,303,373 of record NC_064628.1, read on the forward strand.
GATGGGAGCGCGAATCCGTCTTCTTATAGGGGAATATCACCTTAACATCTGTACTGTGGAACAGAGACAAGTTGGCGGCGGCTTCATTATGCTCTGTGGGGAACATTCACGTGGACATCCATGGATCCAGTGCAGCTGATGCAAGGCATCAAGGAGTGTCTTAAACTGGTTACACACTACGTACTCCCCTTCACGACGATCATGCTTCACGACAACAGTGGCATTTTTCAGCAAGATGTCACGAGGCCAGGAGTGTGATACAATGGGTCAATGAACACATGTGCCGGCTCCCCAACTCGCCAAATCTCAACCCAATCGAAGACATCTGGGATGTGACTGAACGTGTTGTCAGAGCTCATCGCCCCACTCCCACGAATTTATGGGAATTAAGTGACTTGGGTGTGGAGATGTGTTGGTGCCAACTCCCTCCAGCAACCTACCAATGCCACATTGCTTCCATGCGATGACGCGTCGCCGCTGTTATCCATGCCAAAGGTGGACATACCGGATATTGGGTAGGTGGTCACAATGTTCGGGCTGATCAGTGTGTTTCACAAACACTAGGCGCTTAAATTTTTTGTCTTGTAGACATTGTCCCAGTATTAAATTAAAAATATTCCCTCCTCCTATCCCTCTCCTACTTCTGATCGAGGTTTCGGGACGTTTTCAAGGGTGTAAGACAAATACTGGAACTGAAATCCCCTACCTAGTATTCCCAATTGGGATATCCACTTTCCCATTGTCAGGCAGACTGAGAATTGGTTGAAGAGTCCCTTACTCTACGATGGCCATTATTCTAAGACAATGGTTTCCAACCTTTTTGAGTTCGTGGCTCCCCTGACCAACTACGTTGTATCCATGGCTCTTCTGCAGGAACTGTAAAATCTGAAATAATTGATAAAAAAGTTACGAATAAAATACTGCTCACCCAAAGTGACACTTGAACTTGCTTCTTGTTACATAACTTGTCAAATTTTTGCACCAAATTAGATACAGCTACCCACATTTCCTTCTACGCCAATGTTTTGGTCTGTACTTTGTTTCAGTGAGACCCACTGCCGTAAACCCACTCGGGAAGGTAGGATGTTGCAAAAGGAATTAACAGCTGCAGAGCTTTCTTGCTGATACTTGGAATCTCAATACCATAATGTTGGCTATGTCACTCATTGAAACTCTACTTTCAGGGAAGTATCTGAAGAAATTTTTGTCAACATATCCTCTTCTGCAGTACTCAGAAGGAGCATCACTACTGAAGCATCATTACTGAAGGGATTTTGAACCCACAGAAACTCATCACATTCTCCTGGAAAATATTTTACAAAATTAAAATGAAGTTCAGACAAATGTACTTCAGTTACAGAAAAAAGATCTGCAGTAAGACCTATCTCAATGTCGTTTATAAAATGCTGCAAATATGGAAAGTAGTGCATTTCTCCTCCATCGTTCATTTCTTTCTTCCAAACATAAGCTTGTTTTTGAAGTCCGAAACTTTGCCAATTAGCTGAACGAAATGCCGTGGTTATGCGCCCCCTGGAATAGCGTCTGCTCCTCGCCAGCTTCAGCAGACTCCTATGGAGTAGGCGGTCTGATGATGACCAGAACAGTGGTCGAAACCTGTCACCAGTAAATGAATAAACACCTTTATGCGAGTGGGGCTGTTTTATTATAAAAATGTTAACATTTTTTATAACCCCTGACTTATCAATAGAAACAAGGAAAACTCCTTCAAAATATTTTGAATGAAATGAATTTCACTTATTTGCAGAGCCTTAGTTATCAGATGTATCACGTAAGTATGAGACCTTCAAAAAGAAGTCGGTGTCTAGAAAGCACCTACCACTGATATGATTTTGTTCTCACAGGTGCGAACAGACTTCTCGCCTAAGTTCAAAAATGCGCAATAGTACATTTCCCCCGAAAAGCCATCGAGTGCTGCTATTAAGGGAGATGTGTGTTCAGCCTCCACATCGTGACACATTTGTCTAAAAACTCTAGCTTTCTGAGGGCGAATTTTAATGAAGTTCACCACATTCATGACAGGTTGCAATACTTGATTCAGATCAACATACAAATTTAGGGGGTAAATGCATCTCTATGGGTAAAGGCAATGGGTCCACATAATACCAGAAGCTTTGCCGCGGATATATTGTTGTAGACCGCTGTAAAGCCCCGACGGGGATCGCGCACCATCGGCGCACACAGTAGAATTAGCTCTTCTGCAGTCGTATGGGCTCTCTTACATTTTGCAACTCGGTAAGCTTCATTGTAAGACGCTACAAGTGCTTTACTCGAGATTTTCGCCTGCTTAGAAAGTGGTGACTTTTGTTCCTTCATTTGACTCAGATTTCTAGAAAAGTATTCTCTTGGTTTGACCAAGTCATTCTTATCAACCCTTTCTAAATGACACTTTAATTTGCTAGGTAGCATATATTCAACAGAAAGTACTTTCAAATATAAAACACGTCATGGACGTTCTTCATTGTTCAGAACAGCACACGCGTATTCAATATCTCAGTGGCTATCGTCGTATTTTTTATGCTTGCGTTTCCTATCTCCTTAACATTTTCCTTCTTGTCCTTAGCAAGTTTTCATTTATTTTTAACTTGATAAATTTAAAACTTGTTATCGTCTCTATCAACTTTACAGTAAAATCACAATATATTAAAACTGTTTTTTGTTGGAAATTTGTGGTAAGTTCCCATGGGACCAAACTGCTGAGGTCATCGGTCCCTAGGCTTACACACTACATAATGTAACTTAAGCTAACTTACGCTACGGACAACACACACACCCATGCCCCAGGGAGAACTCAAACCTCTGACGGGGGGGGGGGGGGGGGTAGGGGGGAGGAGGGGGGGAGCCGCGCGTACTGTAGCAAGGCGCCTCAGACGGCGCGGGGAAAGAAAAAGTGGCTGAAAAGAGTCACTGTTGGTGCTAAGTGTAACGCGCGATATTCCAGCTTCCAGGTTGTGCCTGCTTAAGCAGGTTGGTCAACGTCTAAAGTGGAATTCCTCCAACACCACATAGGCTGACACCAAAAATGAAATTTCACACAACTGTCTTCTTTGCCACTAACTCCGAAACAAATCCACGCCATCCCAGGCGGTCATTCACGGCGCACCAGAGCTCCGCGATCCAAAGGTTGAATCTCACTGCAGTCTAATAACCCGCTCTACCTAGAGAAATATTAATATCAAAAATATAAATAAAAAGTTCTAGACGCTGTACCTGTCAGAAGCAGAACTTACAGCACTTCCAAGGGGAACAAGATTGAGTGGGTCCACCGTTTGCTCGCTCTAGTAGCACCACTACATCAACCAACTACAGGCAGTCCGTTGTCCACTTTTCTTTCCAAAGCTACAAATCTGGGGATGCGAACTACCGAACTATGGCTGAAGGCTATTCCTAGGATAGTTATCTTCTCATTAACACTCACAGCGGCGCCCAAGGGACGGTTAGAATTATGCAACTTTGAGCCACAACGTCGCAAAACAGTCAACTGCAGAAATATGAACTCGGCAGCCGCGAGGCAACGAACATCTTAGTTTGGACGACCATTAATGCCATAGACTAATGAGTGCATCTAATGCCAATCCGATTCCCAGGCGTTAAGGCGACCACATCCGATGCCCTTCCCACCAACACTGGCGAACCGTAGTCCTGAAAGGGTGCTTTTCATCACCTTGGTATTTCTGGCACATTACAATTTTTTAACGAGCGCTGTTGGATTCTACGCTGCCTAATTCCTATTACTACACTCGACTGTCTGTTCAGGTGCCACCATCAAAGTCCTCTTGTAGTGCACGTCTTCACAAAAGATTCTCAGAGACGAAGGGTGTAATGTGTTACTGGTGAGTTCTATTGTGGTGAGAAAAGCAATAACATTAAAATTTGTAGTTCCATTGAGATTGGGACGATGAGTTGCGGAGTACTGAATTGGGCAAAGATTGTGCTGTGGCCTCTTTATAGAAGTAACAAGGAGATATTTCTGTCTCTAAATGTTTTTAGTCATAGTAGAAGCTAAATTATAACCAGTTTAATTACTTTTTAAATAAAATAGAAGTATGGCAGAAGTTTGAATAAACTGAAACAACAGTAAAAATGTAAGTTGTTTTATGCTACTTGCTTATAAATTTTCATCACATTTACTAAGGATTATTTGAAGGGCTTATTTCAATACTGGTACAAGTCCATTTTTGTTCATTTTGTGATATAGAGTTCTAAAGTTAAATGAACGCTGAAAAATCTGCAGTTGAGATACCAGAAATACTCAAGCATATGGCTTCCTATTAGAGATGAACCTTTCTTTCTGTTTGTTTGGATTATTAATTTCAGAAGCATTATACGCAGAAAAGTGGAGGCAATGGACTTGTACAACTATTGAAATAAGCCCTTAATTTAACTATCAGAATATTACTGTATTTATGAAATAAGTTTCGTTCCATTTTTTGTTTATTTGGATTTTACAGGCTAAGATTCACATCTCTGGAGGACAATGAAGATTGATGATGATGAGGAATTTTTCCTGTTGATCTATTTGTGAATTAAGGTTAGTTTTATTTTTTGTTTCTTTTGTTTTTATATACTTGTATAGAGAACACAAGAACACAATGAACATTGACATTAATAAAGAATTTTTCTATTGCATGGCTGATTACACAAATCATATCTGTAATGGTAAAGTTATATGTAATATAACGGCTAGTTCTTAAAGATTTCTAAATAATGATTCAAGTAGGAACTGTAAGAAATAACCCATCATCTACAATTAATGCACAATAACGAAACTGTGTAACACTAGTGAAATATAAAAGGTACTGTCCCTATTTGTACTTTTTAAAAACCATGAGAAAATGATCTTGTGATTGTCCTGTATATGGTGACATAATAATGGGAAAACAATCACATATGCCCGGGTTCCCGGGTTCGATTCCCGGTGGGGTCAGGGATTTTCTCTGCCTCGTGATGGCTGGGTGTTGTGTGCTGTCCTTAGATTAGTTAGGTTTAAGTAGTTCTAAGTTCTAGGGGACTGATGACCATCGATGTTAAGTCCCATAGTGCTCAGAGCCATTTGAACCAAACAATCACATACAGAAATAAAACTATGTTAATAATTAAAATGTTTTCTCACTCTTAGAAATATTAAAAATTTAACTAATTAGTCCTTTTTTGACACTACAATAGTGAAACAATAGTCACAGTAAATAAAGTTTTTCTTTAACAAATGGGTTACATTACTGGTTTCAACGAACTGTGTCGCCATTTTCAAATGTAAAACATCAGTTGGAGAATATATAGTGGGATTAAGACCATACATCTTAGAAAAATTACGAGAAATATCCATTATATATCCTCCAACTGATGTTTTACATTTGAAAACGATGACGCAGTTCGTTGAAACCGGTATAGTAACCATTTTTTAAAGAAAAATTTTATGTGCTGTGACTATGGCTTCACTATTGTAGTGTCTAATAAACATTCAAGTTATATTTTGGTCACATTCCTTAAGACAATTATGTCAGAATTAGTCAGAGTTAGTGCTTTGCTAATTGAGAAGCAGGCATACTTTTTTCCATCATTAACATCCAAACCCCAGCACATTTCCTGTCATCTATCCACCTTGTGTTAGATTGTAGTCTCAGCTTTTTCATACTTCTTGGATTCCATTAATGAAGTTCCTTGAGCAGTCTACCATCCATTCACCTGTGTCTATTTCGCAGACACCAAAATTTTGGGCTCCTTATGTATTTCACTCCTATTTGTTCCTAAATGCATTCACATTGTTTTTCAGTTTGTACCAGTGCCCAAAATGCATCTCTCCATTACTCACTCAGCAACTCCTTGTTTCTTAATGCTTTTTTTTCCCTGTTCATACAGTCTTATTCTATATATAAAAACTCATCAACTAGTTGTATGACTTCATTTTTAATTTGCAATTTTCTTTTATTTTGTTGATGATATATTATTTTAGTATTATTATCACTAATTTTCAGGTCACAACACATCTACTTTATTATGTTATTTCAATAGTTGTTGAAATTTATCTACACTACAGTGTCATCAGTAAATAGGACGGTGTTTTGGACTCTTACCCCTAAAATATAGTCACCTTGTATGACTAATTCCATTCTGAATTTTCCAACAACCTGATTAAGTCAAAAGAAAGCTGTACCACTTGGTACACACAGGATGTTTCATTATTACACACAAACCTACATTCAGCAGATTTCGTGCAAACTGGGATTAAATATGTATAGTATTGAGATTAAAGTAAATTTTGAGTTAGCTAGGTGCCCCAGACAAGCTGATTTAAAACGTGGTTTTGCAACAATAAATCAAAAATAATTTGTAATAAGGAACTAATTTTCACTTTCAAGCAAACCTTCACATGACATGTTACAATAGGATATGGAAATTACAGCCTTTGAACAGTACACAGGGGATCACATACTGAAATGGCTTGTAACACTATCTCTGGACTTGAAGCAACAAGATATAAAGATTTTCTTCATAGTGCATGCTACTTTTCATAATTAACACTGAAAGCACTTTTGTAGGTGGATCGTTTGTGCACTAACATAGATTAAATTAATGCCCTATTTTCAGAGTTTTGAACATAGCTAAAAGAATTTAACTCAATAGACTTCTATAGATCAATGAATTGCATGCATATTAGTAATTCGTACTCACAGATAATTTCCACAATAATCGTTTCTATGGTTACCAGAAAAAGGTCCACTGGGCTAGCTACACTTACACAGCCAGCTCAGACTTTTACTTGATTAAAATACAGTCTTTTACTTGTGCAATCGATTATATTTTTATCGAGTACCTTTTCTTTTGCAGAGAAAATTTTTTTCTGTATTCTTCATTTCCTTTCTTGTGAAGTTTAATAACTACTGCACTGTTCCTGTTTTGAACAGTCATTGTGCTTTGAATATATTTTGTAAACTACTTTGGAAGTTCTTTCTGCATTATTTTTCCCCTGGTTTTAATTATTCCTAGTGAAATATCATCATCTTCACCAAAAACGGTTCAAATGGCTCTGAGCACTATGGGGCTTAACTTCTGAGGTCATCAGTCCCCTAGAACTTAGAACTACTTAAACATAACTACCCTCAGGACATCACACACATCCATGCCCGAGGCAGGATTTGTACCTGCGAGCGTAGCGGTCACGCGGTTCCAGACTGTAGCGTCTAGAACCGCTTGGCCATCTTCACCCACCTTTCATTATTCATATTTCTTGTGGCTTTGTACTGGTCATCTGATATTATTTCTAAATCTAATATTCTTAAACTGTTGTGTTTCTGAGTCACCTCTTGACTACACATACATTTAAAAAAATCTTCGCATGTTTGTCCAGTTTCCTCTCTGTTTTTAGTTACAACTGCATTTGCCATTTATGTTGTAAAGTGTAATACCTAACAGACATAAGTCTCTGTTTTGCCTACCCTGATTGTTTTCAGCAGTTCTCTAACTAAATTTTCATTAGACCCCCACATATGCTCTCAAAGATGACACATTAAACAGCATTAGTAGTTGTAGAAGGCAAACTATGATAAAATATCACCTGCAATAAAAAAGGCAGATGGCAACATGAGAAACTGCTAAGGTACTCCTTTTTATTTCAGAAAACAAATGACCAATATCCACAGCTTCATGTATAAATTAAAAACACGAACTGTGGATATTTATAGTTTTTTGTAAACTTTTTCTTGATGTAAATTAATACTGCCAAATCGCCAAAGTTTGGCTATACTACTAAGCAGAAATGTTAAAATCCTTTAACCAACTGTGTATATATGAATGTACAAAAGTTAAGTGTTAGAATAAATTAAAGACAAGCTCACTGAGGATGGTGTTGCAGAAACTAAAAGTTTTTTGTGAATGTTGAACTAATGAAAACTGATTCCCTTCTGCATTAGGCGGAATTCTCAAACATATTTAATTAAAAATGATAATTAATTGAAACCCCCAGCTGCCAACAGGTGTTGTTGATATACCTCAGTGGGGACAGCTGAAAATGTGCGCCCCAACCAGAACTCAAACCCGGGATCTCCTGCTTACATGGCAGATGCTTTATCCATCTGAGCCACTGAGGACACAGATGAATAGCGCGACTGCAGGGACTTATCCCTTGCACGCTCCCCATGAGATCCACATTCCCAACTGTCCACAATCTACATTCGTAATGTTCCTAATATTTACCCATCCACTCATTACTTGTGCCAACTAAGGTGACGATTCCCGTAAGAGTTTGGGAAAATATGCACATTCACACAGATGAAGATCAATGGCCAGATAGCCTTCATATATTTATTTACTACAAAAGCCTTTCTCTCTCTCTTTGTCTCTTGTGCTAACTAACGGAATAAATGAAGCTTTAGTATTGGAAAAAAAAGATGAGAGCTACAGCAACTACTGATAAACATAAAAACCTGGAGATGAAAATTAGAAATGATGGGCTACAAGACATAGAAATTGTATGAAGAATAAATTTGGGAAAGATTACTAAATGGTACATGTACAGTATTGTATTTAACTGTTTTCAATGTGGTATTTAGTCCAAAGTCTAGTTTGATGCAGCTCTCCATGCTGGTTTATTCTGTACAAGTTTATTCAGCTCTCAGAAACTAATGCAACTCACACCCACTTAAACCTCATTGTCATGCCCTCATGCCCTGGTCTCCTTCACCCCCCCCCCACACACACACACATTTCGCTCCATTACAAAATTAACTGTTCTTTGAGGCCTCGGAATGTGTCCTCTCAACTGATTGCTTCTGTTAGTCAATTTGTAACAGATCTTTCTTTTTCCCCCAGTTCGAATGAGTATCCTTCCATTAGTTATCAGATCTACTCATCAGATCTCCAGCATTGTTCAGGATCAGCTTCTCATCAGCTTGTTTCTAATTTGTTTATTATCCATATTTTATTCCTCCACAAGACCATATTCCAGACAAATAGCTTTAGAAACGACTTTCTAATTCTTAAATTTGTACATGTCTCTCTCTCTTGGAAACATTTTTCCTCCTGTTGCTAATCTGCATTTTATAATGTCTCTACTTTATTTATTATTCTTCTTCATTGATAGCAAAACTCAGCTACTTCTTTCAGTATCTCATTTCCTAACCAAATTCTCTCAGTCTCACATGGTTTAGATCAACTACATTAAGCTAACATTCTTCACTTTTATTGATGTTCAACGTATAACCTCTTTTCAAGACACTGTCCACTGCATTCAGCTTAAAGTCCTTTGCTGTCCCTGATGGAATTATAAAATCATCAGGAAATGTTAAAGGCCTTATTTTTTCATTCTAAATTTTAATTCCCTTTCCAAATTTCTCCTTGGGTTCCTTTAGTGCTTGTTTCATCTACAGATTGAAGAACATGTTCAGTCTGTTTTCTGTACAAGTTGTAGATAACATTTTGCTCTTAGTATTTTCTTCAAGTTACCTTTAGAATTTCGAACAGTGTATTGCAGTCAACATTGTGGAAATCATTCTCTAAATATAAAAACGTAGGTTTACTTAATTTTCCATCTATCTTCCAAGATGTGATGCTTAAATAGAATTTCCTACGATAAGCACATAAAAGTTAATGCAATAATAATATTTATTTAACACTGGTTAAGAACATTATTAGATTTAGTTCATAAGTTTGGTGTACTTAATTTAAAATTACTAGTGGCAAAGAATGATTTGGCAATGACATCAAGTAAACATATAAAAGAAAAAAAGTAATAGTCATACACAAAATGAATGCTTACTTCAATTTGTCTCCCTTTATTAGACCAAAACTACTGCAGTGGTATAAACATGTGAACAGGATGAAAGAAGGAAGGCCTCAAAATATGAACTGAATACCACAATTAAGAAGAAAACAAAGATCAACCATTGAACACTTAAATATGTGGTATTTACACACTGACAAGGGAAAAATGTTCATGATGGGTATGGAGGGACGAATGGAAAAAAAAAATAATTAGAGAATCTCTGTCATTATAGGTTATTATATGATATGTAAACACTACTAAACGAGAAACAAATGCTGCAATATGAGCATATGATAATTTTTAAACTACTATAAATGAGAGTAAAAATATCAAAATTACAATGATGTTATCGTCATCATTATCTTAAGCCATTTAATATCCCATTTTGGATTAAAGACTCCTGTAGAATTTTCAGTACACTACAGTTTTGGGTATAGGAATCCACATTGCCTCTTCATGTTTCCTAATGCTATAAACCTAGCACCCATTAGATCATCGACCAGCTATTTTCTTGTACCTGTCAATCCAGGAAAGAACTGTGTAAGTTCGTTTACTATCTGTTCCCCTGGCTATATGTCCTACCCACTTTCATTTAATTTTTGTTGAATTTGTAATCACTTCTTTCGCTCCAGTCTGATCCCTAGCCTTTGATTTGTTTTCATATCCCGCATTCAATGGTTACAGCAGAGAAATTACAATTATCCTATGTTTTGCACGCTGGTCAAAAGGACAAAGTACTAAGATTCCGATACTGATTGAAGCATAAACGTGATGTTTCTTTATATTCATACTGGAGTCGAATCTTTGGTGACTACACAGATCTGTTGCTTTTAAAATCTCGGAAATGTATTACGTCACGAATTCCGACGAAGAGAAAATGAGTGCTTACGAGACATCTGTAAATAAATGGCTGCACACTAAATTTTTCATGAGAAATCTTCATTGTTTCCTTATTTTCACAGTTTCTCGTAGTTACAGCAGCCTAGACGTTCTCTAGCTCAAGACGAACAGAGAATACATCGTCTGGCCACGGACCTGTTTGTAGTTTGTACTGGAAGCACGTGAGAGAGGAGCTCCAGCAGTAAATCCTGCCCGTTAATTTGCTCGAGCTGATGGCTATGTCGCAGTCTCTCTCTTGACTTTGGTCAGTACCATTTCTAGAGGAAGTGGCCGTATAACGTTGTAGTTAACATAATACCTTCCTCAAGTACAAGTTATGATCCTTCCATACCTTTTGTTTTTATCACTGTTTAACAGCAGTCGATAGTGAAGTAGCTACGAGCATGTTGTTTGTGAAACCCTGTAAAAGTCGTGTTGCACATCAACATAATTTCATGCAAGGAGCACTCTCAGGAATTTCACTGTATAAAATCATTTTATTATTAATATTAATGTTATTATTATTCACATTTTGGCCAACAAAGGAACATGTGACAATGTCAATTCATTCTCATTAGCTGTTTCTCATTTCTTTCAACATTCTCTCATATTTTGGTCATGTCTATTTTTCCTTTCTTCAGACCAATACACTCCTGCTTTCTTACTACTTCTGTGATGGAAGACATCTATATTTAACAATATCTCTACATGCAAAACAAACAATATGTCTATCCTACATATTGCTTTCAGGTTGCGTACATCTAAAGATTTTGTAGGTCCTTGGACACAGCTCATCGTTAATTTATTTTCACAGAGATACTTTACAATATGTTTTTGTCAGCCTTTTGTTATTCATCCTGTATAAAGTGTCAAAATTATATCATTATTATTGCTAGTTTTTTTTTCTATTCTGATATATTTCATCATTGCTTCTTGATTTGAAGGCTTCATTGTTACATATTCGACTTAAAATTCCCTTGTGAAACTTCTCTCTAATATTTCTAATTTTTAAATATATAATCCATTGCAAGACATTCACTTCTGTACAGGTATTATGATTTCACAACCATGCTGTAATGCGTTTCTTCATATGCACATCTTACTGTAAATAGTTTTTGTTATTCCATAAACACTTCACATTTTGTACGTTCTATCATTTTTGAGAGATTTTTCTGACTCATTTTCTCAAATTATCACTCCTAGCAGCTTAAACTTTTTCACCTTTTCTATTTTACCAATGTCTGTTTAAAATAAATTTGATGGAACATTTATGTTAGTAAAATTTTGGTTCTCTCTGCAGAGATTCTTCAACCTGCTTCGCTGGCTAAATGTTCCAAAAAATTAACTTGTATTTGTGGATGTATCAGCTTTGAAGCAAGTTCAGCAAAATCGACTTGCAAATGCCTGGAAATCTACATCTGTATGCTGTTTCTTTCTTGTACGTTTTAGTCATGGTACTTGATTTTCTTTTAATTTTCCGTTTCAGATACTGTTACTCTCCTGATCTCACAAACTGCAACCAATTTTTGGCCACATCCAGTGGCCTCTTCCACAGCATTGTGTCCAAGGCATCTTCTTCCCATACTCCAAATATCTCAAGATTTTTGGCCACCTAGTCTCTCCATTTTATTTTTGATGTGCCTTAGGGTCTTTTCCAACACTTCTCTCAATATTGATCCCTCTTCTTTTCTAAGGACGTGTCCATGCCATCTCAGCCTCCTTGTCATGGCTTCAGCAACAAGATATGGTTAATTGTACACATCACTAAGCTCCCTGTTGTTTTTTTTTTCTTCTTCTTCGCCGTTCTCCTCCATCATGAACTGGTCGAAATGTCTTATGCAGGATTTTATTTTCGAAAAACTTCATCTTTGTCTCTCAATAGTTACCTGTTCCCCATATTTCTACCCCATATAGCAATACTTGTCTGTTTATAGTTTTATATATCCTTATTTCAGTTCCTTTTGATAAAGTTTTGGATGATAGTAGTTTACTGAGTGAATATGATGCTCTGGATGCCGCTTTTATACTCGCTGCTATTTCTTGTTTCCCACCACTTCTGTTATTTATTCCGACCCACAGATGCTTAAGCTCTTCTGCTTCTCCAAACACACAGTCATCATTCTGTATGGTTTGCCGAGATCTGGCCTCGTAATTACTTTCTACCGTCATGAATTTTGTTTTCTTTTCATTTACCTCAAATTCAGTTTGTTTTACTTTTTTAAATTTTGCGAATATTTTCCTATCATCTAGATTTTCAGCGATTAATGTTATGTCATCTGCAAGTATACAGTCTGTTTATTCTTATGCTAATTTCAGCCTCTGCTTCGCTTGTTGTGTCCAGTGCTTCCTGTATTATTACAATGAACAGTAGTTGTGAGAGTCCTTGCGTGAGTCCTGTTTTTATGTCAAAGGCCATGGAATATTCTCTGTACATTTTCACTATCGCTTTCAAGTCTTCCAGTGCAACTTTTAAAATACTGAATCTTCTTTGGTATTCCAAACTTCTACATTTTCCCCCACAACTTATTCCTGTTTAAGCTATCGTAGGCATTTTTTTTTTAATCAACAAACAATACTGCCATTTCTTTTGTTGTATTCCCAATATTTTGATATGGCTTCTTTCGATTTTTCTTAAGTCCACTTGCCTGTCATCTATCATCTCTTTTAAATACAGTTCCTATTTTTTCCGGAGATTCTTGAAGAGTACTTTGTAGGCTGTGCTATCTAATGAGTTGCCTCTATAATGTCTGCATTCTTGTTTATCGCTCTTTTTATGGTTTGGTACTATGACTGCTTTTGCCCACTCAGATGGCATAATTTCTTCATTACAAATTTTGGTCACGAGTTCGTACATTTGTTTCGCAATTTTATCTTTTCCCTTCTTAAACAGTTCAGCTGCTATTCCAGCTTTCCCTGGAGCTTTATTGTTTTTTAGTATTATGCTTGCACTCACTGTCTATTTCGAGGTCGGGAGTGGAACTAAGAGCTCTACATTCTGATATTTATGTTGTTCCTTCCATTTATGTACATCCATTTTCAACATTTAAAAGCTTCTCAAAATATTTTATCAAAATCTTCATAATTTCTATTCTTTCCAAAGCTGTATTGCCATTTTTAGCTTTGACACTATACACCCGTGGTATGCATCCTTTTCTGAAGAACCTAATGGACCTTTAAAAGTCTCTTGCATTCACTGCAATTTTATCCTTTCTTTCTCTCTTCACTAAACTTTCGACATGCTCTCTCTTTTTCCTTCTGAGAAGATTTTTGGTTTCCCTGTTAGCATTTTCATATGCTTGTTTCCTTTCGTTGAATCTTCCTGTAGGTGTTTTTTCTTCGCTACTCGTCTTACTTTCACTTCTTGCCCACATTCTTCCGAGAACCATGGCTTTCTCTTCCTTCTTTTCTTTTCCCATACACTTCTATTGCTGCTTTCACATTTGTTTTTATCATCGCCTACTAGCCTACAGTGTCGAGGTACACTTCCAGTATTACAAAAACCAATAGGAGGAACAGTATAAAAGAATGGAACACTGATTCGAAAACTTGAAAGATGATGTAAAGGCACAGGATTTGTCATTAAGCTTCCATTGTAAATACTTACTAATTTTTGTAATACACGATTGAAGAGGATTTGAGGTAATCAATAACTTTGTTTTACATCTGTATTTGTTTTGAAAGCTTAGAAATTTCGTCACTTCCGGGTCTGTAAGCATTTTACGGATTGTATTTTACAACTTAGTTTGAGTGTCTTTAGAGCTCAGTAAATGGCGATTGATTACAGAATTCGAATTGAATATCTGCTCTAAGCTGGGTTTGCTAGTTCTAAAGCCCCCTTGATTTTTGTTTAGTTGTCGGAGGATGGTTTCTTTTTGAGTTTTATTCAGTAGATATTTGGAAATACTTTATAAGCAACTAGCATTCGAAATATTTATCCGTAGTTACTGACATCTTTCAATGCACAGCACACACTGCGAACGTTCGCGCTTCATAGCCTTGGCTCATACATGCATGTTCAATTGCTTTTCCTGCTGTCATGGCACTGCTCTAGCGTGAGGCGAAGAATGTGGGCTAAGTCATTTTTTTGCGTAGAATCCCATCACTTTTCTATGATAAATGGGAAGAAGTCTCCTTGCGAAATGAACTGAGCCAGGTGGTTTACCAACTTCTGCACGACATTCAACAGAAGGCTCTGGATTCGGCGACTTACGTACACGCCGCTTGTAATGAATATGTTGTAGATTTTTCAAAACAGAAAAACATTGAGAAATGCTGGTGAGGAATATTGACTATTGCGACAGGATGCACAAGAAATGAAATAAACGGAAGAGTGCTGATTTCCTGGAGTGCTTCTAGTAAACAAAATAGATTTTTCAAAACGAAGCTCTCATTGTGCCTACTCTACAATCAATGTGTATTATGACTTACAGTGAAACTGGAATTTCTAGCGCAGATGGGAAAACAAATAAACGCGTCACGGGGAGCCTGGCGTGCAAGAAATAATTACAGATGTAATGAAAGTGACGTGGAGATGGAGAGGAACAAGAACTGGATGGGAGCTGAACCAAGAAAGTTCTTGGGTTAATTGTAAGAGGTAAGAAAATAGAGGCGAAGACCCAATGGTAGCTGGCAGAGTAACAGTAGAAAATATGCAGTACGCAGAGTGCTCAATCTGTAGGGTACCTTTACGCATCAATGAATATCAAATGGCCACTTACGATCTTAAGTATTACTGCAATGATGTAGTGATAATTATTTTTTAAAAATAATATAGGCTGTCGGCATACGATTTGTCTGGGATCGAAATCATTACATTCTTCTTGATTTCTGAGGGTATTACGCCTGTCTCACCCACCTGTTGTGGAAGATATTTGAGACAGGAGAAATACTCTCAGACTTCATGAAGAATGTGCGACGGCGTGCTCAAAAATGCCTCCGATTTTTTAAAGTGAAAACCCTTAAATTTTTTAAATAAAAACAGTTATTAACTTCTATATCTTTATTCTTAATGTAGCTTGCTAAAAGTTCACAACAACTCTGCTGTCGACCCGCGGCGCTGTATCACATCAGTACACCCAGCTTTGCCAGAAACAAAAGCGCTACCTACCGTTCAAGTAGGGTTCCTTTACGAGGTGGGGCGTTGCCAAAGCGATCTGTAAGCGCCTTCTCTATCTACGTCATCGTTTACCCTGTCTGTGGACGTTCGTGCACCCACACAGATGACACTGATCTCTCCTCAAACGTAATAACTGTGTTTGCTCACAAGCAACAGCGGCCTCACAACTGAAACAATGCAAACTGAAAAGGCACAATACAGTACTGACAACAATGCTTTTCCTCAGCTTCAAAACAGGCACACGACTGACACATCTATTTATTCCCCAACTGTACGAAATGAAGGGAGCGTACAGGCACGCCTCGGAGAAGCATTCTGTTTGACAGTACTCGATCGTATTATCGCGTAAGAGATACAGGAATCAGTACAAACTGTAAGTAAGGCTGTTGTATATGGTATGTATTTGTTGCTGAATAACGAATATGGCACGAGATTCGAAGTACCGTTTTATTACTCCCGAAAAAGTTTCATTACTGGCATGTTTTCTTCCCTCACGCAGTCCGTGCGCAACTCGGAACGGGTCAACTGTTTTTGCATTTCACCATTTCGTTACCCTCAGCAGGCTCGGGTGAAGCAAACGTTTCGTTATTCGCATCTCTTCTTCCCGCATGCAGTCCGTGCGTGCCGAATCGCTAGTTACCGAATTTTTTTCAGTTTTTGTTCCTCAGTGGGACCAGTCGGTAGTGACACGGGGTAAGAAGTACGTTTTCTCAGTCGGCATGTTTTCTTTCCGGCATGCAGCACGTCTCCTGCACGGTCGAGTCGACAGGGTTCGTAGGCCTTTCCTTACTCCCAAGACATGTTTCACATGCGTCCTGTGAATTCAAAACTTCTTGTGCTGGCAGTATATGGTGTAAGCGGGTTATGAGAAACCGGACGGACTTTGAAAAGCCCGCACGTTTGCGTCACATCGAAATTTCGGGATTACCGAAGTGTCCGTTTTCACCCGTCTGCTATGACCCATGACGTCCGTCTCCAATACGGCGCCTATGATATCACTACATACACACGGCAATAAACACGAAAATACGTACAAATAAGACAATAACATCTCCCTCCAAAAACACAATCAAACCAACGGGGCAGTCGCGGGAAATTGGGGGTTTTAGGAAGGGTACAAGCTAAATATAACAGTTAAAAAGAAGACACAACACGATCCCAAAACATGAAAATGAAGAAAAAAAATCTACAGGAATCAGACACTTCCTTTGACCTATATAGGTCAACCGCAGCTGACGATACCAAAACACCAATTCCTACAGCAAAAACTACGAAAATTGGAATCAGACATTTCCCTTGACCACAGCTGACGATACCAAAACGCCAATACCTACATATAAAACTACGAAAATTGGAATCGGTCATTTCCCTTGGCCTATATAGGTCAACCATAACTATTGATACGAAAAAACCACCACCTACAACTACGATAAACAAAACTTAAACCACAGCACCCCAAAAATTCAAAAGTCAAACATTCCTACGTAAAATTAAAAAACATTCAATACAAAAAAACACAACAAGACGACATCTACAAACACAACCTACTCATAAACTCCGCGTCGTAATGACGTCACACACCACAACACCCTTACGTCATGGGTCAAAGCAAACGGGTGGAATCGGACGCTTCCGTTGACCCGAATTTTCTACCCGGATACAGACAGCCTGCCGACGGTAAGTTGCCCTATGCAAATAAAACAATTACGATTTACGGAATTTTAAGGAATGTGAGCGATACAAAGTTACGTAAGTCGGTGTGCTGCAGTATCGAGTATTATGTTTGCGGCACGGACGTGTGATCTAAAAGAATGTGGGCTAAAAGAACACTTACAGAACTGGCTTACCTGTGGACAACTGTCTGTGGGCCAGGCAGTGCTGTGGGGCGGCTCATGCGCTTTTCGATTGTTGGCGGCTTCTCATTATTCTCAATAAAAAAGTATGGAAGTTTGTATATAGGAGAGCGTGCAAGCGTGGCTGCTGGTGTTTTTTTTTTTTTTTTATATAAAAGGGGCCGTCAAATAAAAACGAGACAGGCTACATAAGGAACAAGGCGCGTACGTTGGTAATGCATGTAGGTTTACGTTTAGAAGTACCCTCTGTTGGGAATCAGGAAGGAACAGTGCGAACTTTCAACGCTATGCCATTTGTGTGTTAGACGTGCTCGACTAGAAGTCGTCGAGTCGTGTGTGCGTCCGACTTCACTATGGGGGCCGGAAAGAGGAACTGCAAGGTGTAGACTGATTTTTGACTGGTGACAGACTCAGGAAGTGAAATGCGTGCTCGAATGTTTGTTGTGTACGGCAAACGCAGTATGTGACGTGTGCGCGTGTTTCCGTGGAATAAACGATTTCGAGAAGGTAGGATGTCATTGAAAGCAGCCAGCCAGGACAGGCTCATCGAGTCATTACCCGTTCTGTGATTGGTGGGGTGAATGCAGTTTCCATATTTTTGGAGACCTGAAGTAACTCACTCGTGGCTGTTGATAGCTTCGGACGAAGAGATACACGCCTGGGTACAGTCATCGTTTCGCAGGCAACCACAAGAATTTTTCCTCGGGGCACTGGCCGTCTAGTCTCACAATTGGATAAATGTAGTAACAGTTATGGCGATTACTTTTGAAGTAACGTATAGTTTACTCACTTTTTTCCAATCTTTCTAGTGTTCATTTGAGTGCGCCATATAAAACTAATGTATCTATCTACGTACCAATCCTCATTTAGTGAATTTAACTAAGATTTATTAACGTGTATGTATTTCGAATCAGTCGAAATTATCAAGACAAAAACAAGGCCCGGGTTTATGCCGGCCAGGTACATGAAAACTCCTCACAGGACACCTTCAAAACTAGGACAAGTCTGGGTAAAGCGAGATGTATGGCAACACTAGTTATGCGGGAACTGTGTGTCTTCCCCATCAATAAGTTCGAGCTACCAACGTTTCTTACATGGTGTTCAAAACGATTGTAAAATTACAATGTGGTCTGAGTGGAATGAAGAGATTAGCTCTACTTTACTTCACCTTATTATATCTGAGTTCACATTAACGACAAATGAAATGTACAGTTTCTCATAGTGTAGTGCAAACACCACGTAGCGGTAAAATAGCAAATGGTGTGATTTTTTAATCAGAGAAGGGCCACAAAATAAAGCAAAATGTGATTTGTGCAGACAGTTATTCTATCATAGGAGAGTACATAATAATTGCAAAATACGTTCATACGTAATGACATTGAGTATCGAAAGCAACGAGTAACAAATCCTCTAAAGCGGGTACGTGCCTCGACCACAGCGAATTCATACCGTACAAAATTTTGCTGTTGCTTTTACAGCCCTAGCCGTAAACACGACTGCCGCGTTTTATGGATTGTCCGCAACTGTTACAGATTTATCACTTTAATTACGAAACTACGTGAAATTATTAAAAAATTACGGAAGTATACAATTTACAATATGATGCTTTTAAAAAAATCTAAAAAGGTACTGTTTACATTTCGCTGATTATACGCTGCTGACATGTTTTATGGCTTTTAATGATTTCCTAAGTGTGTACCAACCAAACCTCTCTGCAAATGATTTCGTCACCACGGCTTACTAAAGCCGCGGTTACATTGAGTTCGAAACATGTTCTGGAACATTACTCGCGGCTAATACTGTACTACTCATGCTCGCTACATGTTTTCACCATCTTGGTAACACAAAGCCATTGTTCCACGGCTGTGTCGGTGGTCGGTACAGATCAGAGGAACATTCTTCCTGGCCTGTTACCACTAAGTGCCGCTACACAGCGCTAATGTTTGTCCTTACTCTGTAGTCTTGCGTGTTGTCTTTCCTTTACGAAATGGAGTAGACAAGAGGCACAATTTACGAATTTGTCACTCTTTGTGAGGCAGAGGAGTGCCTCTGGAATGTTCGAAGTCATAGTTACCAAAGTATTAAACAGAAGCAAGACTCGCTAGAAAAATAAAATAAAAATAAAAAACGCTCTTTGTCATCAGCAAGTTACGGGAACTGTCGCCATACGAAAGGACGGTGGAAAAAAAAGGACGCTCTCTGTGAGGCAGAAACTGTGTTTTCTACTTAATTTACCTATATATGAAATACTGGATATTCTTTTAGTCCAAAACTTCCTCTTCTAGAGCTATAGGTATCATATTCAACTTCTAGGCATTACTGATTGTTGGCTGGCTCTTTGTTGCGCCTGTGAACTGTGTCGTGAAACAAAACCTAAAATCTTAATGAAATGCTGAATTTGAAATAATGAAATGAATCTAATTGTATTTTATAACATCCTCAGTGAAAAGTACTTGACTGAGACTCGATACTAAAGTTCATTATGAAAGTTATATAAGATGAAAAGCAATGTCTGACTTGACTGACTACTTAGTTCAACACTTGACGACGTACTGTTTGCTCACAAGAATTCAAAGTGAGACCTTTGAAAGAAAAGTAACTTACCTCTTGTTCAGCGTGCTGTTTTGCGTCTGGTGTACCGACACTCTCGAAAGCAAATTGTAATGAGCAGGTGCAGCAGCTAAAGAAAAATAATCTACTCTAAATTTTTCTTTGCTTGTCAGAAACAATCTGCGTCTTTGATGTGACGTACGGTGCCATGCACACACGACAAAATATTCAAAGCTTTATTAAGAATGATGAAGGAGGGTTTTACTTTAAAGAAAATCATTCTTCAAAAATTAAACTCTGATTACTGTCAGAAAAGACTGTACAACATAAGAAGACTCTTGAAAATTTACGAAATTCTCTCATTACAAAAACTGCAGACATTTCAACTAACTGTGTGATTTGTGACATAATGAAAACGAAGAGATCAAATTAACACAAATCATAAATATTATTAGTTGTCTATTGTGCAAAGATGTCCTTCAATGAAGAGTTCTGACAAACTGACATTCCATTCTTGCGCACGCAGGGGCTACTTTGAAATATTCCTCCAAAAATCTTCTCTGTCACTAGAAATGAAGTCCCATGCTTCTTGACAGAGCGTAGGGGAAAGATGCGAAAGACCCACACCGCCGTACTCGGCAAGGTCCTAATGGAGGGAGTTAGCCGCTGCCTTCCTCCGACCGTAATTGGGATGAATGATGACGAAGCCGACACTCGGGGCAAGTGAGAGTCCCTGACCCCGCCGGGAATCAAACCGGGGACCCCGTGCTCGGGAAGCGAGAACGCTAGCGCGAGACCACTAGCTCTGTCACTATAATCAACAAAATAGCTTTACAGACAAATTGTGCTCTTAGTAATAAGGTATTCCAGACAATTTCTTCCATATTCATAAACATCAGATCTCTTTCACTGAAAACTGAACAGCTTGCTACTACGCCCCTGGTAAGAATGACCCAGTGCTGCACAATTGACTGGAGACCACGCGTACCACAGATTACATTAAACCCAGAGTCAAGTATCTTGTCCGTACCAGATCGGGTTGACGGAGGAGATAGAGAAGATTCAAAGAAGAGCGGCGCGTTTCGTCACAGGGTTATTTGGTAACCGTGATAGCGTTACGGAGATGTTTAACAAACTCAAGTGGCAGACTCTGCAAGAGAGGCGCTCTGCATCGCGGTGTAGCTTGCTCGCCAGGTTTCGAGAGGGTGCGTTTCTGGATGAGGTATCGAATATATTGCTTCCCCCTACTTATACCTCCCGAGGAGATCACGAATGTAAAATTAGAGAGATTAGAGCGCGCACAGAGGCTTTCAGACAGTCGTTCTTCCCGCGAACCATACGCGACTGGAACAGGAAAGGGAGATAATGACAGTGGCACGTAAAGTGCCCTCCGCCACACACCGTTGGGTGGCTTGCGGAGTATAAATGTAGATGTAGATGTACTGGTGCAGCGCGCTCATGCAACATTGTCCCAGCGCAGTAAAGGTGAATTATTTACAATGGCAGAAAACTTACGAAAACCTTACAAAATGAATGTATGTAGGAGGCAACAGTCAGTAGTAAACGTGGATGAGGTAGGGGGATCATCTACTGCAAGTTCCCCTGTCACATTCATTGGAAATGTGAGAGAAAGCAGAAGGTAATTCGCCGCAATATTGAGAGTGGTAGTGATGTTCAGTCCCAAGTGTTAAGTGGGGTGTTCCCCAAGGGTCGGTGCTGGAGCCACTGTTGTTTCTTGTTTATATAAATGATATGCCTTCTAGTATTACAGGTGATTCAAAAATATTTCTGTTTGCTAATGACACCAGCTTGGTAGTGAAGGATCTTGTGTGTAATATTGAAACATTATTAAATAATGTAGTTCATGAAATAAGTTCATGGCTTGTGGAAAATAATTTGATGCTAAATCACTGTAAGACTCAGTTTATTACAATTTCTAACTCAGAATTCAACAAGAACTGATACTTTGATCAGACAGAATGGGCATATTATAAGCGAGACGGAACAGTTCAAGTTCCTAAGGATCTTGTTCAGAAACTAAATGCTGCTTCATTTACCATTAGAACAGTATCTGAAATAAGTGACATTTCAACACGAAAAGTAGTCTACTTCGCATGTTTTCATACGCCCGTGTCATATGGTATTATTTTTTGGGGCAATTCTTCTGATTCAAGAAGGGTATTTTTGGCTCAAAAACGGGCTGTTCGAGCTATATGTGGTGCAAGTTCGAGAGCCTCTTGTCGACCCCTATTCAATAGTCTGGGAATTCTGGCATTGCCCTCACAGTATATATTTTCTTTAATGTCGTTTGTTGTTAGCAATATTAGCTTATTCCCAAGAGTTAGCAGCTTTCACTCAGTTAATACTAGGCAGAAATCAAATCTGCATGTGTAATGCACTTCCTTGACTCTTGTGCAGAAGGGAGTGCACTATTCTGCTGCATCCATTTTCAATAAGCTACCACAAGAACTCAAAAATCTTAGCAGTAGCCCAAACACTTTTAAGTCTAAACTGAAGAGTTTCCTCATGGCTCACTCCTTCTATTCTGTCGAGGAGCTCCTGGAAGAGCTGAAAAATTAAGCAAATTCCAGTATTACACTGTTGATTTTCTTTATTTAAACTTACGACTTGTCGCCTGAATACGTTTCTTGTATTTCATTTTATCTGTTTCTACTATCGTGTTATAATTTCATGTATTGACTCGTTCCGTGACCATGGAGACTTCTCCTTAATTTGGTCCCACGGAACACTAAATAAATAAATAAATAAATAGAGACATTGAGGCTGAATAAGTTTCATTACGAAAAACATAAATTTTAATATGAAAATGAAAAGTAAATATATGATCAATTAAATATATCTCCTTTATTTAGGTTCGGAAAATGTCTGAAATATAGCGTTTAAAGGCCTAAAATTAGGCTTATAATTTTTAAAATTTTCCATGGCGGGCGGAGGGGACCGGACCCTCGTCAGTGTTTGCCGTGTGATTGCTGACAGATTCTTCTCGAGGTTCCGAGCAACTGTACCTAAGTAACGAAACTGGTCCGGCCGCGGGTGTCTGGCTACCGGCAGAGCAGTGGCCGCAACTCTCACGTGCGGGCGAAAGAGAGAAATCGGAGACCGAAACGTGGCCCCCCGGAGAAACCGCCTTGAGGTAGGTTAGGGAAAGTAGCCCCCGGCCAATTATTTAGCTGCTCGCCGGTAATTAGGACTGCGTGTCGCGCGCGCCGTTTGGCCGCGGGAAGAGGGCGGCACGAAAACACCGGCCACGGGGGCCATTGTCCTCGGAGCAGCGCTAAACACAGCTTTTCGGCGAGCGGGAGAAAGCCGAGGCGCTTCCCGCCCGCGGTTATGTACACGTGTGTGTGGGAGGCGCGGGTCGCTGACCCGGGTGCCCGCACGTTACTTAACGCCCGGGGTGCCCACAAGACTAGAGACGTTTTCAGGTGTCAAACAAGTTTGATTTGCGTATGCAGACTGAAGCGACGAATGAAAATTTGATTCGAACCCGGGTGACCTGCTCACTAGGCAGATGCGCTAAACACTACGCCACCCTGGCACAACGGCTTTGCACAACTGCACGTGTAAGCTTATCAGTCCGTCGCTGACATAGAAGACTGCAAACCTTCTTTCCTTCCCGTCTGGGCAAGCTGTGCAGTGACTAGAGTACATGTAAAGCTTACTGGGACAGGGTAAATGCTAGCTACAATGAAGTCGATAATTCGATCGTAATATTGGCATTTTAATTTGATATTCCCCACAACAGAAGAAATATTGAATTTAATTGATGAAAGCAGAAAATATAAATATGCAGTAAATGAAGCAGGCAAAAAGGAATACAAACGTCTCAAAAATGATATCGACAGGAAGTGCAAAATGGCTAAGCAGGGATGGCTAGAGGACAAATGTAAGGATGTAGAGGCTTGTCTCACTAGGGGTAAGATAGATACTGCCTACAGGAAAATTAAAGAGACCTTTGGAGAGAAGAGAACCACTTGTACGAATATCAAGAGCTCAGATGGCAACCCAGTTCTAAGCAAAGAAGGGAAGGCAGAAAGGTGGAAGGAGTATATAGAGGGTTTATACAAGGGCGATGTACTTGAGGACAATATTATGGAAATGGAAGAGGATGTAGATGAAGACGAAATGGGAGATACGATACTGCGTGAAGAGTTTGACAGAGCACTGAAAGACCTGAGTCGAAACAAGGCCCCGGGAGTAGACAACATTCCATTTGAACTACTGATGGCCTCGGGAGAGCCAGTCATGACAAAACTCTACCATCTGGTGAGCACGATGAATGAGACAGGCGAAATACCCTCAGACTTCAAGAAGAATATAATAATTCCAATCCCGAAGAAAGCAGGTGTTGACAGATGTGAAAATTACCGAACTATCAGTTTAATAAGCCACAGCTGCAAAATACTAACACGAATTCTTTACAGACGAATGGAAAAACTGGTAGAAACCGACCTCGGGGAAGATCAGTTTAGATTCCGTAGAAATGTTGGAACACGTGAGGCAATACTGACCTTACGACTTATCTTAGAAGAAAGATCAAGAAAAGGCAAACCTACGTTTCTAGCATTTGTAGACTTAGAGAAAGCTTTTGACAATGTTAACTGGAATACTCTCTTTCAAATTCTGAAGGTGGCAGGGGTAAAATACAGGGAGCGAAAGGCTATTTACAGTTTGTACAGAAACCAGATGGCAGTTATAAGAGTCGAGGGGCATGAAAGGGAAGCAGTGGTTGGGAAAGGAGTAAGACAGGGTTGTAGCCTCTCCCCGATGTTATTCAATCTGTATATTGAGCAAGCGGTAAAGGAAACAAAAGAAAAATTCGGAGTAGGTATTAAAATTCATGGAGAAGAAGTAAAAACTTTGAGGTTCGCCGATGACATTGTAATTCTGTCAGAGACAGCAAAGGACTTGGAAGAGCAGTTGAACGGAATGGACAGTGTCTTGAAAGGAGGATATAAGATGAACATCAACAAAAGCAAAACGAGTATAATGGAATGTAGTCAAATTAAGTCGGGTGATGCTGAGGGAATTAGATTAGGAAATGAGACACTTAAAGTAGTAAAGGAGTTTTGCTATTTAGGGAGTAAAATAACCGATGATGGTCGAAGTAGAGAGGATATAAAATGTAGACTGGCAATGGCAAGGAAAGCGTTTCTCAAGAAGAGGAATTTGTTAACATCGAGTATAGATTTAAGTGTCAGGAAGTTGTTTCTGAAAGTATTTGTATGAAGTGTAGCCATGTATGGAAGTGAAACATGGACGATAAATAGTTTGGACAAGAAGAGAATAGAAGCTTTCGAAATGTGGTGCTACAGAAGAATGCTGAAGATAAGGTGGGTAGATCACGTAACTAATGAGGAAGTATTGAATAGGATTGGGGAGAAGAGAAGTTTGTGGCACAACTTGACTAGAAGAAGGGATCGGTTGGTAGGACATGTTTTGAGGCATCAAGGGATCACAAATGTAGCGTTGGAGGGCAGTGTGGAGGGTAAAAATCGTTGAGGGAGACCAAGAGATGAATACACTAAGCAGATTCAGAAGGATATAGGTTGCAGTAGATACTGGGTGATGAAGAAGCTTGCACAGGATAGAGTAGCATGGAGAGCTGCATCAAACCAGTCTCAGGACTGAAGATCACAACAACAACAACATTCCCCACAACTGACAAAATTTACAAAAAAATTGTGAATCTCTTTGTCCACACTCCTGAGAATGGCACATTAACAATTTGCAATTACGCGTCCCTATTACCGGCAGCTGCGTTGATAAATACTCGGCACCTCGCAAGGATAACTTCTGAGATCGAGAATATTAGGTAAGTTGTTGGAAGTAGTTAGGCGTTGGTGAAAATCTCGCTTCTGAGCACACAAAGAGCTCTAACCGCAGAACTCTGCACGGAACACGCGTTGGTGCAATGTTACGATACAGACCGTATATCTCCCTTCGAAGACGACGGCCAAGACGCCGTCTCCAAGTCCGTACCGCTCGATGGCTGAAGGCGAAGTCCTTCCACAATTCTCTCGGCTCCCACGCGTACGAAAACGCGGCGGAAGAATACTCACTTTCGGCCAATGTCGAACTCTCTATCATCGCCGAAATCCCTCCACTGAGATCAACCCAATGATCGAGTTGGTCATAACGCCCCTAGGCAAACAAATTCCCGTCTTCGCCACGTGTTGCCCAGCA
The DNA here is from genome assembly GCF_023864275.1 of Schistocerca cancellata. Classification (NCBI taxonomy): domain Eukaryota; kingdom Metazoa; phylum Arthropoda; class Insecta; order Orthoptera; family Acrididae; genus Schistocerca; species Schistocerca cancellata. The sequence continues at coordinate 125,329,756 of NC_064628.1, forward strand.
CAGGTGGCTCCGGATGCCGGGCTATCCCCAAATGCGCCGTATTGTCACACGTTTCCGGTGACCGCTACCTGCCGCCCACGGCGGCCCGGCGAGGTACGGCCATCTGCAGACTTTACACTCCACAATCCTCAACTTCCGACGCTTTTCACCAACGCTTTAAGTTAGTGGCTCAATCCTACAGACATGCAGAGAATACTGCTCGAGAATGCCTCATTTTTATCATAATTTAGTAGAGTCATGATCTGATGCCCTCGCCAGTCCCGTTATTATTAATACCAATGTTGGCAAACTAACGTGTAAGTGCCCATGTCCTGGCACTTTACACACGGACTTCCTTATCTCTAGCACGCCTCCGTCCTCTATGCAAATTCCCATTCACGCCTCACCCCACTTAATACTCATCCAAATTAGAACAGCCTAGTGAGCAGGAGACCTGGGTTCGAACCCCTAACTTCGTAAAACTTTCCATTCGTTTCTTCACTCTGCATATATACATCATAGATGTTTGAGACTTGACATTTAGTTCGATGCTGGGCTGCTATTCTACATCTACATCTACATTTATACTCTGCAAGCCACCCAACGGTGTGAGGCGGAGGGCTCTGTCATTACCTCCCTTTCCTGTTGCAGTCGCGTATGGTTCGCGGGAAGAACGACTGCCGGAATGCCTCCGTGCGCGCTCGAATCTCTCTAATTTTACATTCGTGATCTCCTCGGGGGGTATAAGTAGGGGGAAAGCAATATATTTGATACCTCATCCAGAAACGCACCCTCTCGAAACCTGAACAGCAAGCTACACCGCGACGCAGAGCGCCTCTCTTGCAGAGTCTGCCACTTGAGTGTGCTAAATATCTCCGTAACGCTATCACGCTTACCAAATAACCGTGTGACGAAACGCGCCACTCTTCTTTGGATCTTCTCTATCTCCTCCGTCAACCCGATCTGGTACGGATCCCACACTGATGAGCAATACTCAAGTATAGGTCGAACGAGTGTTTTGTAAGCCACCTCCTTTGTTGATGGACTACATTTTCTAAGGACTCTCCCAATGAATCTCAACCTGGTACCCGCCTTACCAACAATTAATTTTATATGATCATTCCACTTCAAATCGTTCCGTACGCCTACTCCCAGATATTTTACAGAAGTAACTGCTACCAGTGTTTGTTCCACTACCATATAATCATACAATAAAGGATCCTTCTTTCTTTGTATTCGCAATACATTACATTTGTCTATGTTAAGGGTCAGTTGCTACTCCCTGCACCAAGTGCCTATCCGCTGCAGATCTTCCTGCATTTCACTGCAATTTTCTAATGCTGCAACTTCTCTCTATACTACAGCATCATCCGCGAAAAGCAGCATGGAACTTCTGACACTATCTACTAGGTCATTTACATATACTGTGAAAAGCAATGGTCCCATTACACTCCCCTGTGGAACGCCAGAGGTTACTTTAACGCCTGTAGACGTCTCTCCATTGAGAACAACATGCTGTGTTCAATACAGCCACACAGCTGGTCTGAGATTCCGTAGGCTGTTTCTATGTTTATCAGGCGACAGTGCGGAACTGTATCGAACGCCTGTATCCAATACAGGTGGAGATCCTCTGCAATGCTGTTCTTGTTTAGAGGGAATACCAAATGGGTTGAGGCGAGAATGGGAATTTGGACTGATGAGGGAAGCGTGCTAGTGTAGTCCGTACAGTTGTGCAAAGCCGTTGTGCCAAAATGGTGAAGTGGTTAGCGCATCTACCGAGTAAGCAGGAGACCCGGGTTCGACTCCCAGCGTCGGTACAAATTTTCATTCGTGGCTCGAGTTTGAATATACACATCATTGCTGTATTACATCTACATCTACACACATATTCCGCAATCCACTGTACACTGCACGGTGGAGGGTACCATGTACCAGTATTAGTCATTTCCTTTCCTGTTACACTTGCAAAACCGAGCGAGGTGGCGCAGTGGTTAGCACACTGGACTCAGGTTCGGGAGGACTACGGTTCAATCCCGCGTCCGGCCATCCTGATTTAGGTTTTCCGTGATTTCCCTAAATCGCTGTAGGCAAATGCCGCGATGGTTCCTTTGAAAGGGCACGGCCGACTTCCATCCCTGTCCTTCCCTAATCCGACGAGACCGATGACCTCGCTGTTTGGTCTCTTCCCCCAAACAACCCAATCCAACACTTGCAAAACAAAGCAAGGAGAAAACTAATGAAACCCTCCGTACGAGCTCTAATTAATCGCATCATATGATCGTGGTCCTTAGGCGAAATGTGCGTTGGTGGCAGTAGAATCGTTCGGCAGTCGTCCTCAAATGCCGGTTCCCTAAATTTCCGCAATACTATTTGCCGAAAAGAGTGCCTTCTTCTCTCCAGGGATTCCCATATGCGTTCGCGGAGCATCTCAAATCAAATGGTTCAAATGGCTCTGAGCACTATGGGACTTAACATCTATGGGCCTCAGTCCCCTAGAACTTAGAACTACTTAAACCTAACTAACCTAAGGACATCACACAACACCCAGTCATCACGAGGCAGAGAAAATCCCTGACCCCGCCGGGAATCGAACCCGGGAACCCTGGCGGTGCATCTCCGTAAGACTTGCCTGCTCATCGATCCGACCGGTAACAAATCTAGCAGCACGCCTCTGAACTGCTTCGATGTTTTCCTATTGAGATGTATCGCTACTCAAGAATGGATGACACTAGCGTTCTATAAGTCGTCGTCTTTATAGATGAGCTACACTTTCCTAAAATTCTCCCACTAAAAGTCGAGCATTCTGCTTCTCTACTACCAACTTGACATGATCATTTCATTTCGTACTGCTTTGCAAAGTTACGCCTAGATATTTAGTCGATTTGACTGTGTCAAGCAGCACTCTAATAATCTCGTACGCGAACATTACAGGACTTTTTTTCATCTGGCGGATCCGCATTAACTTACATTTTTGTCAATTTATAGGAGGTTGGCCATTCGATCAGGCCAACTATAAATTCTACCTAAATTATCTTGTGTACTCCTACAGTCACTCAACGACGACACTTTCCCGTGCGCCACAGCATCATCAGCGAACAGCCGAGAATTTCTGTTCACCCTGAGCATCAGATCATTTATCTATATGGAAAATAAGAGCGGTCCTATCAGACTTCCCTAGGTCGCTCCTGACCAAGATCCTTACCGTCGATGACAACGTTCTGGGTTGTGTTTCTTAAAAAGTGTTCGGGACACTCACATACCTGGGAATCAAAACCGTATACTTCTACCTTCGTCACATTCTGCAGTGGGGCACCCTGTCAAACGCTTTCGGAAATCCAGGACTATGGAATCTACGTGTTGCCATCCATCCATGGTTCATGAAATATGTGAGAAGAAGGCAAGCTGCGTTTCGCACAAGCGATGCTTTTTAAATCCGTGCTGATGTGTGGACAGAAGCTTTTCTGTCTCAAAGGAGTTTATAACTCGCCAAAGCCAAACGTGGGGTCGGCAATAGCAGGACCAAGGGATGTGCGGCGCGGTGTTGGCAAATTGACGATGCTGACTTCAGTTTCGTGATCTACGGCTAAACATCCGAGGGGCATAATAAGCGAAACATCGACGTAAAATGATGGATATATACACTGAAGTGCCAAAGAAACTGGTATACGCAAGCATATTCCAGTACAGAAAGACGTAAACAGGCAGAATACGGCGCTGCGGTGGGTAACGCCGATATAAGACAACACGTGTCTGGCGCAGTTGTTAGGTCAGTCACTGTTGCTACAATGGCAAGTTATCAAGATTTAAGTGAGTTTGAACGATGTGTTATAGTCAGCGCTCGAGCGATGTGGCACAGCATCTCCGACGTAGCAATGAAGTGGAGATTTTCCCGTACGTCCATTTCACGAGTGTACCGTGAATATCACGAATCCGATAAAACATCAAATCTCCGACATCGCTGCGGTCGGAAAAAGATCCTGCAAGAACGTGACAGAAGTGCAATCCTTCCGCAAATTGCTGCAGATTTCACTGCTCCACCATCAACAAGTGTCAGCGTGCGAACCGGTCAACGAAACATCGTCGATATGGGCTTTCGGAGCTGAAGGCCCCACTCGTGTATCCTTGAAGACTACACGACACAAAGATTTACGCCTCACCTGGGTCTGTCAACACCGACTACGGACTGTTGATGACTGGAAACATGTTGCCTGGTCGGACGAGTCTCGTTTGAAATTGTATCCAGCGGATGGACGTGTACGGGTATGGAGACAATCTCATGGACCCAAGCTAGTGGTGGCTCTGTGATGGTGTGGGGCGTATGCAGTTGGAGTGATATTGGATCCCTGATACGTCTACATACAACTCACACGTAAGCGCCCTGTCTGATTACCTGCATCCATCCATGTCCATTGTGCATTCCGGCGGACTTGGGCAATTCCAGCAGGACAATGCGACATCCCACACGTCCAGAATTGCTACAGAGTGGCTTCGGGAACACTCTTCTGAGTTCACTGGCCACCAAATTCCCCAGACATGAACATTATTGAGCGTATCTGGGATGCTTTGAAACGTGCTGTTCAGAAGAGATCTCCACCCCCTGGTACTCTTACGGATTTATGGACAGCCCTGCAGGAGTCATGGTATCAACTCCCTCCGGTACTACTTCAGACATTAGTGGAGTCCGTGCCACGCACTTCTGCGTGCTGGGTGGGGGCCTACACGATATTAGGCGTGTGTACCAGTTTCTTCGGCTCTTCAGTGTAGAATGGCGTAAGAAGGGACATATGTAGTGATTAAAAAAATAATTTTTAATACCCCGTTTTTAAATCGGGCTAAAAAGTATAAGATAATTTCTTCTAGCCTCATACAGGTTCCTAATCCCAAATAGACAGTCATGAAAATTAGTGATTTTTTTTAATAGCAATGGAAATACTTCTCAAATTTAAAACTAACAACTTTGGGCATGCGACAGATAACAATAAGAAGGTAAAATATTCATGAATCAGTTAGTATGTTATGTAATAGTTACGAGGTGAACTAGACATGCATCAGTTATGTATAACATGTGCCTCAAATTTTTCTTTTAAATATGACAACTATATTCGTAACTACACTCCTGGAAATTGAAATAAGAACACCGTGAATTCATTGTCCCAGGAAGGGGAAACTTTATTGACACATTCCTGGGGTCAGATACATCACATGATCACACTGACAGAACCACAGGCACATAGACACAGGCAACAGAGCATGCACAATGTCGGCACTAGTACAGTGTGTATCCACCTTTCGCAGCAATGCAGGCTGCTATTCTCCCATGGAGACGATCGTAGAGATGCTGGATGTAGTCCTGTGGAACGGCTTGCCATGCCATTTCCACCTGGCGCCTCAGTTGGACCAGCGTTCGTGCTGGACGTGCAGACCGCGTGAGACGACGCTTCATCCAGTCCCAAACATGCTCAATGGGGGACAGATCCGGAGATCTTGCTGGCCAGGGTAGTTGACTTACACCTTCTAGAGCACGTTGGGTGGCACGGGATACATGCGGACGTGCATTGTCCTGTTGGAACAGCAAGTTCCCTTGCCGGTCTAGGAATGGTAGAACGATGGGTTCGATGACGGTTTGGATGTACCGTGCACTATTCAGTGTCCCCTCGACGATCACCAGTGGTGTACGGCCAGTGTAGGAGATCGCTCCCCACACCATGATGCCGGGTGTTGGCCCTGTGTGCCTAGGTCGTATGCAGTCCTGATTGTGGCGCTCACCTGCACGGCGCCAAACACGCATACGACCATCATTGGCACCAAGGCAGAAGCGACTCTCATCGCTGAAGACGACACGTCTCCATTCGTCCCTCCATTCACGCCTGTCGCGACACCACTGGAGGCGGGCTGCACGATGTTGGGGCGTGAGCGGAAGACGGCCTAACGGTGTGCGGGACCGTAGCCCAGCTTCATGGAGACGGTTGCGAATGGTCCTCGCCGATACCCCAGGAGCAACAGTGTCCCTAATTTGCTGGGAAGTGGCGGTGCGGTCCCCTACGGCACTGCGTAGGATCCTACGGTCTTGGCGTGCATCCGTGCGTCGCTGCGGTCCGGTCCCAGGTCGACGGGCACGTGCACCTTCCGCCGACCACTGGCGACAACATCGATGTACTGTGGAGACCTCACGCCCCACGTGTTGAGCAATTCGGCGGTACGTCCACCCGGCCTCCCGCATGCCCACTATACGCCCTCGCTCAAAGTCCGTCAACTGCACATACGGTTCACGTCCACGCTGTCGCGGCATGCTACCAGTGTTAAAGACTGCGATGGAGCTCCGTATGCCACGGCAAACTGGCTGACACTGACGGCGGCGGTGCACAAATGCTGCGCAGCTAGCGCCATTTGACGGCCAACACCGCGGTTCCTGGTGTGTCCGCTGTGCCGTGCGTGTGATCATTGCTTGTACAGCCCTCTCGCAGTGTCCGGAGCAAGTATGGTGGGTCTGACACACCGGTGTCAATGTGTTCTTTTTTCCATTTCCAGGAGTGTATATAAAATCGCAACCACAGATTTTCAGTACTGTCTGTATGGTGTTCATTATGCGATCTCGTATCTCTGGGTATACTACACTCCTGGAAATGGAAAAAAGAACACATTGACACCGGTGTGTCAGACCCACCATACATGCTCCGGACACTGCGAGAGGCCTGTACAAGCAATGATCACACGCACGGCACAGCGGACACACCAGGAACCGCGGTGTTGGCCGTCGAATGGCGCTAGCTGCGCAGCATTTGTGCACCGCCGCCGTCAGTGTCAGCCAGTTTGCCGTGGCATACGGAGCTCCATCGCAGTCTTTAACACTGGTAGCATGCCGCGACAGCATGGACGTGAACCGTATGTGCAGTTGACGGACTTTGAGCGAGGGCGTATAGTGGGCATGCGGGAGGCCGGGTGGACGTACCGCCGAATTGCTCAACACGTGGGGCGTGAGGTCTCCACAGTACATCGATGTTGTCGCCAGTGGTCGGCGGAAGGTGCACGTGCCCGTCGACCTGGGACCGGACCGCAGCGACGCACGGATGCACGCCAAGACCGTAGGATCCTACGCAGTGCCGTAGGGGACCGCACCGCCACTTCCCAGCAAATTAGGGACACTGTTGCTCCTGGGGTATCGGCGAGGACCATTCGCAACCGTCTCCATGAAGCTGGGCTACGGTCCCGCACACCGTTAGGCCGTCTTCCGCTCACACCCCAACATCGTGCAGCCCGCCTCCAGTGGTGTCGCGACAGGCGTGAATGGAGGGACGAATGGAGACGTGTCGTCTTCAGCGATGAGAGTCGCTTCTGCCTTGGTGCCAATGATGGTCGTATGCGTGTTTGGCGCCGTGCAGGTGAGCGCCACAATCAGGACTGCATACGAGCGAGGCACACAGGGCCAACACCCGGCATCATGGTGTGGGGAGCGATCTCCTACACTGGCCGTACACCACTGGTGATCGTCGAGGGGACACTGAATAGTGCACGGTACATCCAAACCATCATCGAACCCATCGTTCTACCATTCCTAGACCGCAAGGGAACTTGCTGTTCCAACAGGACAATGCAAGTCCGCATGTATCCCGTGCCACCCAACGTGCTCTAGAAGGTGTAAGTCAACTACCCTGGCCAGCAAGATCTCCGGATCTGTCCCCCATTGAGCATGTTTGGGACTGGATGAAGCGTCGTCTCACGCGGTCTGCACGTCCAGCACGAACGCTGCTCCAACTGAGGCGCCAGGTGGAAATGGCATGGCAAGCCGTTCCACAGGACTACATCCAGCATCTCTATGATCGTCTCCATGGGAGAATAGCAGCCTGCATTGCTGCGAAAGGTGGATATACACTGTACTAGTGCCGACATTGTGCATGCTCTGTTGCCTGTGTCTATGTGCCTGTGGTTCTGTCAGTGTGATCATGTGATGTATCTGACCCCAGGAATGTGTCAATAAAGTTTCCCCTTCCTGGGACAATGAATTCACGGTGTTCTTATTTCAATTTCCAGAAGTGTATTTGTAGGTAGGCTATACTTTCTGTACGGGGTTACATATCATTATTTGGCAAGGAGAAGTTGTTTTATAGGTTATGTTCTAGTCCGATTTAATAATGTAGTGTATTAGAGGTTCAGTTTTATTTAAATAATTGTCTTTTACTTTTTAGTCTTGTGTGTGAGAAAGTTTTCAAGCGATTTCAAACATGTTGATGAGATAACAACAAGGGGCGGCCGAGGTTGCCGAGCGGTTCTAGGCGCTTCAGTCCGGAACCGCGCGACTGCTACGATCGCAGGTTCGAATCCTGCCTCGGGCATGGATGTGTGTGATTTCCTTAGGTTAGCTAGGTTTAAGTAGTTCTAAGTTCTGGGTGACTGATGACCTCAGATGTTACGTCCGATAGTGCTCAGAGCCATCTCCTAAATGGAAGGCACTGAAGTAATTTCGAGGCATGCTACTAGATTTGCTACCGACACGTACGATCAACATGCAAGTAGGCCTCCTACGGAGAGGCTTCGTGAACGCAAATGGGAATCCATGGAGGAAAGGCCAAGTTCCTGTTCGTGAAGCATTAATGAAAAAAATGGAGACCTAGTATTTGAAGCTGACTGCAGAACGATTCCACTGTGTCTATGTACAGCAAAGATAAGAGAAATTAGGGCTCGTACAGAGATCTATGGACAGTAGTTTTTCTCCCTCAGTTTGTGAGTGGAACAATGAAGGAAATGAGTATTAGTGGTACAAAGTACCCTATGCCATGCACCATACGGTTGCTTGCGGAGTATGTATGTAGATGTAGATGCACCGGCACACCAAGATGGTTCTTCAGATAGCTGTGACGACAAGCTTTACAAATATTTCTATTTCCCATCCCATCACTACTTAACGGACAAGAAACTGAGTGGATACTGCGTTGCCATCCATTTCTGAGCTCTGTTTAAAAATTCAACTCTAATTCGCCGGAAAGATGGCTTAAAATAAATTGCAAAATTTGTAGCAGACAGACAGACAAGAAACTGACCTAATAAAAAGGTGGTGTTATACATGTTCAAATGTGTCTGAAATCTTATGGGACTTAACTGCTAAGGTCATCAGTCCCTAAGCTTACACACTACTTAACCTAAATTACCCTAAGGACAAACACACACACCCATGCCCGAGGGAGGACTCGAACCTCCGCCGGGACCAGCCGCACAGTCCATGACTGAAGCGCCCCAAGACCACTCGGCTAATACCGCGCGGCAGGTGATATACATCTAATGCCATATTTATTAATCAATAAATACAAGAATAGATATTTCTACACATCCCACAACTTTACATCTACATATACATGGATACTCTGCAAATCACATTTAAGTGCCTGGCACAGGGTTCATCGAACCACCTTCAGAATTCTCTATCATTCCAATCTCGTATAGAACGCGGAAGGAACTAACTCCTAGAGCTTCCTGTACGAGCTCTTATTTCCCTTATTTTATCGTTGTGATCGTTTCTCGCTATGTAGGTCGGTGTCAACAAAGTATTTTCTCATTCGTAGGAGTAAGTTGGTGACTGGAATTTCGTGAGAAGATTCCGTAGCAAAGAAAGTCTTTCTTTTGTTGATGTCCAGCCCAAATCCTGTATCATTTCAGTGACACTCTCCCCCATATTTCGCGATGATAAAAAACGTGCTGCCTTATTTTGAACTTTTTCGATGTACTCCGCCAGTCCTATCTGGTAAGGATCCCACATCGCGCAGCACTATTGTAAAAGAGCACGGACAAGCGTAGTGTAGGCAGTCTCCTTAGTAGATCTGTTACATTTTCTAAGTGTCCTGCCAATAGAACGCGGTCTTTGGTTAGCTTTCCCCACAACAATTTCTATGTCTTCCTTCCAATTTAAGTTGTTCGTAATTTTCATTCCTAGGTATTTAACTGAATTTGCGGCCTTCAGATTTGACTGATTTATCGTTTAACCGAAGGTTAACGAATTCCTTTTAGGACTGATGTGGATGATCTCACACGTTTCGTTATTTAGGGTCAACTGCCAATTTTCAAACCATTCAGATATCTATTCTAAATCGTTTCGCAATTTTGTTTGATCTTCTGATGACTTTATTGGTCGATAAACGACACCGTCATCTGCAAACAACCTAAAACGGCTGCTCAGATTGTCTCCCAAATCATTTATATAGATACGGAACAGAAAATGGCCTATAACACTACCTTGGGGAACGCCAGAAATCACTTTTCTTTTACCCGATGGCTTTCCGTCAATTACTACGAACTGTGACCTCTCTGACAGGAAGTCATAAATCCAGCCACATAATTGAGATGATATTCCATAAGCACGTAATTCCACTACAAACCGCTTGTGTGGTACAGTGTCAATAGCCTTCCGGGAATTCATAAATACGGAATCGATATGAAACCCCTTGTTAATACCACTCAACGCTTCATGCGGATAAAGGGCTAGTTGTGTTTCACAAAAATTTTCTGCCTACATCTACATCTACATACATACTCCGCAATCCACCATACGGTGCGTGGTGGAGAGCACCTCGTACCACAACTAGCATCTTCTCTCCCTGTTCCATTCCCAAACAGAACAAGGGAAAAATAACTGCCTATATGCCTCTGTACGAGCCCTAATCTCTCTTATCTTATTTTTGTGGTCTTTCCGCGAAATATAAGTTGGCGGCAGTAAAATTTTACTACAGTCAGCCTCAAATGCTGGTTCTCTAAATTTCCTCAGTAGCGATTCATGAAAAGAACGCCTCCTTTCCTCTAGAGGCTCCCACCCGAGTTCCTGAAGCATTTCCGTAACACTCGCGTGCTGATCAAACCTACCAGTAACAAATCTAGCAGCCCGCCTCTGAATTGCTTCTATGTCCTCCCTCAATCCGACCTGATAGGAATCCCAAACGCTCGAGCAGTACTCAAGAATAGGTCGTATTAGTGTTTTATAAGCGGTTTCCTTTACAGATGAACCACATCTTCCCAGTATTCTACCAATGAACCGAAGACGACTATCTGCCTTCTCCACAACTGCCATTACATTCTTGTCCCACTTCATATCGCTCTGCAATGTTACGCCCAAATATTTAATCAACGTGACTGTGTCAAGCGCTACGCTACTAATGGAGTATTCAAACATTGCGGGATTCTTTTTCCTATTCATCTGCATTAATTTACATTTATCTATATTTAGAGTTAGCTGCCATTCTTTACACCAATCACAAATCCTGTCCAAGTCATCTTGTATCGTCCTACAGTCACTCAACGACGACACCTTCCCGTACACCACAGCATCATCAGCAAACAGCCGCACATTGCTATCCACCCTATCCAAACGATCATTTATGTAGATAGAAAACAACAGCGGACCTACCACACTTTCCTGGGGCACTCCAGATGATACCCTCACCTCCGATGAACACTCACCATCGAGGACAACGTACTGGGTTCTATTACGTAAGAAGTCTTCGAGCCACTCACATATTTGGGAACCAATACCATATGCTCGTACCTTAGTTAGGAGTCTGCAGTGGGGAACCGAGTCAAACGCTTTCCGGAAGTAAAGGAATATGGCATCCGTCTGATACCCTTCATCCATGGTTCGCAAGATATCATGTGAAAAAGAGATCATAACGCTTTTTGTCACCTGTTGGTAGTTCCAGTAACGATCCAGATATAAACAGATTCTTATTGTCCACTCCACGGAATTCTTCTCTATTACTGTAGTGAATTTCGTAACAGCGTAAATGTTGAAATGAAAAATAGAATATCAGCAATGGCCGACAATCGCTGGCGTATACGACGTTCCTATACTGCCGTATCATATCGTAAACATCTTTAATTTAATAGAGACCGCGTGAAAATGAAAGAGAGTTGAAAGTGCTTATTATTCGTAATAATTAAATTTCAAAGTAACAAACGAAAAAAGTAAAATTACTCGAGAACTGAAACAACACAATCATCTGGAAAACCTTACAATCTCCTGGGCTACCTACACACGAAACATTTCGTCCTCCTTCCAGTTTCCCGATGATTCATTCTTGTGTGAAGTCATTCAAGTGATTCAGATGTTGCCCACGGGCCATGTTGTAATAAAGATCATCCCCACTGTGCACCATAACTGCTCGCTCATTTAGACACACTGTTCTTTCCCGTTCCTCAAACTGCCTCGTCATATTGTGGGGCCTGCCTCATTTGGCCCTAGAATCACGCTGATCTCACGCTATGTAACGTCGAGCTCTCTGTGCACGACTGGGAGACCTTTCACAACTTGCTCTCACACTTGCATATCCAACCAACTGTTAAAATGTTCCTTTATCTATCTCGTCCTCACGTTTTGCGGAACAGTGTAGTAACATAAGATTTTTGCAGATGATGCAGTGAAGCACTATCTGAAAAAAGCGGCACAAATATCAAGTCAAATCTTGATAAAATTTCAAAGTGATGCAAATGGCTCTCAGCACTATACGACTTAACTTCTGAGGTCATCAGTCCCCTAGAACTACTTAAACGTAACTAATCTAAGGACATCACACACATCCATGCCCGAGGCAGGATTCGAACCTGCGACCGTAGGTGATGCAAATATTGGTAATTTGCAATAAATGTTACTAAGATGTAAAACTGCACACTACACGAAACGGTAAACCGTTGTATCGTGTTTTTTGTGTGTCAACAATTGAAATCAGTCAACCCCTAAAATTAACCTTTGTTGTATTTCTCAAGATATAAAATCGAACGGTTACGCTGAGTCGCAGGAAAAGTAGTTAGCCGAGATCGCTTCATTGTTGGCATGCTGGCAAAATCAAAGTAGTTCGCTGACAAAACACTTGTGCTTCCCATAGTAGCGTATTGCTCAAGTTTGTTGAACCCACACTAGATAGGCGTAATAAGGTGTATTGAATGCATACACAGAAGGGAAACACGAACGGCCCGAGGCTTCTTTTAACTCATGAGTGAGTATCATGGAGGTGCTGAAAAAACTGAACTGGCAGATGCTTGAAGACACACGTCACTTCCCCATGAAAGGCGTTTTACAAAGTCCCAAAAACCGGTATTTAGTGAGGAATCTAGAATTGTACTACAGCCTTCTTCGTATGGCTTCCGCAGGGACCACGACGCCCAGATTTAACTAATTACAGAGCGCACGGGGGCGTTTAAATAGTCGTTTTTACCACCGTCCATACCTATTTGAAACGGGAAGAAAGCTAATAAGCTGTACAATGGGAAACATCTCGACCATGCATTTCACAGAGGTTCGCTGGGTAAGGTGTAGACGTAAACTTTTTCCACAGTTCATGGCGGACCCATCAGTACCGACCGACCGCCGTGTTATCCTCCGCCAATGGCGTCACTGGATGCGGTGTAGCAAGGCTTGGGTCAGTTTTCATCACCTGGAATCGCTACTATTCGGCGAAGTATCTCTTCGATTGGCATCACGAGGCTGAGTGCACCCCGTTCCACTCCTCCCACCAAGAAAAAAAATCATCTGGAGTATCGGGAATTGAACTAAGGTCCTTCGTATGGCAAACAGCCGCGTTGATCACTCAGTTACGGTAGCAGAAATACGAACCGCTACCTGTTTATTTCCTCTCTTCGTCTTCTCCGCTGATCCACATTTCTGAACTTCCAGGTCAAAGTTAGAAGAAATAATTTGATTCAGGTGTTGTTGTTGTGGTCTTCAGTCCTGAGACTGGTTTGATGCAGCTCTCCATGCTACTCTATCCTGTGCAAGCTTCTTCATCTCCCAGTACCTACTGCAACCTACATCCTTCTGAATCTGTTTAGTGTATTCATCTCTTGGTCTCCCCCTACGATTTTTACCCTCCACGCTGCCCTCCAATACTAAATTGGTGATCCCTTGATGCCTCAGAACATGTCCTACCAACCGATCCCTTCTTCTGGTCAAGTTGTGCCACAAACTTCTCTTCTCCCCAATCCTATTCAATACTTCCTCATTAGTTATGTGATCTACCCATCTAATCTTCAGCATTCTTCTGTAGCACCACATTTCGAAAGCTTCTATTCTCTTCTTGTCCAAACTATTTACCGTCCATGTTTCACTTCCACACAAGGCTACACTCCATACAAATACTTTCAGAAATGACTTCCTGACACTTAAATCTATACTCGATGTTAACAAATTTCTCTTCTTCAGAAACGCTTTCCTTGCAATTGCCAGTCTACATTTTATATCCTCTCTACTTCGACCATCATCGGTTATTTTACTCCCTAAATAGCAAAACTCCTTTACTACTTTAAGTGTCTCATTTCCTAATCTAATACCCTCAACATCACCCGACTTAATTCGACTACATTCCATTATCCTCGTTTTGCTTTTGTTGATGTTCATCTTATATCCTCCTTTCAAGACACCATCCATTCCATTCAACTGCTCTTCCAAGTCCTTGGCTGTCTCTGACAGAATTACAATGTCATCGGCGAACCTCAAAGTTTTTACTTCTTCTCCATGAATTTTAATACCTACTCCGAATTTTTCTTTCGTTTCCTTTACTGCTTGCTCAATATACAGATTGAATAACATCGGGGAGAGGCTACAACCCTGTCTTACTCCCTTCCCAACCATTGCTTCCCTTTCATGTCCCTCGACTCTTATAACTGCCACCTGGTTTCTGTACAAATTGTAAATAGTCTTTCGCTCCCTGTATTTCACCCCTGCCACCTTTAGAATTTGAAAGAGAGTATTCCAGTCAACATTGCCAAAAGCTTTCTCTAAGTCTACAAATGCTAGAAACGTAGGTTTGCCTTTCCTTAATATTTCTTCTAAGATAAGTCGTAAGGTCAGTATTGCCTCATGTGTTCCAACATTTCTACGGAATCCAAACTGATCTTCCCCGAGGTCGGCTTCTACTAGTTTTTCCATGCGTCTGTAAAGAATTCGTGTTAGTATTTTGCAGCTGTGACTTATTAAACTGATTGTTCGGTAATTTTCACATCTGTCAACACCTGCTTTCTTTGGGATTGGAATAATTATATTCTTCTTGAAGTCTGAGGGTATTTCGCCTGTCTCATACATCTTGCTCACCAGATGGTAGAGTTTTGTCAGGACTGGCTCTCCCAAGGTCGTCAGTAGTTCCAATGGAATGTTGTCTACTCCGGGGGCCTTGTTTCGACTCAGGTCTTTCAGTGCTCTGTCAAACTCTTCACGCAGTATCGTATCTCCCATTTCATCTTCATCTTCATCTACATCCTCTTCCATTTCCATAATATTGTCCTCAAGTACATCGCCCTTGTATAGACCCTCTATATACTCCTTCCACCTTTCTGCTTTCCCTTCTTTGCTTAGAACTGGGTTTCCATCTGAGCTCTTGATGTTCATACAAGTGGTTCTCTTATCTCCAAAGGTCTCTTTAATTTTCCTGTAGGCAGTATCGATCTTACCCCTAGTGAGATAAGCCTTTACATCCTTACATTTGTCGTCTAGCCATCCCTGCTTAGCCATTTTGCACTTCCTGTCGATCTCATTTTTGAGACGTTTGTATTCCTTTTTTCCTGCTTCATTTCCTGCATTTTTATATTTTCTCCTTTCATCAATTAAATTCAGTATTTCTTCTGTTACCCAAGGATTTCTACTAGCCCTCATCTTTTTACCTACTTGATCCTCTGCTGCCTTCACTACTTCATCCCTCAAAACTACCCATTCTTCTTCTACGGTATTTCTTTCCCCCATTCCTGTCAATTGACCCCTTATTCTCTCCCTGAAACTCTCTACAACCTCTGGTTCTTTCAGTTTATCCAGGTCCCATCTCCTTAAATTCCCACCTTTTTGCAGTTTCTTCAGTTTTAATCTACAGTTCATAACCAATAGATTGTGGTCAGAGTCCACATCTGCCCCTGGAAATGTCTTACAATTTAAAACCTGGTTCCTAAATCTCTGTCTTACCATTATATAATCTATCTGATACCTTTTAGTATCTCCAGGATTCTTCCATGTGTACAGCCTTCTATCATGATTCTTAAACCAAGTGTTAGCTATGATTAAGTTGTGCTCTATGCAAAATTCTACCAGGCGGCTTCCTCTTTCATTTCTTATCCCCAATCCATATTCACCTACTACGTTTCCTTCTCTCCCTTTTCCTACACTCGAATTCCAGTCACCCATGACTATTAAATTTCCGTCTCGCTTCACTATCTGAATAATTTCTTTTATTTCATCATACATTTCTTCAATTCCTTCGTCATCTGCAGAGCTAGTTGGCATATAAACTTGTACTACTGTAGTAGGTGTGGGCTTCGTATCTATCTTGGCCACAATAATGCGTTCACTATGCTGTTTGTAGTAGCTTACCCGCATTCCTATTTTCCTATTCATTATTAAACCTACTCCTGCATTACCCCTATTTGACTTTGTGTTTATTCAGGTAAGACTTGGAAAAGGCATGAAGGGCAATATGTCACAACCAAACAAGTGCTACTTGAAATAAATAAGCCCTAGAACTAATCTTACAATTTCATTACCAGGAAATGACATTAAATTTCGGCCAACGATGCCGTACGATCATTTCATTTCACCGATACCGACACGAAGACAATAAACTGACGAATACATAACACGTGAAGCAATGGAAAAAAGTAAGACAAGTGTAAATTTGTGGTAAGGTCTTATGGGACCAGACTGCTGAGGAGGTCATCTAACTTACGCTAAGGACAGCACAAACACCCATGCCCGAGGGAGAACTCGAACCTCCGACGGGGGGAGCCGCGCGGGCTGTGACAAGGCGTCCAGACCGCGCGGCTACGCCGTGTGGCGACAAGTGCAACCATCTGTCAGACTGGACCACGAAGAGAGTTTAACATACGTTAGTACTGCAAGAGAGCTCTGAATAAATCACACTTCATTAGTCAGACAAACAGTTAAGTTTTTTAATCATACAACTAGCCCTAGTTTGTTCTGCAATCAGAATTTTTTTTTTACTCTTAGACTGGCATGCTGCAGTTACTTATTGTTACTCGATCAGCGGCGATTGTTTTGCGGCCAATAGTTTTTGGTACCAGATCAATTTTTCTCGGCACGTTACAGCTTTTTCTCGAGTTTTGCTTATTAACCTCCGCACCAAACTTGCATTTGTAGTTCAAGACCACGCAGTGCATTTGTTTTGACTGAATTACATCATCGTCGGAAGGCCTTAAACTCTTCTCCGCGGACTTTAAATCATTTTTTAAATTTCTGCTGTGATTTCAAGAATTTTATAAGTATAGTTTTACTTTTGTTTGATCCGTCTTCTAATGTACTCGATTTAATTTTAATCCTCTCCTCAATGTCACCAGTTACATCATCATCGGAAGGCCTTAAACTCTTCTCCGCTGACTTTAAATCATTTTTCAAATTTCTCCTGTGATTTCAAGAATTTAATAAGTATAGTTTTACTTTGGTTTGATCCGTCTTCTAATGTACTCGATTTAATTTTAATCCTCTCCTCAATGTCACCAGTTCGGCTCCTCGTTTTGTGCTATTCTAGAGCAGTATGTTTTGTTCTGGCTGCGAGTGCCATCTTCTACCTGCCTATGACTTCCATAGTGCTTCATAAAATCAACAGTACAGTGTTTAAGTACTCATCATAGCCATGCATATTTAAAATATACTTATTTGTTGTTGATAACGCAATCAGAGAAAAATTGGAACCCATGCTTTAAATTTTTTCTTCATACTGAGAGGTAATGCAGATAATCTCTGTATACGTAGGTAATGTCGCTGCAGTAACGACTTTAAACGCCTAATTAAAGTTGTTCCTCTGTAATGATGTTCACAGCGAAAGAGAGGTCGATAATGGGGGAATTAAAACATATTGTGAAATCTATATCTACAAGTTCAATAGTTTGATCCTGTGTTTCGTAAAACGCACGGTTTAAGAGTGAACGGAGGTCCTACAACGTATGTGCTCTCGCTTTTGTCATCCAAAAACGTTCACCATTTTCACATTTACATGAGCTCGTAATATTGGATCTGCTTTGTATGCGATTCCTTTGACTCCTTCGGATATCTTGCGAAACGTATGTAATGACATCGGCAGAGGCGATGCAATTACCTTGAACCAAACAGGAGAAGTAATTGGAGGAAAGTTGTGCTCCTCTACGCCGAGAGAATGAAACTGACAAAAACATGCGTCCCTACAGACAAGGAACGCTGTGTTCCTCTCACAAATGCAAAGCTGTTAAGAAACGATTATCGGCGAGGTCCAGCGGTTATGATACTGCCTGGCTTGGAATTGGCAGTGAAAGCAATAACGAAGTTCTATCTCTGCGCCGATTTGTTGAAACGTAGCGTAACAATCTATCGAGGTAATTATGTACCAATCTCTCGAGACAGACCCATGAAGCCCAATTACTGTGTCGACAGAATACTGATACCAGTTCATTCCAATCAGGACTAGAGTCAGCGTGATGGTATCTGGAAGTTGTCCTCTAACAAGAAGTGTATGATCTTCGTAACAGGTGTCGTGAACGGAGTGTAATGCGTGTGCTAATATTTTCTCAGTTCGTTTTCATGTTAAAACAACACAGTCTGTGTTTCTTACAGTGTACCGACAAACACTATGACTATGCTCTGTTTTGACTAATAGCGTATTGCCGAGACGTTGAAAGTGCTGAAACTCTTCCATTGTTGCTAAATGCGACCTTCACCTACGCAGGTTACAGTATTACGTGCTTCTGTAGTCAACCAGTCCGACAAAGAGCATCTGGGGGAGGAATGAGCACCTGTCTCTATTTATTTATTTGCGTTTTGTCCTTGCACAGCCCCACTTCCCTTCGTCCATCGTGGACGAATCAGAAAACAAGCGTAAGGGAACATTTCAAATCTCGCTCTAGGACAGTCAGAGTGTTTGGCGAGTCTGGTGTGGTTTGATGTAGTATTGCGAACCCAGACTTCTGGGTAGGCAGTGCTGGGGCCAACAAAGACAACGTGATGGCGTGCATAGTAGAGGGCAGTTGGTGCCTATTCCGCGCCCACTGAGTGAGGTGAGGTAGTGGTTAGCACACTGGACTTGCATTCGGAGGGACAACGGTTGAAATCCGTCGTCTCTCAGCCGTGCTGTGAAGCGGACGTGCGCGGGGCTCTGTGCGGCGCTCGGCAAGCGGGCCGTTGTTTACTCGCGCGGGGAGTGCTATTGCAGTGTAAACAGATCACCTCGAACGCCGATGGCGCTTTCTTAAAGAAAGGCCACGATTAAAGTAACGTTTCGATGCCCAGTACGCACGACCTAAGGCATACGAAGTAGAGCGTTTCCTGCGTGAAGTAATGCGCGTCGATCCACGGGAACTTACCGGTATATATCTTTCGATCGTCTCCGGCACAGTTTACCTGAAACTTGTCGATGAAGCAGCGTGCGAGCGACGTCTTCGCCGTTCCACCGACGGATATAGTTTCCACCACTCGGACGGCAGCGTGGGTGTAGTGACTGTCGACCGTGCAGGACTCGGAGTTCGGAACATACTAATCTTCGAGATCCCGTTTGAAGTTCCGGCCACGCTTGTCGAGAACGCGCTGCGGCCTTACGGGGAAGTATTAAATCTCGTGGAAGAAAAGTGGCATTCGTTCGAGAGGTATCCTGTACTGAATGCAGTGCGTCAGGTACGAATCGAACTGCGTGAACACATCCCATCGTACGTGACCATTGGTGGCTGTCGAGCGATCGTCATTTATGACGGTCAACCGCGGACTTATTCAGGGTGCAGGCAGGAAGGGCATGTGCGTTCTGAAAGCCTACAGCGACGCCTCGTCCAGATACCACGCGCAGACACGACGCCTCCATCGCAACCGACAACGCTGCCTATTACATACGTTGAGGCAGCGAGGAACATGTCGGACGCGGACGTTGTTCCGTTCCAGATGCCGACCCCGCGGGCCCGGTTTCCCCGCCCACGACGACGCAGCCCCCATCGGTACCGTCGCCGTGCTCGACACCAGCGACCACGTCTGCACCCCAGTCGTGTGAGGAAGGAGAGCATCAGCAAATCGATTCGAGCTCGGACACACAGATGCGGGAGGTGCCTACTGTTTGTCGTGGTCCACAGGACGCGAACACGCGTTCCCGCAAGCAGAAGTCGCCCAAGCGACGAAAGAAGAGGAGGCTGTCTGCAGGAAATGATTCGCGAGATGGGGACACGTTGCAGGAGGATGAGGAAAATCCATCTGCGGCGGCCTCACACCGACGGTTCCTGGCTCGCTGCTGGTAAGGTCCGGCCAAGGACAAAGCCAGGTTGACGATGCTCAGCTCACCGACGAGCCCCCTGGCGATTTTGCGGCTAAGACAGCGGATGAACGTCATGCGTCGCCTAACGTACCACACATCCAGCTTGGTGATTGGGCGTTCGAGATGGAGATGGAAAGAATGATACCAGATTCGAGCTAGAACCAGATGCCCGCGGCCGGCGGATCGTCGGACGGACATCTTATCACATGGTTCAAATGGCTCTGAGCACTATGGGATTTAACTGCTGAGGTCATCAGTCCCCTTGAACTTAGAACTAAGGACAGCACGCACATCCATGCCCGAGGCAGGATTCGAACCTGCGACCGTAGCGGTCGCGCGGTTCCAGACTGTAGCGCCTAGAACCGCTCGGCCACTCTGGCCGGAGACATCTTATCTCAGCCGATCAATAATATATACGGTGCGGGTGGCACGGACGGTCGGACGGACAGCGAGGCGCATACTGGCTTAAACGACTGCAGGATACGTCATCTCACTATCAAATGATCCAGGTGTATTGGATAGGTACAGTCAATCTCAACAGCATTAGTTCCACAATCAAAACTCAGTTGTTGAAGCACGTGATTCGGGCGGCGGACATTGATATCGTGGTTCTTCAAGAGGTACGGCCTGATCTGCGCCTGGATATTTATGGATACACGTCTTAAGTCAACCCAACTTCCGACGGTGGTGGTGGTAGGGCCATAGTACTACGCGATGGCATCGAACCAACAGATATTCAGTGTTTGCCAGCAGCGAGAGGCATTGCGCTCACCGTCGGCACAGTCCGCCTTGTGAGTGTGTATGCCCCGTCTGGTACTGCGAAGCATCGAGAGCGAGCAATCTATTACTCCACTGAGGTAGCTCCATTGTTTCAAGGCGCTACAGAGCACCTGGTGGTGGGAGGGTGCTTTAACAGCGTCTTACGTCCTGATGATCAGATCCCTCACCATGTCCCATGTCCAGCCCTTCATGCTATGGTCAGAGACCTAACTCTGCATGATACATGGATACTAATTCCCAGTGACCGACGCGGATATACGCACTTCAACAACTATTCGGCCAGCTGGTTGGACAGGATTTATGTGTCCCGAGGTCTTCGGGCAGCAATTGTTGGTGCTGAGCTGTAGCCCAGTGCATTCACCGACCATCAGGCCTTCATCTGAGCCGTAGTAGAGGAGCTTGGACTGTTAACGTTACCATTCTCCGGGAAGAGGCTCGCTGTGTAGCTGTTACTGATACCTGGCTCAAATGTGAGCAACGGCGTCATACCTAGGATTCTACGACACGATGGTAGGCATACTGCGCCAAACCTGCTCTTCGCCGCACGCTCATGGCGTTTGGACGAGACTGGGCGCTTTGGCTCCGATCCACCTCTGAGTTTTACTACACGGTCTTGCGGGAACTAGCCATTGCAACAACCTTCGCCAGAACGCCAAATGGCCGTCCACCGGACACAGGCACGCTTCTGCAGATCACGGCTGACAATTGGACGGCACGCGGGTTCGATCGAGGCTTCAAGATTCCATCCCAGAGGAACGTGCCTCTCTTTATCACATCGTCAGAGAACGGAGGCACCGTAAGAGACGACTCGTCCCAGCAGTTATTTCTGCGGACGGGCAACGCGCAGAGACACATAACGACTTCTCCCGTGCCCTCACAGATTATTACCGCACTCTCTGTCTAGCAGGTCAACGGCGTGACAATGACACTGAGTACGTCCTGCACTACCTGCCACTTTCGGGTAGGGCGCAAGGTGACGCCACATTCATGGAGGCCGTCACTTGGGAAGAAATGCGCATGGCCCTCTCGGGGGACGCGAGAAACAAATTACCTGGACCTGATAGTCTTCCGCTTCAATTTGGCGGCAGATGTGCTGCGAACTCCTGGATCCGGACTTCCGCGTCCCCTCGAATTTTCGGAGGGCATAGTCATGCCCGTGCCAAAATCAAACGGGGGGTGCAGACCGCAAGACTTCCGACCGTTGATGTTATCGAATTCGGATTACAAGCTGTTCGCCCGCATTCTTCGTGCTCGTCTCCTCGCTCTTGTTAAAGATGCCATTCATGCCGACCATACATGTGTGGGAGGTGACAGTAGCATACACAAGGTGTTAAGCTCTTATAGAGATGTGGTGGCGCTCATGTTGACATGCCGCTTAGAAGACGCCCTCGTGGCGGTTGACCTAGACCATGCATTTGACCGAGCTGAGCACAATTTCTTGCAGGCTGTCTTAGAGAAGGTGGGACTGTCCCTAATATCGGCAGGTGTCGTTCTCCGTCTCATCCACGGAGCCCTCTCCACAGTCCTCGTCAGTGGCAACCGCTCGCCACCGTTCACTATTGAGCGCTCAGTGCGACAAGGATGTCCCCTGTCGGCCATTCTCTTCGCCTTCGCCCTCGAGCCTGCGCTTCATGGTCAACGACAGCGTTTGGAGGGCATTCCCCTCCGCGATGTGCATTTTAAATGTTGTGTCCATACGTACGATGTAGTACTCTTGGCGAAGTCGGCAGAAGATATATGTACGGCGATCGCGTGGCTTCAGCAATACGGAGAGGTGACCGGGAGCCGTATCCACCTGCGAAAGCCTCACTACATGGATGTGGGCTGAGGATTGCATTTGAGTACGCCAGTGCCAATTAGCATAGTCCCGGCGATGAAGTGTTCAGGAGCTACTTTCCATGGGGACGTGTAGCTTACAGCAGCAGCTACGTATCGCAGACTGCGTAAGGTGATCCGCACGCAAGTTCCTCTCCATAACTTTTGAACACTTGACTTGATCATGCGGATACATTTTGTCAACGTCTACGTCACTCCGAAACGTAATCATTACACACACGTTCACCCAATGACCGCTACGGTTGCTGCAAAGTTCAAGGCGCCCTTCGGTCATTTCGTCAGCGAGGGTAGGGTGTTCAAGCACCATTACGAGACGCTAACGTTGTCCACACATGCAGGCTGCATTGGAATGATAAACGTGCACAACAGGGCGCGCGATCTCTTCTTGCGGACGATGCATCGCCTACGTACTTTGGACAAGGACACCCTCCCTGGTACACTGATCAGGAGCTTGTGCCTCAATCCCTCCGTCCGCCGGTTCCTGTTGGACATATCACGTCAGCACTGTGTCACACCCGCACCTATCTGATCGACATATGTGTTGGATGTCTTGCCGACCACGCGGGAACCTACCACCAAGGACTTCTACCGCTACTTTCAATGGACGCTGCCTGCTAATGTGGTTGAACACCGACATCCGGCGGTTGGCTGGAGGCGGATGTGGAGTAACATACACTCGCCTTTCCTTCTCACCACGGTCGGGGCGCTGTGGTATGTGATAAGGACTGAAAAGTTCCCCATCCGATAACGTTTACACATGATACATCTTGCTGAGGATCCTCTCTGCCCCGGATGCACCGCTGTCGACACCGGCATGCACCGTTTCATTTGTGGTACGGCTACCGACTGCTGGCTCCTCACACGGCGCATGTCGGCATTGTTGCTGCGACGGACGCCTCAGTCCGTAGAGCCCACTGAACTGATCCATCCCGACGTTACTTCCTTCCCTGCTACTCGTCACAACGCCACAGTGTGGGTTAAGGGTAGGGCATTGTCATACTTTTTTTATGAGAGCGTTGCAGGGTTGTTAGATTACTGGCATTATTTAACGAGTAACTACACTATTTTACGGCGCAAAGGGTCGTATGGTACGCTCTTTGCGAATTACTTGGGATCTTGTTTGCGCGCTCTCCAGACCATTGGGGTGTACCGGGTGTGAGAAGAGACTGAGATATCGCACATGATGGACTGATGAGAGACATCAACGGTAATTATAGGGTGTTTCACCCTCGCTGAACGAGAAGACGACCACGACATCCCGCCGTCTGGCTGCTGTGGACAGCTCCGAGGAAAAAAAATACCAATAAAAACATAAGAACAAATAAAAATAATAAAGTCTTGAACTCCTTCCTTTATCCTTTTCTTCTTTTAATAAAATGTTCAGAGGCATATTTAATTTTTGTTCGTGGGCGGAGCCTGAAGTGGTGGCACACGACCGTCCTAGTTAGCTTTAGAGCGAAAGTGGCGGTGGCACTAGCTTTGTTTTTGTTTTTAGTTTAGATAGGTTAGTTTAGACAGGTTTTTGTGGGTAGTATGGGTGATAGAGGCCAACGCCTGAAGTGGAAGAGGTCTAAGCAAAAAAAAAAAAAGAAAAAAAAAATCGTGTCCGGTCATCCAGATATACGTTTTCCATCATTTCCCTAAACCCCTCCAGGCAAATGCCGGGATGGTTCCTTCGAGAAGGACACGGCCGATTTCCTTCCCCTTCCTTCCGTAATCCGAGCTTCTGCTCCATCTCTTACGATTTCGCGGTCGACGAGACAAACTATAGTCACTTCGTCCTCTCTGTTCTTCCAAGGCGGCCCCTCACTCGACCTTCAGACAAAGGTCCGTGACCGTTCCGTTATGTAGGTTTCTCGAGTTTAAAGCTCCAGATTGTAAGTTTTGTTAGTGGTCATGTTAGCTTTCCGCCATTCGAGTAGTTTATTATACGTTTCATGGGGAAATGCCTGTGAAATCTCGTAATTTTAAATAGTTTTCGCTACAGTGGTCTTCATCGAAGCACATGGTTTTTACTCTGTCTCTCACCGTTAGGACCACGATAAAATGACTGCATATATCACATTAAGCGTAATGATTTACAATTTGCCCATGAAATCTCATATTTTTAAATAGTTTTCTTTGTGAACCATGCAATAGCTTTGGGCCGTGACCCAACCACGAGGTGGTTTCTTTGTCATCAGTCTTCTTACTGGTCTGATGCGGCCCGACACGAATTCCTCTCCTGTGCCAATCTCTTCATCTCAGAGTAGCACTTGCTCCCTACGTCGCTCATTATCTGCTGGATGTATTCCAGTCTCGGTCTTCCTCTACAGTTTTCACCCTCTACAGCTCCCTACCTCGACAGCTCCCTCAAGAACAATGGAAGTTAATCAAGAGTTGTCTTAACAGATATCCTATCATTCGGTCCATTCTAACTGCCCCAGTTTTCCATATATTCCTTTCCTCGCCAATTCTCAGAAGAACCTCCTAATGCCTTACCTTATCAGTCCACCTAATTTTCAACATTCTTTTGTAGCTTCTCATCTCAAATTTACCATTTTGGTTTTTCCACAGTCAATATCTCACTACTGTGCGACGCTGTGCTCCAGACGTACATTCTCAGAAATACTTTCCTCAAATTAAGACCTATGTTTGATACTGGTAGACTTCTCTTGGCCAGGAATGTCCTTTTTGCCAGTGCTAGTTTGTTTTTTACGTCTTCCTCGCTGGGTCGGTCATGGTTCACTTTGCTGCTTAGGTAGCAAAATTCCTTAATTTCATCGACTTCGCGATCATCAACCCTGATGTTAAGTTTCTCGCTGCTCCCATTTCTGCTACTTCTCATTAATTTCATCATTCTCTGATTTAGTCTCAATCTACACTCTACACTCATTAGACTGTTCATTCCATTCAGCAGATCCTGTAATTCTTCTTCACTCTCACTGAGGATAGCGGCGTCAATCTTATCATTGATATCCTTTCACCTCGAATTTTAATTCCGCTCTTGAATCTTTCTTTTATTTCCGTCATTGCTTCTTCAAAATGTTCAAATGTATGTGAGTTCCTAAGGGACCAAACTGCATAGGTCGTCGGTCCCTAGACGTACACACTACTTAAACTAACTTAATCTAACTTATACTAAGAACAACACACACATACACAGGCCCATGCGCGAGGGAGGACTCGAACCTCCGGCGGGAGGGGCCGCACAATCCGTGACGTGACGCCTAAGACCGCGCGGCCATTGCTTCTTCGATTTATAGACTGAACAGTAGGGGAAAAGACTACTACATCCCTGTCATACACCCTTTTTAATGCGAGCACTTACCCCCCCCAGTGATTTTAGAAATTCTGATGAAATGTTATCTGTTCCTTCTGGCTTATTCGATGTCAAGTCTTGCAAAGCTCTTTTGAATTCTGATTCTAATACTGGACCCCCTATCACTTCTATATGGACTCCAGTTTCTTCTTTTATCACATTGTCAGACAGTCTTTCTCTTGATAGAGGCTTTCAGTGTACTCTTTCCACCCATCCACCCTCTCCTCTGCATTTGACACTGGAGTTCCCACTGCACTCTTAATGTTACAACCCTTGCTTTTAATTTCACCGAAGGTTGTTTTGACTTTTCTATATGCAGAGTCAGTCCTTCCGACAATCATTTCTTTTTCGAATTATTCGCATCTTTCATGCAGCCATTTCGCCTTAGCTTCCCTGCACTTCCCATTTATTTCGTTCCTAAGTGAGTCGTATTTCTGTATTCCTTAATTCCCTGTACATTTTGGTACTTCATTCTTTCATCGATCAGCTGAAGTATTTCTTCTGTTATCCTTGATTTCTTCGCATTTACCTTCTCTGTAGCTATGTTTTTCTTCCCAACGACTCTGATTGCCCTTTTTAGTGACTCCCATTCCTCTTCAACTGAACTGCCTACTGAGGCATCCCTTATCGCAGTATCTACAGCCTCAGAGAACTTCAAGTGTGTCTCGTTATTCGTCAGTACTTCAGTACCCCACTTCTTTGCGTATTGATTCTTCGAGACTAAAACTTCAGATTACTCTTCATCACTACTACAACGTTATCTGAGTCTATATCTGCTCCTGGGTACGCCTTACAATCCAGTACCTCATTTCGGAATCTCTGCCTGACCATGTTGTAATCTAACTGAAATCGTCCCGTATCTCCCGGCCTCTTCTCATTATACCTCCTCTTCTTGCGATTCATAAACAGAGCATTCGCTATTACTAGCTGATATTTATTGCGGAGCTCAGTTAATCTTTCTCCTCTCTCATTCCTTGTCCCTAGGCCATATTCTCCCGTAACTCTTTCTTCTACTCCTTCACCTACAACCACATTTCAATCCTCCGCGACTAATAGATTTTCATATCCCTTTACGTACTGAATTACCCGTTCAGTGTCCTGATATACTTTCTCTGTCTCTTATCTTCGGCTTGCGACGTCGGCATGTATACCTGAACTATCGTTGTTGGCGTTGATTCTGTAGCGAATAATACTATCACCAAACGTCTCACAGTAACTCACTTTCTGCCATACCTTCCTATTCATAACGAATCCTACAGACGTTATACTATTTTCTGCTGCTGTTGACATTACCCTATACTCATCTGACCAGAAATCCTTATCTTCTTTCCATTTCACTTCACTTGCCCTAATACATCTAGATTGAATCTTAGTATTTCCCTTTTCACATTTCTGGCTTCCCTACAATGTTAAGGCTTCAGATATTCCGCGCCCCGAGTCGTAAAACGTTAGTCTTTCGTTGGTTATTCAATATTTTTCTCAAGGTCATCTCCCCCTTGGCATCCCCTCCCAGAAATCCGAATGGGTGACTAGTTTGGAATATTTTGCCACTGGAGAGCTCATCAAGACACTTTTTGAATAACGGGCCACGTGTGCTGTGGATACACATCATGCGTCTTTAAATGCATTGGTTTCCATTGCGTTTTGCATCCTTATGCTGTTGATCATTGCTGATTCTTCCGCCTTTAGGGGCAGTTTCCCATCCCAAAGACCTCTGTCCACTCCTCCACCCTCTTTGACAAAGCCTTGGCCGACTGAAGGCGACTCGTTATGCCGGAAGTTGCCGGCTGACGTTCCCAATAATTTTTGGTCAAAATTTTGGCGGTGGTGGGGTTCGAACCCGGGACCGAAACGGTGCGACTATTCGTCAATGACGCTACCGCGAGACCACAGAAACAGACCAGGTATACGAATGCAGTATGCTTGAGTGTCAACTGTGCCAAATCACGTCGTCAGCCTCCGTGTCCCAGCATCTGGTGCATGCTATAAATCAGTAATTTTGTGGCAAGCTACAGGTGGATGTTTGAGCAAATGAATGTTTTGTTTTGGAACCATGCAAAATTATCGCTTCCTTCCCCCAGATCAGCATTGTGCAAGGTTAAATAAATCAAAGTTTGTCTGTCTAAATTCATCTTAACTGATCACCATTATCATTAATATTTCTTGCGTATTGAATAATTAATTGAGGACATATAACGCTGTAGCAAGTTTGGTTTTTCTTGAAGTAATAATTCAGCTAATATTAACTGAAACCAGTTTATGTGCTAATTAACCCGAGTCACCTGTTTCCCCATCGTATACTTCCTGTAAGCAACTTCAAGGCGTTATTTTTTATGAAAAAAAGTAGTACTAATGAAAGAAAGTGTTGAATACTTGTTTTAAGGAGTTATAGACAATGTTGAGCGTTTATAACGCCACTTTCACCAACCCTAACATCGCTCTAATTATTCAAGCAAATTAGTATCGACGTTATCCATTATGTAATTAAATATTTCTTATGGTCGCTGAAGTTAAAGTCTTCTGGGTTATTAGGCCGCGTCGTATTTCTTCTAAATGATCGACGTTTCGACCCCTTTGCTGGGATCTTCCTCAGGATCTTCTAGTGTCCACTACCGCTAGAACTGCTATGGTCATTTTACACTTTTAATTTGGGGCGAGCCATTGTTTCTTGGCTAAAAACTCTGCCAGGTATGTCTGGAATGTGAATTTGGCGTACGTAAATATAAAGTGAGCGATCTCACACGCTTTTGGCAGGAAGTATGGTAAAATCAAAGTAAGACAGCAATTATATAATAGGTTTAGACGTGCAGACTAATCTGAGGCCAAGTACAACAACCTTTCAGCGTCAGTAAGGTACGGCACTACATCCTATCCACTTCTCCCGCGCCAGCACCGGTAGCAAATATTCATGGAAAGTAGAAACGATACTTAAAACGTAGCTGCCAATACTGAAACAGCGGAGCAGAAGTTTGTCATAGTAATCTGTTTCCTTCACGTTATGTGAGTCGTCATATATGTGCTACATTTTTAGTTATTTATGAGTGACACACTGTTATGGGCTTCAATTGACTAACGATAGGCAGTTAAGTGTTTTGCAGATACGGTACGAATTCACTGACAATTATGAACACAGAAGGTAAATGAAACAAAGCTACTTGATTATGGAATGAGCCAGTACATAGTATACAGAATGCTTGTAATATAATTTATAAATAAAGGATTAAAGGATTAATAAAATAAAAAAATACAGAGAGTATGCGAATAAATGAAATATAAGTAGAAAAGTTCCTAGCTACTGAGAGGAGCCGTACGGAGTGACCGTGCGGTTTGAGGCGCCATGTCACGAACTGCGCGCCCCTCCCGTCGGAGGCTCGAGTCCTCCCTATGGCATGGGCGTATGTGCTGTTCTTAGCATAAGTTAGTTTAAGTAGTGTGTAAGTCTAGGGACCGGTGACCTCAGCAGTTTGGTCCCTTAGGAATTCACACACATTTCAACATTTTACTGCGAGGACCTCTTGTGGTGAACAAAACGAGTGTGCCACAAAGAAACTATGCAACTTGGATTTGAATTCTTGTGGTTTATCACTTATTTTTTCAGCCTACTGAAAATGAAACCTGCTGAAAAGTTCGCATCTTTTTGTACAATGCTTAAGGAAGTATTATCCAAGTGCATATTGTTTTTCCGTCTATTGTTCACTAAATCAACGTTGCAGTTTCTTCTGAATGAGTCAATATTGTCAACAACTAATTCCATGACAAAATATATGTACAGTTACTGCAAAGTTACAATTCCGAGATACTTGAACAACGTTCTACACGAAGCTGGAGAACTGACATCGTAGATCAGTCTGACTGCTCGTTTCTGGACTGACTATTCTTGTCGAGTGCACAGATTTTACCCAAAATACAACACCGTAAGAGGTAATAAAGTGAAAGTAAACATGCGTTTCATTATCAGAGACAGTGGAGATCATCCTTTTAGTGAAGAATGCGGCATTCAGTTTCTGCACAAGATCTTTAACGTGATACTTCCAGGAAAGCCTTCCATCTACTCTCAGTTGTAAGAATGAAAAGTGATCGATCGACTGGACTGACCGTTTGGCCACCTTCGACAGTAAACTTTCGTTTTCCAGTTTAAACAACCCCACTCAAATGTACGTTAGTAAAGAAAAACCGAAACATTTTTTCTCGGCATAAATCGATTGCCTCTCTCTTTTTTTGGTAAGTTTAGGTACAGCGTCACCTATGGATCTCGGACTTACTGTCTTGTTGTAAGGGTAACATTGTTCTATCCTACAATTATGTCATTCCAATGATGGTCGACACGTATCGAGTAGTCGGATCAAGACCGACACTTCATTAGTGGCCGTAACAGGGCAATTTATTGTTATCTATATTCTAAATCTGCTCCTCGAGGATGGTGAGAGCAACAGGGTGGCGGTGCCAGTGTCAGGGAGTCGTGGTGCCAGTGTGGTATAAGCCCGTGGCCGTGTGGCGCAGGGCGTCCACTTGGTCATAGAGACGCCTTGCCTTCTCCCGAATGGATGTCTTCAGAGTTACCATGTTTGTTTCCTCGTGGAGGGCAACTACCCTCGTGAGGCGAGCGGCATGCAGGCTCCACCGAAGCACCTTATTCTTCAGGCGCTGGAGGGTCTGCATCTGGGAGGCACTAATCATAGAACACGTGGAGGAGCTGTAGGTGAGGAAAGGGTACACAACCATCCTGTACAGTCTGAGCTTGGTTTCTAGGTTCAGTTCCCTGCTGTTGAACAGTGAGTACAACGCTTTTATCAGCTTCTGTCTTTTTTGAGTGATGTAGTTTGCGTGTCAGTGGAAGAGCAGTTTTTTATCCATGCGGAGACCTATATATTTTGTATCGGCGGACCATGGGACCCAGACATCTACAATAGTGATCTTGTGCCGAAGGATTGGGCGCCATTTGGTGAAGTAGACTGCCGTAATTTTAGCAGCATTGAGGGCAATCTTGTTTGAACGACACCAGGTGACTGTCGCGTCCACTTGCCTCTGGAGACGATGAATGGGTTGGTCCTTGTTGCGGCCGGTCCTATAGAGCGCCATATCATCGGCGTAATGCTCCAGGTGGCAATGTGGAACGACTGGCACATCATTAACATAAATGTTAAAGGGGATGGGAGACAACACAGAGCTTGAGGGGTACCCATCGACATGTGACGTAAGCTTGAGCGTCGTCCTAGCTGAGTAACCAAGAATGTTCTATCGTGGAGGAAATTGCCACAATCTTGACATAGATGATGGGGATGGTCGTCGGTGTCAGCATTTTGTACACAAGATTGTCCTGCCAAATCTTGTCCTATGCGATTTGCAGGTCCAGTAAAACCAATGGCGTCGACATGGTGAAGTTAAAGCTCTTGCTGACATGTTCTGTGATCCTGAGAACTTGGAGTTCGGCCGACAGGGGGAAAGCAAATCCGAACTGTTCCGGACGGGTCGTCCCAGTTGCTGCCAGAGGCTGGGAAATGCGGCGGAGGATCAAAGACTCTAGGATCTTTGCCATGGTATTCAGAAGGCTAATGGGCCTATTCTTAGTAGGGAACGTAGGATCCTTCGAGAGCTTGGGAATGGCAATCAGTTTGGCCTGATTCCACTGTGGGGGGGGGGGGGGGGGGGGAAGGCCGGTTGCGAGACAGCAGTTTAGGATGCTAGTAAATAAGACCAGTGGCTTGCTTGGGAGTCGACGGAGCTGTTCGTTTAAGCCTTTCTCAATTGGTCTGCTATATTATTTTTTTAATTGAGTTTCGATGGTCCCCGAAGGGAACGGGCTGGCAGCAGCTTAGGACGCTGCTCTTCAGCCCACAGAATCTGTTTTAAAACGATGACGATAATAAATAATAAAAGCAGGCGATAAAATCGGTGACTTAAATGGTAAAATGGCGTAAAATTGTGGAACTTAAACATAAAACAAAGGGTTCATGATGCTAGTAAAATACACAGGAAGCACACAGGTAAAACAAGAGACAGGCAATTAAAAAACACGGCGACAGTCTGGTTTCTGTTCGCAGGAGATATAAAATTCACACCCAGCGACAGCACGATTTCTGTTCGCAACTCTTTGGAAAGACGCACAACACTGAACACTCACTTGAACACTGCACTAAAAAGTTGCCAAAAATATGACATACCACAGCTGTGGGCAGACGGGGGGAACCTGGACAGATAATGGTAAAGAAAAGGGGGGAAGGAGAGGAAAAACAACGTGGGGAGGAGGGGGGGAAGGAGCCGATGGAAGACGAGGAGCCATAAGAGGGGGGGGGGGGGCTGGACAGATGTGACAGGGAGTGGGGAAAGGCAGAGGAGGGGAACGAAATGGCGTCCCAGACCGCCACTCCTGGCCTTCGGGCTGTATGTCGGGTTTGTATCCCACCACTGTCCGGGGCGTCTTCAGACACGTCTTCGTTGATCATCGGGGCTCAGTCCGAAGCGCGACTCATCACAGAAGACAATTCCACTCAAGCCAATGAGATTCCAGGCAGTGAAGATGTGTCTGGAGACGCTCGAGACAATGGTGGCGTACCTGACTTGTCTGCCACCAAACGGGCCGACAACCAGGAGTGATGGCCTAGGGTGCCATTTTATTTCATAGCAGGAACCTTTTGGCTGGTATCCGCAGCACTCTTACAGCACAGCGGTATGTCGACGAACTTTCTGCTGCTTGTCTTCGCGCTTGCCAAACCCTACCTTGGTCAGCAAGGTCGCCGAATCTCTCCCCTGTTGGGAACGTTTAGAGCGT
The DNA here is from genome assembly GCF_023864275.1 of Schistocerca cancellata. NCBI lineage: Eukaryota > Metazoa > Arthropoda > Insecta > Orthoptera > Acrididae > Schistocerca > Schistocerca cancellata. The sequence continues at coordinate 125,362,646 of NC_064628.1, forward strand.
TATTGCCAGGGCCCTCCAACCAGCTACGGATTTTGACAATCTAACGCGCCAATCGGACAAAATTTGGCACAATATCCACAGAAGGACATCCAAAAATTCTACCAACCAAAGCCGAATAACCGCTTGAGTAAGAGCCAGAGATGGAGCAACGCGTTATTGATCTGTCAGTTTGTGAAAATCTTTCTCCTGAATAAATTATCCAATTTTTCTGACTTTGTAATCATTTGTTTTTGCTTAAATTTACGTCACAACTACCGATTTACGACTAATTCGGATAATTCCTTTACGATGCGACATCTTTTTTGTCTTAGTGAGCATTTTTCGCCGCTGTTGTTAACCATTTTTGCTCCTAGGACGAAGCCGTATAGTTGCTGCGGGCTACCAAGCCATCTTATGAAGCAACAACTCCTGCCGTATGTTTATGACGAGTATATGGCGATTATAATATAAAAACCCGACGACAAGGTAAATGCATATATGAAAAAACCTGACAACGAGAAAAACAAGAATAGAAACCTGGCAACAAACGCAGAAAAGTAAAACTCTGTGATGAAAAAAGAAAACTGAAAGTGAACGTTTTCTGGTAACACAACAGGGAGACTAATGTTCACATAACATGGCATACAAAAGCTCTGTTTGGTTGCTAATCCCATTTCCTTTTCAGGAAGACATCTCAGAATTTAGTACATTGTTCAGAATTCTATTTTTCAGAAACGGCACAATCAGACGTACTGCAGCTCATGCTGTTGCTGCTAAAAAAAACTCTCAGCAACACAAGAACTTTTGGTACCGCGACTATCGAAATTAGATGCAGAAAAAAAGATGTTCAAGAAAATTTCAAGATGCGGCCACCATCATTTCCGGCTTTCGACCAGAAGATTGAATCCTGGCCGAATAATATATCCACACTGGAGCATCATTTCATTATGCACAATTTACCAGGTGATGTTGAGAGCAAAGCTTTTCTTGTTGCTAACACTGATGCGGATATTTTTAAACTCCTTCGAAAAAGCTATGTCCTGAACTAGATCCGATGTCACTCACATATACAGAAATTAAAGGTAAGCTAGAATCTTATTTTGATGCTCAAGTGCACGAAGCAGCAGCAGCCAGGTATAAGTGTTTCTGCTGTTATAAAAATCCAATCAGGGTAATGACAAGTAGATAGTAAAATTCTACTGGCTCACTAGAGACTGCAAATTTCTGTGCAAAAATGACAACTGCAAAATGTCGTACGACCTGTCATTGCAGGAATGTTTGCGTTTAATCAGAGTGCACGAACAGACGGCCGGCCGGGATGGCCGAGCGGTTCAAGGGCGCTACAGTCTGGAACCGCGCGACCGCTACGGTCGCAGGTTCGAGTCCTGTCTCGGGCATGGATGTGTGTGATGTCCTTTGGTTGGTTAGTTTTAAGTAGTTCTAAGTTCTAAGGGACTGATGACCTTAGAAGTTAAGTCCCATAGTGCTCAGAGCCATTTGAACCATATTTGAACGAGCAGACGGTTGCCTCAGTTGGATCGCTCTACTTCGAAGATGCAAGAGTGCTCACGATGCGTCGACAACAACCCGCATGGATATGACCTGAACATGACCATGCGAGACAGTCACAGGGCACAAAAAGGCACCAGCCGTTTGCAAACAGATCTAATACAGCAAGATCACGCTGCCATTTTAATTTCTTTTCGTTACTCCAGAAATACGCAATGCACATACTGGTCAGTGTGCGACACAAAGCAAATTAGGCAATATGATAAGACATTAAAGTACACAGCATGTAATTCACATGATAAATACTGGTAACACACATTATCTTTAAGACAAAAATGTGCGAATAAATAAAATTTCAGGGGAAAAAGTACCTTCTCAGCTAATTTCCATTTTTTCTGAGGCAACAACTAGCTTTAGAAGCTACAAAGCGCATTTCACAATGAAGCCCAACGCTGTGCCAAAATTCTGTAAGGCATGCAATATTCCATTTGTGTTAGAAAGTGAAACAGGTGTTAGATCGCCAGGAATAGAATGGCATTCTTCAACCTATTACTAGTAGACAATTGTAAATGCCAACTGTTGTGGTACAAAAACGTAAAGGCACATTAGGAGTAAGTAGTGATTTTAAGGAGACTGTCAATGCGTAATCAATCACTGATTCGTATCGAGTTCCGAAACCCTAAGAATTTATGTCTATATTAGCTAGTGAAGTATACTTTGCAAAAATAAATTTGAAGAAGGCCTGCTTAGAAATATCTTTGTGCGAGCATATATAGAGGTTCTTAGTCATAAATACTCTATTTCAGCTCTATCAGTACAAAAAATTGGTTTTCCCAGTGCACTAAGTTACTTAGGAATAAAAAATTGGTTTTCCCAGTGCACTAAATTACTTAGGAATTCATCTAAAGCTGTGAGCTACCTATTTGACCTCGGGGGGCGGGGGATTGAGGGACGCTGAAGGAAGAGTGTTCATGTAATTTGGAACGTATATTTGAGGTAGTATGAACAGCCAGTTTAAAATTTAACAAAGAAAATTTCATATTCTTCCAGAGGGATGTCCAATTATTAGGACCAATTCTGTGAAAACAAGGTATTAGGTCGACCCGCAGCACACTGAGCCTTCCAGGTCCCATAAATCTGAAGCTATTGTGTGCTACTTTGGACCAAATCAATTACTACAGCAAACTGACTCCAAATACTCGAAGTGCTTCACAAACTTTTAAGAAAAGGAACAAAATGGATGTGCGACAAATATCTTGCCGTATATGATCCAACTAAACTGGTAACTATTGCAGCAGATGCCAATAGTGCTGGAAAAGAAAATTGGAAATTTTTGGTATGTTCTATGGGACCAAACTGCTGAAGTCATCGGTCCCTAGGCTTACACACTATTTAATCTAACTTAAACTAAGGACAACACACACACCCATGCCCAAGGGTGGACTCAAACCTCCGACGGCGGGAACGCGCGAACCGTGGCAAGGCGCCCCAGACCGCACGGCTACCCCGCGCGGCTCTAGATAAAAGTTTCGATTCTTCTGCTAATGAATATCTCAATCGAGACACTGTTGAAAAGTTTCCAATGAATGCCAATTTGATAGCGAAACTTGTTACAAAGGATCCAGTGTTATCCAAAATCAAACAACAAATTCAACCAGAGTGGCTTTCAGGTAAAAAGCTGATCAATCAACAAGAAATTAAATCATAACTGTCCATGAGATATGCTCTCACTATCTACAAAGGTGTAATAATTCTGGTATACTCAGAACAAGAAAGCACACAAGTGTTGATTCTGGACATGTTAAAACCTAAAGTGCTTCAAATGTTACATCAACGCCACTGGGGCATCGTACGTACCAACCGCAGATCCAGAGAGAATTGCTATTCTACAAACATAAAAGTGATGCTTGTTAAATGCCACTCATTCCAGAAATATCAATCACCCTTCCTACGGCAAAGAATCCCCATCACAAATACTATACTGCTGGCTGACTGTCATAGATGCATTTTCTAAATTTCCATATATGATACAAAAAATTGTGTATATAATTTGTATGAAAAAAATCGAGGCTTGTCACGAATTTTCTCATCCAAGGGTAACCGAAATCAATAGTTACACATAACGGCACTCGATTTTCGTCGCAAGAGATCAAACTGTTCTCTGTAACGAAATGGTATATCACTTTTCAAAAGCGCACGATTTCATCCTGAAGTTAAAGGACCTTATGAATGTTTTGTAAGAACACTCAATCTCATACGACAAGACTACCATAGCAATACAATAAGGGTAATGCACTACTAAATTTTCTTTCCCCATACAGAACCACTCCACGTGGTACAAAATTACCTGTGAGAAAACTGCATGAAGAGCACATCACACTCTAAAGTAAATACTGACGCCATTCATTCAGCCACAGACAGAGCATAACCACAGTCGAGATAAAAGTTTTCCATAGTCAATGATAAAGTACTCATTGCCATATACAACCATGAAAAAAAAATCATGGGTACCAGTCAAAATGATACTTCAATTTTACTCGATGACTTTACGTCAGTTACTACGTACTGTGACCTCTCAGACAGTGAATCGCGAATCAAGTCACATAACTGAGACGATATTCCATAAGCTCGTGGTCTTGCGGTAGCGTTCTCGCTTCCCGCGCACGGGGTCCCGGGTTCGATTCCCGGCGGGGTCGGGGATTTTCTCTGCCTCGAGATGACTGGGTGTTGTGTGTCTTTCATCATCATTTCACACTCATTCACTCGCAAGTCGCCGTAGTGGAGTTAAAGAACTTGTGGAGCGGCGGCCGAACCGCCCCGCGAGGGGTCTCCCGGCTACCAATGCCATACGCTCATTATTTACCATGAAAGAAAAAATCATGGGTACTAGTCAAAATGATTCAACGCTTTATAAGCATAATGCACAGAGTCCAAACTATTAATGGTGTCGCAATGGAGTACAGTCCGCCCCGAAAGCTGAATGGTCAGCGTGACGGACTGCCGTCCTAAGGGGCCCGGGTTCGATTCCCGGCTGGGTAGGGGATTTTCTCCGCACACGGACTAGGTGTTGTGTTGACTTCATCATCATTGCATCCCCATCCGGCGCGCAGGTCGCCCAATGTGGCGTCGGATGCAATAAGACCTGCACCAAGGCGGCAGGATCTGCCCCTTAAGGGGCCTCCCGGCCATTGACACCAAACGCTCATTTCCATTTCCAATGGAGTACAGAAACCAAATGAAGCTGCACCACGTTCCCGTATGTACAGACAGAATTCCTAGGCTGTTTTCTTTTTACACGTTTGCACTACTACGATGCAGCCAGCCATATTGGACATTTACAGCTGGAGCCAGCAGTCGCCGCTGACTTCAACATAGGCAGCGGAGACCTCAGATGCAGCAAAACAAGAACGTCCGGATGCCGGGGGACATCGTGCATCGCCCCACAGACGCAGATGTGAACTTTGAAGTAGCGTTTAGCTTGACGACCACCCCTTCCTACATCTACATGGATACTCTGCAAATCACATTTAAGTGCATGGCAGAGGGTTCACCGAACCACCTTCACAATTCTGTATTATTCCAATGTCAAAAAATGAAAACCTACATCTTCCCGTGCGAGCTCTGATTTCCCTTAATTTATTATAGTGATCGTTTCCCCCTATGTAGGTGGGCGTCAACAAAATATTTTCTCATACAGAGGAGAAAGTAGGTGTTTTAAATTACGTGACAAGATTCCGCCGGAACGAAAAATGCCTTTGTTTCAATGATGTCCACTCCAAATCCTGTATCATTTCAATGACACTCTCGCTCCTTTTTCGATTCATTCCGTCAATCCTGTCTGGTAAGGATCCCACATCGCGCAGCACTATTCTAAAAGAGGAGGAACAAGCGTAGTGTAGGCAGTCTCTTCAGTAGATCTGTTACATTTTCTAAGTGTCCTGCCAATAAAACGCAGTCTTTTGTTAGCTTTCTCCACAACATTTCTATGTTTTCCTTCCAATTTAAGTTGTTCGTAATTGCAATTCTTAGGTTTTTAGTTGAATTTTCGGCCTTTAGATTTGACAGATTTATCGTGTAACCGAAGTTTAACGGATTCCTTTTAGCTCTCATGTGGATGACCACACGCTTTTCGTTCTTTAGGGTCAACTGCCAATTTTCGCACCATACGGATACCTTTCCTAAATCGTTGTTTCGATCTTCTGATGACTCTACTAGTCGATAAACGACAGCTTCATCTGCAAACAACCTAAGACGGCTGCCTATAACACTAACGTGGGAAACGCCATAAATCACTTCAGTTTTACTCGATGACTTTCCGTCAGTTACTACGTACTGTGACCTCTCTGACAGGACATTTCGAATCCAGTCACATAACTGAGACGATATTCCACAAGCACGCAGTTTCACTACAAGCCGCTTGTGTGCTAAAGCGCCAAAAGCCTTCCGGAAATCGAGAAATACCGAATCAATTTGAAATCCCTCGTCAATAGCACTCAACACTTCGCGCGAGTAATGAGCTAATTGTGTTTCACGAGAATTATGTTGTCTAAATCCGTGTTGACTGTGTGTCAATAGACCGTTTTCTTGGAGGTAATTCATAATGTTCACACAATATAGGTTCCAAAAGCGTGATGCATATCGAGTTTAATGATATGGGCCTGTAATTTAGTGGCTTATTCCTAAAACCTTTCTTGAATACTGGTGTGGCCTGTGCAACTTTAAAGTCTTTTGGTCCGGATCTTTCGTGAAGCGAACGATTGTATATGATTGTTAAGAATGGAGGTATTGTATCGGCATACTCTGAAAGGAACATAACTGGTAAACAATCTGGACCGGAAGACTTGCTTTTGTTAAGTGATTTAAGTTGCTTCACTACTCAGAGGATATTTACTTCTACGCTACTCATGTTAGCAGCTGTTCTTGATTTACGCAGGTTTTAGATACGGTTTTCCTCGGGTGCTGCGGACAAACGCCGAGAAGAGCAACAAGTGTGCTCTTATTAAAATTCGCAAGTCGGCAAGCACTGAGAAGCATGAAGGTAACGAAGTAAACTTCACCAGCCTCCACCCCCGCCCCCCCCCCGCACCCCTTTCCCAGGGGAGGGATGCTGTATCGTGTAGAGATATGAGACACAGCCATACGTAGCAGAGTGCTGAGATTCCTGCGCCTCAGGCAGCACTGTGTAAATCTGGCGTCCTGAGCTGTCACTCGGCAAGGACCACTTTATGCTCCCGCCGAACGCCACTCAAATAGATCACAAGTGATCATTCATCCGCCCACCAAACTCGAATACAAACATACGCACTGCTCCACCTAGCAGTACCAGTCAGTATCCAGATAGTACCGCAGGGCAGCATCAGGATCGTGTCTACAGTGCCCAACAACAAGAGCCAAATTAGATATTCTAGGCGCTACACTCTGGAACCCCTCCCCCCCCCCCCCCACATTGGCTCTGAGCACTATGCGACTTAACTTCTGAGGTCATCAGTCGCCTAGAACTTAGAACTATTTAAACCTAACTAACATAAGGACATCACACACACCCATGCCCGAAGCAGGATTCGAAACTGCGACCGTAGCGGTCGCTCGGTTCCAGACTGTAGCGCCTAGAGCCGCACGGCCACTCCGGCCGGCAAGTCTGGAACCGAGCGACCGCTACGGTCGCAGGTTCGAATCCTGCGTCGGGCATGGATGTGTGTGATGTCCTTAGGTTAGTTAGGTTTAATTAGTTCTAAGCTCTAGGCGACTGATGACCTCAGAAGATAAGTCGCATAGTGCTCAGAGCCATTTGAACCATTTTTAGATATTCTACAGGTGATCGTAGTTATCGTTCATTGGATTCAAGACTAGACCAAAGTCAAAGATAAACCAGTTCAAGAACACTCACTGAAGTAACATGTTCCCAAGCGGAGGTTCATCCGCAAAACGCGGATATAAACGGGTGCACGGCTCCATGTTATCATTGTCAGTATCAACCAGTACTAGCAACAGTACCTCAAGACAGCATCAGGCCAGTGTCTACAGTCGCCGACAACAAGAGCCAAATTGGGCATTCTGCAGGTGATGGTAGTTATTCACTGGATACAAGACCGGACCAGAGTTAAAAACTGTTCACTGCAAGTGATCTTTAAACAACTGCCACAGACAATCTTCAGACTTCTTGACTAGTGTAATACTTCTTTTAAAAAATTATTGTAAATTGCTGCTAATCTGTGCTGCCATCTATTTTATTTACCTGTTGCCGAACCCCATTAGGTCCTGTGACAAGAATTCACAATGGGTGCCCGCAACCATGCAGATCGTAACAGCAACCAGTTTCGGCGGTTAGGGAGTGAGCTCTTCCAGGCACATATTTATGTCTGATGCCATGAGTGTTCAATAAATACGACAGGCCAACAACCTACAATGTACGTAACTGAGAGAGTGTAGTTTGTGTGAGATTTGCACACATTTCTTTGCTGTCAGGCGGCAAACGTTCAGATATACCGGGTGTCTCTCCTTAGAGTCGTCGGCTCATCTTCTCTGGTGTTTCAACAGAGATTTCCAATTTCGTTTTTATCTACATCTACATATACATTTATACTCCGCAAGCCACCCAACGGTGTGTGGCGGAGGGCACTTTACGTGCCACTGTCATTACCTCCCTTTCCTGTTCCAGTCGCGTATGGTTCGCGGGAAGAACGACTGCCGGAAAGCCACCGTGCGCGCTCGAATCTCTCTAATTTTACATTCGTGATCTCCTCGGGAGGTGTAAGTAGGGGGAAAGCAATATATTCGATACCTCATCCAGAAACGCACCCTCTCGAAACCTGGACAGCAAGCTACACCGGGATGCAGAGCGCCTCTCTTGCAGAGTCTGCCACTTGAGTTTGCTAAACATCTCCGTAACGCTATCACGCTTACCAAATAACACTGCGACGAGACGCGCCGCTCTTCTTTGGATCTTCTCTATCTCCTCTGTCAACCCGATCTGGTACGGATCCCACACTGATGAGCAATACTCAAGTATAGGTCGAACGAGTGTTTTGTAAGCCACTTCCTTTGTTGATGGACTACATTTTCTAAGGACTGTCCCAATGAATCTCAACCTGGTACCCGCCTTACCAACAATTAATTTTATATGATCATTCCACTTCAAATCGTTCCGCACGCATACTCCCAGATATTTTACACAAGTAACTGCTACCAGTGTTTCTTCTGCTATCATATAATCATACAATAAAGGATCCTTCTTTCTATGTATTCGCAATACATTACATTTGTCTATATAAATCTTGTAATTAAATTTTTCTCTAGACATTTAAGTCTCATCTTTATTTACAATAATGATCGAAGTTGAATAAACGAATTAAAATTTGTGCCACGGCCGGCACTTCAACCCAGGCCTCCTTGCTTATTTTCTATACATTCAGATTCCATCATTACCGTAGATGAAGAGAGATTTAAATGTCTCCAGAAATAATTTAATTATAAGATCTATAGAATCATCTGAGGTACAGAATTTCTCGTTACGCCCAACGCCGGAGAGCCCCGGCAATAGTGATGATTTACGGGTAAAATAATCTGAAGATATGAAGTTAGTGATGGAGAGGGCATTGGTCTTTGGTAGTGTGTGCAGTAAAGTTAACTTCAGTGCGGTGGTGGTATAATGGTTAGCATTCCTACCCAAGAAGCTGGAACACTGCGGTTCAATTCTGGCCGCAATACAAATTTTAATTCATTTAATCAGCTTCCATCAATTTTGAATCAGTGATCTCATTTCATGCATAGTAGTTTTTTAAAAACATGTTTGTGTTCTGGAGCCGTACAAACTCATCACTCGTAGCTACGCGGTCACACATTTAGATATGCATTACTGTAAGTGAATTTTATTCATAATGGACGCTGTTGAAGTCCGTGACTGTTCCTTGATAGGGTGTAGGAAAATTTCCACTACCTCTGACAATATAAGATTATTTATTCGTCAACGACAGGTTTCGCGCTTGTGGTATCTGTTTAATATTCTTTGTATTCAAATAGTGATGTCCAGCAACATAAACATGTGGATGAACGTATAAACAGCGTCCGTAAGGCGAATAAATAATCTTTCATTGCGACTGGTAGCGGAAATTTTTCTGTAACATACACTACCGTGTGGACGTCGTACACCCGCATCCGACGCAGGACTCCAACACGCGAGCTCACTTTTTGTAGGTCGACTGTTGCGAGTATGACTGAATGCCAGCAGCATAAAGTTTGGAACAACAGTTGGCAGATAACGATATCGTCCCGTTTCCTGTCCGCAGCACAACAGGTCGCGCTATAAAATCGAGCCACTGAAGAAAGCCGAGCTGAATATAAACTTGAAACGGCTAGCGACTGGTAACGTCATATAAATAAATGGAAACGTAGAGCGGCTGCAGTGTTTTCGAGAATTAGTGTTTTGTGCACTCCCCGTGTGGAGTGTCGGTAATCAGTTGGCATGCCGCGCGCAGATATACGGCACGGCGCGGCGCCGTGATAGCGTCGCCTGGGGCACGGTCCGCGGGCGGCATTGCCGGCGCGCGTATCGAACGCAGACATCTGCGCTGAAAAGCCACCGCAACAAAGGACATTACCGTGATTTACCCCGCAATTCTGCTTATCTCGCGCTCGCGCTGCCCCGCCTGACAGCCGAGTAGCGGTTCCCGTCTTATCTAAGTCACTGTTATTTGCAGACCGCGCCGAGCCGATAGCATCTGATTGAATTTATTTTACAAATTTCGTCCAAAAGCCATTAGTCGACATAAACTACTCTCCCAGCGGCCAAATACCATAAACTCTTCCCTGAGAATAGGTTAGGTGAAATCAATTCCAGTCCAAAGATGAAACTAGTCTTAACTAAATACGTTGTCAGAGCGCCATCCTGTGACATGTGTCATGCACAGGGAGTCACACATAATGAACACTCACGTAATAACCACTCCAGAACCTTCCGTGCAATGGCAGAATTAACCAGCCTGTTGCATGGACAGGAACTTGAAACAAAACTGTACAGTTATCAACACGAACTCAGCCTCTTCTGGATATTGGGGAAATGCGGACATATTATCTACATCTACATTTATACTCCGCGTCGCGTATGGTTCGCGGGAAGAACGACGGCCGGAAAGCCTCCGTGCGCGCTCGAATCTCTCTAATTTTACATTCGTGATCTCCTCGGGAGGTATAAATAGGGGGAAGCAATATATTCGATACCTCATCCAGAAACGCACCCTCTCGAAACCTGGACAGCAAGCTACAGCGCGATGCAGAGCGCCTCTCTTGCAGAGTCTGCCACTTGAGTTTGCTAAACATCTCCGTAACGCTATCGCGCTTACCAAACAACCCTGTGACGAAACGCGCCGCTCTTCTTTGGATCTTCTCTATCTCCTCTGTCAACCCAACCTGGCGCATATTCAGATGTCTCCAAGGTAGACACTTTTGTGCTTCTGTAAACACCCTTCAGCTTGTGCATCAGTAAAATTATCTTTTCAAAATGAATATCACCGTTGTCAGTTTCCGGTGGTAAAATGGAGAATTAACTTCTTTTCTCTTTTTTGTACGGGAGGGGGGAGGAGGGGACTTATGGCCGTGGCACTTAACGTTTGGATTTTCAGAACGACCGTGCCCCAGCAGGAGGACACCTGAATTTGCTCTCTGTTAATCTCATTCTGATTCATATCAGTCAATACAGCTGTTGACCTCAGTCTTGTCCTAGATTTCGTCTTTGAGAGCTTAGCGTGTTTAAGCCAATTACTCGTGACTGAGGGGGCCCTGGAAGGAGGAGGACACCTCAACTGGAGAAGGAACCTCTTCGTGCAGTTGAAGCCAACCCTAGTGTCAGAGTAAGATAACTGGCTGCAACAAGTAACGTTAAACAGAAGACTGTGTATAGAGTGCTACATGAGAACCTGCTGTATCCGTATGCTGTACAGCGTGTGCAGGCACTATTAGCTGCTGTTTTCCTGCATCGGTAAACTTCTGCGAATGGCGTAGTTAACAGTGTGCCAACGCTCACTTTAACGCAGATGTGCTGTTCACGGATGAGACTTCGTTTCAAAGTAGATGATTCATGTGTTGGAGGGTTGTAAACACTGAAATCTAACATGGAAATAGAGCCTTTCCGGATCCTTGACCGTATAACATATTTTCTTTCTCTGCACGTGAGGAATGTTAGCTGAAATTTTAGCAATACCTTTTTGTTGCACGTTATATGTAACGCTTGAAACATTACGTCAGCGGTAGAAAACACACGAAATATGACTAAATATTTTGCTTACAGTAGAGAGTAAACGTATTATTCGACGTAGGAATTCCAACTAAAATATTTAAAATACACTCCTGGAAACTGAAATAAGAACACCGTGAATTAATTTTCCCAGGAAGGGGAAACTTTATTGACACATTCCTGGGGTCAGATACATCACATGATCACACTGACAGAACCACAGGCACATAGACACAGGCAACAGAGCATGCACAATGTCGACACTAGTACAGTGTATATCCACCTTTCGCAGCAATGCAGGCTGCTATTCTCCCATGGAGACGATCGTAGAGATGCTGGATGTAGTCCTGTGGAACGGCTTGCCATGCCATTTCCACCTGGCGCCTCAGTTGGACCAGCGTTCGTGCTGGACGTGCAGACCGCGTGAGACGACGCTTCATCCAGTCCCAAACATGCTCAATGGGGGACAGATCCGGAGATCTTGCTGGCCAGGGTAGTTGACTTACACCTTCTAGAGCACGTTGGGTGGCACGGGATACATGCGGACGTGCATTGTCCTGTTGGAACAGCAAGTTCCCTTGCCGGTCTAGGAATGGTAGAACGATGGGTTCGATGACGGTTTGGATGTACCGTGCACTATTCAGTGTCCCCTCGACGATCACCAGTGGTGTACGGCCAGTGTAGGAGATCGCTCCCCACACCATGATGCCGGGTGTTGGCCCTGTGTGCCTCGGTCGTATGCAGTCCTGATTGTGGCGCTCACCTGCACGGCGCCAAACACGCATACGACCATCATTGGCACCAAGGCAGAAGCGACTCTCATCGCTGAAGACGACACGTCTCCATTCGTCCCTCCATTCACGCCTGTCGCGACACCACTGGAGGCGGACTGCACGATGTTGGGGCGTGAGCGAAAGACGGCCTAACGGTGTGCGGGACCGTAGCCCAGCTTCATGGAGACGGTTGCGAATGGTCCTCGCCGATACCCCAGGAGCAACAGTGTCCCTAATTTGCTGGGAAGTGGCGGTGCGGTCCCCTACGGCACTGCGTAGGATCCTACGGTCTTGGCGTGCATCCGTGTGTCGCTGCGGTCCGGTCCCAGGTCGACGGGCACGTGCACCTTCCGCCGACCACTGGTGACAACATCGATGTACTGTGGAGACCTCACGCCCCACGTGTTGAGCAATTCGGCGGTACGTCCACCCGGCCTCCCGCATGCCCACTATACGCCCTCGCTCAAAGTCCGTCAACTGCACATACGGTTCACGTCCACGCTGTCGCGGCATGCTACCAGTGTTAAAGACTGCGATGGAGCTCCGTATGCCACGGCAAACTGGCTGACACTGACGGCGGCGGTGCACAAATGCTGCGCAGCTAGCGCCATTCGACGGCCAACACCGCGGTTCCTGGTGCGTCCGCTGTGCCGTGCGTGTGATCATTGCTTGTACAGCCCTCTCGCAGTGTCCGGAGCAAGTATGGTGGGTCTGACACACCGGTGTCAATGTGTTCTTTTTTCCATTTCCAGGAGTGTATGTATCATAACTGGTGTACATAATTATGTCGCATGCAATCGAATAGAGGTTAGCAGCCAAGACTATCTTAGCTGCCGACGTTTTCGTTTGTTAAGTAGTCAGTGTCTTCAACATCATGTCCTCAGCTGCTGTGCTCTACTAGAAATAGTAATATGGTCAGCGCCACTTTTGTTATGTAGAATGTCTTAAATTTATCATGAAACCTATGTGGGTACTATGTTTACGATATTGATATATTATTGGAAGACACAGAAGGAGATATGTAGAATGTCTTCAATTTATCATGAAACCCATGGGGGTCCTATGTTTACGATATTGATCAATTGTTGGAAGACATAGAAAGAGATATGCCAAATTAAATATCCTCCAGTCGTTAATTTTTTGAATCTTCTCTTTATTGCATATCTTTTATGAAACCAGACGCTAGACGTAATAGTAGCCTGATCACTTTGAGCCTAATATTATTATGTGCGAGTATTTCATAACTATTATCACAGGTTCCGCTGTGAAAGACGTGTACTGTTCTACAAATAATTTCCTTGTTCACGAACAAAGATTGTCTATTAATCACACATGGTAAGATTGCATAACACTATAAGCTAGGAATCAAAAATGTACGAGTAACAAGAGCATTCTATAGGGAGATAATTACAGTTTAAAACTTTTTTCTAAGTCATCAATCTTTCGACTGGTTTGATGCCGTTCGCTATGTTTTCCTATCCTTCTCATTCCTAAGTAACTAATACAACCTACGTTCTCTATAACCTCTTCACCACACTATATTCTTTGTCTGGTCCTCCTATTTTCCCTCTACTACTCCTTCCAGCGCGAAGTTGTCTATGCCAAGATGCCACAGCAGATGTTCGACTAACTTGTTTCTTCTTCTGGAACGGCTTTTTCATATAATAAGCACCTGCAGTAGAATTCTTTCCTCACCTATTTTTGTAGTTCTTTATTTCGTACTTATTCCGCCAATTTTCAACATTTTTCGATAACACTACCTTCAAATGCTTTCATTTTTTTTTAAATTTTCTGGTCTTCCAGTGGTCCACGTTTCACTCCTATACAGTGCTCTGCTTCAGATGTACACTTCCAAAAACTACTCTTTCGGCCGTTCTGCCTAATGTTGCTATCTAGATACAACTGCTCGCCAGCTTTCTTTTTGATTTCTAGTGCTGGAGCCGTATTCTGTGTCCATTAAGCTGTCCATTCCTTTCAACGGGTCTCTTGAGTCTTCCATGCGTGCTGCCAGCCGCGGCCAAGATGTGTCACTACTCCAGAAATCATTGCAAAAGTGCACAAAATGGTAGTGAAGGATCGCTGATTAAAAGTGCGTGAAATTGCTCACGCTTTGAATATGTCATCTCAAAGGGTATATCACATTGTAACTGAAGAATTAGAAATGAAAAAATTGCCTCCAAGATGAGCGCCGCGACTCTTGACGTTGGATCAAAAACGCATGAGAATGGACATACCGGAACAATGTTTGGCTCGTTTTAGGAGAAACGACAGCATTCTGGGATGTGAAGGGGATTCTGAATGTAGATTATCTTCCCACTGGGCAAACAATTACTGGAGAATACTATGCTAACCTTCTGGACGAACGGCAACAAAATATATGCGAAAAAGACCCGGTTTAGCAGGAAAAAATGTCATCTTCCATCAAGACAACGCGCGCCCGCGCACATGTGCCATCGCCATGGCAAGATTACACGAACTAAGGTATGAATTGCTGCGTCATTCGCCTTATTCACCTTATATGGCTCCGTCAGACTCCCATCTCTTCCCGAAACTGAAAATTTTTCTTGGTGGACGAAGATTCACTTCAAACGAAGAATTCATAGCCAGTGTTGACAACTATTTTGCAGGCGTGGAGGAAACTCATTTTCGAGATGGGTTCAAGGCATTGGAACATCGTTGGACCAAGTGCATTAATCTACAAGGAGACTACATTGAAAAATAAGAAAAGTTTCAGTGACGTAAGTGATTTTTTTCTATTCCGTTTCGAGAACTTTTCAAACCACCCCCGTACGTTGACGTCGAACATACGAGATGGTCACGTTAATGTGACTGGATCGTGTGCTATAGATCCATTGCATTATGTAAACGGTGCGTCCCATTTATCTCGACCGCCACAAATAAATTTTTTTCCTATAAACAGAATCAAAAATATGTCTAGCAGACGTTGCTTAGCTGCCAGGGGATTTGAAACAGTATAATTGTCTTTCTTGTATGTTTGTTTTGTACGATGGTTTAAACAGAAGTACAATTTTTTTAAATAACACTGTGCATTTTTGTTTCGGTAATCCACTTGCTTTTCACAAGATCTTTTCAAAAACGTTTTCCATATTGACGTAAGCACAGCATTTACATTAACTAGGAACAGGAATGTAGTACTGCAGTCCACTGTTGACGCAAAAAGGGGTATAACGCCAAACGTTCTGAAAGTGGTGATATCATAGGGAGTGATACAGCACTCTAGCAGTTGGATGAATGAATTCATTGCTCCTTCCAGTGTTGTCTGCTGAAGCGAATTAAAAGCAATTACAATCAGTTCCTGGATGTTCTATGGGATTGCTGGAGTATCAGATAGACAACGTCTTTTATGCATCACCAAAGAAAAGTGTCTACAGAAGATAAGTCAGGAGATGAACAGACCAATACACTGTTCCTCCATGACCAAAACCTCTGACAAGATACCTACAGTACAGAACACAACGCGCACGCAAGGTGTTATCTGTTGGACAACCATCGCGCTGGTGCCGCATAAGCTTTCAGTTTCTTAGCAGCACTCCTTCAGAAGACGAGGAAGAAATCATGTGAGAGTTGGTGAATGACCTTCTGTTTAGGTTATTTTTGATGAAGCGAACTTGCAGTACCAAGTATTCTACATTAGACCGGTCTGCGTTTTTTCCTGTGTTTACATTTCTTTAAATGGCTCTGAGCACTATGGGACTTAACTTCTGAGGTGATCAGTCCCCTAGAACTACTTAAACCTAACTAACCTAAGGACATCACACACACCCATGCCCGAGGCAGGATTCGAACCTGCGACTGTAGCGGTCGCGCGCTTCCAGACTGTAGCGCCTAGAACCGCTCGGCCAAGACGGCCAGCCAATCCAAGCACACATACAACAGAAAAAATGGTAAAAACGTTCTTACGTTTCAGCAAGATAATACCTGCCCTCACACGGCGAGAGTTTCTGCTGCTTGTCTTCGTGATTGCCAAACCATACTTTGGCCAGCATGGTCGCCGGATCTCTCTCAAACTGAGAATGTTGGGACCATTATGCGTGCAGCCCCCCAACCAGCTTGGGATTTTGATGATCTAACAAACCAGCTCGACAGAATTTGGTACTATATCCCCCAGAAAGACATCCAACAACTCTGTCAGTGTCAGGTCAAATAACTGCTTGCATAAGGGCCAGAGGTGGACCATGGCATTAGTAACTTGCTCACTTTGTCAAGCTCCTTCTCTCGAATAAAATTTTTCTGAAATTGTAATAATTTGCACTTGTGTATTACATCTAACGGATAATTCCTGCATAGTGCGTCGACTTTTTTGTCTTAGAGTGATTATGGAATACCTACCTGAGGTGGACAAATAATTTTACAGCGATTTGTGCCAAGACTGAACAATGAAAGGATTACTAGAGGCAGAACTTGTTTGATGGACTTACCACATTTAGCATTTCGGTGCAAATTGATTTAGAAAAGTCAGTGTTTACTTGATATTTCTGGATCATGCCAAGTGATAATCTGCTTTGCTAATGTCAATGAGCAAGTGCTAATGTGGAGTTAGAGATCTTAATGTTCACGATATTTGAGTAAAATTTATTCTGAATGACCTAGAAAGCACATTTTGTTACTTACAAGGGAACATCCCCATCGCACCCCCCTCAGATTTAGTTATAAGTTGGCACAGTGGATAGGCCTTGAAAAACTGAACACAGATTAATCGAGAAAACAGGAAAAAGTTGTGTGGAACTATGAAAAAATAAGCAAAATATACAAACTGGGTCGTCCATGCGTAAGATAGGCAATATTAAGGGCAATGTGAGGTGGGGAGTTCCGTGGTCCCGTGGTTAGCGTGAACAGCTGCAGAACGAGGGGACCTTGGTTCAAATCTTGCCTCGACCGAAAATTTTAAATTTTTATTTTCAGTTTATGTGAAAAACTCTTACGTTTTCATCACTTTTTTTGGAGTGGTTATTACATCCACAAGAAAACCTAAATCGGGCAAGGTAGAAGAAACTTTTCACCCATTCGCCAAGTCTACTAGTTAGGTGGGTCGACAACATATTCCTGTCATGTGACGCACATGCTGTCACCCGTGTCGTATACAAAATATCAGACGTGTTTTCCTGTGGAGGAATCGGTTGACCTATGACCTTGCGATCAAATGTTTTCGGTTCCCATTGGAGAGGCACGTCCTTTCGTCAACTAATCACACGGTTTTGCGGTGCGGTCGCAAAACACAGACACTAAACTTATTACAGTGAACAGAGACGTCAATGAACGAATGCACAGATCATAACTTTGCGAAAATAAAGAAAGCAAAATTTTCAGTGGAGGGCAGATTTGAACCAAGGACCTCTCGTTCCACAGCTGTTCACGCTAACCACGGGACCACGGCGCTTCTCGCCTCACATTGCCCTTAATGTTGCCTATCTTACACATGGACGAGCCAGTTTGTACATTTTGCTTATTTTTTCATAGTTCCACACAACTTCTTCCTGTTTTCTCGATTGATCTGTGTTCAGTTTTTCAAGGCCTACCCATTGTGCCAACTTATAACTAAATCTGAGGGGGGTGCGATGGGGATGTTCCCTTGTTAGCCGCTTTAGCTCGATGATTGATGACCTTTCAGTTGTCCTATAACACTCCGTCGGGGTTCGGTGAAAAAGTGAAATTAATTTCGGGAAGTGAATGGTGGTTCGAAGTGAGGGAAGCCAGCAGCGGTGTGCCAGGCGGGCAGAGGGTCAGTGGAGGAGGTCCCGGGTCGGCGGTCTCTCAGTATTCGCGAGTGCGTGCGCGGGGGAAGCGTCCATCACGACGCGGCGGGCACGCTGCCACGGCGCGGCCCACGTGCAGGCTTGCGCCGCGTCTCGACCAACAGCTCTGCGCCGTGCCAAGCCGTGAGGACCCACCCTGCACGGCGCTGTCTGCGCCAAGCTACTGACTTGGCACAGTATCCGCCAAAAAAGAAAGTTCGAGGCCGTCGCAAATTAATAGCACCGCTCCACTGGGACACCTCCGATCAGTAGTGACGCTCCAACAGCAAGTTCCTTACGATACTTGATTGCAGTTCTGGTCTCCGCTCTGAAAACTGGTTTCATGTTGCATTTCATTTCTGTTACCACAGGAACAAATTTATTGAACGATGGTTCCATTTTTCACCCAGGCTGTTGTACAATGAAGTGACAAAAGCCGCGCGATACCTCCTAATATCGTGTCGGACTTTTTGCCTGGCGAAGTGCAGTAACTCGGTGTGGCGTGGACTCAACATGTCGTTGGAAGTCCCCTGCAGAAACAGTGAGCCGTCCACAATTGGGGAAGTGTCGTCTGTGCAGGATTTTGTGCACGAAATGACCTCTCGATTATGTCCCATTAATGGGATTCATGTCGGGGATATGGGTGGCCAAACCATTCATTCTAGAAACATCCCACAGGCTGTGGCCAAGCCGTGTCTCCGCAATATCCTTTCTTCTAGGAGTGCTAGTTCTGCTAGTTTCGCAGGAGAGCTTCTGTGAAGTATGGAACATAGGATACGAGGTACTGGCGGAATTAAAGCTGTGAGGACGAGGCGTGAGTCGTGCTTGGGTAGCTCAGTTGATAGAGCACTTGCCCGCGAAAGGCAAAGGTCCCGAGTTCGAGTCTCGGTCCGGTACACAGTTTTAATCTGCCAGGAAGTTTCATATCAGCGCACACTCCGCTGTAGAGTGAAAATTTCATTCTAGAAACATCCCCCAGGCTATGGCTAAGCCGTGTCTCCGCAATATCCTTTCTTCCAGGAGTGCTAGTTCTGCTAGTTTCGCAGGAGAGCTTCTGTGAAGTATGGAAGATAGGAGACGAGGTACTGTCGGAATTAAAGCTGTGAGGACGGGGCGTGAGTCGTGCTTGGGTAGCTCAGTTGGTAGAGCACTTGCCCGCGAAAGGCAAAGGTCCCGAGTTCGAGTCTCGGTCCGGTACCCAATTTTAATCTGCCAGGAAGTTTCATATCAGCGCACACTCCGCTGTAGGGTGAAAATTTCATTCTAGAAACATCCCCCAGGCTATGGCTAAGCCGTGTCTCCGCAATATCCTTTCTTCCAGGAGTGCTAGTTCTGCAAGGTTCGCAGGAGAGCTTCTGTGAAATTTGGAAGGTAGGAGACGAGGTATTGTCGGAATTAAAGCTGTGAGGACGAGGTGTGAGTCGTGCTTGGGTAACTCAGTTGGTAGAGCACTTGCCCGCGGAAGGCAAAGGTCCCGAGTTCGAGTCTCGTTCCAGCACACAGTTTTAATCTGACAGGAAGTTTCATTCCCTCAGATTGTGCAGAACGTTCTTTAAACGAATCGCGGACATAACGCATTGTCATTCATAAAAATTCCACCGGTTTTTTGGGACATGATGTCCATGAATAACTGCAGCTCTGCAAGTAGCCGAACATAACATTAACTACATTTCAGTACAGTTGGGCAAGAGGATCCAGTCCATTCCGCGTAAACACAGCCCATACCACTATTAGCCACCATCAGTTTGCACAGTGCCTTGCCGACAAATTGGGTCCATAGCTTCGTGGGGTCTGCGCCACGCTCGAACCCTACTATGAGCTCTTACCAACAGAAATTTGGGCTCATCTGACCAGGCCACGGTTTTCCAGTTGTCTGAGGTCAAACCGACACGGCCAAGGGCCTAGGAGACGCCATGCAGGCGATGTCGTGCTGTCGGTTGGTTGATTTGAGGGAGGGGACCAAACAGCGAGGTCATCGATTCCATAGGATCAGGGAAGGATGGGAAAGGAAGTCGGCCGTGCCCTTTCAAAGGATCCATCCCGGCATTTACCTGGAGTGATTTAGGGAAATCACGGAAAACCTAAATCAGGACAGCCGGACGCGGGTTTGAACCGTCGTCCTCCCGAATGCGAGCCCAGTGTGCTAACCACTGCGCCACCTCGCTCGGTATTGTGCTGTTAGCAACGGCCCTTACGTCGGTCGTCTGCTGCCACAGTCCATTAACGTCGAATTACGCCAGTCTGCCCTAATGGATACGTTCGTCGTACGCGCCACATTGATTTCTGCGGTTATTTCACGCCGCATTGCTTGTGTCTTAACAGAGTGAATTCTACGCAGACTCTGCTGCTCCCGCCCGTTAAGTGAAGGCTCTCGACCACAGCGTTTTCCGTGATGACGGGTAAAGCCGAAAACCTATTTTTCTCAGGATACTTTTGACAATGTAGATCTCGGAATATTTAATTCGCTAACAGTTTCCGAAACGGGCTGTCCCATGCTTCTAGTTCCAACTACCATTCCGTGTTCAAAGTGTGTTAATTCCCGCCTTGCGGCCATAACCACGTCGGAATCCTTTGCACGCGAATCACCTGAGTACAAATGACAGCGTCGCCAATGCACTGCCCTTTTACACGGTGCGTACGCGACACAGCCGCCACCTGTATACGTGCCACTCGCTATCCCGTAACTTTTGTCACCACTTTGTAAAATCGCTGTTATTCACACCACTTCAATTTATGAAAAATTTTAGTTGCTGCATTGTGTACCCTTTTTGTGCTAGAGATACCCTTGACGTGCAGTAATGAAAACCGTTTTTCCTTCTGGTGTGGTAATTAGGTACATCACTGTTCCTTTTGAACTGCAGTGGGTTATTTACAACAAACTTCATGAGGGAATAAATATATTGCGAAGCAGTAGTCAGAATGACTAGATCTTTAGACAGATGTCTACAACATGATCGTGTGTGAGCTCCAAATTTTATTGTTTCAGCACATTTTCGAACAATGTAATTTTTCTTTCTTAAAGATGAATTACCCCAGAATATCATTCCATATGGCGTTATTGAATGAAGCTGTGCAAAATATGTCAACTTCCTGACTTGTCACTCCTCAAGATTTGCAGTGCTTCTAAGTGCAACTGTCGCTGAACCAACTTGTTTTAAGAGTTCCAAAACGCGCTTTTTCCAGTTTAACTCCTCAATACAGACATCTAAGAATTTTGAAGTTTCCGCCTTATTTACTATTTCCTCATCACGTGTTACACATATCATGGATATAGTATCCATAGATGTGTGAAACTTGATATGTTGTGTCTTTTTAAAATTGAGGGTTAGACCACTGACTGAAAACTAGTCAGCGATACGTTTAAGAACATATTTTACTATTTCTTCTGTTGTTGTGTGTATGCTTTGATTGATTACTATACTACTGCGATCTGCAAAAAGAACTAATTCTGCTTGTTTACATATTATATGAGGAACAATAGCGGACCTAAGACTCAACCTTGGGGAACCTCATACATGATTTCTGCCCAGTGAGAATAATGACCTACATTGGTTGAATTATTAATTAAAACTTTCTTTTGTTTGTGCATGACATTATCCGTTGGTTGGGTATCCCGTCAGTCCCATAAAATTTCAATTTATCTAGGAGAAGAATGTGAGTCACACAGTCAAATGCCGCAGATAGGTCGCAGCAAATGCGAACCGGCGCTATGTTATTGTTCAATCCCTGTAAAAATTTGGTGAGTGAACATATAAATGATGTTCTCAGCAGAGCAACTCATCTGAAATCCAGATTGTGATCTGCTGAGGACACTGTTGTTGCTCAGGTGAGACAATGTTCTAGAATACATCTCCCCAAAAATTTTGGAAAATTATGTCAGCTGTGGATGATCTCTGTAGTACTGACATCTCTCCTATCACATTTCAAAAAGATGGGTTTCAGTATGACATATTTCATTCTCTCTGGAAAAATGCCTCGAGTTAGTTATGCATTACACATTTCAGATGAGACAGAGCTTATTACATGGGAAGAAGTCTTCAGCACTCTAGTGAAAATACCATCAAATATAGTTGAGCTTTTATTTTTTAGAGAATATATAATTTTCTTAATTTCAGAAGGAGAAGTTGGTTTACATTCAAATGACTGAATTTTATGAGAGTGACTTTTTCAATATACTGCTATGATATTTCTCTTGAACCGTTTTGCCCTATAATTTCTATTTATTATTTATTTAAAACATCATTATTAAATGTATTTACTACCTGTGACTCATCATTTATAGCCCTTCCATCTAGTTCAAAAGTGATGTTATCCTTCTATGTGGCTCGTTCTCCTGTCTGTCCTTTCATTAAATTCCATACAGCTGTAAGTCCGTTGTCACAATTACGGATTTCTGACATCCCGCGCATGCTCATTGATTTTTTAATAATTTTTCTCAGTAATTTTGTAGTGTGGAACTACCGCAAGATGTCTACTTCTTCTTGCCAAGACATAAATTTGCTTTTCCCTGTCCTGTCACCACTACGAGCTGCAATCCAAAAGACACTCCATGGAGGCAAAATGCGAATTGTTCAAAAAAGAAGTTCAAGAGAAATCCCTCTGCAAGAAAAGTGATGTTCACAGTCTTCTGGGATAGTCGGGGCTTGGTGCTTTTGGATGACTGAGTCTAAAGCAACTGTCAGTTCAGAACGCTACAAGACGACACTGGCTAGATCGAAAGCTCGAAGACTAGTGAAGACGACAAACTTCCACTTGCAACACGATAACGACAGGTCCTTCAGCAGTTTTGCGGTCAAGGAACTCGTTGCCAAATTTGATTGAACTGTCCTACCGATCCATCCTACTGTCTTGATTTACCACCTTCAGACTTTATCAAATTACATCCATTGGGGACATATAGTTCGGCGATCCCATGGATACTATATGAGGGGAGTAGGCTTTATGCCGGCAGCGGGTTTCACTCTCCCCCTTTGCTCTTCATCATAATACAACACAAACATAACACCACCCAATATACACTCATCCATTACACTCATAAAGACATGTAGGCACAACTCTCACATATCTGTAAGAAAAGGAACCAATGTGCGTGGAGGAGAAACACTCTCTCCGATGGACGAGTGGCGGTGACGATATGGAAGAATGATACATTTCAAGTGAAATCTTGCTGTATTTACCTGTGTTACAGTAGAACCTCGCTAAACCGATCTCGGATGGTCTGACTCCCTGCTTAGTCCGACTACCTCATTTCTTGTGTTTGTTTACGTAACTCAGTGTCTATCATATAGATAAGTAAGCACTTGACCGTTGATAGAGCGGTAGTTCGATCAGTTTTAGTAGGAAATAACTTGTTTCTAACTCAGTCAATAAGTGTTACTGTGCATGCTTTTGCTTTATAAATTAGTGACAGTGTTCTTCTCAAATATTAAAGTGTGTAAAAACTACACTATGGCATCAACTAAACGTAGCCGCGCGGGATTAGCCGAGCGGTCTACGCGCTGCAGTCATGGACTGTGCGGCTGTTCCCGGCGGAGCTTCGAGGTTCAAATGGCTCTGAGCACTATGGGACTTAACATCTGAGGTCATCAGTCTCCTAGAACTTAGAACTACTTAAACCTAACTAACCTAAGGACATCACACACATCCATGCCCGAGGCAGGATTCGAACCTGCGACCGTAGCAGTCGCGCGGTTCCGGACTGAAGCGCCTAGAACCGCTCGGTCACCGCGGCCGGCGGAGGGTCGAGTCCTCCCTCGGGCATGGGTGTGTGTGTTTGCCATTAGGATAATTTAGGTTAAGTAGTGTGTAAGCTTAGGGACTGATGACCTTAGCAGTTAAGTCTCATAAGATTTCACACACATATGAACATTTTCAACTAAACGTAAACATGGGACGGTGTCTTTAACGGAGAAACTGGAAGCGCTTGGAAGGTTAGATAAATGCGAATTTATTCAAAACGTAGGAAGTTAGTTTCGGAAAGCATATCAAATGTCAAAGACTGCAAAAACGCGAGAAAACTTCGGAGGGTCATACAGTGATGATTAATGATGAGGAAGGACTATAAATGCGAAAGACGTTGAAGAAGTCTAAAAGGGAGACTCTAGATAATGCTTTGTGAGTGTGGTCTCAGCAGGAGAGAAGAAAATGAACGTAATTGTCTCGATCAATCATAAAAGAAAAGGCATTGATTTTGTATGAAAAGTTTGTTGGACACGACCAAAATGAAAAGTTTACAGCGAGTGAAAGCTGGCTACATCGGTGGAAAAACCGACACTGCATTCAAAATATGATTATTTCCGGCGAGAAGATGTCTGTTGACTAGAAAGATGCCAATGAATTTGATTCGAAATTTGTAAACTTAAAGAGGTTAAGCTGACCCCTGATCGAGTTCATATTATTAGTGAACCTGGCTTAAACTGAAAAATGTCCCTACAAGAACTCTTGCTGCACAAAATTAGTCTGTACATAACCTACAACGACTTTCACAAACATTAATATGGAATCACTACCTGTGCATTATCGTAATCAAAAGTCAACATGGATAGAATACAGCTCCTTTAAGGTATGGTTTTATGAACGGCTTGTCCCTGCCGTTACAAAAGACCTAAAAGAAAGAAAACTCCCTAAACGTGCATCTCATCTATCTGCAGACGAACTTTATAACAGGTGAAATAAAAGCTTTATGTCTTGCTGCTGAAGTAACATGTCTAATCCAGCTCATAGACTAGGGACCCACTCAGTGTCGTCTAAAATACACTGGATCAGTTTTAGACATGAATAAATAGAAAAGATGTGATATATACAACTGCCGTAACTTGGGGTGAAATCGAAACCAATGCTTGAAAAATCATGGTGCAAACTATGGTCAAAAAAGGAATGAAAATAAAGATAGAACATCAAAAGAAACGAGTGAGGATGAAACAGTTCATGCAACAAATGATGAAAGTCAAGACGTAGAGACTTTACAAGCCGGGCGTTGAACCCAGCGACACGAGTGAGCGGACCACTGCAGCTAACGTTGACTGCACGAAGGAAGAAGTATTAACTGATGACTAAATCGCTGAACAACCGATGACGACGAGAAAGACGATGACAGCAACGAGAACGATGAACTTACGGCTCGAGTACCACACACAGGCGCTAAAAATCCATTCGAGATAGCCCTTCATCGAGCAAAGCTGTACGTCTACCTCAAAAGACATTTTGTGGATTAGGAAATGGCGCAACATCGCAGTAAAACCAAGGTTGTCGTCTGCTTAGCAAAAGAACATTACAGACTACTTTCGTCCTGTTTAATAATAGAACATCCTTATCATGTGCTTTCTCATGTTTTAAATAGTTAAGTTTTGGCTCTGAGCACTATGGGACTTAACTTCTGTGGTCATTAGTCCCCTAGAACTTAGAACTAATTAAACCTAACTAACCTGAGGACATCACACAACACCCAGTCATCACGAGGCAGAGAAAATCCCTGACCCCGCCGGGAATCGAACCCGGAAACCCGGGCGCGGGAAGCGAGAACGCTACCGCACGACCACAAGCTGCGGACAAATAGTTAAGTCAAATCAATTGTGTGTCAATGCTGTTCTGTAATAACGTAGAGTTGTTAAACTTTTACTCACACTAACAATATCTCGCTGTACTGTACAGACGTATTTCATAGCAGAGCCACTGCCGTACAGTACACTTTCCTGTAAGATTTTGTAGCGTGTAGTTTTCTTTTCGTTTTGATACTGTTTTAAACCCCCCCATGAACCATGGACCTTGCCGTTGGTGGGGAGGCTTGCGTGCCTCAACGGATAGCCGTACCGTAGGTGCAACCACAACAGAGGGGTATCTGTTGAGAGGCCAGACAAACGTGTGGTTCCTGAAGAGGGGCAGCAGCCTTTTCAGTAGTTGCAGGGGCAACAGTCTGGATGATTGACTGATCTGGCCTTGTAACATTAACCAAAACGGCCTTGCTGTTGTGGTACTGCGAACGGCTGAAAGCAAGGGGAAACTACAGCCGTAATTTTTCCCGAGGGCATGCAGCTTTACTGTATGGTTAAATGATGATGGCGTCCTCTTGGGTAAAATATTCCGGAGGTAAAATAGTCCCCCATTCGGATCTCCGGGCGGGGACTACTCAAGAGGACGTCGTTATCAGGAGAAAGAAAAGTGGCATTCTACGGACCGGAGCGTGGAATGTCAGATCCCTTAATCAGGCACGTAGGTTAGAAAATTTAAAAAGGGAAATGGATAGGTTAAAGTTAAATATAGTGGGAATTAGTGAAGTTCGGTGGCAGGAGGAACAAGACTTCTTGTCAGGTGAATACAGGGTTATAAATACAAAATCAAATAGGAGTAATGCAGGAGTAGGTTTAATAATGAATAAAAAAATAGGAGTGCGGGTAAGCTACTACAAACAGCATAGTGAACGTATTATAGTGGCCAAGATAGACACGAAGCCCAGGCCTACTACAGTAGTACAAGTTTATATGCCAACTAGCTCTGCAGATGACAAAGAAATTGAAGAAATGTATGATGAGATAAAATAAATTATTCAGGTAGTGAAGAGAGACGAAAATTTAATAGTCGTGGGTGACTGGAATTCGAGAGTAGGAAAAGGGAGAGAAGGAAACATAGTAGGTGAATATGGATTGGGGCTAAGAAATGAAAGAGGAAGTCATCTGTTAGAATTTTGCACAGAGCATAACTTAATCATAGCTAACACTTGGTTCAAGAATCATAAAAGAAGGTTGTATACATGGAAGAATCCTGGAGATACTAAAAGGTATCAGATAGATTATATAATGGTAAGACAGAGATTTAGGAACCAGGTTTTAAACTGTAGGACATTTCCAGGGGCAGATGCGGACTCTGACCACAATCTATTGGTTATGAACTGTAGATTAAAACCGAAGAAATTGCAAAAAGGTGGGAATTTAAGGAGATGGGACCTGGATAAACTGACTAAACCAGAGGTTGTACAGAGTTTCAGGGAGAGCATAAGGGAACAATTGACAGGAATAGGGGAAAGAAATACAGTAGAAGGCGAATGGGTAGCTCTGAGGGATGAAATAGTGAAGGCAGCAGAGGATCAAGTAGGTAAAAAGAAGAGGGCAAGTAGAAATCCTTGGGTAACAGAAGAAATATTGAATTTAATTAATGAAAGGAGAACATATAAAAATGCAGTAAATGAAGCAGGCAAAAAGGAATACAAACGTCTCAAAAATGAGATCGACAGTAAGTGCAAAATGGCTAAGCAGGCATGGCTAGAGGACAAATGTAAGGACGTGGAGGCTTATCTCACTAGGGGTAAGATAGATTCAGCCTACCGGAAAATTAAAGAGACCTTTGGAGAAAAGAGAGCCACTTGTATGAATATCAAGAGCTCAGATGGAAACCCAGTTCAAAGCAAAGAAGGGAAAGCAGAAAGGTGGAAGGAGTATATAGAGGGTCTATACAAGGGCGATGTACTTGAGGACAATATTATGGAAATGGAAGAGGATGAAGATGAAATGGGAGATACGATACTGCGTGAAGAGCACTGAAAGACCTGAGTCGAAACAAGGCCCCCGGAGTGTACAACATTCCATTGGAACTACTGACGGCCTTGGGAGAGGCAGTCCTGACAAAACTCTACCATCTGGTGAGCAAGATGTATGAAACACGCGAATTACCCTCAGACTTCAAGAAGAATATAGTAATTCCAATCCCAAACAAAGCAGGTATTGACAGATGTGAAAATTACCGAACTATCAGTTTAATAAGTCACAGCTGCAAAATACTAACACGAATTATTTACAGACGAATGGAAAAACTGGTAGAAGCCGACCTTGGGGAAGATCAGTTTGGATTCCGTAGAAATATTGGAACACGTGAGGCAATACTGACCTTACTACTTATCTTAGAAGAAAGATTAAGGAAAGGCAAACCTACGTTTCTAGCATTTGTAGACTTAGAGAAAGATTTTGACAATGTTGACTGGAATACTCTCTTTCAAATTCTAAAGGTGGCAGGGGTAAAATACAGGGAGCGAAAGGCTATTTACAGTTTGTACAGAAACCACAGGGCAGTTATAAGAGTCGAGGGGCATGAAAGGGAAGCAGTGGTTGGGAAGGGAGTGAGACAGGGTTGTAGCCTATCCCCGATGTTATTCAATCTGTATATTGAGCAAGCCGTAAAGGAAACAAAAGAAAAATTTGGAGTAGGTATTAAAATCCAGGGAGAAGAAATAAAAACTTTGAGGTTCGCCGATGACATTGTAATTCTGTCAGAGACAGCAAAGGACTTGGAAGAGCAGTTGGAATGGAATGGACAGTGTCTTGAAAGGAGGATATAAGATGAACATCAACAAAAGCAAAACAAGGATAATGGAATGTAGTCGATTAAGTCGGCTGATGCTGAGGGAATTAGATTAGGAAATGAGACACTTAAAGTAGTAAAGGAGTTTTGCTATTTGGGGAGCAAAATAACTGATGATGGTCGAAGTAGAGAGGATATAAAATGTAGACTGGCAATGGCAAGGAAAGCGTTTCTGAAGAAGAGAAATTTGTTAACATCGAGTATAGATTTAAGTGTCAGAAAGTCGTTTTTAAAAGTATTTGTATGGAGTGTAGCCATGTATGGAAGTGAAACATGGACAATAAATAGTTTGGACAAGAAGAGAATAGAAGTGGTGCTACAGAAGAATGTTGAAGATTAGGTGGGTAGATCACGTAACTAATGAGGAGGTATCTAATAGTATTGGGGAGAAGAGAAGTTTGTGGCACAACTTGACTAGAAGAAGGGATCGGTTGGTAGGACATGTTCTGAGGCATCAAGGGATCACAAATTTAGCATTGCAGGACAGCGTCGAGGGTAAAAATCGTAGAGGGAGACCAAGATAATAATACACAAAGCAGATTCAGAAGGATGTAGGTTGCAGTAGGTACTGGGAGATGAAGGAGCTTGCACAGGATAGATTAGCATGGAGAGCTGCATCAAACCAGTCTCAGGACTGAAGACCACAACAACAACAACTGTTTTAAAGTGGAACAATATTTCAGACATTATTTCCAGTTGTAAATTAAAGTTGTACTGTACTATATTGTGACTTTACGGATCAATAAAAGTGTTCCTCTGATAACACAAACTTATTTCCGTTCCGACTATGCTCCCGGTCCACTAGGGGACTAGGTTCTGCTGTACTGTGCTTTATGTATCTGTTGAAGTTTCCAACAAAATAAGTTGGAGGGATTAGTTTTACTGTGACCTTCGTACATTGTAGGTCTCCTCGTGAGAACCGATTTTCCTCTCAGACGAAGAAAATTGCAAGCGACCATGCCTACTGTAGTGCCGTTGTGTCGAGCTGAAGCAAGCTTGACATTATTGAAGCGCAGCATCGTACGAGTAATAGTTTTCACTTGTTAAATGGGATGTTGTTGAACCTTTTCGATAAACACAGCAAGCGGTTTAAAACAAAGAGGCTCTCAGACTGCCAGTAAGGCACTGATTCAGCAGATGAAAATCACCACTGAAACCTCGAGCAGTGGCCCAGTTTCTGTGTTCCGTATCCAGCCGGGATTGACAAGAAAATGCTTCCAAGTGTAAAAGCCAGAGTTGCGGTTTCCCGGGGTCTGCACAAGCCTTGAAAAGTGACATCGAGAAAACAGCGGAAGCAGAACTGGAGGTGCCGATTGTGGAAAAATGGAATTATTAACTCTGTGCTACTAAGCATCCATTTGACGTCAAAATTTTCATTTCACTCCAGCTTCAGTATTTGCAGATTGTTGAGTGATTTCGTATTTGTATCTGTTCCCACAATGGAAGAGACTGTCTGTGGACGTGCTGGAATGAAAATTCTACTACGGTAAGTGCTAAGAAATATCAGCAAAAGAGGATGTTTCAGAAATGATGTGATAAGCTTGCTGATACGTTGGAAAGGTATACCGAAATGTAGATGAGCAAAATACGGAAACTCAGTGTGAAATATCTCAGTCAAAAATTTCAAACCAACATACATCGTTACCGTTTGACTGCAGTGATAAAGATGCCTCCAGTGCAAAAATTAGGCAACCCTGCAAAGAGAAAGGGCTTACGGCGATGGACGCGTGTAAATAAGCAAACTCACATGAACTGAGCTCAGAACATCTTTGATTTTAGCCGTACTTATAGATGCACTCGTACTGAAATACAGTAGTATCAGTGAAATGAAGTACAACCTCGAGTATTTTAAGCAAGTTTTTCGTCCACGAAAAGACATGGAAGCAGCGAAAAAGGAGCAAATACAATTCTTAATTTTTGAAGTGCTCAGAGCCATTTGAACCATTTTTGAACTTACGACATACGAGCTAGTAGCCTGACTTCTTTCAGTGGACTGCAGTTGACGTCATTGTTTAAACCCACTTCTGCTCGGCAAAATTATTTGGAACGGTTCTTCATAAAAAAAATCCATTGTCATTATTTAACGTTTGTTGGCAAACTATAAAATCCAACAATGTTTTTAGCAACATTTACACCGATCCAGCGCTTGCCATCTTAAACTATCACTCTCGCTCTCAGTATAGCGTCAAAGCTTGCCCTTCGCATAGCATAACGTTTGAAGATGGCAGTGGAAGCATATGTAACGAAGCACAATGCTGTATGCTACACGTACATCTGATTCCCACTACGAATGAAGTGCCTGGCGACAAAGAAGGGTGCAGTTTGCATGCCACGAAGAGAAGGGAAATCCTCCGGAGAGAAAAAGACATGATTGCTATCGCTAGGACGACATATGTTTCCGGCCAGACCAACAGCCGGTGGACGCAGCCTTGCAAATAAGTGTCCGCAAGCTTCTCGTAGCCAGGCACCAGAACCTAGTGTTACGAACTGCAACAAAGTGCTACTTAGAAGGAATCCTAGAACCGCTTCGACGTGGAGCGACCCTTCCGTATACACAACGTAGCAAAAAGAAGTTCTAATTTGCAGCCGGCCGACGTGGCCGTGCGGTTCTAGGCGCTGCAGTCTGGAACCGCGAGACCGCTGCGGTCGCAGGTTCGAATCCTGCCTCGGACATGGATGTGTGTGATGTCCTTAGGTTAGTTAGGTTTCACTAGTTCTAAGTTCTAGGGGACTAATGACCTCAGAAGTTGAGTCCCATAGTGCCCAGAGCCATCTAATTTGCAACTGAGATCAATATTTTCCTATAAGAGGCGCTGCCGTTCCTTTAACCCAATGAGTTATATAAGACGAAACATTTCTCCATTACAGTAATCTGTCCAGTATGAATGCGAATTGGAAGGTATAAACTGCGATATTTTTTTGCCACTGCCGGCCGGAGTGGCCGAGCGGTTCTAGGCGCTAGTCTGGAACCGCGTGACCGCTACGGACGCAAGTTCGAATCCTTCCTCGGGCATGGATGTGTGTGATGTCCTTAGGTTAGTTAGGTTTAAGTAGTTCTAAGTTCTAGGGGACTGATGACCTCAGAAGTTTCGTCCCACAGTTCTCAGAGCCTTTTTTTTGACACTCTGAAGTCAGGCAGCACTTAGTTTTACAATTTCAGCTATCTTTGCTTATACTGATCAGATCTTGTATTTAAAAATATTTATTGATTATAACATTAAGTCACTATTGGTTACAATGGGAATGAGTTATGAGAAGATTAAAATGTGGCGCTTATCGAGGAGGCTTTTACGCCAAGCACATGACATAAAGGTGTCTAGCACATCATCTTAAACTACAGTGTAGCCATGCTAGATACCAACGCATTGCTGGAGATTCTTAAGTAGGTCTAGCTGTAGTAAAAGCTAAGGTGCAATTTTAAGTCATTGGCATGATGAAGAGCGGAACCCACTTGAAACTAATCCTATTGTCACGTTGTCATAACTGTAGTTAAAAGAGAGAAATCTTCCTATATTGTGACAGCTTTGGGCGTGCCTCAGGGGTATGCTATATACAGTGATTTGCAAATCCAAAGAGCGAATGGAACTTTTGCATGATGTGACAGTAACATAGCTCGATAAAACATGTACAATAAACCGCTACAGTATAATAGAGAAGACATCCAACATTATGCCTCCTACATCGTAACAACTGGACCACCGAATCGAACATGATCGATAACGTTCCTGGATGCATCACGGGTTTCCTCTTCTCACTATATGGGAGCAGGTCCTGCACTGTGGTCCATGTATAAAATTATATCAGAATATCTAAGCGAGTGAGAGTCAACCTTGGGAGCGGACGATATCGTCGGTTCCTTTGTCTGCTGCGGCGGCAGCAGCAGAGAGCTTCTGTTACGAATAACACACTCTGCCGGTAACACGCAGTACTGCGTTTGCATAACAGGGTGGCAACAGTCTTTATCACTTTTCTGTCGCAGCAAGTTAGGACACTTCGCCGAATAAAAAAAAGCACGACGCACGTAGAAACAACGCATGCAACGAAAACGAATCACGGTTGTTACGTTACTGGCCGCAAGCGTCATCTACAATTGAATTGTTAACTGGCATCGGAGGTAGCAGAGCGAGGTGGCAACGGTGGATGGCATAGGAGGCGTGATGAAGCTCTTTCTCCGACTGGTTGTTTGCTACTGTAGCTGTCCTCTAAACAACTGTCAATCACTCTGGTATTTTGATCCCGGTAAAGAATTGTATAATTCTGGTACGAGCTACAACGCATTAGGTTTGCAGCTAGTGGCAGACGTGTATCTGAAGGTACTATAACAGCACCGCAACTAATTTTGGTTTTATTTTTTAAGGATGTCATGTGACAATGTTTTTCGTCCACTGATTCTTTGTGTAACAAAGGGAGCAGTGCATAGAGCACTGTCCTAGGCTAGAGATGAAAAAAACCGACTGGTTAAAACTGATATCGGTATTTTAGTTCTGAATAACCGGTATTTCGGTATTTGTTTGGTGTCGGTGGTAACAGGTGTTTTTTATGCTTAACTAATAACCGATTAAAAAAAACGAAATATCAATTACCCACAGCTGCGCTGATAAATTTTTTCGTTTTCAAAAAATGGCTTTGATCACTATGGGACTTAACATCTGAGGACATCAGTCCCCTAGACTTAGAACTACTTAAACCTAACTAACCTAAGGACATCACACACATCCATGCCCGAGGCAGGATTCGAATCTGCGACCGTAGCGGCCGCGCGGTTCCAGACTGAAGCGCCTAGAACCAACCACTCGGCCACACAGGCCGGCTTTTTTCGTTTTAAATAAAGGCTTTTTTTAAGGAGGAGTAATTTTTATTCGTAAAATCTGCACTGGTTTGAAACATTGCTTTATCATAGAAATGGGAAAAGCGGCCATTGCTATTTTAATAACAGTGCCTACAGAAATGAGCAACAAATACGTTGCATATGAATTGGTACAGCATTGTTAAGACAATAATGTTCCTGTCGCCGTGTGTCGTGGCTTAAGATACACGTGCATGACTTGCACACGGTGGCTTCTCGCTGTCGTCGCCGACAGGCATTGTGTTCCAGAACGCCACCAGTCCTGAGGTGGAAATGTTCTTACAAAGTGATGTAGCACTGGAGTATAATGTTTCCTTTGCTTTAAACGATTAAATATCTGTCTGTCATTTCTATGAAATAATAAAAAAGGAAGGGAATTATGGTAACAGTAATAAATTAAAAACTTAACAACAGTCTATTAATAGTAAACAACGTAAAGTAGCTGACCTGCTGCCTGTTTGTACATAATACGTCTTTACCTGCTTGTAGCCCTTGAAAACGGACAAATTAACACGAAAAACAGAGTTTTCAACCTCAGTTGTCACCTTGCACTGACTATTTGTAATGCCAAAATAGTGGTATGATCCTCGATTGCAACACGTTTGCCGGCTAGGGTGGCCGAGCGGTTCTAGGCGCTACAGTCTGGAACCGCGCGACCGTTACGGTCGCAGGTTCGAATCCTGCCTCGGGCATGGATGTGTGTGATGTCCTTAGGTTAGTTAGGTTTAAGTAGTTCTAAGTTCTAGGGGACTAATGACCTCAGAAGTTAAGTCCCATAGTGCTCAGAGCCATTTGAACCATTTTTTACAACACGTTTTTTGAGCACTGTTTGAGAAAATTAGGAGAATACTGGTGATTTTTTGTAGTATTCATCTACTTATCACTTTTCGAGAAAAGCTCGAACGATGGTCGGACTAAGTTTTTTTTTTGCCTATTTAATTTAATATTTTGATTCTATGTATTTTGAAACTGAATGAGTCAAAATTTTTCAATCTTGGTTCGTTTCGTAAGTGTATTATAAGAAATAATAGGAATAAAAAAACTGAAATCCGGTTATTCTGTGAGGTTTCGGGATTGCAGCCGGATCATGTTGGCTTCATGCCACAATAGTTCAGTGGCGGACTCTCACCTGAAGATGGGTGGACGGTTGCCAGTCGAAATATTGTAGCAAGAAGTCAATATGATCCGGCTTCAATCCCAAAACCTCATATTCAGTACGCCGGCAAAGCTTCAAGAATCACATGAAATTCGGTTATTTTAGAGAGCGGTTATTTCTATCAATTTAACAGTCAGTTTAAATTGGCGCGAGAAAACTAACGACACAACCGAAAACCGGTTGTTTCAGCCATACCCCACATCCCTAGCCCAGGCCCGCCCGGCTCGGTAGACTGCGCCGGTTCCCGGAATACCTCGCCCGCTTCTCCCCTTGGCTGCGCCGTGTGACGCGGTAGCGGGAGGAGCGCGTGGAACCAGTCTTTGAGGCAGGTCACGGCACTCTAGCGCGCCCTCTTTCGCAAACTGGTCGCCGCCACCGCCGCCGCCGCCGCCGCCGCCGATTCTGAAATTTCGCGTGTCTCGGCCGGCGCGCAGCACACTTACCGCCGTATCCGCCGGCAGCCGTGACTGCTTCTTGCGTCCGCCACACCACCGTCCTACCGAGAAGGCGGATGCCACGCAAAAACCCAGGCGCCGCCTATCGGAAGCGCAGGCGACTTTCCACAGCCGTTCTGGTCCCTACGATCGTCCTCGATTTCAGGTGTCTCTAGTTCTACTCCACTAAATTTATAGAAGGCTACTTTCTCCGCACCAAAGACGGAACCTTGCGGAAGCGGCTGGCTCCTGTCGGCAACGACGCCGCTGCAGAAATGCGAACACATTGTAAAGTTTTCATTGTCTTATGTAACCAGTCCATCGGAGGTACCACAATTACGCTGCGTTCATCTGCCTCTGGTCGTTGGTAGTTTATTTTGGGCGACTCTGAACTCTAGGCGATCTGCTTTTAGGACGGTATGTGATGACTTTATTTTGATGTAACGCATTTTAATAACAGAGGAAGTATACTAAACCTCTACACTCATGCTCCTCAAACCACCGTGCGATGTGTAGCGAAGAGTACTCCGTAATACCACTGTCACCATGTCATATCCCATTCGCACCCGCCTCCGTCGTCGAGACCGCTAAAGCTGTCCGCACATGGCCCCTGCTTTTGAACGTCAACGTTGAGCGTGCCGAGTTCAAAGTGCTGCTGAACGCTCGGAAACGATGCAACTTAGGCCGGTATTACACTATCAAATTTATTTGTCCAATATTTTTGTCATAGAAATTTGATGGTTGGAAGAGCAGTTGAATGGAATGGATGGTGTCTTGAAGGGAGGATATAAGATGAACATCAACAAAAACAAAACGAGAATAATGGAATGTAGTCGAATTAAGTCGGGTGATGTTGAGGGTATTAGATTAGGAAATGAGACACTTAAAGTAGTAAAGGAGTTTTTCTATTTGGGGAGCAAAATAACTGATGATGGTCGAAGTAGAGAGGATATAAAATGTAGACTGGCAATGGCAAGGAAAGCGTTTCTGAAGAAGAGAAATTTGTTAACATCGAGTATAGATTTAAGTGTCAGGAAGTCATTTCTCGGGTTCGATTCCCGGCGGGGTCAGGGATTTTCTCTGCCTCGTGATGGCTGGGTGTTGTGTGCTGTCCTTAGGTTAGTTAGGTTTAAGTAGTGCTAAGTTCTAGGGGACTTATGACCACAGCAGTTGAGTCCCATAGTGCTCAGAGCCATTTGAACCATTTTTGAAGTCATTTCTGAAAGTATTTGTATGGAGTGTAGCCTTGTATGGAAGTGAAACATGGACGGTAAATAGTTTGGACAAGAAGAGAATAGAAGCTTTCGAAATGTGGTGCTACAGAAGAATGCTGAAGATTAGATGGGTAGATCACATAACTAATGAGGAAGTATTGAATAGGATTGGGGAGAAGAGAAGTTTGTGGCACAACTTGACCAGAAGAAGGGATCGGTTGGTAGGACATGTTCTGAGGCATCAAGGGATCACCAATTTAGTATTGCAGGGCAGCGTGGAGGGTAAAAATCGTAGGGGGAGACCAAGAGATGAATACACTAAGCAGATTCAGAAGGATGTAGGTTGCAGTAGGTACTGGGAGATGAAGAAGCTTGCACAGGATAGAGTAGCATGGAGAGCTGCATCAAACCAGTCTCAGGACTGAAGACCACAACAACAACAACAACATGTAACCAGTCCATCGGAGGTACCACAATTACCCTGCGTTCATCTGCCTCTGATCGTTGGTAGTTTATTTTGGGCGACTCTGAACTCTAGGCGTTCTGCTTTTAGGACGGTATGTGATGACTTTATTTTGATGTAACGCATTTTAATAACAGAGGAAGTATACTAAACCTCTACACTCATGCTCCTCAAACCACCGTGCGATGTGTAGCGAAGACTACTCCGTAATACCACTGTCACCATGTCATATCCCATTCGCACCCGCCTCCGTCGTCGAGACCGCTAAAGCTGTCCGCACATGGCCCCTGCGTTTG
The DNA here is from genome assembly GCF_023864275.1 of Schistocerca cancellata. Lineage (NCBI taxonomy): Eukaryota > Metazoa > Arthropoda > Insecta > Orthoptera > Acrididae > Schistocerca > Schistocerca cancellata. The sequence continues at coordinate 125,399,644 of NC_064628.1, forward strand.
AACGTTGAGCGTACCGAGTTCAAAGTGCTGCTGAACGCTCGGAAACGATGCAACTTAGGCCGGTATTACACTATCAGATTTCTTTGTCCAATATTTTTGTCATAGAAATTTGATAGTGTAATAAGGAACTTTGTCAAATGTCGTCAAATATTTGATCAAATCTAGGGCCTCGCTGTAGATTTGATCAAAGAAGTCGCTTGTCTTCTGTTCACTGCAATGTGACATGTTACCACGTGGAGCGCTAGCATCGCTGCAGCGTTCTGTCAGCTGTAGTGTTTCCATAAACATTGCCGGTGAATACAAGTAGTGTGTACTGACAACTACAAAATTAATAGAGATGTATGAAGCTGTGAGGCCCTTTACAACGTGAGGCACCCTGAATACAAAAATAGATTAAGAAGATTGGAAGCCTGACCTGACCTGACCTGACCTGATCTAACCTAACCTAACTCTCTCCTGTAGCAAGGAATCGGAGTGTTACAGTGAGCCTGTCTTCTGCAGATATAGCAGTTCTTAAGTGAGTATTGTGCTTTGTGATATGAGGATACACTTCACTGAGCACATACAGAAATGTATACAAATCCATTCTTAAGTAATTGTTGTACGACTTGACGTCCTCCACTGTAAGCTCATGTAACAAGTTTTGTTGAATGCTTTTATCGTGTCGTCGTAAAACCTACAGCTTCACGCAGGTACGTTTCCTTTTTTTTCCCGCTTCTCTTTCGCATGTGCACACAGTGAAATTGTGGTACATGCAACTGCAACTGCTGCGGTTAATAACAAGTTGTTGTTATCAGCCATCTTGAACTTTGACGAAAAATATGATGACAGTGTAATGCCCCTTTTTAGCGCCATGTCGAAGATCTCTGTCAAATATATTTGACGAAAAATTTGATCACATCTTTGACAAAGAAATTTTATAGTGCAATACCGGCCTTAGCCATGCGGTACGTGTGGCTCAACGTGGTATACACGATCGCAATGCTCTCCAGCGGCAGTTGTCGCACCATCGAGAATACCCGTCCGACATTTTATCTGTAGTCAGGAGCGTCGTCTGCTGTCTCCCCCCCCCTCCCCCTTGAAACTGACCTTCTGACCTTCACTAACTTCACATAGCTCATGCTAGCCTTACTTTTTCTCAAAAGACAGTGAACAGCGGTGATTCCTGTCTACGCTGGCAGCAACAAGGGAAGATTTAGTCGAAATACGGATAAACGTTTCGACGTAGATAAAAGTGCAAGACGGCTCAAATTTTTTCGTCCACCAACGATTACTTCTTGTTACTCATAAACTGAACGTAAAACTATGCAAAATGAGCAGATACCAGCTGACGATTATGGAGTTAACTTCGCAATGCATTGTGGTTAGCTAACAGAAACGGTATTTAGTTTGTATGAAAATATGTAAAAGCAGCATAATTACTACACTACTGGCCATTAAAATTGCTACACCACGAAGATGACGTGCTACAAATGGTTCAAATGGCTCTGAGCACTATGGGACTTAACATCTCAGGTCATCAGTCCCCTAGAACTTAGAACTACTTAAACATAACTAACTTAAGGACATCACACACATCCATGCCCGAGGCAGGATTCGACCCTGCGACCGTATCGGTCCAGACTGAAGCGCCTAGAACCGCTCGGCCACCAGAGGCCGGCGACGTGCTACAGACGCGAAATTTAACCGAAAGGAAGAAGATGCTGTGATATGCAAATGATTAGCTTTTCAGAGCATTCACACAAGGTTGGCGGCGGTGGCGACACCTACAACGTGCTGACATGAGGAAAGTTTCCAACCGATTTCTCATACACAAACGCCAGTTGACCGGCGTTGCCTGGTGAAACGTTGTTGTGATGCCTCGTGTAAGGAGGAGAAATGCGTACCATCACGTTTCCGACTTTGATAAAGGTCGGATTGTAGCCAATCGCGATTGTGGTTTATCGGATCGCGACATTGCTGCACGCGTTGGTCGACATCCAATGACGGTTAGCAGAATATGGAATCGGTGCGTTCAGGAGGGTAATACGGAACGCCGTGGTGGATCCCAACGGCCTCGTATCACTAGCAGTCGAGATGACAGGCATCTTATCCGCATGGCTGTAACGGATCGTGCAGCCTCGTCTAGGTCCCTGAGTCAACAGATGGGGGATGTTTGCAAGACAACAACCATCTGCACGAACAGTAAGACGACGTTTGCAGCAGCATGGACTATCAGCTCCGAGACGATGGCTGCGGTTACCCTTGACGCTGTATCAGAGACAGGAACGCCGGCGATGGTGTACTCAACGACGAACCTGGGTGCACGAATGGCAAAACGTCATTTTTTCGGATTAATCCAGGTTCCGTTTACAGCATCATGATGGTCGCATCCGTGTTTGGCGACATCGCGGTGAACGCATATTGGAAGCGTGTATTCGTCATCGCCATACTGGCGTATCACCCGGCGTGACAGTATGGGGTGCCATTGGTTACACGTCTCTGTCACCTCCTGTTCGCATTGACGGCACTTTGAACAGTGGACGTTACATTTCAGATGTGTTACGACACGTGGCTCAACCCTTCCTTCGATCCCTTCGAAACGTACATTTCAGAAGGATAATGCTCGACCGCATGTAGCAGGTCCTGTACGGGCCTTTCTGGATACAGAAAATGTTCGACTGCTGCCCTGGCCAGCACATTCTCCAGATCTCTCACCAACTGAAAACGTCTGGTCAATGGTGGCCGAGCAACTGGCTCGTCATAATACGCCAGTCACCCAAATTGCGTAAAAATGTAATTTCATGTAAGTTCTAGTATAATATATTTGTCCAATAAATACCCGTTTATCATCTGCATTTATTCTTGGTGTAGTAATTTTAATGGCTAGTAGTGTAGATTACGGATTTACTATGTGGTACTCGTGCCTCATTAACAATATTAAATGTTGTGGAAATTTAAAGACAGTTGCGATTACCGTGCACAAAAGAGGCCTCTCACCCTTGTGTCGTACATATATTTCTCTTCAAAGTGATTTGAGCAGATTTAGCGTCTTGTTGCTGGACACAATTTGTCCCGTTTCGCATTTCCTGTCCATCTCTACGTTAGCTCCTGTCACTTCGATTCGTGCAGTTTAACGCTAAACACACGTTTGGCACGTTTAATTTGTATTTCGCTAAACAAATTGCACAGAAAAATTAAACGATTCACCAAACAAAGCTGTTCACTTTCCACACAGACAATAGATAGATTGGTTCCTCCCACTGTTCTGACCACCGTCGCGACCGCTGTAATTCGCGTGTTAGCCACTCCACGAAATTTAAACTCACCGCAAATCACACTGTTTACGACATGGATAGGCGTAAAATTCCTGCGTTAGCTCTGTTAAAAAGCACATTTCTTCCCCTGTTCACATGCCAGTCATGCTGTTCTGTGTGTAGCATCCATAAACAAAAACTTCAATATCTATGAAAATTTTATAAAGCAAAGATGAATGTACCTTGTTCAGTCAGTAAGGACATCGGCTTATAAAAGCTCCATTACAAATACTGCGATACAAATTTGCAATAGTTCTCCACATTAGATAAAAACTATTTCATCACTCTCACTTTTTAACAAAATCCCAAGGTCTTTCTTACTTGATCAGTATTTCTACCCAGTAGGAAATACAGAATATAAAACTAAAAAAGTGCAAGTAAGATACTTACTGCAAGTAGTGCAAGCTGTCTCGCAGACTAAGCCAGCCGCGCGGAGTGGCCGCGTGGTTAGAGTTAGAGGCGCCATGTCACGGGTTGTGCGACCCCTCCCGCCGGAGGCTCGAGTCCTCCCTCGGGCATGGGTGTGTGTGTTCTTATTAGCGTAAGTTAGTTTAAGTTAGCTTAAGTAGTGTGTAAGTCTACGGCCCGATGACCTCAGCAGTTTGGCTTCTAGGAATTCACACACATTTGAACTAAGGCAATCGAAGAAACTCATTCCTCATTTATGTTTACAAGGTTAGTAAGAAAAGATCTCGATCCAGTGAGACACGAACTATCACTGCAGCACCTGATCGCTCACAACTCTGCGACTCTTCTCGTTACGCTAAACCGACCCTAAATGAATCGTGAACGTACTATGAATCTTACCATGTCCTGAATGCTTTAATAGTGGATATATTAACTGACATCTGTTTATAAAAAATTGTACTACGAACAATGCGGTTATGATGGACCCTCAATGTCCCGCTGCCTTAAAACGGTGTACTTCCATAATACACAGGCTACAATTAACCACCAATGTGTCATTTCTCGTCATTTTATTAAAACAAATCATACAATTAACGACGGGTTTTAGCGAGAGCCTCAGTTTTCTGGTGCTTTGAAACGGCCTCTATACATATGGGCTTCAACCGAAAGTGAGCATGACGTCTCTTGTAGCTGTTCTGTCTGGGTGTTCCATCCCATTGGCGTACATTCAAACGCACATACAGAATATCTATATTTGCTCTATCAGTCCTACATAGCTAGAATCCAGAATGACAAGCAACAATTGAGAATACCTTCACTCGCAAATAAACAGGGTGTGTCCCACTGGAAACGCGTCGACGTATGTGGTATCAGCATGATGGTGCACCTGCACATTCCGCAATTAACACTGGGCTGACCCTTGACAGGATGTACGACGGGCGTTTCATAGGACGTGGAGGACGCATAAATTGGCCAGCCCGTTATCCTGATCTTGCACCTCTGGACTTCTTTCTGTGGGGTACGTTAAAGGAGAATGTGTACCGTGATGTGCCTACAACCCCAGAGGATATGAAACAACGTATTGTGGCAGCCTGCGGCGACATTACACCAGATGTACTGCGGCGTGTACGACATTCATTACGCCAGAGATTGCAATTGTGTGCAGCAAATGATGGCCACCACATTGAACATCTATTGGCCTGACATGTCGGGACACACTCTATTCCACTCCGTAATTGAAAACGGAAACCACGTGTGTACGTGTACCTCACCCCTCATGGTAATGTACATGTGCGTCAGTGAAAAAGACCAATAAAAAGGTGTTAGCATGTGGACGTAATGTGCTGTTCCAGTCTCTTCTGTACCTAAGGTCCATCACCGTTCCCTTTGGATCCCTACGTAATTCGGTGCTCTCCGATACACACGATCGAACAGCAGAGGAGTGGTACTCAAGCGTCAACTTTAGGTTACAATATCTCCGGATGTAATTAACATTTTACAATGCAACAAACGGCACTGATTACGTATTTGTTTATATGTTCAGATGTGCTAACAAAACTAACGGGATTCCATTTAAAAAAACGTAGGTTTGTGTTAAAAAACATACTTCCGTGCATTTTTTTATGGTTTGTATAAACCAATTACACTAGCCCTTCTCCTTACGTTCGGTCTGTGGAATCGATTCGTCAGTATTTGATGTGGTTTACGAAATATATCCAGCGGTAACGTTAGGTGACTCACCCTGTATATGATTTACTGGATTATGCGATGCAATTCTAGCTCTTTGAGTACAGTTTACTTCTTTTTTTCTTTTAGATCGTTTCCTTTTCGTTTGACCGAACTGTGGTTATGGAGAGCCACGATAACAAAATACAGATGAAATATTTCTTATTTATTTTTAATGTTGAATAGTCTATGAAATCTCACGGGCCTGCCACAGCTCGTTTCAATCTAGGCGCATGCCTTTACATATTACATACTGATGACTTTATTGCAATGCCGGCCATGTTATTATTGTTGCTGTAATTCGAATAGTGATCGGATAATCGAAATTTATATTTCGGTTTTTCCAATGTTATGTTGCGATATTTTTGTAGTAGATCTTACTGAAATACTGAATCTTTTCAGTAAGTTACGACAGACAAGTTAGAAGGTGAAAAGGTGAATTTGTCTTTAATTGTAAGCATAAAACGTTGAACCATGCTTATATATTCGAGGTAATAAAATAATGTAAAGTTTCAAGCACTTTAATGTGAAAATCAGTTTTCGAACCCGTCGAGCTTTGTTCAGCAAAGCACAAAGTAAACACTAACTACGACAGAAATAATTCTTCTCAGTGAGAAGTATCTTTGCAGTCACCCACATTACTCGACTTTCCCACATGCGTTACATAATGGTCGTAGTGAAAGCTCCAGTCAAACTGCGTAGCAGAAATTAACTTTCATTACGCTGTTTATGGAGCGTGGGAAGAATAACCACTTACAAACTTGTTTTGGAATTATGCTTCTGATACTCAAGTGTATTTCGACTGAAACCTGTCTAACGCAGCTGTAAGCATTGCTTTACGTCTGTTATGGAGCAGGAGGCATTTTTTCCCTTAATTAGGATGCTTCCTACTGTTATTCGTATTCCATAGGGAGTGTTGCAGTCTTTAGCTGCGTTACTGAAACGTAACGTTGTGGAACGTGGAACAACTTTTCGTCTTATATTGAGATATTTTACTTTTTTTCTGTGCTGGGTTAAATATTTTCATATCGCTCTTCGGGTAACACTACTGCGACAGCTATGTCTTGATTACTAAAGCTAATCTGTAAAGGAGCTACAGCTATTCGATGTCAGCAAACCGTTTACATTGTCGTCTTTCCTTGGTTTCTCAGCTATTTAGATCGTTTGTAGGGAAATCTTTTCGAACAGGTTAGCAGACCCATCTGTGAAACCTTCATCTTCTCTGTTAATTACAGAATGATTTGAACATCTTTCACTGCTGCCTGGTTGGTTGTTTGGTATGTGGGAGGGGACCAAACACCGAGGTCATCGGCCTCATCGATTTAGGGAAGGATAGGGAAGGAAGTCGGTGGTGCACTTTCAAAGGAACCATCCCGAAATTTACCTGAAGCGGTTTAAGGAAATCACGGAAAACCTAAGTCGGGACGGCCGGACGCGTATTTGAACCGTCGTCCTCTTGAAAATGAGTCGACTGTGCTAATAACTGCGCCACCTCGCTCTTTGCTGCCTGACTGATGTGCATACGTACAAAGTCCAGTTAGCTTGTGTCTCAAGCTTGCAGTGGTATTAATTTTCAGAACTCTGAGAAAATTAATTTCAGTGAATGTAGAAATATGTACATAAATGAAAAAAGATGTACGTGATGTATCTTCTGCTCCTACGTGCAACCGTTGTATGAGAAGAACCACTCCCCCCCCCCCCACCACCTCCAATCAAGTCCTGAATCTAGAAACATATTGTCATACTACGACTTCGTGCGGAGGATATATGCATGCTTCCGACGACGTCAAAGGAAGGAATCTGAAGAACGAAATCAATTCGCTGACGTATACTTAAGAAAGATGCAATAAAATTGTTGGAAACTGTTTCTTTTAAAAACTATTCTCTTTGTGAGTCTGATGTCTATCGTCATGGACTGTGCGGCTGGTCCCGGCGGAGTTTCGAGTCCTCCCTCGGGCATAGGTGTGAGTGTTTGTCCTTAGGATAATTTAGGTTAAGTACTGTGTAAGCTTAGGGACTGATGACCTTACCAGTTAAGTCCCATAAGATTTCACACACATTTGAACATTTGATGTCTATCAGTTTTTTTTTCTGCCTAGGATGTGTATGGATTTCTAGAAGCTTTCTTGGTCACCATACTAACAATATCGCAAGTTGTTCTCAGTACTGGACCCCTCTGTCTAGGGATGCGGCATTGCTTAAGCCCGTGTCAGCCTTGAGCTATTCTGAAGCAGAAAGCAGGTAGTTCCCTAAAGCGTACAAAGGCCCTAATCTCTGAAGCAAACAATCTCAGTGAAACTTCACTTCTTAGTGCTACAGGCACTGATATTAAATTTTTCGGTAGGCTGAAATTGTAAATAGATTGGACATGAGTAAAGCTATCCAAGCGGGAAGCCACCAGGTAAACAGATACGAAGGAGACATTCACAGACATACATTCCTTCTTAATTAAAAGGGGGAATGTATAATATGATTAATATTACTTGCCACACGCGGAGATCTGGAATATCATGTGTGCCGGAAATTGTAGGCTCAATCTTTTGACAGCAGTATTAAGAAACTAAGTGCAGATATTCCAAAGATATTGAAACACTATAGTCAGAACTCAGAGGATATATATTTTCTGGCTTTGAGATATTACAAGTTGGAATATCAGAAGAACTACCCACACCTGATACCGAACGACCAAAAGGACTTTCATGTCTAACTATTTCTTAGAACTACCAGAACAACTCAGGGAAAATCAAGTTGATGTCCTCCTCTCCCTCACCCAACTTAGATGCATAATTTCTAGCAAGAACTCCTTCTTTAAATACTGCGAAAATACTGGAATAAGAGACTTTATACTTAATTTGTAATGTAATGAACACGACTCCATAAACGTTTCATATCATCAATTAATTTCTTTCTTATGTGCTGTAAGATTCGTATGCATTTAAAAGTAGCTTAGCGCCCGATGTTTCGCTCGCCGAGACTGTTTGGTCTGTACAGAGTTTTCTATAACAGAATTTCTTTGTTGTTCGCAAACTGCAACATATTCGAAGCTTTTCACTGTAATTAAGGGCGTAGAAGCATGATTTTTTCCGAGTCCGTAGTTTTTGTTAATCATGCCATTTGCTTTCTTGGGGTGATAGAAATTCGCATCTCTTAACACACAGTCCTTTATAAGTCGAGAAGTGAAACACGAATTTTCATAGGGTTAGCCTTATAATTTTTTTAATAAAACGAAATATTTTCGTAATCATTTTCATCCCCTATTCCTCTCACTTAGGAGTTGTATTTCCAAAAGCAGTGCAACATGTATCATTTGGTTTGTAACGGCGAAACCGAATGCAGATTTTCGTAGATTTATCTTCAAATTTCTTGTATGATGAAATGTTAAAAATATCACCCATGTCGCCTCCTTAGGAGTGGAATTTCGAACAGTCCCTTCTGAAACGATGAAGATTCACTCCATCTGCAAATTGTAAGTTTCTGGCCTGAATGGTTTGGGCAGGGCAATGGTGATGAGTCAGTGAATGAGTACGGCACTATTTCATTCTCTTAGGGGTTGAATTTCCAAAAACAATGAAGCACATATTTTTCATTTCTAACCGAGAAGCCAAATATCAGTTTTCAAAGATTTAGCTTTAAAAATGCTTACACGAACATATTCATAAATCACTTCACCACCTCTTGCGGCTTAGAGGCTGAATTCCCAAAAACAGTGAAATGTGTGTTTTTTTACTTCTAACAGAGAAACTAGATAAAAATTTCATAGATTTAGCTTCAAAAATGATTTCGTAATTAAAAATTTCTGTAAAAAACTTTCGTCCCCTATTTCAGCCCCATAGAACTCGAATTTTCAAAAACAGTGAAACACGTATCTCTTTGAGTTTCTAATCAGGAAGCCAAATTCAAATTTTCATAGATACAGCATTAAAATCCTTACACAATGAAATACTTTCATAAAATATCTCATACCGTATTTCACCCTCTTAGAGAGTTGAATTTCGAAGAACAGTGAAACATGTATATTTTTACATGTAACCGAGAAGTCAAACAACAGTTTTCATAAATATAACTTTAAAAATATTTTAGAAGCTTTTTAATAATGATTTATTCTCAAAAAAATTCACCTACTATTTCATCCTCAGAGGGGGAAAATTTCGAAAAATGCTGAAATACACATTTCTTTATTCCTGATCGACAAACCAAATACCAATTTTCGTAGGTCTAGCTTCAAAATTGCATTAATAGCGGCATAATTTCAGTAAACCTTTCATCCCCTATTTCACCCCCTTAGTGGTCGAATTTCGAAAAATCACATCTTAAACGACGCCTGCAGTATAAGATCAACACCCTCACCAAATTTCAATTTTCTACCCTTAGCGTTTTGCGCTGGGCGATGGTGATGAATCAGTGAATGAGTCAGTCAGTCGGAAGATTACCTTTTATATATATAGTAATTACCAATTAATTTATGTGGAGGTGGTAGATTACTTATTTTATGGTGCACTAGGATATATGAATAGCATACTTGGAGAAGTGCCACAAGAAAATGGGCTTATAATCCGAAACCTGGATCGTGTAAAATAGAGGCACTGAAACTCCGATAAATAGGTTCGTTTTCTTAGGAGATATCGGCAATTACTTTGCATGACTTCCAGGTTAAAGTCAGTTTCATTTATGCAGCGATATTCTGAGATGATGAAATTTTCAAATGGAGAAGATCGACAGTCCTTCAATTTGAATAAAAGGAAGATGGGTTAGTGTCGCCTATGGGCTGGATTTGAGACTGCGGACAGCGGTGAATTCCTCCGTGGTGGATGTGTCTACTTCCAGAAAGGTCCTGTTGAAATCTTTACTTGGATTTGACGCGTGTCGGTAGATGTACCGGGCATAACAGATTCACAGAAAGAAGTAGCAAGTCCACTGTTAGTACAGACTGTGTGTATTTTGCAATCTTCATCGTCTTTCTGGGGTGTTAAACTTCACAATCAGGGTGTGAAATAACTACATATACAGATTTGTAGACTTACTAGAGGAGACGAAAAGAAACGCTTTTGTTACGTCACACAAACGTCACAGGTGCACCGTTTCCCCGCCAGGAGTCTTTGATGGTTTGAGTCTGCACTTCTCTCAGGCCTATGTTCACAGTTGTTTTTATGGCTTAGTATGCAACACGTTTGCATTGGAATCTGATCTGGAGCACTATTACATCTTACTGACAGAACGGGTAAGTTTTCATTACTGCTATTAGAGTCAACGCGCATGGATAAACAGTTACATCATTATTGTTTATGTTTTGTTGTGCTTACATGAAAGAATTCTGTTGATGCTTACAGGTTCTTTATTGCCAATTACACTCTGAGTCAGGTGACAGAAATCTCATTTATACGGTTTCCAGAGAGTAGGCTACCAAATCATGTCACACTGCAACGACTTGATGGCCGTCCTCGAGGAACAGGTTCCCTTAGACCGCACCGGCGGGAATCTGGTACACCTCTCTGAGTGCAAACTGTTCAGTCTGATGGAGCTGTGTTACAGCGAACTGAAGACACCATTAGCACACGATTCATAGCCAAGGAACTGGATACCTCCAACGCCAGTGTGTGGAACGTTCCTCACAAGGCGGGCGTTACCAATTCAAGTATCGGACGGTACAAGACCGATTAGTTGACTTTCCCCAGAGCGTGGGAGTCTGCCAATGGTATGTATACCAGACTGTAAAGATTGCTGACGTACAAATGTGAGTTTTGTTTACTGATGAGGCTGCCTTCACACGGGAAGGAATATTCAACAGCCGCAATAGCTATGTCTCGAAGACAGAAAATCCTAAAGGAACTCGTGTGTTTCACCATCAACAAATATTCACCACAAATTTGTGAATTGTTTGGTACACAGTCATCTTAGTGTCCCGTATCTTCTGCCTAACACGCTCGGTGGAAAAAAATTATCGTATCTTCCTGCGTGAAGTACTACCGGAAATGTGGAGAGTGTTCCGCTAGCGATCAGGCGATGTTTATGGTTCCAGCTGACGGGGCCCCAACACAATATTTTCGTTGATGTTAGACAACATGTAAATAATGTTGTCCCTGGAATGAGATTTTCACTCTGCAGCGGAGTGTGCGCTGATTTGAAACTTCCTGGCAGATTAAAACTGTGTGCCCGACCGAGACTCGAACTCGTGACCTTTGCCTTTCGCGGGCAAGTGCTCTACCATCTGAGCTACCGAAGCACGACTCACGCCCGGCACGCCAGGAAGTTTCATATCAGCGCACACTCCGCTGCAGAGTGAAAATCTCATTCTGGAAACATCCCCAGGCTGTGGCTAAGCCATGTCTCCGCAGTACCCTTTCTTTCAGGAGTGCTAGTTCTGCAAGGTTCGCAGGAGAGCTTCTGTAAAGTTTGGAAGGTAGGAGACGAGATACTGGCAGAAGTAAAGCTGTGAGTGCCGGGCGTGAGTCGTGCTTCGGTAGCTCAGATGGTAGAGCACTTGCCCGCGAAAGGCAAAGGTCCCGAGTTCGAGTCTCGGTCCGGCACACTGTTTTAATCTGCCAGGAAGTTTCATGTTGTCCCTAATTATTTGACTGGGAAGTGTGGGCCAGTATCGTAGCCACCAAGTTCTCCTTCGTGTTCGTTCTTTTTTCCGTCGGATATGAAGCATTTGGTGTACGAGTCACCGAAAGACATTCCGGAAGAGCTGGTTTCCGGTTTGACTATGCCGCACCCATTCTTCATGCCCGGCCGTTGTGACCGAGCGGTTCTAGGCGCTTCAGTCTGAAACCGAGCGACCGCTACGGTCGCAGGTTCGAATCCTGCCTTGGGCATGGATGTGTGTGATGTCCTTAGGTTAGTTAGGTTTAAATAGTTCTAAGTTCTAGGGGACTGATGACCTCAGATGTTAAGTCCCATAGCGCTCAGAGCCATTTGAGCCTTTCTTCATGAAACAGCTGGTTATGCTGAGCGGGTTAGACAGTCGTTAGCACGCAGATGCCAGTTGTGCATTAATGTAAACGAACGACATTTTCCAAAACATCTCTAAAGGAATATTCGTTACACGACAGTTCAGTTTGAACCCCGTTTCTGGACATCACAAACGTCAAAACCTTCATGGACCGCTACCGAGCAAGCGGTGCACTTGCGACATTTTTGTCACATAATAGCCATGTCCGGAAGACAGAAAATCCTAAAGCAACTCGTGTGTTTCACTGTCAACAATTATGTGCCACCGGCCGGTGTGGCCGAGCGGTTCTAGGCCCTTCGGTCTGGAAACGCGCGACCTCTACGGTCGCAGGTTCGAATCCTGCCTCGGGCATGGATGTGTGTGATGTCGTTAGGTTAGTTAGGTTTAAGTAGTTCGAAGTTCTAGGGGACTGATGATATCAGATGTTAAGTCCCATAGTGCTCAGAGCCATTTGAACCAAATATGTGCCACAAATCTGTTTAGTACACGGTCATTTTAGTGTGCCGTATCTTCTGCCTAACGCTCGGTGAAGACAATTATCGTATCTTTCTCCGTGAAGCACTACCGGTGTTTCTTCTTATCTCCTCTAAACATTCAAAAATTTTGTGCACGTAATTTTTTTAGACCCTGTTTTTCTCTCTTTAAGAATCTTTGTACAGAGTTTCTTAAACATCAAAGGTAAAAAGGTCTACCACTTTCTAAGTATGTATCTCTGAGACGCTATACAAATCGGACATATGAATTTTTTTTTTTCTTTTTCAGAGCAAATAATGCACAACGATCCGTTCGTTCAGCCGAGAACTTTTCGCGAATGTTATAAGAATAACTAGAGAACTACGTTTCATCATACTCCATTCAAGCACGTAGAAGGACATATAGTGGCTCTAGAGACATGAGAACGCTTCTTTTTGAACAAAGCAGTTATTCCTACATCTTCCCGTGCAAGATTTTCAAGGCTTTACCTCACGAAATCCTAAGACTAATCGACATTTTAAATGGTCTTATAGAGACACATAATGCTGGTTGAATATTTTACCATAACAGCAACAGTGAAAGATTTAGATCCTGAGATGATCGTATCTTAGACTTCGAGGTTGCTGACTTGGAGAAAACACAGCTTTACTGTTTTCCACTTTTACTTATATGCTCCGGTGCAGCTGCACCATCATCACCAGAAGGGTTGCTTTATTTGTTGCTGATTGTGTAACGGCAGTGAATAAAGGCACTAAAAAGCTGTTTTCTTTATGGTGACATCTTCGAAGTACTTTACGTTGAATCCTGCCCAGTCGTCAAATGTAGGGTCGCTAGACAACATTGAAACAAGTCGTATTAATGAGTTTTATTGCAAAAACTTTGTGTTAAACAGATGCGTCGCAAGCAAAGGGCGACAGACGAAATAAGAAATCTCTTCAGTATAACAATTCCATATTTGAGCTACATAGAATGTGCGAGCAAAGTAATGAGCTTTGACGTTTCTGTCCTGGTTGTTAGTCTTGACGCTGCCGTAGCAGTCGGGCGTGGCGCTTACGTCCTCTTCGCGTAAAACCGCTGGTGTCGCGTTGTCGTCCTGGAGAGGGGTCGGTCAGCGTGCTATTGGTTGATAGCTTCTTCACAGCCCCCTCTGCTCTTTCGTTCTCGACTGGCGCACTGGCGCTTGACTTTACGCCGTAACTCTTTATTTATTAGGCAAGCACAGACATACGTTGTGATATTAAAAAAAAGTTAAAATCGGCAAGATGACACATATATTTTGCTTAGCATGCGAAAGGCAAGCGGTCTAGCACACAGCTTCAAACTAGTTACGCTTTGATGTAGAGACAAGAGTTCATGATAGACACAGAAGGATAGGTACACGATCCGCAGGCAGATGACGTAGACAACGTCACGGCCGCAAGCGTAGATCAGCGATTGGTAAAGACTGGAGTCATGCAAGGCAAAGCAATACTTTTAGTCAATCAAAAAAAAATGTTCCAAATTCAGTCAAGCTCCATAACGTAATCTTCTAGAATTAAAGGCTCAGGAACTGCCAGTCGTAATGTCGCCATGTGACGACCGGATCACAATGAACAGTTTCGCACTTTCTCAGTCCAAGATAAGATACGTCGTGTATCAGCGCAATTACAACAGGGAGAGTTAGTGACTACGGCTACGACACTGGGTGTCGTGATCCGTCGATTAAGGCAATAGATTCGAGTTCTGGAAGAGCTAAGTTTAAATCCTTCACTCGCCAATCATATAGTTTGATACTTTACTGTTTCAACTACTGCAGTTAGAGAAGGCAAATTGGCATCGGTGTGCTCAACTTCATTTAGAATTCAGAAGGTAAAAATATCTGTTGTTTTTTTCAAACTTGTATGAAAGTTTTGAGTAGATAATCTTTTTGTTTCATATCACCGTAATCTGCAACAAAATAACTCTAGTCGGAGCTCTTCGTGGGAAGGGTGCTGGCGCCGAGAGAGACTTCTCTAACGTTACCCAGAGACGCTAATAGTGTGCAACCCGAAAGTATCCTAATGAAGCTCCAGATGATTCTGTTGAACAATCGGATGAAGCTGTATTTGAGTCTGCCGACCAACTAACTGAAAGCGACAAATTCTTATCCTCAAATGGTTCAAATGGCTCTGAGCACTATGGGACTTAACATCTATGGTCATCATTCCCCTACAACTTAGAACTACTTAAACCTAACTAACCTAAGGACATCACACAACACCCAGTCATCACGAGGCAGAGAAAATCCCTGACCCCGCCGGGAATCGAACCCGGGAACCCGGGCTGCGGACTCTTATCCTCAAATACAGGTAAAGAAGAGAATGTTCACAAGAGAAAAGAATGCTAGGAAGAGCTTCGAAGAAAAAGACGGAAGCAGATGGTAAAAGTGTTAAGAGGAAAAAAGAGAGAAACCGAATGTGAAGAAGCTTATACAATTTGAAAACCTTCTACAAAATCGGCCCGAAATCACAGACTTTTAAGGCGAAGAAGACCAATACAATACGTAATTAATTTTTGTTCGTTTGCAGGTACATGTTTGCCATAATGATATACACTGAAATCGTTGCTCCACCTATCAGTGGACTGCGCCATTTCGCTTTGGCTTCTGTAAAAAGATTGCTGCGTTCGTGTGACGCGGGTGTATCGGGACAGCTGGCGTATACCTCAAACAAACAAAATATTAATTTCATAACTATATGACTGGCCTCGGCCTTAGACTGAGTGTAGTGCAATTAATGAAAGAAATGCTCTTCTGAAGAAGGCAGGGGCCCCTTTATTCGTGACAAATTGTAGAGCGTATTCTTAAAATACTAGCATGCCAACAGTATACGGCTGATTTTTTATTTACTTCAAACGCTTCCTTCAAAATTAACACATTTTGTGATTTATCGTTAATAAATGAAGATCTTTTACCTAAATTTGTAATTATGATATATTTTATACTATCTAAGATATTGCAAAACGTCAACTACGTTCTTACTTTTATTCTCAGTCAGCTTGTGTTTGCTATTGTCGATATGGTTTCACGGACGATTCCCTGCTGGATCCTTGTTCAGAGTTGCTGTCCGTTTTGCATCGAACTTGTCTTCGATCTGACGTTAAAACGAAAACATTCTTTCCAGCGTTTCTTTCTTGTTTTTTAGCTCCGAAGGCGGTTGAACAGGAGCACCAGCTCTACATTTACATCTACATATGCAGGGGTAGGTATTCACGTGGTATATTGTATTTTTATCTGTTCTAAGACTGTTTTTCTATTTTTTTCAGATATTCCGATAATCGTAGCTGGTAATTTAAGGAACGACCAGCGGAAGTGGATAATTAAACAGTACTGCTGGACAGAGAATGCCGCACAAGGACGACAGAAATGGGCAGAAGAATACAATGCAGGCTATCAGTTTACATGTTGCGCAACAAATCTGATTTGATTTGTAATGCGCCAGAGTGGTCTACTATCGAGTGCTACTACCCACGAAAATGAAATGGTAGTTGCGCAGGTATTTATCCAAGTCCCAAAGAAATCCACAAGGAGAGCCTATGTTGTGTTGGACATTTCTTTTAGATCATTGGGTCGTCTGCTGCAACTGTTAGGTTTGCAAGTGTATCGGTCAAGATTACTTCATGGAATACTGACGGATGATCCAGAGCCCCAAATCAAATGGCTCCAAGCACTATGGGACTTAGCATTTGAGGTCATCAGTCCCCTAGACTTAGAACTACTGAAACCTAAATAATCTAAGGACATCGCACACATCCATGCCCGAGGCAAGATTCGAACCAGCGACCGTAGCAGCAGCGGGGTTCCGGACTGAAGCGCCTAGAACCGCTCGACCACAGCGGCCGGCCATCCACAGCCACAGTTAGGATCCTGCGAGATTCTTTTGGATGAAGAAATGCAAGGGATGGCGTAAGTCGAAGAATTTGTTGATCTGACGAAGCGAATTTTAAGCGGTCAGGTGCTGTTAACAGGCATAGCTGTGTGTAGTATGCCACAGAAAAATCCCATGCTCTGCCTGGAAAACAATTGAACCAACTAGGGGTTACAGTTTAGGCTGCCTTTCATCTGAACGGATCATTGGGCCTGTTTGTTTTTGCATACTACTGTTACCCACGACCCCTACCTTAACACGCTATGGGATCCTGGCATTCAGTTATGTCTACAGCAGAGTAATGAAGAGTTCTGCTTCCAGCGAGATAGAGATGCTTTAACAGTGTGCGAGTTTCTTGACAACAGATTGCCCAGTAGGTGGACAGGCCGACAAGGCCCAGCTGAGTGGCCAGACTTTACTCCAACGAACTTTTTCTTTCGGAGTGTTATCAACGATAAAGTGTTTGCAAGAAAACCACTGTAGGCAACTGCTGAAGACATGTGTCCGTTCATAAGAGAAGCATTCCATGGTATTCATAAAAATAAACAACTCTGTGGCAAAGTGTGCTTGAGTGTACAAACCAGACTGCAGCAATGTGTACATGCTGAAGGCCGGCAAGTTGAGCACATAAGACGTTCCGCTTATAGCGTGTTCATAAACTTATTTTCTGTAATTTTCTATGATAAATTTTTCATGCTCAGTCCATTACCAAGCTACACTCATGCTCATAAATGAAGGATAATGCTGATACATGGTGAAGCAAAGCTCTGGTGGGCGGTTTGTGGGTTTAAATCATCTCGGGGTATGACCATGCAATGCATTTGATCTGCGGTCGTCGCACGGTGGCGCTGGCAGCAGTCAACACACGCACAGTACGGTGCAGCGAGTAAGTGTGCAGACGTTTTCAGACGTGCTAATGGTGACTGTGTGTTGAAAATGGCTCAAAGAACACATCCTGATGACGTTATGAGGGGTAGAATACTAGGGCGACTGGAGGCTGGTCAAATACAGCAGGTCGTAGCATGGGCCCTCCATGTACCACAAAGTGTGATTTCAAGATTATGGCAACGATTCCACTAGACAGGAAACGTGTCCAGGCGCTACAGTAACACCACAAGAAGACGGATATCTCGCCATCAGTGCCCGCAGACGGCCACGGATTACTGCAGGTAGCCTTTCTCGGGACCTTACCACAGCCACTGGAACTGTTGTCTCCAGACACAGTCTACAGACGACTGAACAGACAAGGTTTATTCGCCCGGAGACCTGCAAGGTGCATTCCACTGACCCCTGGCCAAAGGAGAGCCCGTAAAGCCTGGTGTCAAGAAGACAGTACATGGTCATTGGAACAGTGGTCCCAGGTTATGCACGGACGAGTCCAGTTATAGTCTGAACAGTGATTCTCGCCGGGTCTTCAACTGGCGTGAAACAGGAACCAGATACCAACCCCTTAATGTCCTTGAAAGGGACCTGTATGGAGGTGTGGGGTGGGATTATGATTTGTGCACGGACACCCCTGCATGTCTGACAGAGGAACTGTAACAGGTCTGGTAATCGGGACGTTATTTTGCACCAATATGGCCGCCTTTTCAGGGGTGCAATGGGTCCCACCTCCCTCCTGATGGATGATAACGCACGGCCCCACCGAACTGCCATCGTGGAGGAGTACCTTGAAACAGAAGATATCAGGCGAATGGAGAGGCCTGCCTGTTTTCCAGACCAAAACCCCATCGAGCACGTCTGGGATGCTCTCGGTCGACGTATCGCTGCACGTCTTCAAACCCCCTACGACACTTCAGGAACTCCGACAGGCACTTGCGCAAGAATCGGAGGCTATACCCCAGCAGCTGCTCGACCACCTGATCCAGAATATGCCAACCCGTTGTGAGGCTTGTGTACGTGTGCAAGGTAATCATATCCCATATTGATGTCGGGGTGCATACGCAGGAGACAGTGGCGCTTTGTAGCACATGTGTTTCGGGACGGATTTCTCAACTTATCACCAATACCGTGGACTTACAGATCTGTGTCGTGTGTGTACCCTATGTCCCTACGCTGTTAGCGTCAGTTTTGTGTAGTGCCACGTTGTGTGCCACCATATTCTACAATTATCCTTAATTTATGAGCATGAGTGTATTTTCTGTAATTCATAATAATGCACTGTACTGTCACATTACTGTGATCACCTGTCACAAGTGTGAATAACCACCTCTTGCAGCGCAACTGCTGCGAGAGGTGCAGGAATTTAGCGACAGGAACGTGAGCCGTGCCGAATCCAGCGTCGTGGCCTGCTACGATATGTTTCTGCGTTCAGCATCCATGGCGCGAACAGCCCTATCGAGATGGTCCTACAGATTTTCGGTTGGGTTTAAATGCGGGGAATAAGGTAAACTCATCTTGGCGCTCTATGAGAGCTGTGCGACACGTTGCCTTGTCCTGTTGGTAGAAGCACTGCATGTACAGCAGGGATGGAACTGTCCCCAAAGATAAAGTCATACTTGTGTGATCCATCTAGAATGACGAAGTCAGCTAGGCAACGCCACGAAAGCATTCTACATCTATCTACATCTATCTACATCTACATCCATACTCCGCAAGCCACCTGACGGTGTGTGGCGGAGGGTACCTTGAGTACTTCTATCGGTTCTACCTTCTATTACAGTCTCGTATTGTTCGTGGAAAGAAGGATTGTTGGTATGCTTCTGTGTGGGCTCTAATCTCTCTGATTTTATCCTCATGGTCTCTTCGCGAGATATACGCAGGAGGGAGCAATATACTGCTTGACTCTTCGGTGAAGGTATGTTCTCGAAACTTCAACAAAAGCCCGTACCGAGCTACTGAGCGTCTCTCCTGCAAAGTCTTCCACTGGAGTTTATCTGTCATCTCCGCAACGCTTTCGCGATTACTAAATGATCTAGCAACGAAGCGCGCTGCTCTCCGTTGGATCTTCTCTATCTCTTCTATCAACCCTATCTGGTACGGATCCCACACTGCGGAGCAGTATTCAAGCAGTGGGCGAACAATCGTACTGTAACCTACTTCCTTTGTTTTCGGATTGCATTTCCTTAGGAATCTTCCAATGAATCTCAGTCTGGCATCTGGTTTACCGACGATCAACTTTATATGATCATTCCATTTTAAATCACTCCTAATGCCTACTCCCAGATAATTTATGGAATTAATAGTTGCTGACGTGCTATTTAGTAGCTAAATGATAAGGGATCTATCTTTCTATGTATTCGCAGCACATTACACTTGTCTACATTGAGATTCAATTTCCATTCCCTGCATCATGCGTCAATTCGCTGCAGATCGTCCTGCATTTCAGTACAGTTTTCCATTGTTACAGCCTCTCGATATACCGCAGCATCATCCGCAAAAAGCCTCAGTGAACTTCCGATGTCATCCACAAGGTCATTTATGTATATTGTGAATAGCAACGGTCCTACGACACTCCCCTGCGGCACACCTGAAATCACTCTTACTTCGGAAGACTTCTCTCCATTGAGAATGACATGCTGCGTTCTGTTACCTAGGAACTCTTCAAACCAATCACACAATTGGTCTGATAGTCCATATGCTCTTACTTTGTTCATTAAACGACAGTGGGGAGCTGTATCGAACGCCTTGCGGAAGTCAAGAAACACGGAGTCTACCTGGGAACCCGTGTGTATGGCCCTCTGAGTCTCGTGGACGAATAGCGCGAGCTGGGTTTCACACGACCGGAGACCTTAATGCTCCCTCCTCCGGCCTGGATCACTCCGACTATTGTTGGAGGAAGCATAAAACGTCGCCACTCGGTGGGGTCCGCTTGCGGTACTGACGTGCCAATTCCACAGCCTTCGTCGCCGTTGAACAACACTCAGTATGGGTGCACAAACCAGACGCCTGCTGCAGAGGCCTATACGCAGCCACGTTGAGGAGACACTGTTGGTAACCCGTTGGTTCATCTGGCGGGGGAGGAGGGTTAGGTGCTCAAAACAGGTGGACGTCTGTTCGCTCGTACACACCTCTGCAGCCGTCTTTCTCCCCTGTCATCTATGATCCGTGGTGCACCTGCACCACAATTGGCTCGGCGCCGGTTTTGTATAGCACCACCTTGTCATGCACGCTATACTTTAACCATGGCAAGGTAACAAGCTTAGCCACTTCGGAAATGCTTCCCCCTTGGTTCGAAAGCTAGTGATAAGCAGTTTTGACTGTCAGATAAATCGCTGTGTTTCCGCATTACGCCAAAGTCTGCACTTTTTTTCCGCGTTGTAACCTCCCAAGAAAAATGCTATTGAAAATACACTCCTGGAAATTGAAATAAGAACACCGTGAATTCATTGTCCCAGGAAGGGGAAACTTTATTGACACATTCCTGGGGTCAGATACATCACATGATCACACTGACAGAACCACAGGCACATAGACACAGGCAACAGAGCATGCACAATGTCGGCACTAGTACAGTGTATATCCACCTATCGCAGCAATGCAGGCTGCTATTCTCCCATGGAGACGATCGTAGAGATGCTGGATGTAGTCCTGTGGAACGGCTTGCCATGCCATTTCCACCTGGCGCCTCAGTTGGACCAGCGTTCGTGCTGGACGTGCAGACCGCGTGAGACGACGCTTCATCCAGTCCCAAACATGCTCAATGGGGGACAGATCCGGAGATCTTGCTGGCCAGGGTAGTTGACTTACACCTTCTAGAGCACGTTGGGTGGCACGGGATACATGCGGACGTGCATTGTCCTGTTGGAACAGCAAGTTCTCTTGCCGGTCTAGGAATGGTAGAACGATGGGTTCGATGACGGTTTGGATGTACCGTGCACTATTCAGTGTCCCCTCGACGATCACCAGTGGTGTACGGCCAGTGTAGGAGATCGCTCCCCACACTATGATGCCGGGTGTTGGCCCTGTGTGCCTCGGTCGTATGCAGTCCTGATTGTGGCGCTCACCTGCACGGCGCCAAACACGCATACGACCATCATTGGCACCAAGGCAGAAGCGACTCTCATCGCTGAAGACGACACGTCTCCATTCGTCCCTCCATTCACGCCTGTCGCGACACCACTGGAGGCGGGCTGCACGATGTTGGGGCGTGAGCGGAAGACGGCCTAACGGTGTGCGGGACCGTAGCCCAGCTTCATGGAGACGGTTGCGAATGGTCGTCGCCGATACCCCAGGAGCAACAGTGTCCCTAATTTGCTGGGAAGTGGCGGTGCGGTCCCCTACGGCACTGCGTAGGATCCTACGGTCTTGGCGTGCATCCGTGCGTCGCTGCGGTCCGGTCCCAGGTCGACGGGCACGTGCACCTTCCGCCGACCACTGGCGACAACATCGATGTACTGTGGAGACCTCACGCCCCACGTGTTGAGCAATTCGGCGGTACGTCCACCCGGCCTCCCGCATGCCCACTATACGCCCTCGCTCAAAGTCCGTCAACTGCACATACGGTTCACGCCCACGCTGTCGCGGCATGCAACCAGTGTTAAAGACTGTGATGGAGCTCCGTATGCCACGGCAAACTGGCTGACACAGACGGCGGCGGTGCACAAATGCTGCGCAGCTAGCGCCATTCGACGGCCAACACCGCGGTTCCTGGTGTGTCCGCTGTGCCGTGCGTGTGATCATTGCTTGTACAGCCCTCTCGCAGTGTCCGGAGCAAGTATGGTGGGTCTGACACACCGGTGTCAATGTGTTCTTTTTTCCATTTCCAGGAGTGTATTTTAAATGTCAATGGACATAGAGCCAAGTGTAACCTTCCCGGAGAATTTCGAATGACAGTATTTAAATGTTAGAACTAGCAATCTGAGCCAAAGTGTAACCTCCCAAGAAAAATGTAAGTCAATTTAATAAGAAATGAAATCTCATTGACAATGAAAACGCAAATATACCGAAATGTCGATCTTTAGGCCCTGATTAAACTCAAATTCTTACCTCAATAAAACTGCATCTGCTCTTATTTTTCGCCATAGCTTGGAGGAAATGCATCGCAAATATATATATATATATTTTTTGAGTTTAAGGGAAACTTTTCTTTAAGGAA
Source organism: Schistocerca cancellata (assembly GCF_023864275.1). Classification (NCBI taxonomy): domain Eukaryota; kingdom Metazoa; phylum Arthropoda; class Insecta; order Orthoptera; family Acrididae; genus Schistocerca; species Schistocerca cancellata. Next base: position 125,422,417 of record NC_064628.1, read on the forward strand.
ATGCAAGGGAAATATTATTTCAAAAAAGGATTCTTTGTGAAAAATGGTTGCTTTAAAAACAAAATTATTATTGGGGCGATTCTTGAACAAATTAATTACACTTAAGATCCATTACAATACATTATTAGCTGAGCGCAAAGCTGCTTCATTACCTTATTTAACAATATACCTCGTCCTGAATCTCGACCAGAGTACCATGTCGGCGCACGCCGACTCCTCACACAATAGCTAACTCGCAACTGCAATTACCGACTACCCACATGCAACTGCCTTGTACTCTCGCGCGCTATTACTCTCTCGCAACTGAACTGACTACATGCTCTCTGGTCAGAGATTCTCATGGCTCGCCATCGCTGCCTATGAAACGTACGCGTTTCAGCGTACCCCTGTCATGCTTTACATCCTACACTGCTAGTGCTGCCATTTGCCGTCTGTGAGTGGTTATCCCATGTTGTGTCGAACATAGCGGGTCATCACATCAATGTGACTGGATTGTGTAATATGAGTTCGAGAGGTGGCACCACCGGCGCGTATCGAGGTCATGTATAGTTAGTAGCATCTTTGAAAAGAACGCACACCAAGTTTCAGCCATATTGGTCTATTTCTTTGTGTTTGGCATTCGTGTGAATCAAGGAAGTCGAGTGATTGTCAAAAAATGGACGAAAAAGAATTTCGTGTGGTGAGTGACCATTACTTTATGAAAGGCAAAACGCCTCAGGAGACTAAGGAGAAGCTTGATAAACATTGCGGTGACTCTGCACCTTCGATTTGAACAGTTTATAAGTGGTTTCAAAATTTTCGGAGTGGCCTTATGGGCACAAGTGATGCTGAACATTCTGGATGACCTGAAGAGGTTACGACTCCAGAAATCATTGATAAAACCATGATATGGCGATGGATGACAGAAGAGTTAAGGTGCGTGAGATTGCTAGTGCTGTGGGCATCTCGAATGAACGGGTACTTAATATTTTGCATAAACATTTGGATATGAGAAAGCTATCCGCAAGATGGGTTCCGCGATTGCTCACGCTTGGCCAAAACGGAATCGTGAGAAGTGTTGCAAGGATGGTTTGCAGCTGTTCAGGAAGAATCTGCTAGACTTTAAGCGTCCTTTCGTCACTGTGGATGAAACATGGATACATTACTATACTCCTGAGACCAAACAACAATCTAAACAATGGGTTACCAAGGGAGAATCTGCCTCAAAAAAGGCGAAGACCATTCCTTCGGCTGTAAAGGTTATGGTGACTGTCTTTTGGGATTCGCAAGGGACAATCCTCATCGAGTATCTGGAAAAGGGTAAACCTATTACAGGTGAATATTATTCATCGTTATTAGACCGTTTGAAAACCAAGCTGCAAGAGAAACGCCGGCAATTGGACTGCAAAAAAGTCCTTTTCCATCACGACAATGCACCAGCACATACCTCAGCAGTTATGGTCGCAGAATTAATGCAAATAGGATTCCAACTCGTTTCACATCCTCCCTGTTCTCCAGACTTGGCTCCCTCGGACTACTATTTCTTCCTCAATTTGAAGAAACGGCTGGTGGGACAAAGATTTTATACAAACGAGGAGGTGATTGCAGCAACTAATAGCTATTTTGCAGACATGGACAATTCCCATTATTCGGGAGGGATCAACAAATTAGAACAGCGTTGGACGAAGTGTATAAGTCTAAAAGGAGACACTGTCGAAAAAAAAAGTTTGACCCGTAAGTAGTTTTTATTTTTGCACGGACTCTTCAAACGCCCCTCCCAATACCTACTGTACACATACTTAAGCACCCTCCTGTATACGCCACAAGCCACTTCACAACACGTGACGGAGGCTACACTGTACCAGTGTTATCGACATTCAGTCCCTTCCTCGAATTATGTGAGGCGAAAACGTGTGTCTATATGCCTCTGCATGCACCCTAACAACTGTTATCTTACTGTCACGAGATATGCGAAAGCGGTCCGGCAGCATAGTGCTCGCAAAGCCTTCCTCGAATGCAGAACCTCTAAATTTACGCGACATGGTTGCGCGAGAACTACGTTGCCTGTCTTCCAAGGATAAGTTCACCGAGCGTGTCTGTTACACTTTCGTATGAGCTATAGCTGTAGGACCCTTGTTTCACCTACTTGATGAAGACTCCACACACATGCACCGCACTTCCCCAGAATCCGTGACTCCAGACACAGGAACAATACTCCTGGCTTCCTGTATGTAATTTCCTATACATTCGCACCGCACTTCACCTGAATCCTTCCAACTCCAAGTCTTCCATTTGCCTTCTCTAATATCTAAGTGATTGTCACATTTGATGATATCGCTTCTAAGCATTACCACAGAATTCTTTCAATGATGACCCAAGACATTATGACCGTCTGCATAATAGCATGTTGGCTTGCCTTCAGAAAGTAAAACAGCAGCGAATCTACGTGGCATGGATTCGACAGGCCCTTCGTAGGTTTCTGGAGGTATATAGCACCAAATGTCTACGTAGAGGTCACGCAATTCCCGTTAATTGCGGACCGATGGTATGTGCACGCGAGGGTGCCGCCCCGTAGCGCCCCAGTTGTGTTCAGCTCGTGCGAATTTTGCGGCCAAAACGGCAGTGCTATTTCACTTCAGTAGCGTTCAAGTTAATTGGGACAAGCTCATATTTTAGAAGGAATTGAAATTGATTAGCTGTAACCATTTTTATCTGCCCAGTTGCCTTGACTATGAACAACAATTGTACCTTCCCTCCAGTTCAGTCGAGTGCTTGTATGTGTAGCAACAGAGTATGTTATTTCTGTGTTCTCGACAAGAAAACATTGTGTTTCTGTTAAAATGGGCATTTCATCCAATAATAGAGCAAAAATAGTTGCTCTTCACGAACACGCGTCTGTGACTGTAAGAGACACTGCCTCTGTTGTTGGTGAGCGAAAATCTAGTGTTACAAGTCTTATTAGGGCATACAGTGATACCGCCTCATTGTCTTTAAACAGAAAACGCAAGGTTGAACGAAAAAGAGAAACTGTTCCAAAAACTGAGAAAACTCTAGAAACAACAGAGTTCCTCCTTGCAAGATAATTAAGGATCTTCGGAGACATTTTCCGGGTACTAGGATTGAAACTGACTATTCGATGCTACCACATAGGTTTCTCGATTGTGGGCAGGAGGCACGAAGCCAATAAAGAAGCAGATGTTAACACCTTCAGTGAAGAAAAAAAAATTGTTGGCATGGACCAAAATGAGTAAATCTTGGACCGCCAATGACTGGAAGCTTTTAATTTCCGTGATGATCACATTTTATTGTTCAGAAAAACAGAGCAAGGTTTATAAGGTGAAGCACCCATGAGGTGCAGTGCGCTGAGCATTTTGAGCAGACTGTAAAACACCCTCCTTCTTCATTGCAAGTGGCTCTGGGACACTAGTTCCGGCTGATGGCCTGATGAATTCAGCCAAATACACGGAAGTCCTTAGGCGCGGGTTGTGCCATTTCTGTAGATCTTCGCAGCTGATGTACGAAATTTTAACATGATCTGGTCCCGTGTCACACTTCTAAAGCAGTCAAGACGGTCGTGGAGGGAAACATCAGGAAGGATACTGTGAAAAGGAGTCTGGGTAAAATGGACGGTTCAACAAAAGAACGCATCATAGTAAATATGATGAAAACGGGATGTCGTGATGACAAACTATGAAACACTTGCTCTAACCTGAACGAATCTATGCCACACCATGTTCAGAAGCTTAGGAAAGATAAAGGAGGAAACATTAGTTATTAATATTCAGTAAGCCGATAACTGTACTATACATATAGTAACAAATGTACACAGTTAAAGTTTAATCGTCTTGTGCCAATTAATTGCACGCTACTGTATCACGCTCCTGGCAAGGGCCTTGCCGCAGTGGGTACACCGATTCCCGTGAGATCACCGAGTTAAGCACTGTCGGGCGTGGCCGGCACTTGGATGGGTGACCATCCAGTCGCCATGCGCTGTTGCCATTTTTCGCGGTGCACTCAGCCTCGTGATGCCAATTGAGGAGCTCCTCGACCGAATAGTAGCGGCTCCGGTCAAAGAAAACCATCATAACGACCGGGAGAGCGGTGTGCTGACCACACGCCCCTCCTATCCGCATCCTCACCTGAGGATGACACGGCGGTCGGATGGTCCCGATGGGCCACTTGTGGCCTGAAGACGGAGTGCTTTTTATCACGCTCCTAGTACGATTCTGGTCTTGAGACACGGACAACTACTTTGTTGACGAAGTCATCATTGTCGGGGAAGACATCAAGCGCGAGGGCTGCAGGGGCCCACAATAATGTTTATGTAGTCAACAGCTGTTACGCTGCCTTCTATTACTAGCACAGATACCATAGAATCCCAGGCGAACGTCCACTGTGGCACATTTTGGCGCCACTCCCCTTCGTCAGCGGCGGAGTGCCACGTTTCGAGCTGCCATTCACCTGGATAACGGCATATCCGGACGCGATCGTAGACCTGATCAAAAAGAGACGCTACTAAACTGACCAAGCGACACGTTCCCTTTGATCTGCGGTCCAATCTCGATGAACCCGGGCCGAGCGCAATCTTAATAGATGATGTTTTTGTGGGAAACACGTACGGTAAGGCAACTGGAAGAGAGATATATATATCGATAATGAGAGGGATTTACGTGTGTCTGATAAATACCTTCCCTCGAAAATTTCCCTCCTTCATATCTCCTCTGCGTTACCACAAATGACGTGTCACTCATCTCATTTATAGTGGAATGCTTAACGTTCACCAGTCTTCAGTAGTTAATGTCCCCTGCGTATAAAGCAACACGTAGATTGTGAATCCATTATCTTGAGGCTGTAATAAACTCTTAAGCGAAGAACTGGTATTGTATAAATAATTACATTTCTAATAAGCTTCGTTATACGGGGTACCACTCGCTTTTTTTGCATAAAACGAGAAACTGCACAATTATATTCCACTTTATGATTCACAAATAATTTCCGTTACTGTAATTGTTTATTTATTTATTGTTCCGTGGGACCAAATTAAGGAGAAGTCTCCATGGTCATGGAACGAGTCAATATATGAAATTATAACACGATACTAGAAACAGATAAAATGAAATATAAAAAAAACCATTCAGGTGACAAGTCGTAAATTTAAATAAAGAAAATCAACAATGTAACACTGGAATTTGCTTAATTTTTTAGCTCTTCCAGGAGCGCCTCGACAGAATAGAAGGAGTGAGCCATGAGGAAACTCTTCAGTTTAGACTTAAAAGAGTTTGGGCTACTGCTAAGATTTTTGACTTCTTGTGGTAGCTTATTGAAAATGGATGCAGCAGAATACTGCACTCCTTTCTGCACAAGAGTCAAGGAAGTGCATTCCACATGCAGATTGGGTTTCTGCCTAGTCTTAACTGAGTGAAAGCTGCTAACTCTTGGGAATAGGCTACTATTGCTAACAACAAACGACATTAAAGAAATATATACTGTGAGGGCAATGTCAGTATTCCCAGACTATTGAATAGGGGTCGACAAGAGGTTCTCGAACTTACACCACATATAGCTCGAACAGCCCGTTTTTGAGCCAAAAATACCCTTTTTGAATCAGAAGAATTACCCCAAAAAATAATACCATATGACATAAGCGTATGAAAATATGCGAAGTAGACTGCTTTTCGTGTTGAAGTGTCACTTATTTCAGATGCTGTTCTAATGGTAAATAAAGCAGCATTTAGTTTCTGAACAAGATCCTGGACATGGGCTTTCCACAACAGCTTACTATCTATCCGAACGCCTAGGAACTTGAACTGTTCCGTCTCGCTTATAATATGCCAATTCTGTCTGAACAAAATATCGGTTCTTGTTGAATTGTGAGTTAGAAACTGTAAAAACTGAGTCTTGCTTGATTTAGCATCAAATTATTTTCCACAAGCCACGAACTTATTTCATGAACTACATTATTTGATACTGTTTCAATATTACACACAAGATCCTTCACTATCAAGCTGGTGTCATCAGCAAACAGAAATATGTTTGAATCACCTGTAATACTAGAAGTTACATCATTTATATAAATAAGAAACAGCAGTGGCCCCAGCACCGACCCTTGGGGAACGCCCCACTTAACAGTGCCCCATTGGGACTGAACATCACTACCACTCTCAATATTGCGGAGAATTACCGTCTGCTTTCTGTTCTTAAAGTAAGAGGCGAACCAATTGTAAGCTACTCCCCTTACTCCATAATGGTCCAACTTCTGCAGTAATATTTTGTGGTCAACACTGTCAAAAGCCTTCGTTAAATCAAAGAAAACACCTAGCGTTTGCAACGTTTTATTTAATCCGTCCAAAACCTCGCAGAGAAAAGAGAATATAGCATTTTCAGTTGTTAAACCATTTCTAAAACCAAACTGACAGCAAATTATGTGAATTTAAATGCTCCAGTAACCTTGTATATACAACCTTCTCGATAACTTTAGCAAACACCGATGGCATAGAAATAGGTCTATAATTGTCAACATTATCCCTGTCTCCCTTTTTATAAAGTGGCTTCACTACCGAGTACTTTAATCGGTCAGGAAACCGACCACTCCTAAAGGAAAAGCTACAGATATGGCTAAGTACTGGGCTAACATACATAGAACAATACTTCAGTATTCTGCTAGATACCCCGTCATATCCATGAGAGTTATTGGTCTTTAGTGATTTGATTATTAACTCAATCTCCCTCTTGTCAGTATCATGGAGGAGCATTTCAGGTAGCAGTCTCGGAACACTTTTTTCTAAGAGCGCTATATGATTCCCTGTTGGGACTAGGTTTCTATTTAGTTCACCTGCTATATTCAGAAAGTGATTATTAAATACTGTACATATATGCGACTTATCAGTAACACGGACATTCCCACTACGCACTGATTCTATATCCTCGACCTGTCTCTGCAGACCAGCCACTTCCTTTGCGACTGACCATATGGTTTTAATTTTATCCTGAGACTTAGCTATTCTATCTGCATACCACATACTTTTTGCCTTCCTAATAACATTTTTAAGCACCGTACAATACTGTTTGTAATGGGCTGCTGCATTTAGATTTTGACTGTTTCTAACGTTTTGATATAATTGCCACTTTGTTCTACAAGATATTCTTATCCCTCTAGTCAGCCACCCAGGCTGCCTGTTTGTGCTAGTACCCTGTTTTGAACGTTCTAACGGAAAGCAACTTTCAAAGAGCACGAGAAAAGTCTTGAGAAAAGTATCATATTTATCGTCTACTGTATCAGCGCTATAAACATCTTGCCACTCTTGTTCCTTGATAAGGTTTACAAAGGTCTCTACAGCAACTGGATCAGCTTTCCTAAACAGCTGATATTTAACACGTGTTGCAGCACAAAAATCTTTTAAAGTTAAAATTTGTGCATCATGATCTGAAAGGCCATTCACCTTTTTGCTAATAGAATGCCTTTCTAGTAATGAGGAATGAACAAAAATGTTATCTATGGTTGTTCTACTGTTCCCTTGCACTCTCGTTGGAAAGAATACGGTTTGCATAAGATTATATGAATTAAGGAGGTCTACCAGCATCCTCTTCCTTGCACAATCACTTATACAATTAATATTGAAGTCACCACATATAACCAACTTTTTGTATTTCCTATAAAGTGAACCAAGAACCTCCTCTAGCTTTAGCAAAAATGTTGTGAAATCGGAGTCTGGGGATCTATAAATAACAACAGTTAGAAGTTTAGCTCCGTTAAATTTAACCACACCTGCACAACATTCAAACACCTTTGCAGTAAAGTACTTTGACACATCAATTGACTCAAATGGGATGCCGTTTTTCACATACATGGCTACTCCCCCACACCGCAAAGAGCTCCTCGAAAAGCTGCCAGCCAACCAGTATCCTGGTGAAGGAAGCCTCTGAATTTGTTGTCAAACTGTTCCCCCATTACATGTCCAAATAATCAGAGATTGTAATTAAGTTCTTAACCGATATGACCAAGGCAGACAACATGTCTGTCCTCCGACACTGCCGAACTAGCTCTGCTCTTACAGCCGAACCACTTTACCCGCCATCCAATTTAAACTTTGTCTACATTTTCGTTTAGCAATTGTTTATTATACTGCAGGTAAATACAGTTATGAATTAATGGAATGATGGCCTGCAGTTGAGAGATGCTTTTGTATTAAATGCAGTTCAATTCAATACTTAATTTTTCTGATACTAACAACAGAATTTTATCATTTTGGCGCGCTACTTCCGAAAACATCTTCCATTCACGGAAAAGGGCCACAATTTAGGCGGTCTTTCTCGCGGTATCCGTACCGAACAAACCATCTGTCATCGGCACTTCGGACCACATTACGTCATTTTCCCACTGCTACCTTCTTAACTGCTCTAAGAAGAGCTTCTCGTATTTGAATATGATGGCTTCCGCAGAGCCCCGTGATCAACAGTACGCGCTCAAAGGTGTGCTCCGATACACGTGTGAATGCACCAGCAATGTGCACTGTCGTATATCTCCAACAGACCGCCTCCTATACTCCTTTACACAACGGACAAACCTCCGGGCACTAGGTTCTGCAAAAGCCTCTTCCCCTACTCGCAGTTTCAGCGTCCTTCAACCATTTTCCGTACAGACTAACGACAGTAGCACGCCAACAGCCGTCTAGCTTCGCCGTTTTAGAGATGTTTCCCAGAGGCTGGACCGTAACATTCTACCACTTATCAAAGTTGTTTATGGCAGTGGATTTTTTTTCTTTGCGCCCCGTATCGTTGTTAGAATGATTCCCGACTTTTTTTTCCCTAACAATGAGTTTGTTTCATGTCCCATCGCCTCCATTGACTTTCACTCCACCCTTGTATGTTAGAGGTGGGGATTATGTTCACTTTATTTCACTCTATAAAAGGATTTTAAGAGCCTACTCCTGACAATTTTGTTCTAAAATTATCTTATGTCATCTGGGCTAACGTCTTAGGATCTTTGAATCGGTGCCAGGGATCGTTGTTCCTGTGTGTTCCACTTGCCTGACTGTGCCGCGAACCTGGTCGATATTACTACATAGTAATAGATTCGTTGCTTCTGAATCCGTCTGGGAGTCGTGGTGCAGTTCTTTGATTCTGGAGTGTCTGTTCCCACTCAAAATACGCCTAAGATATTTATTTTGGACCACTTGCATTTCGTTGAGACGGGTTTCACTCGTTAAGCCCCAGAGGTACTGCCATAAAGTGTCTTTCACATTACCATACTCTAGGATAGTCCAGTTTTAGTAGAGACAAATTCGCCACTCCTCCCTGCTCCGCTTGTATGCTTTCGTAACTCCTGCACGTCAGCTGGAGGTGGTCGGCTGCCTACGATCAACTTCAGTAGACAAAATTTAAAATCTTATAGGCATAGCACCGCCGGATATTAGACGAAGAACAGCTACAGAGATTGAGAAGAAGAAACAGGAAAATGTTTCCAGGCATCCTATGTTTCTAAGCGAAGCATCTATACTAGGCTGAAGTTGAGAAAGAGCTTTCTTCGTACAAATGAAGCCCTTACATCATCACATTCCGCTCGCCGAATAGAACTGTGGCGAAACAAAGTGACTAGAAGTAACAACAGAAACCTAATGGAAGAACTAACCTACCAGATGAGGAAGACTTGAAGAGACTGCGAACTGGAATGACGTGGTGGGGCTACAACCTGTGAATGTGGAGAACTTCAAGATAATGGACACCTCTTGGTCTGTCCGAAGTTGCCTGAAGCGCGCACGCTGGAGAACTTGATTTCAGTAAATGTTCCAGTAATCAAGGCTGCCGAATGTTGGGCCTCAAAATCAATTAAACATGTACAAAGCCTATGTATATACTGTAGATATTATGTTGTGTTGTATTATTTTGAATATGTAAATAACTGTACTGTACTGATTGTTCTGGAGACGAAAAGAGCAATATAATTGCGGCAAATGCCCGTAAAGCCCGATTTCCCTACGAGCACGAATTTTGCGCCGTGTAGAACGGAATGCGCCGGGCGTACTGCGTCGTCCCCTCGACAGTGAAAAAATAGTGAAGGTGTTCTTTACGTCAGGCGTGACAGGCCAACTGTCTGGACGAATCTGATGCGTTGTACGATGGGTTTCAGTAAAGCTGTTGCTGCAAGCCAGCTAAACTTCATGTATAAAATGGCTATAAAACGTGCTAAAAAGCCATAGGTGCGTCTCAATGGCGAGGAAGAAAAACTGTGTTGGTTGACGCAGTGTCCAAAGCATATTGCTGACTGTTTTTCTACTTCGAGTCAGTCTGGAGCAATTAATCCAATTCTCCATCGTGCATTATTAGTCTAGCCAGGGGCAAACCCAGGAATTTACTTTCCTTTTCTCCCAAACGACCCATCAGTACTGTAAAGTATAGGAGCACTTAGGTTTAAGTAACAAGAGCTTGTTTAAATACTCTCCCCATATAGCACGTGTGGGCTGAATAGTTAATGCGCTTGAGGTTTCATTTTCTGGGAAAACACAAATGCGTAACGTATTTAAGTTTTGCTCCTGTTCGCGCGGTGCAAAATTCTTTCTCGTAGGAAAACTAGGCTTAACAGCACCAGACGGCATTCAGTATCACGGTGTGCAGTGGTTATAATGTTTTGGTTCATCCAATATGTTCCAAAACGCCGAGCATAAAAAAGGGAATTTCCGGGGTTCATACCTCGGGTTCTATTGGTAATAGAAAAGTAGGGTCACTTAGCATTTGGGCTAAGAACCACTTGTACACCTAGCGGAAGGGTAAATTACTGTAACTATCCTACAGTACAGGGTGGAAGTTTGAAATTACTCACGTCCTTCAGCTTCGGTAAATGGAGTAAATCGATTGGTTCTTTTTGCACTATATGTGGGATATGGTCCGCCTTAAGAGGCTCATGGAGGCCCCATTTATTTCATGGGCGGTTCCTGAGAAAACGCGATAAACATGGTTTCTGAATACCAAAACCGAGCCGCGTATCCCAAGACGGCTATGCACAGCAGATGGCTGAACATTTTTACGTTATATTCCTAAGCTCCCGATCTCGAATAACCTTGAAAGTTTTCGTGATATCTTTATCCGTTTCGGAGATACAGTTTCGAATTTACCCTATATGCGCACTTAAAATACACACGTAATGTGTTATGTGAGGCGAAAACATAGTTTTTGAAGTCATGTAGCATCGAGAAATGTGCTGTAAAGTGCCTCCGTTTTCACCAGAAAGATTCTGGGAACCTCGTGTTGTAATAGTGAAGCATATGCAAAATTTCTGTGCACATAAAATCCAGTCGGAGATGTAAAATTGATTTCGCGTTATTTCACTTTCACGCAAAGAAGCTATGAATATTTTACTGGGCGATAAAGTTCTTTGCATGCGAGTGAAATGCACTGCTGTAGCAGGGAAAAGAATGGCTGCGGAAAATGCTCCTATCGGCGCACAAGAAGGTTAATGTGCTCCTGTTTTAAAAGACTCTTGAGTGAAAAGTGGGGTACCAGCTGCCTGATTCTACCTTCCTCAGCATATATAAAAAGTTACCAAAAATTTTGGCATGAGAACATATACGCGCTTTGTTGTGCTGAGAGAAAAGGACACATTGGCAGTGGGAAAGAGACGGAAAACTAATAAATAATAGAAGACAGTAGACAGTGATTGTGGTATAGAAAGAGCGAAGAAGACAATGGCAGTATTGGAGAAAGAGAGAGAGAGAGAGTGGTAGTGGAACATTGTTGACAGTCACAGAACAGCGCCAGGAAAAGAGTGAAGGAGACAGCGAGAGGTCAGTAAAGAGAGAGGAAGAGGGCGAGAGTCAGTGATAGTGAAAGACTGTGACAATAAGAAGGGAAGAGAGAGATAGCGACAGTGAGATGAGGCTGCAGCAATGGGAAGGACTGAAAGAGATAGTAGCAGTAAGCGAGAGCGGGAGGGAGACAGAGACAGAGGAGACATTAGTAGTAGGACAAAGAGAAGAAGGCTGGGGCTGTCAAGATAGAAGACCGTTACAGACACAAAGACGTAATGACATCTGGCTAGCATGCGCGGGTCAGAATGAGCAAGTGAGGTCAGATGAGCCGGCCGCTGTGGCCGAGCGGCTCTACGTGCTTCAGTCCGGAACTGCGCTGCTGCTACGGTCGCAGGTTCCAATCCTGCCTCGGACATGGAAGTGTGTGATGTCCTCAGGTTAGTTAGGTTTAAGTACACTACTGGCTATTAAAATTGTTACACTACGAAGATGACGTGCTACCGACGCGAAATTTAACCGAGAGGAACAGATGCTGTGATATGCAAATGATTAGCTTTTCAGTGCACTCACACAAAGTTGGCGCCGGTGGCGACACCTACAACGTGCTGACATGAGGAAAGTTTCCAACCGATTTCTCATACACAAACAGCAGTTGACCGGCGTTGCCTGGTGAAACGTTGTTGTGATGCCTCGTGTAAGGAGGAGAAATGCGTACCATCACGTTTCCGACTTTGATAAAGGTCGGATTGTAGCCTATCGCGATTGCGTTTTATCGTATCGCGACATTGCTACTCACGTTGGTCGAGATCCAATGACTGTTAGCACAATATGGAATCGGTTGGTTCAGGAGGGTAATACGGAAAGCCGTACTGGATCCCAACGGCCTCGTATCACTAGCAGTCGAGATGACAGGGCATCTTGTCCGCATGCCTGTAACAGATCGTGCAGCCACGTCTCGATCCCTGAGTCAACAGATGGGGACGTTTACAAGACAATAAGCATCTGCACGAACAGTTCGCCGACGTTTACAGCAGCATGGACTATCAGTTCGGAGACCATGATTGCGGTTTACCCTTGACGCTGCATCACAGACAAGAGCGCCTGCGATGGTATACTCAACGACGAACCTGGGTGCAAAATGGTTCAAATGGCTCTGAGTACTATGGGACTCAAATGCTCTGGTGATAAGTCCCCTAGAACTTAGAACTACTTACACCTAACTAACCTAAGGACATCACACACATCCATGCCCGAGGCAGGATTCGAACATGCGACCGTAGCGGTCGTGCGGTTCCAGACTGTAGCGCATTTAACCGCTCGGCCACTCCGGCCGGCGAACCTGGGTGCACAAATGGCAAAACGTCATATTTTCGGATTAATCCAGGTTCTGTTTACAGCATCATGATGGTCGCATCCGTGTTTGGCGACATCGGGGTGAACGCACATTGGAAGCATGTATACGTCATCGCCATACTGGCGTATCACCCGGCATGATACACTCTTGGAAATGGAAAAAAGAACACATTGACACCGGTGTGTCAGACCCACCATACTTGCTCCGGACACTGCGAGAGGGCTGTACAAGCAATGATCACACGCACGGCACAGCGGACACACCAGGAACCGCGGTGTTGGCCGTCGAATGGCGCTAGCTGCGCAGCATTTGTGCACCGCCGCCGTCAGTGTCAGCCAGTTTGCCGTGGCATACGGAGCTCCATCGCAGTCTTTAACACTGGTAGCATGCCGCGACAGCGTGGACGTGAACCGTATGTGCAGTTGACGGACTTTGAGCGAGGGCGTATAGTGGGCATGCGGGAGGCCGGGTGGACGTACCGCCGAATTGCTCAACACGTGGGGCGTGAGGTCTCCACAGTACATCGATGTTGTCGCCAGTGGTCGGCGGAAGGTGCACGTGCCCGTCGACCTGGGACCGGACCGCAGCGACGCACGGATGCACGCCAAGACCGTAGGATCCTACGCCGTGCCGTAGGGGACCGCACCGCCACTTCCCAGCAAATTAGGGACACTGTTGCTCCTGGGGTATCGGCGAGGACCATTCGCAACCGTCTCCATGAAGCTGGGCTACGGTCCCGCACACCGTTAGGCCGTCTTCCGCTCACGCCCCAACATCGTGCAGCCCGCCTCCAGTGGTGTCGCGACAGGCGTGAATGGAGGGACGAATGGAGACGTGTCGTCTTCAGCGATGAGAGTCGCTTCTGCCTTGGTGCCAATGATGGTCGTATGCGTGTTTGGCGCCGTCCAGGTGAGCGCCACAATCAGGACTGCATACGACCGAGGCACACAGCGCCAACACCCGGCATCATGGTGTGGGGAGCGATCTCCTACACTGGCCGTACACCACTGGTGATCGTCGAGGGGACACTGAACAGTGCACGGTACATCCAAACCGTCATCGAACCCATCGTTCTACCATTCCTAGACCGGCAAGGGAACTTGCTTTTCCAACAGGACAATGCACGTCCGCATGTATCCCGTGCCACCCAACGTGCTCTAGAAGGTGTAAGTCAACTACCCTGGCCAGCAAGATCTCCGGATCTGTCCCCCATTGAGCATGTTTGGGACTGGATGAAGCGTCGTCTCACGCGGTCTGCACGTCCAGCACGAACGCTGGTCCAACTGAGGCGCCAGGTGGAAATGGCATGGCAAGCCGTTCCACAGGACTACATCCAGCATGTCTACGATCGTCTCCATGGGAGAATAGCAGCCTGCATTGCTGCGAAAGGTGGATATACACTGTACTAGTGCCGACATTGTGCATGCTCTGTTGCCTGTGTCTATGTGCCTGTGGTTCTGTCAGTGTGATCATGTGATGTATCTGACCCCAGGAATGTGTCAATAAAGTTTCCCCTTCCTGGGACAATGAATTCACGGTGTTCTTATTTCAATTTCCAGGAGTGTAGTATGGGGTGCCATTGGTTACACGTCTCGGTCACCTCCTGTTCGCATTGACGGCACTTTGAACAGTGGACGTTACATTTCAGATGTGTTACGACACGTGGCTCTACCCTCCATTCGATCCCTGCGAAACGCTCCATTTCAGCAGTATAATGCTCGACCGCATGTTGCAAGTCCTGTACGGGCCTTTCTGGATACAGAAAATGTTCGACTGCTGCCCTGGCCAGCTCGTTGTCCAGATCTCTCACCAATTGAAAACGTCTGGTCAATGGTGGCCGAGCAACTGGCTCGTCACAATACGCCAGTAACTACTCTTGATGAACTGAGGTATCGAGTTGAATCTGCATGGGCAGCTGTACCTGTACACGCCATCCAAGCTCTGTTTGACTCAATGCCCAGGCGTATCAAGGCCGTTGTTACGGCCAGACGTGGTTGTTCTGGGTACTGATTTCTTAGGATCTATGCACCTAAATTGCGTGAAAACGTAATCACATGTCAGTTCTAGTATAATATATTTGTCCAATGAATACCCGTTTATCATCTGCATTTCTTCTTCGTGTAGCAATTTTAATAGCCAGTAGTGTAGTTCTAAGTCTAGGGGACTGAGGATCTCAGATGTTAAGTCCCATAGTGCATAGAACCATTTGAACCATTTTGAGATCGGATGGGTATGAGTGACTTACAGCGATAAACTGGTGGGTGTGAGCGATTTTCAATTAGGGGAGCTTGTGGGCGTTAGATGTGAGTTGCATAAGAAGAGCGCAAATATATTCGAATGACCAACTTTTTTGGGAAAATTTGTACAGGTCAGGCAGTTGGTAGCCCTCTTTTCACCGAGAGTATTTAAAAACAGCAGCATGTTAGCCTTTTTCAGCTCCAATAGGAGCATTTTTCCACTGGTCAGTCTACGTACTGTAACATGCTTACATGTTCATCAGTAAATTAATAATCGCAGTCTTCGTTATAGGAATTATTTTATACTTACATACATTTTAAAGAAAGCCGCCGTTCATTAGAAGAAGTGGATTTTTCTACCAATTCTTTTTGAAATTCCTTACGACCGTCCCGGCTCAGATGTGTAAATGCGCGAGTCTCAGCGTGTCAGATTTTCGTAGTACTGTGTACGCATCGCGGGCCGGCCGCGTTTGGGAACATGTTGTTCGTTGTTCTGGTCTTCAGTTCTGAGACTGGTTTGATGCAGCTCTCCATGCTACTCTATACTGTGAAAGCTTCTTCATCTCCCAGTACTTACTGCAACCTACATCCTTCTGAATCTGCTTAGTGTATTCATCTCTTCGTCTCCCTCTACGATTTTTACCCTCCACGCTGCCCTCCAATGCTAAATTTTTGATCCCCTGATGCCTCAGAACATGTCCTACCAACCGGTCCCTGCTTCTTGTCAAGTTGTGCCACAAACTCCTCTTCTCCCCAATTCTATTCAATATCTCCTCATTAGTTATGTGATCTACCCATCTAATCTTCAGCATTCTTCTGTAGCACCACAATTCGAAAGCTTCTATTCTCTTCTTGTCCAAACAATTTATCGTCCACGATTCACTTCCATACATGGCCACACTCCATACAAACACTTTCAGAATCGACTTCCTGATACTTAAATCTATTCTCAATGTTAACAAATTTCTCTTCTTCAGAAACGATTTCCTTGCCATTGCCAGTCTACATTTTATATCCTCTCTACTTCGACCATCATCAGTTATTTTGCTCCCCAAATAGCAAAACTCCTTTACTATTTTAAGCGCCTCACTTCGTAATCTAATTCCCGCAGCGTCACCCGACTTAATTCAACTACAAAAATGGTTCAAATGGTTCAAATGGCTCTGAGCACTATGGGACTCAACATCTTAGGTCATAAGTCCGCTAGAACTTAGAACTACTTAAACCTAACTATCCTAAGGACATCACACACACCCATGCCCGAGGCAGGATTCGAACCTGCGACAGTAGCAGTCCCGCGGTTCCGGACTGCAGCGCCAGAACCGCTAGACCACCGCGGCCGGCACAAAAATGGTTCAAATGGCTCTGAGCACTATGCGATTTAACTTCTGAGGTCATCAGTCGCCTAGAACTTAGAACTAATTAAAACTAACTAACCTAAGGACATCACACACATCTTCTAATAATTTCCGGGTATGCAGCCGGATCCCGTCGACATTCTGCCACGATATTTCGGCCCAGAGACGTCCGGCCATCATCAGGTGAGTACACAACTACTGAAGAGCCCAGGTTGTAGTTGTGTACTCACCTGATGATGGCCGGACGTCTCTGGGCCGAAATATCGTGGCAGAATGTCGACGGGATCCGGCTGCATACCCGGAAATTATTAGAAGAAGAAATACGCCGGGAAAATTTCAGAAGTCACATCACACACATCCATGCCCGAGGCAGGATTCGAACCTGCGACCGTAGCGGTCGCTCGGTTCCAGACTGCAGCGCCTAGAACCGCACGGCCACCCCGGCCGGCAAATTGAACTACATTCCATTATCCTCGTTTGCTTTTGTTGATGTTCATCTTATACCCTCCTTTCAAGACACTGTGCATTCCGTTCAGCTGCTCTTCCAAGTTCTTTGCTGTCTGACAGAATTACGTCATCGGCGAACCTCGAAGTTTTCATTTCTTCTCCATGGATTTTAATACCTACTCCGAGTTTTTCTTTTGTTTCCTTTACTGCTTAGCCGGCCGAAGTGGTCGTGCGGTTGTAGGCGCTGCAGTCTGGAACCGCAAGACTGCTACGGTCGCAGGTTCGAATCCTGCCTTGGGCATGGATGTGTGTGGTGTCCTTAGGTTTAACTAGTTCTAAGTTCTAGGGGACTAATGACCTCAGAAGTTGAGTCCCATAGTGCTCAGAGCCATTTGAACCATTTTGAACCTTTACTGCTTGCTCAATATACAGATTGAATAACACCGGGGAGAGGCTACAACCCTGTCTCACTCCCTTCCCAACCACTGCTTCCCTTTCGTGCCCCTCGACTCTTACAATTTGGGAACATGTGGGGCAGAAAGTGGAAACCGGCGACTGGCAGAGGCGGCTGCCACGTAGCAGCGGCCGTGCAACGGTGCGCCAGCCGCCGCCACCGCTGCCGTGGAGTCCCGTTGAGCGATTACGCGGCAGAGCTAGGCTAGGTAGCTAGCCGGCCAGCCAACTAGGATAGCGCGTGACACACTGACTGAGTGGCTGCCCCGGGGCTCAATGGACTACACTTTCTCACCTTGAGGTTATGTTTCCCTGCCGCGACTTTTTGCCGCGCCGCCGCCGCCACTACTAGTACTGCCGCTGCTACTATAATGTTGAGTCACGCTTGTTCTATTCCGAGCAGACCGCTACGCCGCGCTATCCGAGGCGCGGCCGCTGCCCCGCCGGGGCTGCTCGCAGACCAGTTGCCGCGCGCCTCCCTAGCCGCTCGCCTAGACTCACTCGCCAGCATCCGCCGTCCCACGGCGGGGACTATCCTCGACACTTACCGGCCCGAAGTGCGCCTCACACCTCTGGTATTTTGACGTGGAAACGTCTGTTCGCCCGTCGGTCCAACTTCCTTGTGTCTCAAGATATCGCCACATTCGATCTCTATTAACTTGTGACTAATAACGCGCCAACAGTGATAGGACGCACAACGGGTTCATCTGTGCGTGTTTGTTGCGCGGTTTTGTTTTGCTTCTGACGTCATCATACCTGTCTACGCTCTAGCTTTGTGTAAAGTTCTAAATTGGTGCAGCGTGGAAACGATTTTAGCTAGGACACTGATTTGGCTGTCGTTGAAGGTACCTGCGGACCGCTACTAGCACCCAAAGTGAGACAAAAAAGTATTCGCCGGAATATAAGTGAAAATCGGTATTAAATTGAAAAGCACAAAATGATGAAAGAAATCGTCTCATATGACGCGCAGATATGCTCGGAACGGTAGGAAACGCGAGTCACTGGAAAGCGCGCGTCGAAAGGAATTTGAACAGTGTAAAAACTCCAGTGCCAAGCGAATGTGAGAGCGGGAAATGAGAAAAACGGTGCAAAGCATTTACGTAGCTGGCCAGCGACGGTCAAAACGTCTAGGGATCATTTACACGCGTCGTTGGAAGGCAATACTGTGCGCAACCACTGTCTTAAAGAGACTGATTAAAGAGATGATTAAATTATATATAAACACGATAAAATTTTTATGATTTTACCCCGACGTTCTGACGAAAAACTACGGCACTCACACTGGACGCTGTTGGTTCAAAAATGGTTCAAATGGCTCTGAGCACTATGGGACTCAACTGCTGTGGTCATAAGTTCCCTAGAACTTAGAACTACTTAAACCTAACTAACCTAAGGACAGCACACAACACCCAGCCATCACGAGGCAGAGAAAATCCCTGACCCCGCCGGGAATCGAACCCGGGAACCCGGGCGTGGGAAGCGAGAACGCTACCGCACGACCACGAGATGCGGGCTGGACGCTGTTGGACCATAGCAATACCAAAATTCGGTAGTGACTGTGATTAAATGCCAAGACAGCGCTCGACTTCATCTGGAGAGTAACATTGGCTCCGGAATGAACAAAATCGGAAGAACTTCCAACCGTTTCTGATCGCCCACCCTTTGTCACAGGCTGCAGTTGGTCTGAATACTCATCGAGCAAGTAGCTCCAACACAGGATCTTCTGCAAGCGGTACCGGTTATTTATCGATTTTTCTGCCCACAAATTTTGTGATATGTTAATGAAGTTTTGAAAATATCCTTGGTCCTTTGACAAAGACCTGTATGATAGCGATATGGCGAGGTATATGGGCATTAGCCTTGTTGGATCGATGTAAAATTCAATGTGCATACTATTTTCAAGACTGAGAATGTTAGTGTCTGGCGAATTTTAACTTAGGTGATGCGAAATGTTTGCCGTAGAGGTACGGAATCAGATCATCCCAACTTTCGCTGACGTATTAGTTTCACTACTCATGTGGACTCTGTAATCGCCAAACATATATGTAGCGCCGACACTTGATTTAAATATGAGGAATTCTGGCTCAAATGGCTCTGAGCACTATGGGACTTAACATCTATGGTCATCAGTCCCAGGAATTCTGGATTCGATACTGTATATTTATTGGAAATTCCTACAGTGGTTGCAATTAGAGTATAATATGATAGAATTTGTTATTCCTTCTTTCTAGAGTTTTGTTTTTACTGTCAATATCGAGAACAATGAGTGAGCTCAAAGTTGGTGTTACAAGGATAAGCTGAAGGCATCGGTCGGTCATCGTTGAAGGGAACCTCATGGCTTCTGGCTGCATTGTTTCAGTAAAAATAGGAGAAAAGTGAATCAGGTTGGATAGACTGCGCGAAAATACAGTGTCTGAACCTTTGCCCTATTTTTGTGCGTGTTTGAACCGTGCCAGTGAAATTAAGTCGTTCACTGGGCTTTTCATTGTTACAGTATTCGATAATTGTATTTATAGTCAGAGCAACTGCTAGTTATTTTAAAAAGAAGAAAAGAAAGAAAATGAACGGTCACATGTGGCTGCGGCAAAGTGGCCAATGGCAGCGTTTATTACACTGATAGGGCTTCAGTTGTCTACAACCATATCGATACGTGTCCATATGCACTGTGTCTGAGGACGAAGAGAAGGCGATACTATTGGTCGTTCTACAAGAAATAAAATCACATGTGTTCTGATTCATCCGTGCTCTAGATACAGGTATTTGTAAGTATCGGACATTGAAATTATCCATGATATTATAGCAGAAGAAAATGTTATGGTTCAAATGGCTCTGAGCACTATGGGACTTAACATCTGAGGTCATCAGTCCCCTAGAACTTAGAACTACTTAAACCTAACTAACCTAAGGACATCACACACATCCATGCCCGAGGCAGGATTCGAACCTGCGACCGTAGCGGTCGCGCGGTTCCAGACTGAAGCGCCTAGAACCGCTCGGCCACCCCGGCCGGCAGAAAATGTTGCTTTTGTCTTTTATTACTAAATTTACTACCACTTGCAAATGATCTAATCCTGTCAGTTTCACAGGGATGTATCGCGGAAAAGTAGTGACCATACTTTCATTCTGCCGAAGGATGCCGAAATCGTCAGACTCGTATGTTGAAAAATTGTAAGGGGGTGAACTAGCTTGTTTGCTAAAAATCTGTTTGCAGAATATGGGGTTCAGTGACAGCTGAGAGCTCCAAAGCTAAGGTTGCTGTAAGTGTAGTGAAGAAAAGATAAAACACAATTCGCACTGAGAGTGAGCGACGTTAGTTCAAAAATGGTTCAATTGGCTCTGGGCACTATGGGATTTAACATCTGAGGTCATCAGTCCCCTAGAACTTAGAACTACTTAAACGTAACTAACCTAACGACATCACACACATCCATGTCCGAGGCAGGATTCGAACCAGCGACCGTAGCGGTCACGCGGTTCCAGACTGAAGCGCCTAGAACCGCACGGCCACACCGGCCGGCGAGCGACGTTAGTTTTTCTTTGTTCCCGTCAGTGATTGGCAAGGCGAAATGATTAATATGTGGGTCCGGTACAATGCACGAAAGCTGTCTCGCGCACTCAGAGCGACTGAGAAACCGCAGACGAAGATAAAGAAAGCTTCTGGAAGCTGTGAAAGAGTACGGTCAGTAATCTCAGGCGTTCTGTTTGCCGTGACGAGAGAGCGTATTCTGCGCAGGTCCGCTGTACGTGGCCTAGGCCAACAAAAATTATATTGCGCTCGAATCGTGCACCGAGTGAAAACGAGAAGAGGAAACGGAGACAAAGGAGACGGCGGTCGACAGATGGCGAGGAGAGTTCCAGCGGTGACCGGCCGCGAACAATGCTGCGGGCAAACCGTTCAGCGAGGACCGCCGGCGCGATACGCACAACCGGGCCCTTTGTGCGACGGACCGCGAAAAATAATAAAAAGGCCGAGACGCCGGGCCGGGGCAGCGAGCGCGTGAGGAAGAGGGACGGGAAGGGAAGGGAAGAGGTGGAAAAGAATCGGCACGCAAGCTGCGGCGGCGGTGGCGGCACGGCAGCTGGAGCCAGGCGTGCAAACTAGGGAGGGCGCGCCAGGCGCAGACGTCTGGAGCTTCTGGCTGGTCGTTTTTTCGCAGGCCTGCCAGGGCGGGCCGTGGCGAAGGCAACGAACGCGCCGAAGGTCGGCGGGCGCGCGGGCGCGCACTAACCTCGGCCAACGTCAGGTGGGTTGACGCGCTACGCCGCGCCGTCTGGGGCCGGCCGTTGACCCCGCAGCAGCGCCGCCGCCACGCCGCCAGCACAAAGCCGAAAACCGCCCGCCGCGCCTGGTGGGGGGGTCCGCGGGAGGGGCGCCCGGCGAGGGGGGCAGGGGCGGGGGCCGCAGGGGGAGGGAGAGAGCCGAGCGCGAAGATGGCGGCGGGCGACGCGCCGCGACCCGCCGGCCGAGGACGTCGTCTCCGAAAAGCAGCCACCCTGGGGTGAGTAAGGTCTACCTTAAGGCGCAGGCGCGAGCGGCGGGGGTGCCGGCTGCTGGCCGTGGGTGGCGTCGATCGCTTGCTGTGCTTGACCGAGGGGCGAGGCTGCCGCACCCTGCCACGCCAATGCCCTGCGCGTCGACAGCCGTCCATCTGATAATTTCATCGCTACATCCGCAACTGTAGGCCGCATCTGACAGGCCGCATCTGACAGGCCGATGTCCTCAGGAGCTTACGCCGCAACTTTCCTATCGCGCTGCTTCTGCCTTCTCCAAAAAGCCATTCACTCATCTCTCCACTCGTCAATACTGTTACACTCATTTCCATGTTTGTAGAAAAATTATATTTTTTCGGGGACAGTTGCTGATTTTTCTTTTTCATTTCCTTTGACGCAGTCACAAAAAAATTTAGCAGCACCGGTCACCATTGGCCGTAATCAGAATTTTTGAAGCATCGTCATGAGGGTCGCTAAATAATGCTTTGTCAGAATCTCATTACTTGGACACCACCATCAGTCTGTTTCAGTTATTCTGATGATAGCGATTGTTGCTCGACACCATCTAACGATCATGTGATTGCGTCCAAGAAAATGTGTGTTTTCACTCCCTCAAAAGATCTGCTTATCTGCATTTTAAATAAACAAGTTTGCTGTTATCGGTCACTGTTTGTTTATATCCACGACGCATTTCGAACGTATAAACCTCTATAGTCAGGTGGATTTACATGTGTTAGTATGTCACATGTCTGTGTTGTGTTACGGTTTTGGGGTACCTTGTGGTACTTCCAGTGGTCACAGGCTCCTTTCTTTCTCGTAAAGAATCATATTTCGTAAACCAAGATCTTTGCGACCATCTTTGTTTACAAAATATGACGGTTTACATGTGATGTATTAGGACAGAGAAAGGAGCCCACGACCACTGTAGACGGTGCCACAGGGTAACCCGAAATCAACACACACGTCATACTAACAAATGTAAATCCACCTGATGATGGAGGTTTAAACCTTCGAAACGCGTCAGGATAAACAGTGACTGGTAACAGGAAATTTGTTGTTTCATTCGATATCAATAACAGTCAAGGTAAAGCCTCACCTAAAATGGTTCACATTTACAATGATTTGCAATCGCTGTTTCTGATGAATGAGCTGTTGTCATTGGCATAGGCTGTCAACCTCTTGCTAGGCGACGGAAAATCCAGTGAACTATCACCTGTGTCGCAGATGGAAAGTATGTTTTTTTGGAATCATCAGTCTTCTGACTGGTGTGACGCCTATTCTGCACTAACCTCTTCATCTCAGACTAGCGCTTCCACTCTACAGCCTCAATTATTTGTTGGATGTTTTGAAATCTCTGTCTTCTGCTACAGTTTTTATCTTCAGCTCCTTCTACTATCATGGAGGTTATTCCCTGATGTAAGACATGTGCTGTCCGTTCTTCTTGTCAGTGTTTTCCAAATGTTATGTTGTTCGCTGATTCTGCGGAGAACCTCGTCAGCTCTCCATCTCCGATGTCTGGATTCTCTTCTATCCCCGTTTTCTCACAGTCCATGTTTCACTAGCACACAATGTTGTAGTCTAAACGTACATTCTCAGATATTTCTTCGTCAAATTAACGGCTATGTTCGATACTAGTAGACTTCTATTGGACAGAAATTCCGTTTTTGGCAGTGCTAGTCTGCTTTTTGTGTCTTCCTTGCTTTGTCTGTCATTGGTAATTTTGCTTCCGATGTAGCAGAATCCTTAACTTCGCCTACTCCGTGATTCTCCCCCCCCCCCCCCCATCCCAAAGTTTTATATTAAGTTTCTTGCTTTTTTTTTAACTTCTGCTACATCTCATTACCTTTGCCTTGCTTCCGGTTTACACTTAATCCATATTCTGTATTGTTCCATTCAACAGATCCTGTAAACTTTCATTTTTACTGAGGAAGCGATGTCATCACCAAATCATCACTGATATCCTTTTACTCTGAATTCTAATATCAGTCTCGAAGCTTACTTTTATTTCCGTCATTGGAAATTACACCTGCCGCGGAAGCAAACCAATAGGTATGAAAATTCTTAGAAGCATCTGTGTGTCCACCGCCAAAGCCCATGTATACTGTCCACGTGCTGTCCAGGTCGTGGTTCGATCGTTGGTGCTGTGACTGTATTGTTGCTGAGTTATTCACTCAAATGGTTCAAATGGCTCTGAGCACTATGGGACTTAACATCTATGGTCATCAGTCCCCTAGAACTTAGAACTACTTAAACCTAACTAACCTAAGGACAGCACACAACACCCAGCCATCACGAGGCAGAGAAAATCCCTGATCCCGCCGGGAATCGAACCCGGACGTGGGAAGCGAGAACGCTACCGCACGACCACGAGATGCGGGCAGTTATTCACTCCAAATACTGCTTTGATGCAGCTCACTACATGTCTAGAGTTCCTCTTTGCATAACGAGTGCACGCAACCTGTACAGGCATTTCGAATTGCTTACTGTACTAAGCCTACATCTCCCTCCACAACCTTGACCCCCTTCACTTCCTCTTGTTACCAAATTTAGGGTTACTCAATACCTGAGGATGTGTCCTACCAACCAGTCCCTTCTTTGAGCCAACTTGTGCCACAAATTTATGTTCTGCACAATTCGATTCATTACATCCTCGTTAGTTATTGAATCAACTTTCTAATCTTCAGCATGTTTCAGAAACTTTAATTTTGTTATTGTCTGTACTTTCCGTGGTCCACTTAGAGTTCTGTACAAGGCGACACTCCAGGCAAATACTTGCTGAAAAGATTTCCTAACATTTAAATTCGTCGTTTATTTTGCTGCCTAAATTACAAAACTCATCTGAGACTTGCAAGTGCCTCACTTACTGGTCTAATCCTAGCATCATCTGAATTACATTCCCTCGCCCTTTTTTTGATTTTTGTCGATGATCATCTTACAGCTAGGCACTATCCAGTCCGTTCAACCGACCTTCCAAGTCCTCGTCCATCTCTAACAGAATTAGAATGTCATCGGCAAACCTTAAACCTTTTCATTTCTTCTCCCTAATCTTTAATCTATTTCCAGATACCTCCTAGTTTCCTTCGCAGCTTGTTCAAAGGAAATTCTGTTCTGATAGAGGGCTTTTAATCCTGTTACACAACAGAGGATACACTGAACAATCACCCAGGTCGCAAGCGTAAAATGTGGACTCAGTCTAGAAAAATCTTTGGAATACTACAGCACCAACAACTGAACTATGACCTAGCTTACATTTAGATAGTATTCCTGTTCTGTATACTAGACAAAAAGAAGCAGTTCTCAGGAAGATCTGCTTGTCTACTGCCCAGTTCACACACCATGTATATTATCCAGCTGCGATCTGTGTCATCGTTCAGTTGTTGGCGCTGCAGCATCCCACAGGTTTTTTCCAGATCGACTCCACTGGCGTCTGTTTCGTACTGTCTTTGGCTATGACAATCTCCATGTATTCATAGCTCACCTTGGCATCATGTTCTTCGTCTTTCCCTCCATTCTTGAAGGGTATCAACATACAAGAAAATTTTCTCTCACGTGCCATTCGACATTGTCTTGAATTGTCGCGTCCTTTGCCGTATTAGTATATAAGCTACATACTGATCGCCAATGTTCGGAGATATGCTTCAGCAGTGGCTAAGGAGAAAACTCGTACCAAATCGTTTTGGAATGTGAATAACACGCCTCCACCTGTGACTGTTAAATAGCTCCATTATTTGCTATTTAATGATGAGGACAAGGTTACATAATAAAATCTGGTGCAGTTATGGGCTGTAACATGCTGCCGAATATAAGTGGATCCTTCAGTCGTTCCGTCCAGTAACTTATTCATCTGTTTCCTTTATCCCAACTCTTTCACATTTTTAAGGAGCTTGGTTCTGAATTATCATATTATTTTACTAGGCTGACCTCGACTACAATTTTCCTCTGTCTATAACGCAAGTAGAACCCAAATTTTATTGTTTTGTTTGGTAATCCCTTTTCTAATTTCGTCTGCAACATTTTTAAGACAACTTTGTCTCATCTGCCAGTGTTCTATTCTCAGTTACCTTCTCTAGAGTCCACAAGCAGCATGAATACTTCATAACGTTGATCTAGTTAAGGCAACGCCTGTCATCGTAATTTCCCTTTGTTTCCCTATGCAGAGTGAGAAGAATACCATGATAGTTCCTCCAGCAAGAACATGGTCTGCTCCCTTTCTGATTCTTGTCCATCAGTGTGACTGCACTGCCTCTCTCAACAGGGCAGTGAAGCACTTCCACCTTCTTTAGTCCTGATTTAGCATGAAGCGACCTGTAGATGAATTCAGTTTCTATTAGCATTTCCTGCATGACACAAGTTAGCAAACCTGCCTCACAGTCTGGATGTACTTCCCAAATTTCATTATTATGGCCACTCACTGACGAAATTTATCATAGATTATGAACTGGTCTAATATCAAATTAGTTGGAATTACTAGCTATGTAGTTGTTTTCTTGAGTGTCCTCTAACTTCTCGACTGGTAGAACGTGAAAGTGTAACCTGCTTCTGTTTGGCTGAAGTCTCTTAATACCAGAACAGAACACCATATTGCCACACTATTTATTCTAAATCTTCCTCGTGGATCAACAACTGTCCCCAGCCTAGCTGGTATTGGACTGTTTTACTTTCAATTCGCAGCTTGAGAATCCTTTCCAATTAGAAAGCTTTTGTACATCAGTGCACGCAATATTAGTTTTCTCTTCCTTCCCTGCGTTCAGTGGTAATCTCTGTCAGTATAATACATGCTATACAATGGATGACAGTATCAGACATCTATCTGGGCACAAACTATGATAGCTATTATCGCCTTATTCCATTAGGATTGTTGGTACCACTTTAGTTGCATGGCATTAAAAAGGTCCAAAGACAGTGGATACTACATCACGTTCTCACCAGTAAAATTGTAGATTATAATTCTCCCAAATAGAGAAACAGGATAATGACAGGAGTCTTTTTAATGCATTTGCTGCTATACTCCTTTTGATGTTCCAGGAAACTAATGACACAGGGCTACATTACAACATTTTATTCACTAGCGGTTTCAGCCTAAGACCATCATCTGGTACCAAAAATTGGCCAAGACGAATTATATGTCACTCATTGCCCAATTTTTCGTACCTAACGGTGGTCTTTGACTGAAACAGGTGGTAAATAAATTGTACTAATGCAACCTTTTGAGATGAATTTCCTGAAACATCTATCCTCTGCTTGTGACAGCTTGAAAACATATCTAAAATCACCATGACGGAATATTTCTGCTATCCAACCAGCCGCATTAGATGAAATATTGCTTTTATGCCGTGTGAACCTGACAAATTTGTGCTCTACCTGGAAACGTTTACACCTCTAAAGTGAATAATATTTGCAATTTTACTTCACTTTTCTGTACAGTATGTCTCGTGACAAACGAATCACTTACTGCTACCGCAGTAATAGGTGACTTCTTAATGCATTTTTCTGTACTGCATCACAACTGCGATGGTAATTTGCCAACATACACAAGCTATCCAATGACTTCCATTATATTCATTGCAACCTAGAAATAAGACTATAATACAATTTGTACCATCATTTCAGTTAATAAAGAGACTGAAGCTTCTCAACATTCACATGTAACGCTTTCATCATATTTATTTAGAAGTATCTAGACATTCACTGCCAGAAAACCAGCGTGGCAGAACAGTTGAACATTCAAACACTTGCTGAATCTATATTAAATTGTGATTTACCTCATTGACTATATAACATTAACAACGCCAGTGTCTATTTTAATTGACCAGGTCCCCAATATGCTTGTGAGATACCATTTACAAGTAACTCATGTATTATTTGTGTCATTTAAAATTGATTCATTTATTATTTTTGCATTTAAGCTAAGAGATACTCAATTTGATATTCAGGTGAAACTCTGAATCTTCACTACCACTGAAACATACATTTCGTAGCACACTTTTCATTGTTTTAATGCACAAGTGTTGGAAGTAAAGAAAAGCTGTGCTTTTTCTTTCTTCCCTTCAGTTATCAGTTTTAATAGTTGGAATCATTCAATGCTTCTAAAATTTTGGTGACAAGGATTAGTCAGAGAACGACCATCTGTAAGAGTAATATACGCTTTCCACATGTATTGCTGAGGTCTGGGAAGTGTCAGATTCTGCACTAAGATGAAAAAATTTACTTAGCCTGAAGTGCAGTTGTGTCTTACTTCTGCAGATGGTTACTGTTTAGAATAGTGATACACTAATCACAGAGCTATTGTACAACACAATATTCCACCTTATAAAATAGAACACTTACTAACTTAGGAGTTTTGTTTCAGTGAAAACAAATTCCTTAGATAATACAGATAAATCGAATGAATCAGTTAAGCAAGAAGAGATTACATTGTTTTTCAGCCTATAGCACAACATAAATCGCTCCTAAAGTGTCACAAGACTGACAACATTGTTTTAATCTGCTGCTTATTGATGAAATGTGGTCAAATCTGTAGTTTATTATTAGTGAAGTTCCAGTGCATTAATTTATATTCCTTAACAAACATCTTTCACAGACTTTTGGTGATTTAATTACTTTATCTTTGAAACAAAACTTTGTTTTGAAACAAGTATCATCTCTAGATGTTGTAATTCTGTACAACATGTTCTTATGAAATTAAAATATTGCCATAATTTACATATTATTGGACGTCTGTGACATCATAAGAAAAAGATACACATCCTTTTTAATTACAAAGTGTACAGTAAATGACATTATCAAATTTCTTCTCTCTACATGGTAGTACCCTCTGTGCGTCCTAGAGTGATATAAATGATATTTGATCTTCTTCCATTGCCATGTATCGTAAAACTCTTAATAAAATGATATTTTCAGCAAATATGTATTTTAAAAGTGTGATACAATTCTCATAATAAATTATCTGTGTAGCCATATTTTGTTGAATCTAAATTTTAATAATATGTAGTTTTCATAAGGTTATTGGTCTCAGTTAGGATAAATAAATTGTAGTAACATTTGGCCAAGAAGTGCAAAATGACCATAAAACGTAAATTTTTAGCCCATCAATGGTCTTTTATAATATGACTCAAACTGCAAAAAGACTTTCCTTCATGCTTTTGTCTGAAACACAACAGTAAAAGCACTGGCAGTCTGCTTCCTAATATCCCAGAAATTCTATTTTTCTTGGTTTTCAAACAAAAATACCTATCAGATTAGTATTAGTGTGGAATGAAATCTTAATTCACAAAATTCGTGATAATTTTATCTTGAACAGTGCTTCCAAGCTGATTCAGGTCAGCTAACGTGACACCCTGGGTTAGAGGCAGCTCACGTCATCAGAACTCAATGCACGGCCACAGAGCCGGCAGCGCCGCACAGTGGTCGCTTGGCAACGCGGCGGGGCTCAACCATGGACACATTGCGCAGGTCAGTAACCAGCGCTACAAGGACGTGGCTGCGTCTGCGGCGGCCCCGAACCGAGCGTTGGCGCGCCCTCTCCTCCCAAACTTGTTTCTGGCCTTGGTTAGCCCTGTCTAGACGGGCCACACAAGCATTTGGACGCTGCCGCCTGCATTCGCGTTCGGGCAACTGCCGCTGCAGCCGAGTCTCTTATTTTAATAATACAGTTAGCCACGCGAGAAATCACTCAGATTACTTGGTTGTAAACAAACATTAGTGAGATAACATTTCTAGGTCTCGACATCCACAGTTCGATATCGTCTTTACGGTTATAATGATTAGCACTGCACAACAAAAACGCAGAAAATGTGATAGTGCTATCAGCATCACACCAGAGATATATATAGCTGTTTATCTGACGTGTTTTTCGAAATGTAAGACATAGGAAAAGGTATTTCCAGGTAAGATAAAATATCATTTCTAGTAATATTTTATGCCTTTTTGTGTTACTGTATTGTTTTTCACTACAATAACAATAAATGTACTAACATAGAGCTATTTTTTTTAATTTTCAGGTTACATCTCGTCTTTGTATATTTATGAATCCGCTAATGAAGGAACACCAATTGAGACACCCCAGCTCGGAGGAAAAGTTCCATAAACAAACTGCTCTTTTATGGTGAAGATGAGCAAACTGTATAACGTTTCTGTTATATCTGAAGAGAGATTTATCGAGAGAACACGCAGAAATATAGAGATAATATATTCCATGGTGAAGTAAGGGCGACTGAACTGTGACTAATTGATCGTCCAGATATTGTGATGAAATGACACAGACTGTTTTCTGATGCTGTTAATTATGGAGATTGTCTTAATTGAGTGATCAAGTGAACATGAAACAGGTGGCGGAATATTCTTGGGAAGATGCATGCTGAGTGCATCAGAGTGAACAGCAGTTATAGATACCATTTCATATTGCAACAATTGTGAGGTTGTTAAATGACACAAAATGGGCTGAAATATACTGCAGTCATCACTATAGTGCAAAAGGTTATTTGTAAGTAAATACAAGGAGAAGCAAAGAGAGGAAGAGGCAATGAAGCAACTTGTCACATGTTTTGACAATGATCAAAAGTAAATCACTGCTGGTTAAAAGTGCTAAAGAAATGAAATTGCCTGGTAAATTGTTGAAACCCTTGAGGCAGACAAACAGGGCAGCCACCCTAAGCTCACAGTCTCAGAGCGCCTGCAAGCTGGCTGTGCACTGTGCAGCAGGCAGCCAGCAACAGCCGAGTGACTTGGCAGCACTGGAACACACCTCCACACAGCGGAGAAGACCGCAAGGCAGGCATTGTTGCGGCAGGTCGTGTCTACCGACCAGGTCAAGGAGAGCGAGCGACGAGCGAAAGCGGCCAACGGCGCAACAGCTATGACGCCGTAGCCTCGCAGCACTGCGGGCTTGCCTGTTCGCACACCCAGCCACTGTTGCCATTCATACGAGTGTCAGGCTCGCCTCAGGCGCTGCCAACCATCGCGAAGCAAATTATCTGCTGGCTAGAAGCACACGAGGGGTATAGCCACTACTCACACGCAAAGAACACTTACACCAGATGGTTGGCGCAGGGAGCTTCAGTTCAGCATCGAAACTTATTTTAACGATGAATATCTCTACTGAAAGAAGACCAGAAGGTGTTTTCTGTCTACAACAAATGATTTGAGGTTGCTAATGTTGCTTCACTGGTGACATCAGTAGAAATCAAGGCAATAAAAAAGTGTTGAAGAACTTTGAAAAAGTAATTAAACAAGAAATTATAGACAGTGTTCTGAACACTAGTTATTACATGACAGACTAATCTCGAAATCATTCTGCACAGCCGTGAAGAAATGGTTAAGTATGTACTGGAGCTAAAAGACACTGTGTCTCGTACATAATTCCCTGCTCAGTTGCGGAAAGAAATAAACTGTATCATTCTGCTTTCTCTCATCCACAAAATCACCCTTAATAGGTTTATTTTCCAATCGTTTTGTACACAACACTGATTAGAGAAATATACCTGCGTTGTCACTCATCCTTCACGATGGACACACACACAATTCACTCAAACAGCGCAAGATACTGCGCACAAAAGAGTCCTTGAACGACTATCGTCTTGTGAGAGGCGCAGCTAGCCACAATGAAGTACAGATTTTTTACTTACTTCTGCGAAACTTTGCAGGAAACAGCCATCCTTTTCGTGGAACACAGTTACCACAGACGAACACTGAACACACGCACCGCATCTTTCGAGAAAAAAGCGCTCCACAAGCGCGCCAGATGTGTTTCCCTTTCACGACAGCCGTACTCTCTCACAACTAGTCTGTCGCCATCACAGTCGACGCGGCATCTAGCGGTAGAAAAACGAACGATTCGTGTTCTCCCCACCTCGCAGTGTAGCACTAAGGACGCATAGAAGCGCTCGCCGCCAGACAAGGCGGCCTTCATGCGCCCAGCCAAGCTCTCCGATTAAAAATTCTTCTTACTATCGAATACTGCAAACTAGAGATTACTTCTCTGCCTTTATTTGTGGCTTTGAGGTGTGGCGCTAAGCTCACCTGGAATATTCTTCATAAACCTCGAGTATATTCGCCAGTTAATACGCAAAATACATCTTTAAGATTAAGTATTTTACGATAAATGTGCAAGAGACAGCGAACTTGAAATGAATGAATGAGTTTCAAATAAAGCACAAACCCCAGACGAAATTTAATAAGGCTGCTAACTCGTATTTATAGGCAACACAGCCTTTCACTACCTAACACTTCCATTTATTCTTAATAAAGGGATAAACAAAACGCTTCCAAAGCTGCTTTTTGTTTCGTGAGATACACCTTTCTTCTCATTAAAACAGACAATTGTATGCAAAACCTTTGTAAGCAACTAGAACCCACAGACTTGACATCACAGAAACATAGACACTCCAGTAAAACAGTGTTTATACTTCACAGAGAAGCAAAATCCACATATAAATGGGAGGTACAACATCATCAGCAATTTATAAAGCAAATCAAGCTTTAGTACTAAATACAAAAGGCACAGACACACTCAAAAATCATTAGTATAGATTCTGAATATGTCTGTAAAATGATGTCACAAAGGAAATAATCAAAAACTTGCTTCAAATGAGGACCAGTTTCACTGAATCAAATTCCACAAAGAAAAGAAAACTGAGATAAAACTTGAAATGAAAGATAACATAAATATATTGGATAAAGAACTACAATGGGAATAACAATATTTAAGCTTAATTGTTAACCAAGAGAAAGGTATCTCTCTAACTTTTTAAACAAATCTAGTTTCAAATGATCATAAAACAGATGCTTAGATTTTCAGCTGACAGTATTCCCAAGAAGAAAATGTCATGTTAGTGAGTGAACCATTTCTAATAGTTTTAATTCTGTTCATAATCTTAAGTGGACCTAGATGTTGATACAACGATGGTTCACTGAGATGAAGGAGGTGTCTGTCATTATTTAAATACACTGACATGCAGAAGAAAGGGGAAGGATGAGATGTATCCGATGGGCATTGTATAGTGACATTGTACAGTGAGAGACACAAGAAATGCATCATCAAGAAAAACTGGTCTTCACCATCATGTGGAAAACAAATAGATTGTAAAGATAAGAAAAAGAAGATAGTCAGTGGATTGAACAGTTGCCACGCCAGAAGTGAACACATGTAACCAAGAATATTGTGGAAATGATCCAGTATAAAAAGAAGCTAAATCTTAAATACTCTACAGATTAAATGTGAGCAGTGAAAGGAGTTAAGTCCATACGCATTAATAGAAAAGAGTATGTGCAAGTAATGAACTGGGCTGTATCACACAACAAAGTATTAATGTAGCTCACGATAAAAACCTTCTACAAAGCATGCTTCGTTTTACAGAAATATACATTTTAGCTTTGTTTTATTAAGAACACAAGATATGAACATGCCACAGCTTGTAAGATGGTAATTTGAAGAAGATTATGAGGAGGCTCATAATTTATACTCCTGTGCTAATGGAAAGGACAAAATTCTCTGTGCAAGTGAAGTTAACTTCTTCATCTGACATCCACAGAAAATGTAAGCATTGCTACAGATATTGTGGTTTAAATTACATATTGTAGCAATTGATGGAAAGAGAATGGAATACAATTCAAAGCAGAGGAGACTTCACACAAAATAGAGTCTAAATGAATCTATGTTGAGATGGAAAAGGCGTGAGCGGAAGATGAGTAAGAGATCAACAGTAACAGGTTAGTGATGTGAAGGGAAATCAACAACCACAGTGAAACCATTCCATTAAATGAACAGGTGGATAATCAGCCCACTGAATCATTCAACAGAGCAGACGAAAGAAACTGATTTGAAAATTATACTGAAGGAACACAAATGTGCAACAACGCCAGTAATGTACTAGACGATGCCATATGTTGATGTATACCCATCTTCAGTGACCCAGGTAGCATCCTGTAACTCCATGATTCATTATGCGTGTTATTAAATCTGTATATCAGGTACAATAACTGTCAGAAAATACCAAGATCATAAATATGTTGGCTGATGGAATTCAAAATACTCATAGAAGAGAGAATGAGAGCAATATGTTTACAATTGAAGAAAGTAAAAGATTTCACTTATTGCACTCAAAACGAGAGTACAAAAGAAAACAAGTTAAAAATACAAAAATATTGGGAGGAATTAATCACAAAGATCAGAAGAAAATAAAGATGCTGCAAGTCATCTAAAAATTTTAACAGAGTATAAGCAAAATTGCCAGACTTGTCATATAAATAAGAAAAGGTTAAAATGGATATCTGTAACAGTAACGTTGGACTGGGGAGTAAACAAAAACTTAGTAAGCTAGGTACATGTGTAGAATGAGCTTATTTTCTTAGTAGTGGCAATAATTAGTGAAGAGATTGAACACCATTCAGCAGAAGAACATTTCAGAGAGAGACAACATAGAAATTATTTTTAGAATGGAAAGATTGCTACGAGAACTCGCATGCACCGTTAACACAAAGCTAAAGGAAAAGTAATTAACCACACAGTTCTTTGTTATTGAGGAAACAAACGAAAAAAGAAACGAGACTTGTCGACATACGAAGTATAATATTGTCTCTGGAAAATAGCTGTCACATTGAAGAGTTACAGACAAAAAGTTAAATGTTTCCAGAAAAGAGATTCTAATTGTACTGGAACAGTATTTCACAAAAATCAAGTTCATATGAAAATATAGGAAAGAAGAGGCTGTAAATCCGGCCAAAGAAAATATGGTTCTGAGTGGGAACGCTCAGAATGTCTTCTTCTTTCTTCGACCTCATATGGCGCTGAAAATTAAAATACATTCGAATTCCTAAGTGTTTCATGCATGGATACCCGTAATCATCAATATAATTACTATGTTGACTGATTCATTTGTCGTAATGGTCGAACAGCTTTCCTTTAGCCTCAACAAAAGCGTCTGCCGTTATGTGGACATGGTGGTTTGGATTTCTATCACTTGAGGTGAAATGTCCTCCACCCAGATACTAATTATACTGCCTTAAAAAGGTGGCGAATATGTAGGGTTAGTGATCCACCGGCTATCATTTACTTCGGTGAGGAAATTGATGAGCTGGTGCAGTAGCATGCAGTGAAAAGGTTGTACAGCAGAACGACATCTGAGGAAAGTATATCTCTTCTCTTGTTTTGCAGGGCTCTGCGTAGCCTTTTGAAGGTCTCTCAGTAAGGGACTGCAATGATTGCTGTCTTTTGTGGCATAAAGTCCGGAAATTTACGTAAATAAAGATTTCTAGGGCACCGTGAAGGCACTGCTCGACAAGCAGGCGGCAGACAGATTTGCTAGTTGGCGAGGGACGCCGTGGCGACTATGTTGAAAACAGTCGTTCACAATTGTAATACTAGAACTGAAACTGTTTGTGATACCCAAGCTGGTTTTAATTTGGTACTCAGTCGAAGACTGGAGAAAAATAGCTATCGACACATGTACTTGTTTATCAGTTGAGAGCAAAAGGAATTAATTTTGAATAATAGGAGAAACGGAAGTAATCTCCAAGACAATCTCACTTTACTGCTACTCCCACGAAAGAAAGAACTTGATGTAGATCATTTGCAGAAGCAAAGAAAGATCCCAGAAGTAGCGAAGTTTCATTAATCCCAGGGATAGAAATATCCTTAGAAGCAGTAGACTGTTTCAGTAAGAGCGAATTGATAACAGGAAAGCAAGAACTCAAAAAACACACATGATCTGACTAAAGTAACTGCATAAAACTGATAATAGACTGTATAAGTAAAAAGAACAATTCATTGTCGTCCTTGAAATGGAAAATGAATGAGCCATGCAATGAGAAATCCTGCATGTTTTTCTAAATACTGTCTTGACTTCTATCAGATATAAACATGTCTTGCATCTCCACAGAGATAGTGACGTGAGAATGAGATACTGAAAAAAGATCGGCACAAAAAAATCTGTTAATACGTGATGTGACTGCACAGTCACAGCACAATTTAACTCAGTTCTTAAGAGCATTGCTTGCCAGAAACATTCACTGTAGCCGAAATTTTCCTTCTGATGACCTAAGGTTGACATGGTTATTACGGTGACACATGAGCCATATCACGCCGCCTGTTGTACACTAATTCCAAAAATAACAGCGTCGTAATGGTAGTAGGTGTCACTAGCTGAGAAGATAGCTGGCCCAAGAAATCATGCTACGAACGAAGTAACACCGAAGAATTTGATGGAAGATGTTAAGACAGCATGTGGGCGTGACTTCTTTCTAGTTACAAAGCTGCCTGTAAATACAGCTAAAAATCAGATTAGAGACAAAATCAAGAAGTTAGTGCAGTATGTCCTCAAACTACATAGTTATACTAATAAAAAAGCTGTTCAGCAGTCGCCTTTCAATACTACAGTAGTATGAAACTGAAGAAAACTCAGAACAGAAGTGAAGGGAAAGACAAGACTGTAAATCAGACAGCAAATACGAGTACAATGATCAAGAAACGGAGTACTGGCGATTCGGTATGCTCTGAGTAAGATAATGTGGAAAGGACAGAATTGGAGGTAAATTAATTGTTCGGATCGTATTTTACAGAGAGTAAACGACAGTCTGAAGTAGTGCACAGAAAAGTAATATCTAAAAATTATGACTGGAGAAAATGCAGAGGCCTCCATATGGGAAAGGATTAATGAAGTGCACAACACGTTAGGTTCTTCGAGAAGTTGTACCGAATCTTAAAAAGCTTGTCTAGAATAATACTGGGAGATTCCTGAACTTAATGTCACTGCGAGATGGAAATAATGTTCAGGTAATCACCCCAGGAGAAAGGTTTATTGAAAAAGGAAGAGACCTATATATGTGCTTCATCGATCTCGAAAAGGCATTTGACAATATGGTTTGGGACAAGCTGGCGACTATAATGAGGGAAAAGAGAGTGGACTGGAAAACCAGAAGACTTATAAACTCATTATATCTTAATCAAAAAGTTTCAGTTAAAGTGAGAGGAGAAAGTACAAACTGGATCAGACTAGGAAAAGGAGTAAGACAAGGATGCTGTTTATCACCTACTCTTTTCAACCTCTACTTGGAAAATATGATTGACCAATGCTCATTAGATGACAAAGGAGTAGAAATTGGAGGAAAAAGAGTAGGGTGTTTGAGATTTGCTGATGACATGGTCCTTCTAGCCACAGCGGAAAAAGAATTACAGGATTTGGTGGAAACCATTGCAACTAACGGAAAAAATATGGAATGAAAATTAACACAAATAAAACAAAAGTATTGGCACTAGGAGGAAATAAGGAAATACAAATAATGCTGAATGGAGAAACACTAATTTTAAGTATCTTGGAAGCAGGATAGACACCAACTGGAAGTGCACCACAGAAATTAAAACAAGGATAGCAATGGCAAAAGAGGCGTTTTATAAGAAAAGGAGAATCTTCTGCAGCGGTCTGGACAGAGAACTCAGAAAGAGACTCATAAAATGTCGTGTGTGGAGTGTTCTTCTATATGGCGCTGAAACATGGACTATGAGGAAAAAAGACAGAGAAAGGCTGGAGGCTTTTGAGATCTGGACATGGCGGAAGATGGATAGAATAAGTTGGATGGACAGAGTAAAAAATGAAGAGGTACTGAGAAGAGTGGGAGAGAAAAGACAGTTACTAGATGTAATAAAGAGAAGAAAAAGAAATTGGATTGGGCATATATTAAGAAAGAATGACGGACTGATAAAAACAGTTTTAGAAGGTTATGTAGAAGGGAAAAGGAAGCGAGGAAGGAAGAGATTCCAGATACTGGATGACATGATGGACGGTACAACATACAGCAGCCTTAAGAAGGAAGCAACGGATCGCAGAAAATGGAGAGGCAAAGGCCCTACTAATATAGCAGATAACTGATGATGATGATGAATCACCCCGTCTTCGAACAACCAAACAATCTGTTCCAACAGTCACTCACTGTAAATCCAAACTATTCTACATCCATTAAAGGTAGGAGTGAAGAAAGAGAAGAAAACAGAAACCCTGATGAGGAAGGAATTCAGGCCAAAGTTCTTCAACAGCGAAGACGGAAACTCCCAGAAAGATTTCACCAGTTGATTAAAAAAGAA
The DNA here is from genome assembly GCF_023864275.1 of Schistocerca cancellata. Taxonomy (NCBI): domain Eukaryota; kingdom Metazoa; phylum Arthropoda; class Insecta; order Orthoptera; family Acrididae; genus Schistocerca; species Schistocerca cancellata. The sequence goes on from NC_064628.1 coordinate 125,460,549, forward strand.
CAAAAAAAAAAAAAAAACCTGGTAAGGCAGAAAGTTCATGGAGACTGGGAGACAGCAATCCTTTGCCAAATTTACAAGAAGTTCTATAAAATTAACTACTCCAATGACAGTTATAGTTATCTATCAGATACTGTTCAAATGTACACTAAGTCGAATTAAACCTTTAGCGGAAGAAATAGCTGCTGGAAGAGCTGATCCACAATGGATTATGTCTATGTGCTCCGACATCTTACTGAGATGGCGTGTGAACATGGCAAAATTCCGCAGGTACTTGCTCCTTGTCGCAATATTGGAAGGTGTATGGCTGTATTCAACGAAAGAGTCTAATCAATTGCTTTATGAAGTTCAGAATACCTAAGAAACTCGTTAACATAGAATGAGTCTGAGTAACGCAAGGGATAAAGTAAAATTCAGGAGCAGAACTACAAAGATCAACCTTGCGCTAGAAAAGGTACCGAAGGGAACATTCATCAACAAATTCGACATGTCGGAGATACGATCATTACTGACGTTACCCATTTTACTGATGTAGCCACGTTGTACAAATCCAGAGACGAACTGGAACAAACAGCTAGCAGGCTTGGCCTCGATATAAGCGAACCGAGAACAGAATATCTCTTGCCGCTGATAGTGGGAAGACGCTGCTACACAAGGGTGAGAGTACCAGGGAACAACATCCACGGAGAATGTATCTTGTCTGGAAGAGATCACAACGATTATCCAAGCCAGGACAGTCTCGGTACTTAATTCACAATGTCTCTTGTAAACGGTGAAACTCAAGATGTGTGTGCCAATGACCATACCACTGATATTTTATGAATTTGAGACGTGAAACAGCTAAAAAAAGGCCTTTATAATCATCTATATTTTGAGCACTCATCTCTTGATGAAAACCAAATGCCTTGTGTAAGCAGATCATGCAATTTGAATGGCCCGTACCCACCACCCCCACCCACATGATACCTGTAAAAGTACCGAGCGAGGAGATATGGAGATTAAGAGACTGGCCTCTCATTTGTGGGAACGGCATTTCACATCACCGCCCAGTCGTCCAGATTTAGTTTTTTCTCTGGTTTCCTTAAATTGCTTTAGGCAAATTCCAGGATGGTTTCCTTCAAAAGACCACGGCCAATATTATTACCCTTTGTTAACTAAACGCAGATTGTGTTCCGTCTCTAATGACTTCGTGATCGTTACCTTCGTCCCTGTCTGTAGAGCTGTTCGATCTCACTCCCAGTTGAAGAAAGCCATGAGACAAAACGAGAAACAATGGACTCCATGAGTACACCCTTCATGATCAGCATGCAGGGGGATACATAAAATGATGGTGGAAGAGAAATTCAAACTTTTTCTGGTCAGAGTGCAGGATGCTTAGAGTTTAAACGTTCTGGGCAAAACTGATGCATTTGGAGAGAGTAATGAATAGGAAGAAGTCATACTTAGTAGAGTTAGTGGAGTAAAATATGAAGGGAACACAATATCTAATCGGTTTACCGGATAAGAACAACGTCAGTAAACACATATGAGTCGGCATGTGAGTAGCAGATAAAGTTGCAATGAGCAACGATATAATCAAACAGTTCTCAGAATTACAGTTATTACTAATCATCATTAAGTGAAGGACTTCAGCCACAATATGAGTGAAGATACGTAAAAGACGTTCGTTCCCAATCTACGTAACGTCAAGAACACGAACTGGATCAACTGAAGTCAATAAATATACTGCGCAACAGCATTGGTGGATCACTTTTCGAAAGCCCAAAATTCTTTTCCATTGCGACGCATAAGTTTGAAACGTGGCTGAAAGGTGTGTGGAACTTTCCTCTCAAGAGGTTCAAAAGCGTCGTGCCCTACGGCGTCTCCCTCGGGCTCGACGAAGTTGCAAACAGCAAGGCGATTAGACGTGCGAAAAAAGGCCACAGCTCAAAAGTTCATGTGACGTATAAGGTGGATTAATGATATCACATTCGCACTAAGCTTCACCGCAATTCTGTTTAGCATCACCGTGGACGTGTCACAAGATAGGAAGGTTGTCATACCCCTTCTTACCCACACTTCACCCATTTTTCTCACGCCTCTACGATAGAGTAAAACTTCGACACACGTTCTGCCTTGTGGCTACTCTAGCGCCTGAAAGCAGGCAAACAGCGCCTGAGGGATCTCGAAGGGGTAGCCTAACCCTCAGGCGCTAGAGTAGCTAAGAGTCCTCATTTGTGTCGAAGTTTCAACTGGTTCACTTGTAACGTGCTCAACTAAGGTGCTTGGGTGCAACCATGGTCTTGACAAAACTGGTAGGAGGGTCTTACGCGGACCCTTTGCCGTTTTATGCACCGAAATATTATATACCCCCCTTTTTTTGTGATTCCGCTATGGGACGCGAAAAATGAGGTATGAGAATGTATTCGTAGCCTTTCCTGCCACGGATCAGTTCTGATTTCGTTGAATGGTTTTGAACAGTCCCTAGTGCTTCCAGCCCGTATCCCAGAACAAAAATTGTCACGGTGCACTCCAAACGGGTCAGACCACATTTAAGGGGGATGCATTCCCACAGGGTTCTTATTAGAGAAGGGCTGCAACGTCCAAGGGTGTCAGCAGTGTTAAAAATTGTCAAGTACGTCTCCCTGCTGCTCATCGCACTGCGGACAGTCTTTTCGACTGCAAAATGTGTGGAGATCAACGCTCTAGGAAAGCGGATGATTTCATTGACGCCCTTTATGCCATTCCCTTACGCCGTTTCGTTCCGATTCTAAGCAGCGGTGTGTCCGGAATGTTTTTCGCAGACACTCATACGACCTCGCAACAAAAGTGCGTGATTTCAACGCTATCCGTCGCGGTTCTAATTTCCATCGCAGAGGCGTCAAAAGAAGGGGTTGAATGTGTGTAGGAGGGGCTGTGACGACCTTCCTTTCGTGTGACAAGTCCACGTTGGTGCTGGGAAGAATTTTAGTGAAGTTTGGTGGCACTATGACACCATTAATTAACGTTATATTTCATATGAACTTCTGAACGGTCACCTTTTTCTGACATGTGTCGCCACCTTGCTGTCTGAAGCGCCATAGAGCCCGATAGTGACGTGGCAAGGCGACATATTTTTGCACAATTATAGATAAAAGTTTTACTCACCTTTGAGCAAAATTTCACTCTTATCTGTAGCAATGGTTGGCAATTACGAGGTTTCTAAACAGTGATCCATTAAGTCTGTTGCGCAGAAGATCTAAGGAGCCAGTAATACAATAGTACAACGCATCCTACGTCTGGAGACTTGTTAGCTATTGGAAAACAACTCACTTTACATTCTGTTCGATTGTAGCTACAGATTCTGGCACAACTGCAGGGTTTTTTCTATGGCTTGTTCTAGAGAATGTATTTATGGCGTACTTCGAGGAGAATCTTCGAAAGGTCGTTATCACACAGGTACTTCCCTACTTCCATGCAGATACTACATTGAAGCACCAAAGGAACTGGTAAAGACATGCATATTCAAATACAGAAATATGTAAACAGTCAGAATACGGCACTACAGTCGGCAATGCCTTTATAAGAGAACAAGTGTCTGGCGCAGTTTTTAGATCGGTTGCTGCTGCTACAATGGCAGGTGATCAAGATTTAAGTGAATTTGAACGTGGTGTTATAGTTGGCGCACGAGCGATGGGACACAGCATCTCCGAGGTAGCGATAAAGTGGGGGTTTTCCCGTATGACCATTTCACGAGTGTACCGTGAATATCAGGAATCCGGGAAAACAACAAATCTCCGACATCGCTGCGGCTGGAAAACGATCCTATAAGAAATGGACCGACGACGACTGAAGAGAATCGTTCAGCGTAACAGAAGTGCAACCCTTCCGCAAATTGCTGCAGATTTCAATGCTGGGCCAAAAAAAAGTGACAGCGTGCTAACCATTCAACGAGACATCATCGATGTGGGCTTTCGGAGCCGAAGGGCCACTCGTTTACCCTTGATGACTGCACGACACGAAACTTTACGTCTCGTCTGGTCCCGTCAACACCGGCATTGGACTGTTGACGACTGGAAACATGTTGCCTGGTAGACGAGTCTCTTTTCAAATTGTACCGAGCGGATGGACGCGCACGGGTGTGGAGACAACCTCATGAAGCCATGGACCCTGCATGTGGGCATGTCAAGCTGATCGAGGCTCTGTAATGGTGCAGTTGGAGTGATATGGGACCCCTGATGCATCTAGATACGGTTCTGATAGGTGACACGTACGTAAGCATGATATCTTATCACTTGCATCCATTCATGTCCATTGTGCATTACGACGGACTTGGGCAATTCCAGCAGGACAATGCGACACCCCTCACGTCCAGAGTGGCACCAGGAACACTCTTTTGAGTTTAAACACTTCCTGTGGCCACCAAACTCCCAGACGTGAACATTATTGAGCATATGTGGGATGACTTGCAACGTGCTGTTCAGAAGAGATCTCCACATCCTCTTAATCTTACGTATTTATGGACAGCCCTGCAGGATTCATGGGTCAGTTCCCTCCAGCACTACTTCAGACATTAGTCGAGTCTATGCCACGTCATGTTGCGGCACTTCTGCTTGCTTGCTTGCTTCTGCTTGCTTGCTTGCGATATTAGGTAGGTAATACCAGTTTCTTTGACTCTTCAATGTAATTTTCTGAGGAAACATACTTCATGCATAATAGACAAATTTAAAAAGAAGCTAAGTACTTTAGATGGTCAACAAATATCATCTGTTTCCAATTTGGAAAATTAACTCAATTTGCATGCATTCGGATGAAACATAGCGCTTTCCCAGTGGCCTTCCAGTTCTGACTTTTCATTGATCGCTTGGCTAGATATGAGACCGATGTGGTGGGGTTGTCTGTGTCGTTTCCATTTTCGCGGCAGGATGTGGCACTGACTGAGTCATTCATGCACGGCTCCTTCCTCCACCACAGAGGCGTCCGCCCGGGGCTCAGGTCAAAGTTAAGGGTATGAGAGAATGCCCCACCGCAGCATTTTCTTACTCACTCACCAAGAGGCATGTAATAACTGTACTCCCTCATGGGCCAAATGCATCCCCTACCCAGACGACGAGGGTAGACGAACTAAGCAAAACTATAGCTATGCCAGACAATCATCGATCGCATTCTGCGGTTGTGAATCTAAAATGTCTCAGTGGAACTTAGCATCAAATAGCTACACATACTCGAGGACAAGACTAAGAGCGATTCTGGACGTACTCCAAACACTGACATACGAGCAAAAATACAATATCAAACATCAGAGGAAATAATTAAACGAATTACTACTTTGTGAAAAACACCAAAAGGCTTGCTGTAAGCCCTGATTAACAACGCTGAACAAGGCGATAGACAACACAACTTTTATATCTGGTGAGACTACAGTGACATATCAGTTTCGTATAACGTAACTGAATTACAGTCATATTCGCCTAAGGGAATACCATTCCCCGAGCAAATATGCCAAGAAATCCTTCGGGTCTGTCATTAAAAACCCAGTCATCTCGACTGTCCAAGCTGATCATTAATAGTCACCTAGAGATGGGAGGAACTGTCATAGCTGAAACAGAGTACAGTAACAAAACTCAGCTTACTAGGAGAAGATCTAAGAAAAATTTAAGTTACGTACTGGATGGAGTAAGTTTGCTCATCACAAGATGACGATGATGAGAACTGGAGACGACATACAACGAAACAGGAATTGATATTTTGAAGCAAAAATGTCAATTTTGTACTTATACCAGACTAGAATGCTACATATATCTAATGCGAATGTAAAGTCGCACTCCAACACGAATTTATAATAAATTGTCGGGATTCAAGTTGTGCGCGAGCTGAAAACACAAACTTGCGCGCGTTTATACGATTTGATGCGGTTGGCAGCCTGGTGTCAGCTGTCTTCTGTCACAGTGTGGTAAGGAAAAGCACAACCACGAGCGTATATAGACGCAGATCATGGTGCACTACAGTTGATCAAGAGCATGAATTCCAATGAGGAAAATAAAAGAGAGGAGCTGGAAAAGGTGAAATATTGATGTACAAAGAAAAATGCAATAGACGAAATGATAATTAAATAACAATAATGAAAGTAGTCAAAATCATTTCATGTATGGTAAAGTGAAGGATGAAAAATCGTGCACAGCTCGAGAAGTCCTTCAGTTCATAGAGAAAGAAAGAAAAAACCACTGAAACATTTAAAAATGTTTTGCCTTGTGTCTATGAAAATTAAATGCCATTTTGTCAAAGCAAAAGGTTTCAAAATTCACGTAGAAGCCTTCATTAAGTACAGTCATCAGATTATGTAGGTGGCTCGAATATAAAAGTCTGTACGAATGAGGAAGAGTGGTATACCAGTGAAAAAGAAAGAAATAGAAAATAAGAAGACAATTTTAATGAAAGTAATAAATCGTCCAGTATTACACCCACATTTGATACTCTGCTGAAAGATATCAGCTGCAACAAATCAGAAGAATCAAATCGATGCATATCTTCAGAGACGTTAGAATTAATGAAAGACTTAGGTAACAGTAGATTTACATAGTACCTTTAATATATGAAACTGCGATGTGTTATTTGAACGATATACATAAGAATGGATAGAGAAGTAGAAAAGGCATTGAACTGAGATCCTGAATGTTTCAGGATAGGGAGAAGTACTTGAAAAACAATTTAGACTTCACACTTGATAATGTAAAGATAAACAAAAAGGTGACAAAAAATACAAATCGTGACATTTATACGTCTTAAGAAGCCTATAATAATGTAAGGCAGAATAAGATGTACAAAATCCTAAGAAGAACATGGATTATGTACAGTGTCAGACCAATAGTCTTCAATCTATTATTGTGAAAAAGAGCGCAAAAATCTAGAAAATGTAATATTTTTGGAAAAGGTAATTCTCTGACATTTTTTACTTGCGTGTGAAAGAAACAAAGCAATGAAAGAAAATTTGAGATACAAAATTAAAATAAAAGTAGAACGTGCACAAATTACAAGATTCTCAAATTTCTTGCTGGTAAAGAGTAACAAAAATACTGACTGGATTGTAGAGGCTACTTCGTATAGGATTCAAATTGAGGAAGAATACAATTATGATGGATAAGCAGAAGGAGAATGGAGACCTCACAAGCATTAAAACAGGAGAAGGTAAAGACGGAGAAATGAAGCGCTAATAATAACCAGAAAGCAAATCAGACCACGTGAATGAAGCCAGGAGTACGCGAGATGCAGATTGATATACATAAAAACGGATTTCCTAAGAAAAACAGAGTTCTACAACTACCACAGATTAGCAACAGAACGTAGTGGTGCAGAGGTGCATCCTGGATTGCATTCAGAAGGATGATGGTTCACTAAGGTTTTCCATGACTACACTAAATAACTTAATGCAACTGCCGGTATGGTCTCCTTGAAAGAGCAAGGACGATTTCTTTCCCACCCAACCCTATTTCGAGCTTTTGCTCCATTCCTAATGACTGTGAAGTTGATGAGACATTACATTCTAATCTTCCTTCCTTCCTTCGTTCAAAATAGCATAAAATTGACACGGAAAATTCAGAAACTTTACATCGGCAGTAGGAGCATAATGGGAAGTAACAATCATGCTTCATTCTGGTGGTAATTACAGTGTTTCCGAAATTTATTTCGACGGCAACATCTTAACAAGGTGAGGAAACAGAGGCCAGTCTTCGTTGCAGCATCAGTAAGGCCCCTGCGTTGGAGAGTGTTTTGAGAAAGCCCACTGATTGATGGCAACGGTGAGGATGGCAATTCATATTTTAAAAGAAAAAAATTACAGGGATTGTAATAGGAGGCTGGGAGAACAAAACGGAAAAGGAAGACAAAGGTGGTTAAATTAGGTGAGTAAAACGAATTTCCATCGATATAGAAATAAATCTGTAGAAAAGAAAAATTCTGATGGCAGTATAACTGATTCAAGACTTTGAAACTTCTCTTTGCTTGCACCAAAACGCAATCCAGGAATGTGCAAGAATATTCATATGTTTCGCTGCCCTGCAACAGTTCAAAACGTCTATCTAAAACACAGATCAAGGGGAATGCTAAGGATCCCAATTAATGCTGGCTGCTGGCAACGAGAAGACGTAGGTCACTATATCTTCAAGCTGTGAGTGAACCATAAAAGACATCCCAGCACCGACTGGTTGCATACACAGTGCTTCACATTCTCAAGGCTGAAAAGCAAACGTTAAGTAACTCTCATAACTGTAGAGAATTCAGCAGACTTGTATTTCAATATATTTTTTTCAGTATTAATACTAGAAGGTATCTGCTACTAATACAGCTACTTTGATAATCTGGGGCGCTTTGTAGTGAGCTATAGAACAGAAACAGTAACTCTCCGAGTTGCAATTCTCTTCCATTCTCTTACATTCAAATGAGTGCAAGTAGATGGAAAGCTTTGGCTGCAGCATCATTCCGTAGGGTTGCGTGCGTTGTTTCTGTCACTAGTCAGGAGCTTGAAAGGATTTTCCACGATGGCAAATTGAGTGCTGAAAGTATCGAACGAAAGGAAGAACACTTCGGAAGGGGATGGCTGCTGGTGCCCTGGATGGTGTCAGCTGGTCTGTGAGCCAAAGTCAGGCTGGTTGTACAACCAGCAGGGTACCTTCGGCCTGGTACCTGACGGGTCACAGGCGTCAGGCGGGCACCAGGCGGGTCGGCAGCTCTCGCTGAGTGCGAAAGAAGTTTGCTAAGGTGCGGTCTCTGGCGGATTACTCGATCTAATTGGAAAGAGTATAGACCTCTCGGCTAGTCTTGAGTTGCATTACAACAAATCTGATTTGTAGCATGAATAATTGGAGCACAGCCGGGGACGCCGTTGCAAATGACGACTGTTACAGGACTGTCTAGTAACTAAATAGCTTATTTTTGGCAGCACCAGTGGGCTGGACTACAGATGGATGGTAATTTCAGTTGTGTCGGATATGAAAATGATATATTACTGCTAAGTAAGTTAGACTATGAGTTGAAAGAAATGTACCAGAGAGTGGACAAGTATGCACGGAAGGTTTGGCTAAACGTGAATCAAAACAAAACGGAGTTCCTGCAATTAGGAAGAAGACGAGGAGCAAAAGTGTCTCGAAACAGGTGGCACGAAGTCCAAGAGAATTCACCACTTCAAATACTTGGGATCGGTGTTTACCGGCAACAACAGCATAGAAGTTGACATCAGGGAAAGGATAGCCGTAGGAATGAAATGTATGTATTCCCTCAGGGAGACTCTCAGCTCAAAATCAATGCCCAGCAGTCACGTACAGTTCAGAAACCTGAATTATGATTAAGTGAGAAGGATAAAACCTATTATTTTTTAAAGACGAGTAATGAAAGAGAAATGGCAATTGATCTTAGATAAAGGAGGAGGGAGAAGGAGGAATCTATCATCCAGAAGGATGGAAACGAAAAACCAGAGGCTTACGTTTCAGTGTGAACAAAAGAGCAACAGGATTATGAAGATGAAAATCAGGCTGAGATAACAGGAGAAATTGGCAAGGTAAAAAAGTAACTAAACGAAGGGGATTAAGATAGGGATGATCAAAATTTCGAGGTAACAGAGTATGCCAGACCACCCAGTAGGATAAATACATGCTCGGATGTATTGTTTCAGTGAATACTAGAAGCAGTGGGTTCGTTCACAGCAAACTTAGAATCTTTGGGATCAGAGACGAAGGTCCTAAATACTGGCTTCCATTTTCTGAAGAAGGGCATAGGAGCTGTACGATTGGTGGTTGATTCGCAAAAAGGTTCAGTGGGGAAGGAATGATATGTATGTGAATAACGAATGCACGAACAGTGGAGAACAGGAATTGTTGGACCTGGAGAAAGGATTAGTGGAGCATGTGAAGGAGAAGGGAGAAGTAAGGGGGCGTACACGGGATAGGAACATGAAGATGTTAACAGACTCAGAAGAAGTGGACAAAGATAGTGTAGAGAATAGTGTCTGGGCCAGTGAAGACAGGACAAACGATTCGTCAGAGAATGACGCAGAACTGGAAGATTATTTTAAGTATAAAGTGTAGGCTATGCCCAATGAGGAAGAGAAAGCTAAGACAGCCATATCCATAGGAAAGGGAAGTGGTGAAATCCCTGAAAGAAGAAGGCCAGCATATGAGATGCTGAAGGTACAATGGGAACAAGAATAAATGAAACAAGCAGACGTGTTAAGGGAGCAAGAACTGGCAGAAGGTATGAATGCTAGCAACCTACAAAACAAGCCTACCAAAGAACTTTCAAGCCGAACATGGAGTCTTTGGAAGACGACACAGAATCGTTGAAGCAGGAAATGATATCGGAAATGCCATTCGTGAGTACTGACAATGATTCTCTGACGCCATACCAAACGAAATGAGAAACCGTTTTTATTCCAAACCAGAGTCAATATTTGGGAAGAAAACTAATCCTAATGAGCTAGAGGTTGATGAATGCATCGATTCATCAGTGATTAAATTGGAAGTAGAAAAAAAACAGATATTGATTCTGCTATTACGTCAGAAAACGAAGTTCCACAGGAAATATTCGAAGAAGGCGTACTGTAAGATATTAGCAAGGAAAAGGAAGCAAGAAGAAATAAGGTAGACAGCGATTCCGATAAAGGAAACGGGTTACATGAAGTCGATTCACGGGACGAATCTAACGAAGACGGTGGGTCAGAATATAAATGGTCTGAGAAAAAAAAGTTGTAAGAATATCACATAGCAAAGTTGTATTGGAAGGAGCTGGAGCAGGAATCATTACGGTTGAATTAAATAAGGAAGGTGAAATTAGGGTCTTTTAGAAATAGGAAGGATGTAATAACTTATGACAAAGGTTACAGCAACGTGAGGAGAGTTAAGGGTGGAGAATATTGTCATGAGTGTAAAGGTACCAAATTAAAAGTTATAGAGGAAAGGAGGAAGAAGCACCCGATAAGAGGTTGACAGCAGTGTTGGCAGGTGATGAAGCTCCTAGTAAGCATAATAAAAGAAGGGTCAAGGAGATCACGAATTAACATGTGTGTGGCGAACATAGCTTCCCAGATTGATTGCAATTTTCTTTCTACTTCGTTTTCTGAAGTCTCTTCTACAACTATTATGTAAATCTATTGAAATCTTCTTCCACTGTAGAACTTGTATCCAGAATAGACACACGAGCAACCAGGAGGGGAGAAATCACAATAAAGAAAATAGTTCGGGACTAAAAAAGGAAAATAAAAGTAGGAAGGAGATGGAGGGCTAAAAGGGATAAAGTCAAAAACATCTGGGCTAGTGGAAAAGAAAAACATACGACGGACTAAAAGGCTGTATAGTGTTAAGTGAGAAAAAGAGGAAAGCAAACATCAATAAGAAACGGAAATAGTATGGCAATTCGCTACGAAAGAATAAATGAGGAACCTTATTAATGAAAGACCTTAAAGCATAATAAAGGTAAAAAGTGCAGATTACAGTCAGTTTTAGATGAAAAGAAGATTGCTCTGGAGAAGTCCGACAAATTTACGTAATAAAGATGTAGTAGTGAGATGAAAAAGGAAGTATGAGGACTTAAGAAGGAAAAGAAAGAGGAATAAGGCATAAAAGAGATGTAAAAGAGGAGTAATTGATGTGTGGAAGAGGGAATATGGAATTATGAGTAACGATGGTAGAATCCATGAGTATATCGTATGGTAATCGGAAGAGTGTAGAGAAGAAAGAGGGAAAGAAAATGGAGTTACTACAAAGGAAAAGAAGAGAGAGTTGAAAGGAATACCATTCAGATATAGATACGTACAGATACATTTGGAACCATAGAAGGGATAATTATGGAGGATACCCACTGAGTTGGTAGACAACAATCAATGTAACAGGCAGAGATAGAAAGCCAAAACCGATGAACGTCAGAAGAAAAAAGAATGGAAAACCATAAGTAGAAACGAGTTGGTAAAGAGGGCTAACACACAGTTCAGGCTAGGAGCTTAGTTGTGTTAGAAGAGGTTATATAACAACTAACATACAAAAAACCTTAACCTAAAGGTTATACGAAAACTGTGATGGCAATGTCACTATGACACCGATCTATCTGTAGAATGAGGAGAGTAAACATTAATGGTACAAAATACGTTGGACCATCCAGGACGACACTGTAAGGACAGTTTATGTCTACTAATTATTATCAGCTAATTACAAATCAGCTTTAAGCTGGTGTAATGGCAGACAGATACATTGCTGTTCTGGTGGGTGTACCAAGGGCTGGTAAGCTGTGATGCTCCATGGCAGTGAAGTTTTCCAAAGAAAACTGTCAGGTATGTGTTGAGATAAATCCATGAAATTTAATTACGGTTTTATTGCTTGTGCCTCACGTGGTACCAAGTGTGGGTTGGTCAACGTTACCCACAATTGAGGAGGCATATTTGATAAGTGTAGGAAGGTTGGACCTAAGCTATAGAATTTTAGGAAATATTAGTGGAGTGAAGATAGAATAAGTACAAGTACCCATTGGAGGACTAAAAGTGGCACCTACAGAAGGGGAATAAATCAGTAAATTCCAGGTAATACGGGACTGTGGCGCAAATCCCACAGTGATAGGTTACGAACATCCCACTGTTAAAACTATAGGAGTAGTGTTTTCTTTTAATTAATACTGGATTTTGTTTCTGTTTTGGATCCAATTAATACCTAGCTTTTTCTCTTTCTGACAGGATTTAACTAATACCTGGAGTTTCTCTATTTTTTGTGTTTAGGTTTAGAAAAAAATTGTCAATGATGTTAGTGGTGTAGTTGATATCCATCTCTGATCGATTTTTTTCAGGGGTTTAACTAAAACCCATATTTTCTTCAGTGCTTTTGTGTTTACAAGAAGAAAAACATTTTTCATAATTTTAGAGGTCTAATTAATATCCATATTAATACTTCATCATGAGTCTAAGTAATACTTCCTGTTTTTTGCGTTTTTTGGGGTTTAACTAAAACCTGATTTTTTAAAGTAATCTCTGTCGAGATGTGCTTTTACATCTTAAGCAATAGATAGCAAAACTTGGAAAATGTTGAAAGGACTTGTAAACTAAGATGATTAGTACTGAGATGTTAACCTATTGAAAAATAATTTATTTTACGGAGAACCTTCTTGACTGTGCAAGAATGTCTTACAGCCTGTAAAAATGTCTGTTTGGAAGTTTGTTTATTTCATTTGGTATAATAGTAATAGATAGATCGTATTACTGGATGTAAACATTTCTTCTCGTTATTATGAATATAATTATGTGTAGAAATATGTGGGCATATGTAACGACATGCTTGAATTTGGAGGTAGTGATAATTTTTCTGGAACTTATTTCAGCGACATGTATTGCGCAATGTGAGAAAACAAAAGCCAATCTTTATTGTGGCGTCAGTAGGACGCCTGGGTGGGTGAGCTTTTTGAGCAGGCTCACTGATTGGTGGAAACGGCGAGAAGGACAATCCAGATTTTAAAAGAAAAGAATACGGAATTTTAAGAGACACCTAGAAGAACAAAATCAAAAAGCAAGTTAGAAAAAGACGGTTAAGGTAGATGAATTACATGAGTGTAAATCAATTCACAACGAGAACAGAACTGTGGAACACAAAAATGATGAAGCAGCCTGCACCTCTGAAAATGATAGCCAAGAGCCAAATACCTTGTTGCATCTCAACTGGGAGCACGGACGGGGGGGAGGGAGGGGTTGAGAGAGATATGGAGGCCAGGTGCTCTTAATAAAGGTTTGAATATTGCTCCTACACCACGTACTATGCCCATCGTGGACCTTATTAGTGGAGCAGAACAGATGGCGCGGCATCTTGCACAGGAATACGCCGACGAAGTGAGACTTATCAGTCGCTTTTTGGCCTCAGCTATGCCTTCCAAATCTAATATGAGTAGGGAGGAGGGAGACGGGCTCCGTTTACTTCGGAGATGAAGGTCTTGTCATATTACCATCTGACAAAGGAAATTCCACCGTCGTTCTTAATACTACCGAATATCATAGCAAAATGGCATTACTACTGGAGGACAATACGCACAAAAGTCTTAAATGCGACCCAACTTTGACGTACAGCAGAAAAACTACGGAGCTGCTAAAGAATTCCGGTCTGCCAAACGATATTACGAAAATTCTCGGAGTCCAAGCTTCTAGACCTCCCAGGTTGTACGGACTATCGCAGATCCACAAGGATAATGTTCCCTTGAGACCACAAGGATAATGTTCCCTTGAGACCTACTGTCAGTGCAATTCGTTGTCCTACCTACAAGCTGGCCTTATTGAGAAAATGAAACAGATTAGAGTTAGACCAAATGGCACGTTAGGCAGCCTGGATGTGGTATCGCTTTTCACAAAAGTTCCTGTGGAGGACACTTTGAAAAGGCTCTCGGATCTTTTTCCTCCTGAAACCATAAAGTTGCTCCAGAATGTGATGACGACCACCTACTTCTCGTATGGTAGTAAATTTTATCAAATGACGGACGGTATGGTGATGGTCTCTCCGTTGTCTCCATCATTGGCTAACTTTTTTCTGAAGGTTATATTGAGGTACGTGCATTAAATTCGGCTTCCCTCCGTCCATCCCTATTTTATAGTTGCGTTGACGATACATTTATGGTCTGGTCACACGGCGCAGAAGGTCTTGAACAATTCATGGAACACATGAAGGGCATACATCCGAACATCGAGTTCACCGTCAATATGGAGAAGGAAGCAAGGAAAGTTTGCATTCTTAGACGTTTTAATACAACGATAGGCGGACGGGCGTCTCGGCCACTCTGTGTACCGCAGTCACCAGCCCGTGGTCTTGCGGTAGCGTTCTCGCTTCTTGCGCACGGGGTCCCGGGTTCGATTCCCGGCGGGGTCAGGGATTTTCTCTGCCTCGTGATGACTGGGTGTTGTGTGTTCATCATCATTTCATCTTCATTGACTCGCAAGTCGCCGAAGTGGCCTCAAATAAAAAGGACTTGCAATACGGCGGCAAAACTTCCCCGCATGGGGCCTTCCGGCCAACAATGCCATACGATCATTTTTGTGTACCGCAAGCCGACGCATACTGATTTATATCTTAATGCACAGAGTTTCCATCATCCCGTTCAGAAGAGAGCCATTCTGAACACATTGTTATATAGAGCAGAAACTGCTCCTGACGAGGACCACCTGAAGTCCGAAAATGACCAAGTACGTGTTCCGAAAGAATGGCTACGATGCACGCGATATAATGGCAGCGTTCTCTAAGAAAAGGAAACGCGAAATGCTGCACACTCACAGGATGAACCACCGATTGCTGTTCTTCCTTTTTGTGGCGCTGTATCCACCTCGTGGTCTCGCGGTAGCGTTTTCGCTTCCCGAGCACGGGGTCCCGGGTTCGATTCCCGGCGGAGTCAGGGATTTTTCCTGCCTCGAGATGACTGGGTGTTGTTGTGTCGTCTTCATCATCATTATTCATCCCCATTACGGTCGGAGGAAGGCAACGGCAAACCACCTCCATTAGGACCTTGCCTAGTAATGCGGTGCGGGTCTCCCGCATCGTTCCCCTACGCTCTGTGAAGAAGTATGGGACTTCATTTCATTTCATTTCCATCCAGTAACATAGGAACAGTCGTGAGTAGATTTTTCGTCCTCCTAAGAATATTAAGGAGATGATGCACTCTGTTAAAGACAGTCTCGGCTTCAGGGTCCCTGGAATTTATAATATTCCCTGTGATTGCGGAAGCAATCACATAGGTCACACCATTCGTACCGTTTCCAACCGCTGTGCAGAACACCAACGGCATATTAAAAATACAGAACTAGAGAAATCGGCAATTACGGGAACACAGCCTCACAAACATAAAATACTGCGTGAAACAAAAATTTTGTACCATACCTTCACATACGGGTATTCTGTTATTGAGGAGGCTGTTGAAATAAGAATGAGCGAGAAGAACTTTAACTGTGATAGCGGATATTATTTGAGCGGTGCTTGGAAATGAGCGCTCGATGCAGAGAAGCAGCAGAGACATTCCTTACAGTGTTTATGTCCCCACAGAAGCAGTGGCGCCATCAGGCAGACACTGACACCATCTGTGACAGGAGTACGTAATCTCCGGTCAATCACAAGCCGACCAATCATAAACCGTCCACGGGCTATACTACCCCACCACAGCAACAGTGAAGACAGTGAGTTGCTACTGACGATGACGATCGAGACTCTAGTCGAAAGCTCGAGCTTTTATCCCGAACTGACGTGGCAAGAAAACCGAGAATATTTTACATAATTAATGAAATTGGCAGATAAAATATGAAATTATGAGATACTGGAATTATACTCGAAGGATAATGCCTGTCGAATATATTGATGGGCAGTAGGCTGATGTATGACGATGTATAAATACATATTGGAAGAGTAACGGCAATGGAAAATTCCATACTTAGTCACAGTCTGGAATTTTTTTCACAGAGTATCAAGTGAATTAACAGTAGGAGAACTGCAGAGATGAAGTGATTGATACAGATTAGGAAGGTGTAGGGAGGATCCCATGAAAGTAGTCGAAAGACAGGGGATTACAAAAAAATTGTTTGCTATCTAGTTATAGAATAAAGCGAAGGAACTGTTTTCGGAATCTTCACACGACTTCTACATCTTAATAACAGAAGTGTCAATGAGTTTCAGAGGCACGACCTTAACTGGAATACAAACAAAACACCTTAAACCATGATTATCAGTACAAATTAAGTTATTATACTGAATTAGAGACATTTTATCGGTAAGCTTGACATATTCTTTCTCTCAGAGTATGGTGGTAACCCATAGTATCGTAAAGAGACATCTCACATGTGAAGAACACTTATTGATCGATATTTCGTTCAAATGAGTCCCACACCTTAAGCAGATTGCTTTTTATTGGACCGAAGACATCTCTTCGGTAGTTTTGTTGATCCACAATGTGATTCCATTTAGATAAGATTGCCTGGAGAGTGTCTTCATGCATGTGAAATGTTCACTGAACCATTTTCATTCTGTTCTGAAGCACTTCTACACTACATTGTCTTTCAGAATGTAAATGCTTTTGTTGATGTTCTATAGGTCACAATGGCGTAAATATGGTCCCCAAAGGTCGCTTCAGGATGCCGTGTAAAGACAGGAGAAACGCCACATTATGTCTCCCAGAAACAGGACATATGCACCCAGCTGTCAGGCACATCCTTTAAAATGCGTTTATAGTAAGCTATGAGCGGTTCACATGGTAGATTACCGTGCGAGATCCAGCAGGAAAATGAAATTACCTGAGATGGAATGATGCCTTATGTGGCCATATTAAAAGTGACATTGAATTAAAAAGGAAATTTGCTATATACTCTCTAGCTTCTCTTACATATACACTCCTGGAAATTGAAATAAGAACACCGTGAATTCATTGTCCCAGGAAGGGGAAACTTTATTGACACATTCCTGGGGTCAGATACATCACATGATCACACTGACAGAACCACAGGCACATAGACACAGGCAACAGAGCATGCACAATGTCGGCACTAGTATAGTGTATATCCACCTTTCGCAGCAATGCAGGCTGCTATTCTCCCATGAAGACGATCGTAGAGATGCTGGATGTAGTCCTGTGGAACGGCTTGCCATGCCATTTCCACCTGGCGCCTCAGTTGGACCAGCGTTCGTGCTAGACGTGCAGACCGCGTGAGACGACGCTTCATCCAGTCCCAAACATGCTCAATGGGGGACAGATCCGGAGATCTTGCTGGCCAGGGTAGTTGACTTACACCTTCTAGAGCACGTTGGGTGGCACGGGATACATGCGGACGTGCATTGTCCTGTTGGAACAGCAAGTTCCCTTGCCGGTCTAGGAATGGTAGAACGATGGGTTCGATGACGGTTTGGATGTACCGTGCACTATTCAGTGTCCCCTCGACGATCACCAGTGGTGTACGGCCAGTGTAGGAGATCGCTCCCCACACCATGATGCCGGGTGTTGGCCCTGTGTGCCTCGGTCGTATGCAGTCCTGATTGTGGCGCTCACCTGCACGGCGCCAAACACGCATACGACCATCATTGGCACCAAGGCAGAAGCGACTCTCATCGCTGAAGACGACACATCTCCATTCGTCCCTCCATTCACGCCTGTCGCGACACCACTGGAGGCGGGCTGCACGATGTTGGGGTGTGAGCGGAAGACGGCCTAACGGTGTGCGGGACCGTAGCCCAGCTTCATGGAGACGGTTGCGAATGGTCCTCGCCGATACCCCAGGAGCAACAGTGTCCCTAATTTGCTGGGAAGTGGCGGTGCGGTCCCCTACGGCACTGCGTAGGATCCTACGGTCTTGGCGTGCATCCATGCGTCGCTGCGGTCTGGTCCCAGGTCGACGGGCACGTGCACCTTCCGCCGACCACTGGCGACAACATCGATGTACTGTGGAGACCTCTCGCCCCACGTGTTGAGCAATTCGGCGGTACGTCCACCCGGCCTCCCGCATGCCCACTATACGCCCTCGCTCGAAGTCCGTCAACTGCACATACGGTTCACGTCCACGCTGTCGCGGCATGCTACCAGTGTTAAAGACTGCGATGGAGCTCCGTATGCCACGGCAAACTGGCTGACACTGACGGCGGCGGTGCACAAATGCTGCGCAGCTAGCGCCATTCGACGGCCAACACCGCGGTTCCTGGTGTGTCCGCTGTGCCGTGCGTGTGATCATTGCTTGTACAGTCCTCTCGCAGTGTCCGGAGCAAGTATGGTGGGTCTGACACACCGGTGTCAATGTGTTCTTTTTTCCATTTCCAGGAGTGTATATCAAGAGATACATATCAGACCTATCAGATATCTTTTATTTTAAAATGCTAGGAGGACAGATCTGGAACATCCTTTAAGATGCTACTGGGTGACTTCGAGGTGTGTACAGAAAACAAAACGAATTGTGTACCATTTCTCACACAAACCAATATTATAGAGCCATCAGAACCTTTTTGTTGCTCATAATGGCAAGTCAAGTGAACATAGCACTAAGTAATTCAGATGCTGAATTGTTTAAATGAAGCATGTTGGCCGCATAATGCCCAAACAGTTTCAGAATGAACAAAGCAGAAGAGTGTAGTAACTTTGAAAACAACACATTTCCTCTGGGCATGGATGGAGTTGTTTCTTGGCGAATTTTATCGAAAAAATGTGGCACACTCTTCCTTGTACATACATGTCACTTGCTATCATCAAGAAACAGGACCTGTCCTGTACATCCACTTTTCCAGTCAACTGTATGCAGCTGCTTGTTTTGGATATAGGCAGCTTGTGAAAGTCTTTCTTTTCAACAAAAAAATTATGTTAATTATTGACTAAGCCATTGGCCAAAGAAAAGAGAGGGGCTTTTGTCTGTAAATTATCTGCACTTTCTGTAAACGATGTTTTTGTATGCATGGAAAAGTCATATGTATCTTGGAATTTCAAGCCGACTTTAAAAAACTTATTCAAACATTTTTAAGAAAATACAATTTCTTCTAAGGAAAGTGATCTAGGTATACATAATAGTATCTACTATAACGCTAAAAGCTTAAGAAAAAACTCATAGAATAAAATAAACCAGTTATTTGATTTCAGTATCGTTTGTAAAGGAAATTTCCAGTCTGGCCCTGATGAATCGAACGGATTCCCCTTTTTCACACTCTGCATACTTTCACATGGTACGATTTTTCATTCATCAACATCATAGATATTTTTAAAAAATACTGCACCCTTGAGGCCATATGCAGAACAGTTTAGGTTCTTCCCAAATTTTAAATCAATCATGTCAAAAGCATTCCATTTTAAAATCCATTCACATTGGCACATCAACAGAAACAAACAGCGTGGAAGGCAACGTGAGTATCAAATGGAATTGCGTTTACTTTAGATGGAACGTCAACACAAGGTCGCTTCACCTGGCGCTGTGCTTAATGGAGAAAGTGTCCCATAATGCAACAAGTCTCAGTGTAACACTATAAATACGTAACTAGGAGTGATGGATTTTATTAATGGCTAAACCAAAATTCATAATATATGTTCAAGACACAATCTGTATTGAGAATTGGAAGAATACGAAAGGGAATGTTCAAATATTACTCAACACTCACACGTACTTGATAAAGAAAATATATACACTCCTGGAAATGGAAAAAAGAACACATTGACACCGGTGTGTCAGACCCACCATACTTGCTCCGGACACTGCGAGAGGGCTGTACAAGCAATGATCACACGCACGGCACAGCGGACACACCAGGAACCGCGGTGTTGGCCGTCGAATGGCGCTAGCTGCGCAGCATTTGTGCACCGCCGCCGTCAGTGTCAGCCAGTTTGCCGTGGCATACGGAGCTCTATCGCAGTCTTTAACACTGGTACCATGCCGCGACAGCGTGGACGTGAACCGTATGTGCAGTTGACGGACTTTGAGCGAGGGCGTATAGTGGGCATGCGGGAGGCCGGGTGGACGTACCGCCGAATTGCTCAACACGTGGGGCGAGAGGTCTCCACAGTACATCGATGTTGTCGCCAGTGGTCGGCGGAAGGTGCACGTGCCCGTCGACCTGGGACCGGACCGCAGCGACGCATGGATGCACGCCAAGACCGTAGGATCCTACGCAGTGCCGTAGGGGACCGCACCGCCACTTCCCAGCAAATTAGGGACACTGTTGCTCCTGGGGTATCGGCGAGGACCATTCGCAACCGTCTCCATGAAGCTGGGCTACGGTCCCGCACACCATTAGGCCGTCTTCCGCTCACGCCCCAACATCGTGCAGCCCGCCTCCAGTGGTGTCGCGACAGGCGTGAATGGAGGGACGAATGGAGACGTGTCGTCTTCAGCGATGAGAGTCGCTTCTGCCTTGGTGCCAATGATGGTCGTATGCGTGTTTGGCGCCGTGCAGGTGAGCGCCACAATCAGGACTGCATACGACCGAGGCACACAGGGCCAACACCCGGCATCATGGCGTGGGGAGCGATCTCCTACACTGGCCGTACACCACTGGTGATCGTCGAGGGGACATTGAATAGTGCACGGTACATCCAAACCGTCATCGAACCCATCGTTCTACCATTCCTAGACCGGCAAGGGAACTTGCTGTTCCAACAGGACAATGCACGTCCGCATGTATCCCGTGCCACCCAACGTGCTCTAGAAGGTGTAAGTCAACTACCCTGGCCAGCAAGATCTCCGGATCTGTCCCCCATTGAGCATGTTTGGGACTGGATGAAGCGTCGTCTCACGCGGTCTGCACGTCCAGCACGAACGCTGGTCCAACTGAGGCGCCAGGTGGAAATGGCATGGCAAGCCGTTCCACAGGACTACATCCAGCATCTCTACGATCGTCTCCATGGGAGAGTAGCAGCCTGCATTGCTGCGAAAGGTGGATATACACTGTACTAGTGCCGACATTGTGCATGCTCTGTTGCCTGTGTCTATGTGCCTGTGGTTCTGTCAGTGTGATCATGTGATGTATCTGACCCCAGTAATGTGTCAATAAAGTTTCCCCTTCCTGGGACAATGAATTCACGGTGTTCTTATTTCAATTTCCAGGAGTGTACTTTCAAAAACATCAAACAACATTGCAAAGGCAATACATAAAGATTATTTATGTTATCGATTGTTTTCTTTTTTCCAGGTACCCTGCCACAACAGGCCCTTTTAATTGTTAAAAAATACTTTCCAATGAATATTATTTCATCAGTTAACGTTATTATTTACGCATAGTGTAGACTTTCCTTTCCCCCATGCATTGTAAAATGTAGATAATTTTTCACTTTTATGTATTTTGTCCTTTTTGTGGAAGAACATTGAAAGGGAAAATACGCAGTTCCTCGTGCGACCTTTGTAGCGTGTTATGAATGCAAAGTACCAAAAATAGGATAAAAGAGACACAAAAGCACGTTATCCATTACTGTACTGTGAGCAAGTACAATGAGAAAAGATCAATTCTACTCTTTTCTCAACAATACCTAGATATAGTGCTCTTCCTATTGAATCTGAAATAAGGGAACTAAACTTTACATCTAAGTAAACTTGGGACTTTCTTTGAAAAGTAATTGTTTGGTATTAACTGTTTTAAACATCCTAGTTTTTATAAAAAAAAGCGTATGAATAGGCCAAATTTTTCCTTTTTTCAGTTGTTTCTGACCAATTTGTTCCTTTCTTGGTGTAAGTATAATTTTAATTTGATTAGAGATTCAGATTCACGGTTGACCACATAACTTATATAGGAATATATACAACACCTAATTGTTCTCGTCTTTCAAGGTGGGAACGTTTTGAAATCCATGAACATTATCTTCTTTACATTAATTTCAGCCGTTTTTTCGTTAATACCGTTGTACATTTAAATTTAATCCATTTCCACAAGTCTGGGATTCGTGAACAGCCAACTGTTCGGTGCAGCGTTGCGTCAGTGAATCCACAATGTTTACAGTAAGTGGTTCTGGTGTGTCACAGGTGGCATCAGTGTGATTCTGTTGGAAACAGATCGTTTAAGAAAATGTAAACGGCCGAGCGCAGCTCTGAACTTATAGTCGCATCTGAAAAGTTAGGCAACACTAGCTTCCAGTTGAGATCTGTGTGTTTTATTTGGATGATTGGACGATTGCTGTGTGGACTGATTCTTTCTGTAGTTTTCCCATAATCTTTTTCATGAAGAAATTCACATTTGGGAGTTTTTTTACAATTCCCTTTGTGATTTTAGGATTGCGAGTAATATATGTGGGTGCCCATCATTGAGTTCTACATCTTGTGGTAATTCCCATGCAGCCTTCAATGAATCCGAGTGACTCACTGGTTGTTTCAAGAATTTTGTAAGGTTTTTAACAACGAAGGCGTGCATTTTTTCTCAGAATATATTAAGCCTAATCCACCTTCATTTGGCGGTTTTGTTAACTGGTCTCTGGTTACACGTAAATTGTAAATAATTTCATAGATAATGGGCATCAGTGCCAGACTGAGCACTGAGCTGAAAATTCTCCCATGAAATGGCCAGTTATTTGTATTTTGGAAACTATTGGATTCTAGTCTGGCAGTAATATATCTATTGTAGCCTGTGAGAAGTTTCACCATTGCAACACATTCCTTAGATATTAGTGACTGACTTTGTTAAAGACATTCCCTAGGTCGATATTCAACCATCTTATTGTTCCAGTGGAGAAGGTTATGCCTCTCAGAGAGTAAAGTCCATCAATGATCTTCATGTTGGGAACACTACACATTTTCCCGGGCTCATTTAACTCGGAAGAGTCTCTTTTAGCCTTGTCACTATTATATGTGCCATTTGAATCAGCATTGAACAAAATTATTGAGCTATAATCAGTCATTCTTCTTGGTTTCGAAGTTTTAGGTACAAGGCCTGCAGTTCCTGGTTCATTTCTGAATATATTTAACCACTCTTTGTTTTTCATTCATAACTTCCATGAATTCCGCTATGATACCAAACCAGAATCCTATGTAAGATTCATATGGTATGCCATCAATATCTGGACTCCTATTTTGTGGTAATTTATAATGTCCGAAATTTCTTCTTCAGATGTGGACTATCATGGTAGGACATTTTGGTTGGTGGGGGAAGTCGTGGTGTGTTGTACCAAACTTGCTGTCTTTGTAGGAACTGATGGCTGTTCTCCCAACAGTCTCCAGAAATGATCCTTTCATATTAACTGTGTCATTCCCCTTGAAAGACGTTAGATTTTTGATAAATCTGTGTCTGCACCGTTTCTGTTCTATACTGAGGTGGTAGATGCTACATTTTTCGTCTGGAATGTATCCATTATCTTCACAAGTGATTATTTAGCCTTAGAGCTCTTTTTCTTGTAGTTAGGGATCTTCTTTTTGAATTTCTTGAAATAGCAAGATTGGTCTTCACAGTTATCCACTTTTTTAGAGCTCTCAAACAGCCATGTAATACAATTTGACGTTTTTCCTTCTAGTGTCACTGATCCTATACACTACGTTTCTGAACAGTTTACGAATTCCAGGTTTCACCAGTTTAGCCCACCATTCAAGAACGCTGTTAAAGAACCGTTTCCAATGAACCATGTTCGACAGCATTTGAAAAATTCTGTTTATGCCCACTCAGTGTTGAGCAGCTTGCAGTTTAACTTCCAGTAATACCTTTACCATTACTCTGCACCTTGGTAAGCCTTTTATTTTAATGTGAACTGCGTGGTGGTATGAAAAGCTGATGGGTCTACTTCATAGTCCTCTACAGCTATTCCTGTAGTGGTATCAAATCTGGACAGTCTCAAGGCTACAGTGTAGATATGTATAGTGTGATAGCATCATGGCTAGCAGATCTATGATGTCTCTCAGTTTTAGTTCGCCAGTCATGGTATTCAGGGGCTGCAATTACGGGTTGATCCTGTTGTGTCTGCAGTCTTACAACACCAATGAAATCTCCTCCCATGATCATGTCAGCAAGCTCAAAAGCAGCTTTCCACGACGAGTTATGTTATATGTTCCTGATGGAGCATGCATTCATCTGGCTACTTTTCCAAGTTCTCTAATACCCGTCCCATTCTGGTTAAAACACAGAAAACCCTACTGTTGGGGCTGACATTGTTTTACACATTAATAGTATTTTTATGAGAATTCTGGGACAAAGAGTATTTTGGAATTTAAAAATTCCAGGTTGCAAACCTGGAGTTTTTACCAACCAAAAAAATTGTATTGGCCTGTATGGAAAAAACGCAAATTTTTATTTTCTCATGTAAAAATTTTCAAATATAATAAATTGAAATCTTTATAAATAAGAACAATCAAACCTTGAACACATTTTATACACTGGAATTTAAATTAAAAAACTCTCAAAGGTACATTTTAATGAAATAAAAAAACAAATTTCAATCTGTATAAATACAAACGAAAAATGGATGTGTGGTAGCATTGATATCTAGTAAGAGAACTTAACAACTATAGTAATGTGTCTTCAGAAGTGTTCACTAAATTATCAGAACTTCAAAAATTTAAATCTTACATCTTTTCAAAAGCTGAAATTTTGCAACCTAATTATGGTGACAAAATTTTATTACTTTTAGATGATAAATTTATAATTACTCTTCCACAACGGTATTCTACAATCTTTTCAAAAGATGATGATAAAGTAAATTTTTTGATCATATTTTATTTATCAATGTAAAAAAATCGAACAAAGATTGTTCAATTCATGTTATAAATTTTGATAAATTTTAAAATTTTTATATTTTTACATTTAATTAAATTAAAAATTTCCTTTCATGTAATTTATTAACTTTTTAAATAACTCAAGTTTGTTCAATTTCTTATGGAAAATGTTAAGAGAAAGTTTTAATTTTTGAAACATGTTAAGCTTCAGTTTTTATTTTCTCTATCACCCTGAAAATATTTTGGGGAAATGAAAATATGGGGGTCAAAGGTTCTGTAATTTTTTCTCATTTTTTATTTATTTATTATTAAGTTATAAGTTATAAGTATGCATTCTAAGTTATGAATATTAAGTTAAATGTTTTTCCATACATAATAACATATACAACTAAATAATTTGGAATATTTTCATTAAAGAATGGACATAATTTAATGGTAGTTTTTGAGTAGTTACAACATTCTTTCTTCTAGACATATTAATTACATAAATAGGAAAATTTAGATTAAATTCAATTGACTTACATTCTCTCATTATTTGAGTTACTTCTTTAAAATATCCAAAATAATCTCATGCTTTGAAGAAGCTATTTGATGGTTCCAGATCCCATTATTATTGAAGAAAATATTTCATTTCTTCCATTTTAAACATAAATCTTTTGTAATTTAACATGACAGAATAAAGAAGAATCAAGTAATGGATTATTTTTCGATTAGCTTGGAAAACAATGAAAATAATGTAAGGCATATCAAATTCAGTAGAATAATTAGTGATATCTAATTCGAAATTTCATTTTCCCTATAAACCAGCAAATTCAGTTGTATCTAGTTCAAAGAATTAAATTGTAATTTTTGGATTTTAAGACTGTCTTATTCTGATTCAAGTGAATATTCTGGTTCATATTTAACAACAATTTCAGTTTCTTTTGGTAATGTAGAAATACGATATTCTGTTGTTCAATGAAGAATGGAATCTTATTAATCTTTTTTCCAGGTAGAAGTAAAAATAACACTTAACTCAGCTTCAAAAATAATTTCTTCATTATCTTAAAAAACCCACCAAATAATTCTAATGAATAAAGAACTTCATTTTGTTTAGATTCAATTTTCCCTTCATTAAGAATATATCTTTTCATATTTAATTCATTCAAAAGGGAAGAATTTAAACAAAAAACACTTGAAGAAGACATAAAAATATATTCAATTCTAGATAAAATATTGTTTCCTTTTGTAATTGTAATGATACTAAACATTTTTAAAACACATTTATCCATTAGTTTAATTTATGATTTGTGTCATATGAAGAAAAATTAGATCTGTGTGAATAACATCAAAAGTCATACAAAGTTTTGAATAATTAGGATGAAGCCAACCATCACCAACATTACTATGAATTTCAGGTTTGTTGTTAGGAATGCTTATATTATTTTTTGTTTTTGCACTAACAAGAAATCATTTATAGCTGTTTTAAATTTTGAATAGCATTAAAAATAGTAATATTTACAGGAAGAATTGGTGCATAAATTATTGGTTGACAAATTCAGAATTACGTCTAACTGTTGCATTGGTATTAGTTCATCAATGAAAATTAATATTATATTTAAAGGTATTCAATTCACTAAATTAAAAATTATATTAATTAATTCAAATACAATAATTTTAGGAACATTTTTATCAACAATTTTTTATTTGGTTCAATAATTTTATTGTTAAATCCTACAGCAATTCCAATATTATTTTCTTTTATAGCGATGAATAATTTTTTATCACAATCGATGACAATACTATGTAAAATTTTGTCTGATTTAATATGAGTTTTGGAATCAATAAATTTTTCTAAAATCTTCAAAGTATTTTGGCCAACAAAAAAGTTCTATTGTTCCTCCATCACTATTAAGTTTATTATTTTTATGTAACAACTAGAGGTAAAAAGTTGTATAAAAGCAATAAGTGAAACGTTTTTAGAAGTTTCTATTGTTGGAACAGTGAAACATGATTTCAGAACAGAAGAATTATCAAGCAATTGAATTCATCTACTCATACATATTGAAAAAGATATGTAAATAGATGAAAAATTGAGAACCAAAAATAAGAAGAACAGAAAAAATAAAAAGCTTAAAAATTTACCAAATTCAATTTTATGTACAAGTACAGGATCTAACAGATGTAGAAAAACAACATTAACAATTGATAATTGTATTTAAAAACATAGATAGGCACTCAGAAAAATTAATCATTTGTATGTTTGTTTAAAACGCTTAGATCAACCAAAATATCAAGAAATTACAAACGAATATAAAAATCTCAAAGGTAAAAATAATTAAAAAATTTGTTAGGTTAAAAAAATAGTGGTGTAATTATTCCATTACATGAATGTAAAAATAATTCAGTTGTAATTTTTGATGATTACATCTTGATACTCAAGAAATTTTACGTATAAAGACATGAAGGAATTGAATGGTTTTACATAAGTAAAACATATTACAAATAGGAATACAAGTAGTTCAATAAATTTTTTAAAAATATTTAAGGATATGATGATACAAGCCAAAATTACATTTATCATGAATTTGATGATCGTGATTTAAAGTTTGCTGAATTTAAAGACTTATGGAGTAAATGTTGGAATAAAGATAAATTTGGGTTTATTAAAAAAGATAAGACAAGAAAAATTAACCTTTTTTAAATGTTGAAAATAAACATTTAACATAAATATTGAAACTAAAAGCTAAACATAAACATTAATCACAAAAACGTTAAACACAAAACATTTAATATAAATGATAAACAATAGTGTTAAATGTAAAATAAATAAATGATTATTGTATTTTTGTTTTGCATATATATATATATATATATATATATATATATATATATATATATATATATATATATATATATATGGTTGCAAAATACGATCTAGCAATTGTTAAGAAAGCCAAAGGAAATAAAAAAGTAAGAGAACAACTAAAAGAAGAGTTTTATGAATGGAAAATGAATAAATTCCAAGAACAGAGCATAAGGCTATCCAGCTATTGATACAATATGAAAATGTAAGAAAGGAACTGAAACATTAGGAGGAAACGTTTTAAAGGCAATTAAAGAAAATAAGTAAGTTGAAAACCAAATGGTTTCTTGAAATCAAGCACAGTGGAGCGCCCCACAAAACCAAACATCGTCATCATCATCATCATCATCATCATCATCATCATCATCATCATCATCATCATTGAAATCAACATCATTTAAAGAATTTAATGATACTCCAACACTTAAACACAATGAAAGTGGTAAAAAATATTTAACATTAAGTGAATAAGAAATACATAATTTGTTAGAGAATAGTAGGAAAATTAAGAGAAAAAACATTAAAAATAAATATCAGTGAAAGAATATTAGAGTTTGTTAATCATAGTGGAAATAATGTATTGGGAATTAAAACCTGTTAGTCAATATAAATATGACAGAAAATTTCCAGTAGAACTGCATGGTGACAAATTACAAATTGTACATTGCCTAACAATTTTACATTATTTGCGTCTAAATATGCAATATTATTCATTTGTTATTCTTTTTGATAAACATTTTCATGTATTTGTTATTTTGTTTCGCATATCTCTTAATACTTTGTGAAATTCCATTTCAAATTTCTTTTTCAGGAAATAAAATCATATAACAATCATAGAATTAATGTAATTCAACTTAAATCATTCGTAACATAGAATTGAAAGGTAAACCATGTGCAGTCACATACAAAGATGGATCCAACTTATAAGATGTAATGAATGTATCTCTAAAATTCTCGGAAACATCTGCTGAAATTAAAATAGGAATGTTAATATATAATTTTGTCTATATTAAATTTTAATACTGAATTTTCACCAGACTATTTGCTGTCTTGTATAATCTTCAACAGAAATATTATCTTTATTAATTTTTGAATAAAACATATTTTTACGTAATTTAGTTTCTTCTAATTCTTCTTCATTATCCATATATTAATGAGTGTAAAGTCCATTTTTAATTATTAAATGTAATTGTTCATCTTCAAAATGTGTTGCTGTTTCTCTAAATTGTTCTTCTGAAATATTAGAAGATATTTTATCATTACAATAAGCCATAAATTTGTCTGTAGGTTAAAATCTTTTAGCTACTCCATCATCAACATGTTTACTAAAAGAAATATGATTTTGTTCATTATGTGGAAATATATCAGTATTTTTACTACCATATGAAAATTCTTTAATAAACAAATGAAAAACCTAATTTTTAATCTAGGAAACAAACTGAATTAAATTTAAGATTTTTGTAATTAAGATTACAATTTTGCTGTGCACCACCAAGATATTTTCCTTTTAAATGGCAATGATGTTTTACTTCCTTTTCAAGAGAAATAAAATAACAATATTAGAATTTTTAAAATTGAATAATCATCTTAGTCAATTTCATTCGAATAGTTTGTTCACATATTTTACCAATTTCTCTTGACTCTTCTTTTAGCATTTGAAGAACTTTTTGCTGGATTTTTTCCTGTGACAGTATATACATTTTTATAATGGCCTTTAGAATATTTAACATAATAAAGCACTGAAATTGATTAATATTTTTGACATTTTTTGATGGAAGTTTATTAAGGAGTAGGTTGACAAATTTGAATATCTTTTAATAAACAGTGGAAACGTGCATAAATTACAAAATGACTTGCAATAAATTTATTAATTACAATTAATTACAATTACCTTTAATAGCCATTGTACTTTTCCTTTTTTATTTTCGTTACAATCATTTTCATGACTGCTCAACATTTCTTGTGAATGAAAATATTGTAAAGATCTATTTCAAAGGTAAATATTTCTATTGCGTTTCCTTGTTTGAGATCCAATTATTCTAGGTAAATCTTTTATCCAACAACAATGTGAACTGTTTTAATCTTTAATTAAAAGAAGATTGATATGTATTTCTTATTTATTTTGCATAAAGTGAGGAGGATATAGAATAATTCTTTCATCTTCTTTGTTGCTTTCATATGCATTAATATAAATTGAAATATCTGATTTGTTTTCAAATATCGGAATATCTGTTCACTGGTCTGCAAAATTCATTATCTTATTCAAAAAAAATCATCTAATTCTAATCCAGTATTTTTATAGTAATAAACACTTTGTAAATGAATATTTGTAGCATATAAAGCTGATTTTATCGAAAGAAGAAAGCATTTTTGATAGGTATTTTTTACTTTAGTTACTGATTTTTATCATTAATTACTATTAGTAAATAAATATAAGAAGAACAAAAAATTGGATTATGTTTATTAAGACTTACTTATAAACTATCTATATGAAATAGAGATTAACCAGATTTTTACTTTGCACTTCATCCATTTCAGTTAATAGTTTATTTATTTATTACTAATCTTATAAATTAGTTGTTTTTATTAAAACTTGATTAGCTCATTTTGTTTTAAAATTACAATAAAATGTCATATCAACTTTAACTGCTCTTCTTTGAATTAAAATATTTGTTAATTTGGTAATGGTTTCAAGCCATTTTTCTTTTTTAAAAAGCAGAAACTGTTCCATAAATTCGTGTAAGAGATTTGGAAAAATCTTCAACATCTCGAAAATTAAAACTTGGTAAATTTTTCTAATAATTTTTTGCTTAATTTCTTGGTATTTATCTACTAGAAGTTTTTGAAAATAACTCTCATCATCGTTATTAATATTGTTCTTATTTACCTTATTATTTACTTTGTTCTCACTTAAGGACATATTGCTCATATCATTTTCCATATTAACTTTACATTCAGAATGTTTTGATATGATCAATTAATTGACTTTTTCTTAGTTTAAATATTTTTTTAATTTTTTATTTTGTGGATTTGAAATAGTTATTCCAAAAGTTTTTTATTCGATTTATTAGTCTTATTGCTGTTATTAATATTGTCAATTGGCTTTAAAATAAGGTCGATTAATGTTTGTTAATTAAGTTTGGAAAAATTCTTCAAATTTTCTGTTTTAGCAATTGATCGAAATTGTTCTATTTTTATATTTTAGTTCTCTTTTCTTCATTTCCTTATTCACTCATTACCTATTAAAATAATCATTAAATTCCAACAGATCTCTACATGCACCTGAGTAACCATTTTCTTCAGAATATTTTCTAAATCTTCATAACTACAATTTTCAACATTCTTAAATAGTTCAGCTTAATTATCCATTTTGTTTTCATTCTATTTACATACAATGTAATTTGGATTTTATTTTTATTATAACATTTTCAATTAAAATGTACCTTTGTGATTTTTGGTTTGATGGTTCTTATTTATTAAGAACAAAGTTTATTAGATTTGAAAATTTTTAAATGGGAAAATGAAAATTTTGCGTTTTCCAATATAGGCAAAAGAAATTCTTTGCAACCTCCCAAAGTCTCATAAATATACTACTCACATTGTATTCCTGCTGAAGATTCATCTCTTTGCAAGCTAATTCCTGTAGGAAGTCAATGTTCATGTCATTGGTTTTAAGGAATTCCTTAAAATCCACATCTTTTCATCATTTGTCATCCCACAGATATTTAGCCTGAGTAGAGTATGTACCTTCCTATTGTGCATTGTGAGCGATTTCTCAGTTTCCATGTCCATGCATATTCTGCTATTTAGTTGTCTTGTCTGTATTTGTTTCTAGGAATTTCACTTTCCATTTCTCCTTTCTCCTCATCTTTGGACTTTCTTTCTGTATCTTTCGTCTTTTTCTGACTTGCCTCATTTAGATTTGGTTCAGCTTTCATTCTCAGTGCCTTCTGAACACCTTCAGAGTTCATAGTCTTTTGGTTGCAAATACTTCCCTTTAATGCTTTAACTGTGTGCTTTGATGATTGTGTTGTGACACTGTAAGCTGTTTCAGGGCCGTTTCCTACTTTACTTTCCCATTTTCATGCTCCAGTCACAGATGCTCTGATTGCACTCAGCTTTTCCTGTGGTGTTGCCTGGCATGTTGTTCCCTGCAATGGTTGGTGTTTGCTTTCCTCCTGTGAACAGCTCAAGGGGCTCACCCCATATGATTGTTGCATCTGAAAAATATCTGTGTCTGCTTGACTTTTCTCTTCAGTCTGGGGTCCACACTGTATTGCTGGAATGTTATCGGACTTCTGTTATGTTGGATCTATGCCGATTTTCTTTTCAGGGTCTTCTTTCTTCAGCCTCTTACTGCCCTTTTCTAATGGCCATTTCTTGTTCTGATTTCGATGAAAGCTAGAAAGACTTTCAGTTTTCATTTCCATTTTGTTTTATTGCCCTTGAACTGAAATCTCATGGAATCCATAGCTGTTTTCCTCCACAAAAGTTGCAGACTTGTCTCTATCAGTTTAACTCTTTTGATCGTTCTCACTGTTCTTTGTATTTCATTTGCTGCTAGTCTCTTGTTCAAGGGTGGGAATACCTCTTCAACTAAACTAGTAGAGAGGCCAGTGGATTCCATGTGAGTATTCTCAGTGTTGTTGTTGCAGTACGTGAAGGAATCAATTCTTGTGCCTGCAATCTTGCCCACTGTTGCAGATTATTTTGCAAAATAAACACGCCACGTTACATGTGGAAGTCTATCCAACATACATTACGTGAGTCTTGCAACTGGCTACAAGGATGTGGAATGGGATGTCGGAAGTAGCAAACATTTGTACAGATCTAATCCCATTGCGGCACTGGATTTTGTATCTAGTAGACTACTTTTCGTATTCGATGCTTTTTGCCAGTCCTTAATTACAAAATGCTTTTATTAAGTCCTCCTTGTCTATCTATTTGGGAAGATTTAGCACCCCAACAATTTTCAGATCACTGTTAGCGTTACTTATACCAACAGTACTGAAAGAATCATCATGATGATGGGATTCAAATTTGCCCTGGGTTTTCAGTAATACTCTAAAATAACACAAGCACACAACTGAACAAAACCACAATATTTCCCATTACCCATTTGAATGACCTCTGTAATATCACCAGAAAAACCGAAAGTTTCATGTAGCAAGTCATAAGCATCCAAAGCTGTGGGTTGGACATGTCTTGTATTCTTGTCAAAGACGAACCTCAAAGTATTGTTCATAATCGAATCCGTGGACATTATTTACAGGCACAAAGCAGAACCTCTGAATGATGAATAGTACACAAAGACAATGAACAAGTTTGGTGGTTGTGCAATGAAAACAGTATTCATGCACTGCAACAATTTTATATGTAACCAGTCAGCTATAAAATGGAGCAATTCACTGCACATCCTGTCCACTCAGCCATGGAAACACATGTGAAATGATCGTCATTGTAGTAATTGTAGCGATACTGAGTTCTTATACTCCAACCATTTCTACATGCTCCAATAATGATTTTTAAAACAAATAATACAATGAGGCAAACTGCAATGAATCCCGACATATACTGTTTTCTGACTCCACACATCAAAAAAAGTTTTTTGTCACCCCAGTTCCCAGAACTCCTGAAGATAGACATTGACAATGGATATTGTATCACACACACAGTCCCTTTGTTCAGAGATGTCACTAAACCCACCCAAAGAAGTAAACATCCATGAATGAGCTGCACCTATTAGACAGTGGGGGTCCGACAGCTGATCATTTACAGTCATTCCACCCGGAAGGACCTACACAGCTCATGTTGTCTGTAGTTCAACCATGCTTAGATGGTCAATACCGCGGTCCGATCGCGTCTGTATTGTTACTTTGTGCCAGGAAGAACTCTCAACAAGAGAAGTGTCCAGGCATCTTGGAGTGAACCAAAGTGGTGTAGTTGAGTAGTTCGGACATGGAGGAGATACAGAGAGACAAGAACTGTCAATGACATGCCTAGTTCAGGCCACCCAAGGCCTACTACTGCAGTGGATGTGCGCTACCTACGGATTATGGCTCGGAGGAACAGGACAGCAACGCCATCATGTTGAACAATTCTTTTCGTGCAGTCACAGGACGTCGTGTTACTACTCACATTGTGCGCAACAGGCTGCATGACGCGCAACTTCGCTCTCGATGGGTACAACAATATGCCGAATAGACCACCCAGGATTGGCATCACAATCTCTTCACAGATGAGTGTCACATAGGCCTTCAACCAGGCAATCATCAAAGACGCGTTTGGAGGCAACCAGGTCAGGATGAACGCAAGGTGGAGGTTCCCTAATGTTTTGGGGTGGTATGATGTGGGGACGACGTATGGCGCTGTTGGTCATGGAATGTGCTGCAATGGCTATACAACACGTGAATGCTGTTCTCCAACCAATAGTGCAACCATATTGGCAGCATATTGGCGAAGCATTCGTCTTCATGGACGACAACTCGCGCCCCATCGTGCACATCGTGTGAATGACTTCCTTCAGGATAACGTCATCACTCGACTAGAGTGACCAGTATGTTCTCCAGGTATGAACCCTATCGAACATGCCTGGGATAGATTGAAAAGGGCTGTTTATGGATGACGTGACACACCAGCCACTCTGAGGGATCTACGTCGAATTGACATTGAGGAGTGGGACAGTCTAGACCTACAGTGTCTTGATCAACTTGTGGATAGTATGTCATGACAAATACAGGCATGCATCAATGCAAGAGGACGTGCTATTGGTTATTAAAGGTACCAGTGTGTACACCAATATGGACCACCATCCCTAAAGGTCTCGCCGCATGGTGGTACAACATGCAATGTGTGGTTTTCATGGGTAATAAAAAGGGCAGAAATGATGTTTATGTTGATCTCTATCGAATTTACTGTACAGGTTCCAGAACTCTCGGAATCGAGTTGATGAAAAACTTTTTTTGATGTGTGTACTATACTGCTTCTACTTGATGATGTAAACACCGAGCTGAAGCTCCACAGACCATTAGAGTTGTGGACACTGGCACTTCTGAGCTTGTGCATGTGCAGTGCTCTGTTCTTGGACCCTCAATTATTTAGGCTAGGCAATTTTTTTAGTCTCTCATTGTAATTTGATACAGTGAGACAAACACAAATAATCAGATGTAGTTCACATAAGTAGTCAGAACTATTGCTGGTTTCAAGATCCAGATTTAATGAAAGGCAGGTTTTAGCACTTGTTCCATGTTCATTACCTTTTTGTGCAATACTTCTTGATGTATAGTGCAATACATATGAATCTCGAATACAACACAAATTATGCTTCCTTTTTTCAGTAAAGCATTTCTTTTTTCCCAGTCAATAGAGGAGTTCCATCAATAGCTACTGAAATTTATTTCTACAGGGGTACTTCGTGCTTTTGCAGGACTTAAAAAAGCAACCAAATATGTCTTGTCATGCAGAATTTTTTTTTTGAAATTTGTGGTAAGTTCCTATGGGACCAAACTGTTGAGGTTATTGGTCCCTAGGCTTACACACTACTAGATCTAACTTAAACTATCTTAGCTAAAGACAACACTCACACCCATATCCAAGAAGGACTCCAACCTCTGATGGGGGTAGCCACGTGAACTGTGGGGAGGTGCCTCAGATCGTGTGGCTACCCCACACAGCCATGCAGAAGTATTTTGCATCAAAATTAGTTCTAATAATTCCTCAAAAAAATTAAAAGACTGTAACTTGCATGCAGTGCCACTTCAGTTTCTTGTGTTATTGGTTTAAACATTAACTGTTGTTTCTTCAATCACAGCTTGAGATATTTAAATTTTTGTGTCTAATTAATACTTCATAATTGTTATATGTTGTTTATTGTCACTCAGAATGACAATGAATGTTTTATGTTTGGTATACTAGTAGCAAGACAGCATATCAAGCTGCCTATTATATTATTTATTTCACTCCAAAAAATAGCAGTTCCCACTATTGCTTGGTCTCAATAGACAGATGCTCAAAACAAAACGCTGAAATAAATGAATAACTGTTAAAACGTTAAAGCAATAAAACTTTCTAATAAAAATTAATATATGTATTTAACACAAACTTATCAGCACAGAATAATAGGAAATACTTACAATTGTTTTCCAAAAGTGAAATATATCTCTTTTTACTTACCAAACAAATCAGTTTGCACATAAATTATGTGTGTCAATGTGGCTGTGTTGTGTGAGGTGAGGAGGAGGTAAATATCAGCTAATGCAGGGTGTTGGAATTTTAGAAAGGAACTTTTTTTCTGTCTTGCATTGCTACCAACTTCGAAGCCATGTACAATCAGCAGCTGTGGCAGAAAAGGCATGTGGAAGTAACATTTCATGAAAGTGTATTGTACGGACGTTCAGATTCAAATGTCCTACTTATTTGTAATAATGGATATTATGCTAATGAGCCAGGTTGCTGTTAGTGCCAGAGGAATACATCATTATGTATAGTTACTAGGCTATTGACATGTATCAGTGTATATCAGGGGGATCTGAGGAACATGGTGACACATTTACAATGACAGACTCTACTCACAGAGACTTTGGTCAAGATCGATCTATTGTTTGTGCAGTAGTGCAGTCTTCTGTTTTTCAAACCAAGCACACTTGCTCCATGGACCCAGATGTAGTGCATACTGAAGGGAAGAGTCTGCAAAAAAGTTGAGTAAAATCCCCTTACATCCTCTTTGATTGTGTCATTTGGTAGTAGCCTATCAAAATACTCACTTGTAGTTGGGTTTTATGCGCCTACTCATAAAATGACATGATATTTCTGTTCTGTTGTAGTGACAGGGTTGTGTGGGACAGGTCAGGGTTGTGTGGGCCACAAAAATAACCTTTAACAGGCGCAAGTGGTGTATGAGCCGCGAGTTTGATACCCTTGACCTGCTACATTAACAAGTCCAGAAAAATCA
Organism: Schistocerca cancellata; assembly: GCF_023864275.1. Classification (NCBI taxonomy): domain Eukaryota; kingdom Metazoa; phylum Arthropoda; class Insecta; order Orthoptera; family Acrididae; genus Schistocerca; species Schistocerca cancellata. The sequence continues at coordinate 125,497,422 of NC_064628.1, forward strand.
GGTTCTAAACTTTCAGAATTTATTTCCCTACAGTTTTATCGAATTTATTTCTGTCTCCAAACATCAAATTCATACATTTATTACCATAATGTCTTGGTTTCCTTGATTTTTTTACCGAACTACTCAATACATTTTTCTCTTGAATTACAAAACTCTTAATGTTTCTGTTTTCTCTTCCAATTTGATACATAGCTCTTCTTTAGATTGCATCTATCTTTGCTCATTTTTCTTGTACAATTACTGCAGACTCAGCTTCTTCTTAGAATTATTTTAACTAAAGTCTCAACACTTCTCACATATATGCAGATTATTCATTTTGTTTATTTATAAACTAAAATTTTATTAAACATAATTCCTTTCTCATTATTCTACATAGTTTAAAAAGACATGTATAAAATGACAATCAAACCTACTCTAGCTTTGAAGTGACATTGATTATACAAAAAAAATTACTTTTGTTTCCTTCTATCTAGGAAAAGTCCAAATATATGTAAAGTCAAAATATATGTAAAGTCAAAAAGTTGAAAAACTAATGTTTACAGAGTAAGTAAAATTATTTCATTGAATAGTTATGAAATATCAATTATCATTCCTAGTGCAGAGAGTGAAGACATTTTAAAATTGGGTCATTTTGTAACGTACACTGGGCAACAGAAAATCAGTCTGATTTGTAATTTGATCTTTCTGGAAATTTACAAATCTCATACGCCACGTAAAGGAATTGACCTTAAAGTCTTGTTTATTCGATGAATGAATAGACACTTGGAATAATTTTAAACAACAGAGGCAACACTGTAGGTGTTCGAAGTGCAGTCAACATTTATCTTTATACACATATGGACCAGTTTGCGCTTTTCAGAGTTTGAAAGATGACAGGTCCTTCACGCCCACCTTTCTCAGATCACGTGAACATATCAATTAGGACAATTATATTTAGTTAGGAAGGCACTGTGACCAATTTGGTGCTTATGAAAGAGGTTTGACAATGGTCAGGTACTGAGTTCACTGGCATCTAATTGCATGGATTAATTTGAGATGACGAAAATGGTTTTGTGTATGGTAGAACGTTTTGTTTGACAGTTGCGACTGCAGCTGGACGAAGGGAAGCTCGCCAACCAGTTATAGTGAAAAGGGCACTTTATTGGTGTCAGTTCAGAGGACAAGAAACGGGGCTAGGCGCAGGTATATGTTAAACTGGCGAATACTGCTAGAAAAAAAGGCGGTCGCCCAGCGATGTGCAGAGAAGTGCTATTAGCGGTCCACAGTACCTTGTCCCAGTCCCAGAGGCAGCTTGCGGCGGAAATAACTTCTTCAGACGATTCACGATAGACCGGTGACCTGATAATTTGTCCCTGTTGAGGGGAGTGCATTCTTCAGATTCTCTGGTATCTAGCTGACGTTTTCCCATTGGCCTACCTGAGAGATCCATACCTGTAAGGATCATGAAAGCATTTCGCCCTAAGAGCTGAAATGGGTCGATGCGAAAAAAACGTCCAACACACTGTAGGCAGGACAGCCACTCCGTTTTTGAGATGTCACGTAGGCACTCAGGCCCAAGTGGGTGAGAAAAAGTGTCTTGATTGGTAATCTGATGGTGATGTCAGAAGACATATCTGAGGGTGTCTGTCACAGAAAGCGATAGGATTGAAGAGGAATTTGTCCTCTTTCTGTAGGGAGAGAGAAGAATTATGCAACTGGTGGAAAGAAGGTCTGCTGCATTTCGATTGGCAGTTTTGGTTTTTAGAGAGTACTCCACATGAAATGTTTTTGGAAATTATAGGGAAGTGACATAAAAATGGATTCGTTCTTTGGTCAGGAGGCAAGTTGACCGTATACTTGGGTGAGAGCCTGGATTCACATTAGAACTTGGCTTCAGGTTTCATCTACAGATGCAGTCACATATATTGGGATGAGAGAAGGAGACTTTGGTCCAATGTCCATGTCGAGGTGGAGATGTGCTAGTAGCTTCAAAAATGGTTCAAATGGCTCTGAGCACTATGGGACTTAACTTCTGAGGTCATCAGTCCCCTAGAACTTAGAACTACTTAAGCCTAACTAACCTAAGGACATCACACACATCCATGCCTGAGGCAGGATTCGAACCTGCGACTGTAGCGGTCGCGCAGTTCCATACCTTAGCGCCTAGAACCGCTCGGCCACCCCGGCCGGCGTGTTGTGTTAGTAGCATCAGTGCAGACTCCTGCAGGTGCATGGGGGGTATTTTGCACTCTGGCGCATTAGAAACCTTTAGGGTGGATTCTCACTTTCCACAGCATGCTCTTGCAAACAGCAGCAGTCACTGTTCCATGTATACGTATCATGCTATCACACTAGGTTGCAGCTTTGTAGTTCACAGCCACTGTCAACCGAAGCAGATTCAGTCAGATTGTGGTATCAGTATTATTCCACTCATTCCCCACTGTTCAACTGCACATCAGTACACTCTTTATTTCATTGAATAGAGGCTTGAATTGAATTAATATTTGTTTAGTTATGTTTATGTATGATGTCAGTCATCTTTGTGTAATAAAGGTACTTTTGTCCTGAGTACTCATCTCTTATTCCAGAAGATACCATTCCCTGATCATTTATTAATTTTGTTCATTTACCTGGAGGTAATAGAACTGATGTTGGAGTGTAATACATTGGGGCAAGTTCAGTTTCCCTGCTAGGGCTCCAAAGCAAACATTTGCATTTAAAATTTTCCATTGCATTTAGTTTCACACTGGTGCAGCTGAAGGGTGGTTATGTGCCGTAGAAGTTCATTATAGGTGTCCTCACATTAACTTCCCACCAGACATGTTGTATAATGGTCGCTCCCCGTCAGGATCCTCCATTTTTTCGGAATTTTTTGACACAGTCATGCCAATAACGTTGATCACAAATTTCGTTCAACTTCACCAAATAATACCGTGTATCAAATTAACACCTGGCAGGATATAGTTTTGTTATTTAAATCTGATTTGCAGTCATATAATTTCAATTTCATTACCATTTAGTTGTGTTATGTAACAAGATTTTGAACCTGTAGATCCGTCGTAGTTACAGCTGCTGGTACAAATTTATTAGGCCACGTGTTTCTTCTGTTAGACGAATTATTTTTGTTTGTGTTTGTCTGTGGTTTCCGCATCACATGTTGTTGTTGTTTATGGTATCTATAACAGCGTTGTTCATTTATGGAGGGGTTATTTCTTGAGTTATGGTGTCAGTACAGTGTATGTGTCTTGTCCTTTTTTAAGGATACTTGACAACTGATTCCATTCTTATAATCGTGTGTTAGAGAATGATGTGAGTGATAACGAAACGTTAAGCACAATTGAGCGCTAAGAGAATAAAAACAGAAATTTTCGTAATTTGGATCAGGATTAAAATAGGATAGTACACGAGTCCAGTGACGACAGGATTAATTTTCATATGGAACAGTCGGACAGGTGCAGTAACAGTATGGGTAAGACAGTATCAGACTGTAAGGAACTGAATGGTGCATTCGACGACAGTGCAGTTGAAGGGGGAGTCGCTTCCCGACATGTTAATGCTGCAGTAACTACAGAAATGCTTCAGCAGGGGATAATGACTGGTCAGTTTCGCCACCGAAGCGCTGAATCACAATGTGTTCATCTACCCCAGAAGTGTTTATGGGGAAGAATATGCAGATAGACGCAACATCGAAATTTTTAAAGGTGGCAAAAGGGAGGAGGCAAAAAGTCGTTTTAAAATAGGAAGAAATGAGGAGGCAAAAGCAAGCAAAAGAGATAAGGTGGGAATAAAGGAAAGAAAGGAAGGAACTCGAGAAAGAATTGAAGTGTAACATAACTGAGTTCAAAGACAAGGTGATGGAAGTTAAGACAGTGTTGGCTGAGACAAAACAAAGAACAGTTGTGTCATGTCTGCACTTATCGGAGGTCGCATCAAGGGGCAATGATCTCTGACCTCCTTTCAGGCTGTGAAGGACCGAAGGTTCTCAGATACGTTGGTCGGCCACAAGTGAAGAAGGGGTTGTCAACTGGAGTGAGGCAAACAGGAAACATGACAGGCAAGCTGTGCCTGGTGGACCACGAGAGATGGTCCTGAACAAGTGGTGTTCTCAGTGCTCTGCTCAAGCAGAGTATCAATGCGAGCACAGTTTGTCCCAATGAACTCCATATAGTGCCATAAACACATTCTGAAAGAGTGAACAGGATAGTGGCAATGGTTGATATATGCTCCAGCAGAAGTGAAGCATTATTTTGCATTCATTATAGATTCCTGTATTTCTGAAAATGATGCTGTAAAAGGTGTTCATCTACTGGGTCAAAACCTGACTCGAAAGAGTTGTGGGTTCCGTAATTATGTTTGTTTGATGAAGGGGAAAAATCAATATAATTGACTATAGTTTTATAAATTAAAAATGTTGTAATTTGTATATGTTGTTTTTAAGATTCTTATCTTAATAATATGCTGTTAAGTCTTTGATTATCGGAAATTATACTAAGGAAGTTAAACATTGGAAATTGTTTTTTGATCAGATTTTGATGCAAAAATTGACTTTGTTGTTGTTTTACCATAATAGTTGTTCTTACAGTAACTGGCAGTCATTAGATTGTACTGGTTATCCTATTTATACTTGGGGTCACTACTGCATAATCTGATCAATAAATTTGACCTTGTATTGTATATTCAATCAGTCGACTCCACAAATAATTATTTTGGCCAACTCCCTGCTTCCATTACACAATCGGGGTGAAGTAAGACGCAAGAGTAGCCAGGACCGAAGCACTAAGAGCAAGGAAAGATGTGCTAGAAGCAAAAAATGCGAAGCAGGCAAACAATGCAGTAAATCAAACGAAGAAGATTCTGGCCACACTATAGGAACAGTGTAAGACGATAGTAAAAGAAACACAGGAAGAAATATAAAAAATTCGAAAAGGATAGATCAGTTAGAACAACAGAGGGAAGACACGTCAGAGTTGCGAGAGGATAACCCACGCATTGTGCACAGCAAACACAGAAAAGATATGAAAGATGTGTGGGATCACAAAGCAGAACCGACAGTCAAAGTGCGGAAAAATCGAAAGAGCGTGATCATGGTCTAAAACGAACGGAGCATATTGCCTTGCAATATAACAGAACCAGTTCATACATTAGAATCCCCAGAATGCTTATCAGCTTTTGCATGTCCGCCATATGTGAGCACACCACCAGTCACTCAGAACAAATGACAAATAAATACCATAATCGAGGTGGAGACAGACAGGTAGAAAATTAGAACTTCTACAAAAGTTTCATGGAGTGACTGAATTTTCGTCAGTGACCTTACATTCCAGCTTCTGGCAGATATCTCTGCACGCCAATTGTCGAAAATATACTGTGTTGCTGGCGTTTGGTAGATACTATCAATTTAGGTGCCTATCATTTGGGTTAAACATATCTTCAGCTTCCTTTATACATGAACTGAATAGTATTCTGAGTGACTCTTTTAAACAGAACATCTCTCGATAGCAGAAGCAGCTTTGGGATGACCATAATAAAATTCTGAATCAAATCCTACAGACTTTCAAAGAGCATAGTGTGACAGCAAACACCAATGAATCATGATGAAGGGCACCAGATAGATTCCATATTTCTAGATTTCCGGAAAGCATTTGATACAGTGCTCCATTGCCGACTGTTAATGAAGGTACGAGCATAAGGAATATGTTGCCAGGTATGTGAATGGCTCGATTACTTCTTAAGTAATAGAAACCAGTATATTGCCCTGGATGGCGAGTGTTCATCAGAGACAAGGTCATCGTCAGAAGTGCCCCAGGGAAGTGTGATAGGACTACTGTTATTTTCTATATACTAAATGATCTGACAGACAAAGTGGGTAGCAAATTGTGTTTGTTTCTGATGGTGCTGTGGTGCACAAGAGTGTTCTGACATTGAGCGACGGTTGGAGGATACAGGATGACTTAGAAAAAATTTTTGGTGGGTGCAATGAATGGAGAAAACTGTCAGTTAATGCAGGTTAGTAGGAAAAACAAACCTACAATGTTCGGATGCAGCATTAGTAGAATCCTGCTTGACACATTATGTTATTGAAATATCTGGTTGTAATATTGCGGAGTGATATGAAATGGCATGAGCATGTGAGGATTGTGATAGAGGAGGCGAATGCTCGATTTCGGTTTTCTGGAAGAACTTTGGAAAATTTTGATTCATCTATAAATGAGATGGCATACAGGACGCTAGAGTGATGTGTTCTTGAGTATTGCTCGAGTGTTTGGTATCTGTACCAGATAAGATTAATGGAGACATTACATTTGTTACCGGTAGGTTTGAACAAGACACAGGTGTTATGGAGATCCTTTGAGAATTCAAATGGGGATCCCTGGACGGAAGATGAAGTTCTTTTTGAGGAATACTATGGAGACTATTTACAGAACTGGGATTTGCAGCTGACTGCAGAACGATTCTACTGCTGCCATCATACATTTCAAATAAGGGCCTCCACGATAAAATATGAGATAGTCATTTTCCCCTCCTCCTTTTTTCAAGTTGAAAAGGAAAGGAAATGGCTGTAGTGGCACAGAGTACCCTATGACATGCACCATATGGTGCTATGTAGATGTTTGAGAACTTCGTAAGTAAAATTTCTTGGGCACCTTATTACAGTTTACGATGGAAAGGATCTCTCTGAACCAGGGAAAGAGTGAAGGTGTTGAAAAATTTTCAGCACCAACAACAAAATAAAAGCTCAGAGGCTTTCTTGGGACAATTAGTTTCTACAAGACATTTATAAATTTGACCACATTAACGTCACTGTGACGCTTCCAACTTGTCCGCAAGACGACTCCATGGTCTTGGGATGCTGATGAAGAACATTGATAACATTTAAAGTCAACATTGATAAAAGTACCAATATTTTCACACCCTATTTTGTCGGAAAAATTCAGTATGTTCATGATATTTCAACAACACAAAGAGAATGGATATGTAGTCCACAAGACAATTGCATTCGGAAATTTTATTCTACGACAGAGTGGAAAGAACTATTCTCTCTGCCACTGGGAATCACTTGCTATTTTTTGGAGGTTTCCAAAATTCAAGTTTTTCTTGTTCAGCAGAAAGACAAGAATCTTCATGGGCCACAAGGTACTTGAGTTCTTATTAAGGCAAAACTAACACACAAGAGACAGATGTGATGGTTGCTCTGCCTTCAGGAATTTGATTCCGCCATCAGTTATGTACCAGAGTAAAGTAATATAATTGTGGAAGCTTTGTCTACTCGCCTGTTGGGTCAGTTGAAGGTGTGAGCGAATTTCTTGAGGGTAACCATTTCAGTTTACTTTACATGTGTAAAATGGCATTTGAAAATTATATAACAGTCAGCACGAAGGACATTGGGTGGGAGCAGAACAGAGACCCAGCATTTCTGGCTCTGAAAAGAAGATGGAAAGATTGGATCCAAGCAACCATTAGGCAGTTTTACCTATTACACAAGGGAATACTGTTCCAGTGGAGCAGTGCAGGAGATTCACTGTTGCTCTTGTGCATACTCCAGGAAATTGTAACAAAGTCATACGGCAACACATCTGAATTTCTCTGGACACAGAAAGCATTTCTTAAGGCTGTGGATACTCTGTTATTGCAACAATATGGGGAGGAGACTTAGGAGAGTCTTAGCTATCCATAAAACTTCTCAGAAGGTAAAATATCCCACAATTGTACGCCACTGCACTCAAGAATCTAAAACAGTTAGTGGCAATGGATTTGATGGGCCCCTCCCACGCACTCAGAGAGGATTTTGTTACATAACAGTGGCTGTGGAGCTGACTTCAAAATTCGTGACACTCATGCCACTGAAGAAAATGCTGTGCATGGATTCTTGCCACACATAAAACACACTGATAAGATAATTTCTGATAATGGTCTTCAGCTTAGAAATGAGAAAGGCTACTTCGAAGAGGTGTAGGATTGAACCTATATATAATTAATAATGACACCTGGCTTCGAACCCATCTGAATAAATGATGCAAAACAACTCACTACATGGAACATTTTCTTACATGGTTTTCAAGGTGTGATGAATGAGGTGTGTCCCATGGTATAATGATGCTGACTCCAGTCACTGAATTAAGGAACCACCAGCCAAAAGACCTCATTAGAGAAGTTGTTGACTTTCTGCTAAGAACATAGGGCCAACACGAAAAGATCGTGGAGCAGGTACACCAAAAGGTACAGTGAGCAGCCAGGAAATGAAAGGAGTGGTCCGACAAGAAGGAAAGAGTTCATGTTTTCCATGCTGGGTGGAAAGTCCTTATGATGTAGGTCCTCGAATACACAGCAATAGATTTTCCATAAGTTTTTCTCAGTTTACAAAGGACCAGTGTGCATCCAATGGATTGCACACCCAAACATGGAATCTCTGACTCAGCCGGGAATCGAACCCAGGCCCCTTCACTTAGCACTCTGTCGTGCTGAGCACAGAGCTACCGAGGCAGACATCGATGGGAGTTCATCACATTTGTCACATCCAACCTTTTGTCGATTGGAGAGAAACGGTACTGACTTAACTGGCGTAGCACGACTGTTTTAGTCTACTTTTATTTTACAAGAATTTTTAGTCTTAGTATTTAATTGCCTTTAACTAACAACATGTGTCATCCTGGGGTTACAATGATTGATTAATTCAGCTTCGAAGAATGTGGGTGTGACGTACGGTCTCAGTAGTTGCTTGTTGACACTACTGCATTCATAATGAAGATGAGAGGATGTTATGCAGACTTATCAGGTAATTTCTGCGATAAAAACTAAGTGGCAAGGCTATTGGGATGTGTGCTCATATTCTGTCATTCTTTTTGTCCGTGAGAATCAGGAAAATTTTGTCATCCTACTCCAAGTGTGGCGTGGATACGTCGTTTGCTTCTCCAAGATATGATCACCTTTTTGGTTGTAGGCAGCATTCTTGTTGTTCAGCTGCTGTGGCTGGCCATACCAGAGTGTGTGTTCGCCCACATCGTGTTTTTGCTGGTCTTTGTAGTGTGTGTACGCAATGGATTAATGTTTGACACGATCTTATCTGTTGACGTTGGTCCACACTAACATAGCGTAGAGACCACTCCATAGATTGTTCTTGTGAACACCCCACGTCCCAGTATGTGTGTGAGGTAATCAGTTTATTTTTGGTGAAGTATTGCGATTGTAGTATGGACAGTGTGGGTCATTCTGAATGGCGGCTCATCATGTAGCATCAAAGGAATTGTTCACCCAAGAGTTTAGTGATCATGCTGGCCGCACACTGACTGGCAGGAGTCTTTCCTATGGGTATACCAACTGTCAATAGGGACATAAAAACACTTAAATTCTTGTATTTGAGTCAGTTCAGTATCATTAATGCACAACTTTGAATTTCACGATGCAGGAGAGATGAAGTTGACAACTGCTGAAAAAACATTATGCTATTTCATCACCACTGTATTATGAGAGGAGATCTGTGAACCACAACGAAGGTTTTGTAACTAAGGTAATCCGGCCATATGGAAGTCATGAGTATGTATTAATCGAAGGTATATGATCATAGATTTACAGTTACGATTTTTGAGTTCATATCGACACAACAGTACGACTAGAAGCTCAGGTAATATGTTCACGTAGGTTTAATGTAAAACTATTCCTTTTGCTCCATTTTGTAGCTGTTCATGTGTATCACAAAATGTTTGTAGATTGTGCAGCTGGTATATCTGAACATGTACATCTGCAAAGGGAATGTTCAATTCACAGAACGTTTGAATGGCGTCAGTATGAGGCAACACATCAGTGCTATGTAATTTTATCCAAGTTCTCGTTATTTAGTTGCATGTTGGTGTAGGTAAGACTGGCATTAGTGATTATGGGAAACTGTTAAACTTAGTTCTTAAGAGATGATCGTAAATATGTAGATGAAGTACATTAACTACATGAATGTGGGCTGCCACATGGTCAAAAACAGTGTTTAGTAGGTTCCTTACATGTACACCGAACCACAAATAGCTATTAAAATTTCGCACCATATGCACATGAAGGCAGCTTTTGTACTTGTGGACTATTGTTTACCTATTCTAAATAATTTATAGGCACTTGTATTCATGCATTCCTAGAGAATTCATATTTTTTGTATTGTAGCAATTTTTTGTTATATTGTCCTGTCGACTGAAGCCGGAGCTGATTATGACTATCATATTGCACTTGGATAGCAGCAACATGCATGATGCACTACTCCACGCTCCTGTATACAATTTGCTCATCACAGAGCTATGAATATCTTACTGCCAGTCTTGTGAGTTAACGATATTCAAGAAGGTCAAGTACAGGATCTGCATTGTAGACAGGCTGCTGTCAGAAAACGAATATATTGAGCCAATCCTGCTGTCTGCCAAAATGTCATAATGGAACTCTTGGATGTTGCGCTCCAAGTATGTTGATAAGAAACAATTGGTCCAGTCCACATTTCCATTGACAAGAAGAAGGATGTCAAGTATTGCCCACAACTGCATAGCACCCAGATGCAGAACTTCAAGGAGGTCTTCACCCCTGCTCATGACCTTTGAACAGTACGTCGGTGCTGCACATCCAGCTCCGCTTCGACTGTTCGTTTAATTGAAAGTCACACCCAGAGTGACGTAAGGGAGTGAACATTGTGAAGTCATGTGACTGTTTCTTAGTGCCACAGTTACTAGATCTTGGGTTATTAAATGTGTCGTTCTATCCCTTACATGTCATGACTAATTTTTCCACGTTGAACAGATTATTTATTTGTTTCATTTTCATATATGTTTCATGTAACATATTGTTCTAATGTTTGGTATGTTGTACAATTTATTTTATTTTAAAATTTTTATATATATGATAATCGCATTTGACGCATGATATCTTCGAAACTTCCTGGCAGATTAAAGCTGTGTACTGGACAGAGACTCGAAACTGGCGCCTTCGTCTTTTGCAGGCAAGTGCTCTACCAACTGAGCTACCCAAGCACGACTCACGACCCGTCCTCACAGCTTCAGTTCTTCCAGTACCTCGTCTCCTACCTTCCAAACTTCAGCTGTGAGGACGTGTTTTGAGTCGTGCTTGGGTAGCTCAGTTGGTAGAGCATTTCCCTGCAAAAGGCGAAGGTACCAAGTTCGAGTCTCAGTCCAGCACACAGTTTTAAACTGCCAGGAAGTTTCATATCAGCACATACTCTGCTGCAGAGTGAAAACTTCATCCTACATGATATCGCTGATCATTCATTTTTGTGTTCACTATGAAGGTGCAGATATTACACTGATTTTAGGTTAACAATTGCTTCACTCTAAATTCATTACTTGTGATTGTCATTACACATTTGACATGTTTTATTCTGTTGACAAAATTTATGTTCATGAATGTTACTCAAATAATCGTATCTTTGTATTTATTTGTATGTTCATTTTTTACCCAAACACTTATTTACAGCTGGTGCATGTACAGCTGGCCACTTCGGTGTATTGTGCATATACATCGTAAATCACACATAACTCATATATTTGCCTGTTTGCATTTAATTATATGTTCATTTTTTGGTGTACATACATCTTGATTTGCAACCTGTATTTGCACATTTGTCGACATTGGTGTACTCTTTATACAAGCCACATTTCAATTGTCACAAAGATGTTTTCCTGCACATGTCTTGTGGGTAAGTGTTGGTGACAACAGGATAGTTTAACCTGTCATGACAGTCAGTTTTAATTCTTTTGATCTTCTGTTTGGAATCAGGGAGACCATATTTTGTGGGGGTACAGCAATCTCTTCTTAAAGAAGTGAGTGTGTTAACATGACAGATATATTCCATTTGTATTGATTTACCTAAATGAGTGTATGGGATATTTGCAGAGACCACCCAGTCCTACATATTAAATGCCAGCAACATCCAGCATAACCTTAATCCCTTTTTTGCAGCTGTAAAATGGGTATGTGTGTTTTTCTGTTGGCATCTCTCAGGATGTTTCGTTGTTAGATGGTGATTAACTATATTTCAGTTTTGGGTTGAGGTTGGCAAAGTGGAACCAATTTTTTCATTTTCATCTGGATAAATTAAAACGATTGTTAGTGAGAAATTCTAATTTATCCTTGCCTACCACCATGATTGAAGTGCACTGTGAGTGGAGGGTTGTGAAAGACAGTGAGTCCTTTGGGCTCACCTTTCTTTCACTTTAATTATTCAGGTCATATGAATGTATGTAATTAGGACACTCATATCCAGTTTGGGAGTCACTGTGACCAATATGATGGCTATGAAAGAGGTTTGACGGTGGTTGGATACTGAGTTCGTTGGTATTTAATTTGAGGTGATGATATTGGGTTTGGTGGAATGTTTTTTTGAACAGTTACAAGTGCAGCTGGGCAAAGGAAAGGTCGCTGGCTGGAGATAGTGAAACATGTGTTTTTGGTGCTTGCTCAGGAAGGGGCACAGCTACAGGAAGGAGTGCAGGTATATCAAATAGACCTAGGAGACTTGGTTGCTTTTTTATGCAGAGGATGAGAAATTGGCAGATGTGGTGAGAACTGCAGGGGTGCCCCTGCCTTGTCAGAGAAGTTCTCTTAGCAGGCCACAATACATTGTCCCAGAGGCTAGCAGCAGAGTTACAATGGAATGGTGCCCTAATTATTTATTCCTGCTGAGGGGAGTGAATTCTTCAGATTCTGCAGGTATCCACCCATTATTTTTCTGTGGATCTTTCTACAAGATCTTTATCTGCAAGGATCGTGAAAACTTGACTCAAGGATTGAAATGGACCTGTGGAGCAGGATGGCTGTTACACTGTCGCCAGGACAGCTGTTGCATTGTGTGGACATCACATAGGCACTCAAGCCAAATTGTTTCCCATGCGAGGTGCATAATATCTTGATTTGGAATCTGATGGTTTGACAGAAAGCAGTGGCATTGCAGGACAGTAATTTGCCCATTTTCTGTAGGGAGCCTGTACTGAGAGAGAATTATGCGACTGGCATGAAGAAGTGTTACTGGATTTCTATTGGTAGTTTTAGTTTTGCAAGAGAATTCCACATGGAGTGTTTTTGGAAGTGACAGTTATATGGTGGAGAACTGGATTCGGACTTCAGCTCTTTGGTGAGTTGGATCCTACCTTTGGGCGAGAGCATGGACCCACATTAGATCATGATCTGGAGATGCAGTTGTGGATCAGGGGATGAGAGTAGGTGACTGAGATCCACTGTTCAAAACAATGGAGAGACATTCTGGTTGCAACATTGAAGATCCTTGCAGGTCTATGCTGATGCACAAGGAACCTTTAGGTTGAGTTTTCACTATCCACAGCATGCTCTTTCAAACAGTAGCAGTAGCTGTCCACTGTATGCATGTTGTACTGACTTGCAGCTTTGTAGTTCACTATCACTGTCAACTGAAGTGATTCAGTTGGATCATATTTGAAGTAGGTTGCTAGTAAATTATTCCACCCATTCCCCAAATATTGTTTATGTATGTTTATGTATGTCATTCCTGACCTTGTTGGACCTTGTTGGAATAAAGAAATTGTTATCTTGAGTATCATGTCTTATTTGAGATATCATTCTCATTTTATTCATTTATGCGGTAGATAATAGAAATTATTTTGGAGTGCAATACATTGGGTTAATTTCAGTTTCACTGTTAGGACCCCAAATCAAATACCTGTCTTAAATCTTCTGTTGCATATAGTTTCACAGTGATGTAGCTGAAGAATATTCCAGAAGGACGTTCATTATAGGTAACCCCATATTGCCTATCCAATGACACTTTGTAAGTTTGTTGTGATTAACATCCTATGCACACAATTTTTAAATTATATTAGAGGCAGTAGTGAAATATTTTTTTCAGTATTGTACATATATAGATCAACATGAACTTTTTGAAATTCGCTGTAGTCAACATTCTATGTTGACTCCTCTGAGGCCAAACTATTCATAAATTATATCAGAGGCAGTATTATTGAAGTATGAGAAATGTCAAAGTAGAACAGCAACTCTGGGAAAATTGTGCCTATACAGTTCTTATTTATGGAGGTTTTTACAAAATATTAAAATACAGAGCAATTACATATTCAACATAATATAAAAGGAAGAAATGACAATACTTATACACATCTGGCAGTGTATTTTGTGTGCGTTTTTTATCTCTGTTAGGTTGTTTTCATGAGTGGAATTTACGATGTGCACAGATTTTACATTTTATAGTAAAGCCCACCAAGAATACATTTGCAAAAACAGACATAATGTCTTATGGGATAACAGCAATCAGTGATTTTATAATGTTGCTTAAAATCCGTCTTGATTGCAAAAATTTTTTTATTATTCATATGACCAGTTTTGGTTCATTCAGAACCATCTTCAGATCTGATATTTCAGTTACAGGAGTAACCCGTCCAAATCCAGCAACATAAAACGTTATGTGACATAGCATGTGAAAGTTGCTGGATTTGGACGGGTTACTCCTGTAACTGAAATATCAGATCTGAAGATGGTTCTGAATGAACTGAAACTGGTCATATGAATAATAAAAATTTTTTTGCAATCAAGACAGATTTTAAGCAACAAGAATGCATTGATAACTTATTTTTCTATTAGATATATTTTATAAACTAATATGCTTTTTCAGTAAATATATACAATATTATACACAAAAAATTAGAGATATCGCATATTATATTGCATTTTGTAATACATCTGCTAGAAAACTTCAGTTTGTAGTAATGTTTACTTTGTAGATGAAAAGACATACAGCACTCTGTCATACAAGAATCAGTATTTAGTTGGTCGAATGTTTAAGTGCTAAATCATAACATTTGAATATATCTGTAACTGTGATACGTTTATACAATACATATACATTATTCTTAAGTGTTGAAGATTTATTACACTTTAGGTTATTATAAATATACAACTTCTAAAAGTTGTTATATTTTTGTAGATATTATACAGAGACTAGAAAAGTAAAAGAAACAAGAAGAAGAAATGGTATTTGTTCTAGAAGCAGTCGCAGAGTATGTGGAATTATTCTACCTAATTGAATTTCAATTATTGCTAATGTAAGTATAGAATTTGTGTAATTGTGAGAGTGATTGAAAGTGTAGATGATATTCAGCACAAGGGAAGACATTTAGAAAACATATGGGAAGCTGCTGCATGTAATTCCTGTTTTACAGATCTAAAAAAATTCACTAACTTTTCAATATAGAAAGAACAAAGTAAATGGAATCTGAAGAACTTTCAGATGTGGACAGCATGAACTGATAAGACAAATGACAGTAGCAACAATCCATATGAGGTTCAATTAAAATTGTTGGCCACTAAATTCTTAGAATTCAGACAGCTATTACATACCTTACTCTCAGAACTCAATATTTCTTGATAAAAGGTTTCAGAGATCACAAAACTCATTATGTCACTGAAAAAGAGGACGCTATTTGAACCAAAATATGAGTACTAAAGTCTTGTGGTTACTTGGTATTGTATCATGTGAACTACTTTCAGATCACTTCGGTCCTGAAAGGTTAAAGTAAGAGTTCTTATAGAACTATCCATTTATAAAATGCCTGTGGTTTACTCTTGAGCAGACATGCCATTCTTCATAATACAAATGGGTGTGCAGTACAAGAACAGCTGTCTATGTTACCAAGGTAAACATGTATGTACAAAGTTACATTTAATCTTAGTTTAACTGAACAACTATCAAATAATTTGACATTATATGTATTTATTTATTGTTTAATTAAACAGTAACAAAGTCAAAATTTCATTGTATCACTCTGTTGACACAAATGATCCACCACAGTAATGACCCTCTCTACACTTTAAGCAGAGCAGGTACGTCATATCCCTGCCAGTTATTTAACTCATTACCTATTATCTCGTAGGTAATGCCTGATTGTGAGATTGTTGTTTTCTTGCATGGATAATTTTTTCACCTAGCTTATATTACTACTGCTCATTTAGTCATATGGCAACACAACTTATTACTGTGTTAAATGAAGCAATATTTCCGGAATAGGTACAGGCTCAATTGTAAAGCAAGAATGGAACGTCACTGCAGCTCCTGATACGCAACATCTCACCAGTCTGTCCTCACTCCAGAGTGGGTGAAGACAGTGGTGGGTTCGCATGTGACTGGGCGGGAGGTGAAAGGGGGACAGCCCTTTTGGCTGGCTCCCTACGTCTTAGCAACAGGTAAAAGGCGCTACACAGTGTTGTTGTTAACTCTGAGCCAGCACGGGATGCCTCTCCTGTTGGGCCAGTGGTCGATTTTCCTGCCCAATCTGGAGAAGTACAGAGGGTGGGTATGCTTGTCATTGGGAGCTCCAGTATTAGGTGGGCGATGGAGAACCCTCATGGAGATAGCAGGCATGGCGAGAAAGAATTCCAGTGTGCATTCGGTATGTTTGCCGGGAGGTCTCATCGGTGATGTGGAGGGGGTCCTACCGGCGGCTATCGAGCGCACTGGGTGCAACCGGCTGCATGTAGTGGCACATGTCGGCACGAATGACGCCTGCCTTTTGGGTTCTGAGACCATCCTCGGCTCCTTTCTGGTTTGGAGCAGACTGGAAGGTCTAAGCCAGAGTCTCAGACGACTCTGCGACGGTATCGGATGCGAATTTCTCGACCTCCGCTATCGGATGCAGAATTGTAACGTTCCCCTTAGTAGGGCAGGCGTGCACTACACGCGGGAAGTGGCTACTAGGGTAGCGGCTTGCGCATGGGGCTTTTTTAGGTTAGAGAACCCCTCCAGATTTTGGTCGTATGTAAAATCAGTAAGTGGATCTAAATCATCTATTCATTCTCTCAGCGACCATATCAGCACCAAAACGGAAGATAACAGAGAAGCCCGAAATACTGAATTCGGTCTTGCGTAGTTGTTTCACCGTGGAAGATCGTAACACTGTCCCTCCTTTCAATCGTCGTACGAAAGTCGAAATGGCAGATATTGAGATAACCGATCGCGGAACTGAAAAGCAGCTACAGTCGCTTAGTAGTGGAAAGGCGTCAGGACCAGATGAGATACATATAAGATTTTTTAAAGATTATGCGAAAGAACTTGCTCCCCTCCTAGTAGTAATTTATCGCAGATCGCTTAAGCAACAGAAGACAGCTAACGACAGGAAAAAAGTGCAGGTCATTCCCGTTTTGAGAAAGGCCGTAAGACAGATCCACACAATTGTAGACCTATATCGTTGACGTCAATCTGTTGCAGAATTATGGAACATGTTTAATGTCAAGAATTATGACGTCTTTGGGAAATGAGCATCTCCTCTATAAAAATCAACATGGATTCCGCAAACAGAGATCCTGAGAAACTCAGCTAGCTCTGTTCCTCCACGGGACCCACAGCACACTGGACACCTGCGCTTAGGTTGATGCCGTGCTCCTTGATTTCAGTAAGGCATTTGACGCCGTCCCGCATTACCGTTTAATGAAAATAGTACGAGCTTACGGAGTTTCCGAGCAGACTTGCAATTGGATTCAAGATTTTCTTGTAGATAGAACTCAACAAGTCGCTTTTAACGGAACTAAATCGACAGATGAAATATTCGGAGTACCGCAGGGATGTCTGATAGGACCGTTGCTGTTTTACAATATTTATAAATGATCTAGTATAAAGTGTCTGATGATCTTTAACGCAATTCGCAGATGATGCATACCAAAGTAGCAACGCCAGAAGATAGTAAGAATTTGCAGAACGACGTGCAGAGAATTGATGAATGGTCCAGGCTCTGGCAGTTGACCCTGAACGTAAATAAATGTAACGTATTGCGTATACATAGGAAAAGAAATCCACTACTGTACAGCTACACTACTGATGACAAACGGCTGGAGACAGCGTCTGCCGTAAAATATCTAGGCGCAAATATCCAGAGCGACGTTAAGTGGAATGACCACATAAAACAGATAGTGGGAAAAGCAGATACCAGGCTCAGATTCATTGGAAGAATCTTTCGGAAATGTAACTCATCCACGAAAGAAGTGGCTTATAAGGCACTTGTTCGCCCGATTCTTGAGTATTGTTCATCTATTTGGGATTCTTGTCATGTAGGACTGATAGAGAAGATAGAGAAGATCCGACGAAAAGCGGCGCATTTCGTAACGGGATCGTTTAGCTGTGCGATAGAGCGTTACGGAGATGCTGAACAAACTCCACTGGCAGACGTTACAAGAGAGGCGCTGTGTATCAGAGAGAGAGTTACTACTGAAATTTCGGGACAGCACTTTTCAGGAGTCAGACAACGTATTACTTCCCCTCACATACATCTCGCATATTGACCACGAGGAGAAAATTCGAGAAATTAGAGCCAATACAGAGACTTACTGGCAGTCATTCTTCCCACGCACTATTCGCGAGTGGTACAGGGTTAGAGGGATCAGACAGTGGTACGATAGTACCCTCCGCCACGCACCATTAGGTGGCTTGCGGAGTATGGTGTAGATGAATGCTATCTGTGATTGACACGCTTTGTACCCAGGTGCGCCAACTCGAGGATGACAAACGTAATTCCCTCTTCCTCATGTAATATGTTTTAGAAGGTAGTGTTTAAAAGGTACTTGTGCAGACAAAATATATCCTTGCATATAAAAGGTAGCTGTTGGTATATAGTTTGGTTTGCATTATATCTGACTGATCATTTGATTTAACTGTTAATGATAGATTAAACAGCGCTAGCAGTATAATTACTTAAGTTTTAAGGACTAAGTGAAAATATTTCCAAGTCCAGGTGACACTCTTAGTTCAACAATAAATGATAAAAAGATCAGTGAGCAGAGGATAAGGCTCTCCCAGCAAAAGACCGTGCACATTTAAATTAACTGAAAGTAGGTGACTAACAGCTTAAACACATCTTTAATAAGACAGCCAATCTGCTTCTAGGTACATTACTTTTGAAAAATGAATCTTTGCTTAGTAATAAAGAATAAATGGGACTTTTCATCTACACAAAGGATAATGCCATGGTATACACCCTAGAAAACAGAGATTGCGGTGTGGCATAAAGATGACACTAAAAATTGGACTGAACATTTAATGTATCCAAAATTTTAGGCAGAAGAATACTATACATTAATATTAGAACATAATGGGTTCCTAGTGCCTGTTTTACTAAGCATCTGAGGAAAAACATTAATAAAATACCTTGCCTCATGAGCTCACGAACCACTGACAACTCATAAAATAGCGATAGTTCGAAAGGCAGGTATCACATACACCCTTCACATTCGTACTAGCACCACACAGAGAAAACAAATGAAACGAGAAAAATTACAACATACAACTACTATGACGTATAGTCGGCAAAAAGTCATGTCTCCATCGGCCTAACGCATAAACAACGAACACAAAATTCATACCAGACAACTGAACGAAAAATTACGGCATGAAATGCAATTTACATTACGAATAGTGTCTCAGTAACACGCAGAAGTTTAGTTCACCCAAATGGACCAGGAAAGAACCACATGGCCGAACAATTTAACATGCAGAGTAATCAGCGAGGACGTTACAGCTCCTACTAAGTAATAAAAGGAACGACAAGAAATCACAAACACTAAAGAACACTGCAATACTGAAATAACCAC
This sequence comes from Schistocerca cancellata, assembly GCF_023864275.1. Taxonomy (NCBI): domain Eukaryota; kingdom Metazoa; phylum Arthropoda; class Insecta; order Orthoptera; family Acrididae; genus Schistocerca; species Schistocerca cancellata. The sequence goes on from NC_064628.1 coordinate 125,516,997, forward strand.
AACTTCAAGCTTATACTAGTGATGTCCGATGCTTCATTCATACAAAGAATCATCCACTTTAAAGAAAGTCACGGAAAATCACGGTCAGATACACAGATCAGAAGTAACACACACGTGAACAGAATTTAATTGAAAGCCTACCGCTAAAGAAAGAAACGGAAAAATGCGGAGCTTGCTTACAAAAAGGAAGACCAAGAGAAAGGATGAAAATCCTGAAAAATTTATTGTACGGGAAGAGATCTTCTGTATAAGAAGATTATTGTAAGGCAATTACCGTATGAAACAGAATCAGAGTTAAAGGCTAGCTAAACCATATAGAAACACGTGGAACTGCACAAAGGCACACGTACAATGCAGATACAAACTGCAGATGAAAATGAAACTAATGAAAGAGAGAATTAAAAATGCTAGAAATATAAGCGCACACACACACACACACACACACACACACACACACACACATTCACAATGGGGAAACGAGAATACTAGCCGAAATCAAGCACAGTTTGTCCAGTGCACTTCCACATTCGTAAGACCTGAATGAATAAAATAATTATCTACGAAAGTGGAAAGATCGCTAAACTCTTAGCACTCCACAACGTGCTCCCTAGACCGAACGAAGTACACCAGACGATTACCAAGACCTAACGCTGTAAAAGAAATGGATTAATTCTTGAGGTAGGCTGAAACTTACACAGTGTCAGTCACCATACTGAAGCTATTGTAGACGAAAAACCTGACCCACCAAGATTCAAGGAACGAGTGTCGGGATCTAGACAGGTAGCGGAAGTGACCAGAGGAGCCCTTTCAACAACATGTCAATTTAAGCACAATAATACCTCGACCAGAGGGGATCAAACCTTCTTGCCATTCTCTAAGTCTTTATATTGCCACAACAGCAGACGAAAAGTGTACCCACCATCAAACACAGTGACAACAAAATAAACGGACGTTCATTGACTGTCGTTGATATAGGGGAAGAATAAGAAAGAAACTTAGGAGTACAACGTTAAGACATCATAAACAAGGGCGTGGAAACTAGAGGAAACACTGACACTTAACGAATCAACGAATCCACATATCCACAGCTGAACGATTATCCGTATACAAAAATGGATTAAGACAAAATTTATACGTAAGAATAAAATGACTCCAGATAATTATAGTAAAATACAATTTTGTCACGTGGCGTATAACCTAAAATAAGTATTGTAGACAAATATTGCAACACACTGAGTCCATTATAAAGAAGAACATTTACATTATTAAAAAACTTTATTCCATACAATATTAAAGCAGGAGCAACATATTAGCGAAAAATTGTAATTATTCATTCTGTATATTTAAAACGTAAGATATAATCACCAATACAAACGTATGTAGACACTATGTATATCATTGCAAAGCTACTATTTTTTGAGTGATCGACTGCCCCAAGCCTATTATCAAATCTCCCTGCACGCAACTGATGTCGCTAAGATGGCTACTATTACACCATTTGATTTGTTTGAGTTCCTTGTCACGCCGTATGACCTGAAGAATGGTAATATTTTACTGACAGTGTGCTTTTCAAGCGCAGTTGCTGATATGCATACGTAGAGGATATCTTAATTTTCTCTGGCGACTCAGAGCCGCAAAAGATACCTCAGTATCATTCTCGACGCCCTCTGGGATGCAGGGGTGACCATCAATGAGGAAAAATCGCAATATTGGAAGTAGGAGGTAACATTTCTTGGACACACGCTCAATACTAATGGGATTCAACCAATACCAACCTGTGCCGAACTCAACCACCAGGTGCCACCACCTCGAACCTATCATGACCTTCGTCAGCTCTTGGGCATCCTCAATTTCTACCCCTGAAATGCCACTGAGGTTCAAGCACCCCTGACTGGTGCCCTAGTGGGCCCACGCACAAAGGGGAAACGGAAACTTGTCTGATTACTGAGATGCAAATTGCATTCATCTGCTCCAAGGAATGTCTCGTGACGCCTGTTTTCCTGCAACACCCTATACCAGATACCCAGCTTACCATCACCAGAGATGCCTTGGACGCCAGCCTGTTCTCCACGACAACACTTGTGACCACATCTGGATCTAGGGGGATGCGGGGGTGAGGGGAACCTGGTTCTCTGGCCATGGCGGCAATTTCAGGTGGGCGCCAACTTCATGTACTTGGAGAAAAAAAAAAACCGTGTTTCACAAGGCGCCTAGCATCCAGCGCACGTTGGTCTCTCGATTATTCGTACTACCTTGAAAGGCATCCCTGTTGGTTTTTGAACATCTTTGAACACGTTCCAAGTTGATTTCTGAAAGAATGATAAGTTGATTTTTGAACGCTTGTATAGTGTACGTGATGTCTCTGCCAGGGGAATCCCCATCGCATCTACACTCCTGGAAATGGAAAAAAGAACACATTGACACCGGTGTGTCAGACCCACCATACTTGCTCCGGACACTGCGAGAGGGCTGTACAAGCAATGATCACACGCACGGCACAGCGGACACACCAGGAACCGCGGTGTTGGCCGTCGAATGGCGCTAGCTGCGCAGCATTTGTGCACCGCCGCCGTCAGTGTCAGCCAATTTGCCGTGGCATACGGAGCTCCATCGCAGTCTTTAACACTGCTAGCATGCCGCGACAGCGTGGACGTGAACCGTATGTGCAGTTGACGGACTTTGAGCGAGGGCGGATAGTGGGCATGCGGGAGGCCGGGTCGACGTACCGCCGAATTGCTCAACACGTGGGGCGTGAGGTCTCCACAGTACATCGATGTTGTCGCCAGTGGTCGGCGGAAGGTGCACGTGCCCGTCGACCTGGGACCGGACCGCAGCGACGCACGGATGCACGCCAAGACCGTAGGATCCTACGCAGTGCCGTAGGGGACCGCACCGCCACTTCCCAGCAAATTAGGGACACTGTTGCTCCTGGGGTATCGGCGAGGACCATTCGCAACCGTCTCCATGAAGCTGGGCTACGGTCCCGCACACCGTTAGGCCGTCTTCCGCTCATGCCCCAACATCGTGCAGCCCGCCTCCAGTGGTGTCGCGACAGGCGTGAATGGAGGGACGAATGGAGACGTGTCGTCTTCAGCGATGAGAGTCGCTTCTGCCTTGGTGCCAATGATGGGCGTATGCGTGTTTGGCGCCGTGCATGTGAGCACCACAATCAGGACTGCATACGACGGAGGCACACAGGGCCAACACCCGGCATCATGGTGTGGTGAGCGATCTCCTACACTGGCCGTACACCACTGGTGATCGTCGAGGGGACACTGAATAGTGCACGGTACATCCAAACCGTCATCGAACCCATCGTTCTACCATTCCTAGACCGGCAAGGGAAATTGCTGTTCCAACAGGACAATGTACGTCCGCATGTATCCCGTGCTACCCAACGTGCTCTAGAAGGTGTAAGTCAACTACCCTGGCCAGCAAGATCTCCGGATCTGTCCCCCATTGAGCATGTTTGGGACTGGATGAAGCGTCGTCTCACGCGGTCTGCACGTCCAGCACGAACGCTGGTCCAACTGAGGCGCCAGGTGGAAATGGCATGGCAAGCCGTTCCACAGGACTACATCCAGCATCTCTACGATCGTCTCCATGGGAGAATAGCAGCCTGCATTGCTGCGAAAGGTGGATATACACTGTACTAGTGCCGACATTGTGCATGCTCTGTTGCCTGTGTCTATGTGCCTGTGGTTCAGTCAGTGTGATCATGTGATGTATCTGACCCCAGGAATGTGTCAATAAAGTTTCCCCTTCCTGGGACAATGAATTCACGGTGTTCTTATTTCAATTTCCAGGAGTGTAGAAATAATCTTTTTCGCAGACAAAAGGGGAGGCGCTATACGAGCATAGCCGAATAAACCCGAACGGCTGAATGCTAATCACAGTTTGTCTATATGGTGCAAATGATCAGTATTATTAGCGAAATCCAAAAAATGGTTCAAATGGCTCTGAGCACTATGGGACTTAACATCTATGGTCATCAGTCCCCTAGAACTTAGAACTACTTAAACCTAACTAACCTAAGGACATCACACAACACCCAGCCATCACGAGGCAGAGAAAATCCCTGACCCCGCCGGGAATCGAACCCGGGAACCCGGGCGTGGGAAGCGAGAGCGCTACCTCACGACCACGAGCTGCGGGCGCGAAATCCATAGTGTCAGACTATCAGAGTGGAAATAAACGACTAATGGGCATAATAGGTAAAGAAGATTACATATCTTCTCGGTAAATTCAATAAAACGAAATTTTGAGAGAAAATTTTTGCCAGATCGCTACACTATTAAGGGTTAATCGTTCAGTCCCCGGTTAGCAGCCGCTTAAGTTATTTTCTCGGCATAGCGCGCAAAACTCGTTCTACGAACGCGTAATTATGTGTAACCGGAGAATAAACGGGGGATAACTAATCCGACGATTCTGGCAGGATTAGTTAAGTTAACCATAAAATAAGTTTTGACAGCGGGAGGAATAGTTAGAGAATTAATTATGACAAGATTCATTGGTAGAACTAGGAAGAGAAGAAACCGTGCCGTCACACAAATTATGTGGAAGAACATGACGATTCGAAATTTTATATAAAAATTTCGTTCTATTACTTCTCGATCTCATGACTGAGAAACTGGAGAGTATGAATAAAACGTAAAAATATTTACTAACATAAAACTTTTGCTTGTAGTAGGCCTAATAGTCGATTGATATTGGTACTTCATAAATTACATTCTGTCGTGTTATTTATGTAAATGAAATAGGTAAAAATGACCATTTGTACCAAAAACCGTCTTACTTATTTGGTGTGTGTTAAAATTGCTGCAATATTAGTCAGGCCTATTTCGTTCTATATAGCAGACAGTGACAAAACAGAAATAGAGAAACCACACCAGTCTTGGTTACTATTCGTATAAACAGCTTTTTTAGTATTACACAACGACATTTTTCATGTGGCAAAACGTTTGGCGAACTTTGATGACGTTATAGGTTCTTTCGCAGAAAGCAAAGCACGCCGTGTAAAGCTGTAGCAAGATGAGTGAGAAAAATATGCTGGGACATAACGATTGAAGAAATGTGTCCTGTCTTGCTTGTATCTTGTCTTTCCTAGTTTTATGTTTCCTGTATTTAATTTTCTGTGACACAAAAGGGGAAGTTATTAGCTAATATGCAATACAGAATGCAAATTTTCTGAAGAGTTCTTATTCTCCTGGCTACAGATAATCTCACCCAGTATTCACTGAGTTTTTTTTTTTTTTTTTTTTTTTTTTTTTTTTTTTTTTTTTTTTTTTTTTTTTGTGGAGGTTGGGATATCAAACCGGTCGACTGAGAGCAGGAGAGGCACCACAATATTACACAATATTAGTCACTCCCTAACAGAGCCGTGAGGAAGAAGCTTTCCCAGGTGTTGGGGGGAATTATATCCTTCGTAACTATCGCCAAGTTCCATAGTCCATTAGTTATTACGAATGACATTGTCTAGTTCACTTCCTAAATAGTGTTAACTTCAGGATATCTAATTAAAAGTCACTTGTAATATATACAAGTCCTCTATATGAATTCTAAATTACGTAATATTTGAAGTCAAAGTATCGTTTCACTGCGTCATAGTAGATCGTAATAATCAATACTGAAGAAAACAATGTAATTGCGCCTACATATACGACCATTCGAAAGTATGACCTGCTCCGGCTAACTCTCGTAATTTAATGACAATGGATTGAATTACCTTAGCCATTACTCACGAATCTCAAAGAGTACTTGTAACGTTGTTGGTTAATTTGCTATGAAAGCGGTACTGATAGACAATAAAAGCGGTTTAAAAGCTGTGAGCTGTCTGGGGAAGTTAACCTTGCATTACTGAGAAACTGTTTCACCAGGTATCCAGTCTAGCTTACCAAATTCCAAACCAGACTAACATTAATTATAATCTTTTAATAATCATACGACAACCAGTGTTATATATATTAGATATAATTTAAATAAAAAGAAATAAATCAGTTTATATTTGGAAATTTATTTTAACATTGATCATTGAAATTTCAGCATATTAAACTTGATTCCTAACTAAACTGATGCCTTATTTAGGATTGTGAAAAAGTGAGATTGTAATCTTACGGAACACATCAAATATGGAGCCAAGATTGGGAGACTGCATACAACACTGCATTCATAAAACAACACACAAAGAACGTTGAAACATATGCAAGAGAAAATTAACCACTACCAACCGATTCAATTTTCACCCAAAGAAGTTACGTTCGTAGCACAATCCTGTCCGTCGTGTAATTACCATACACTGGTATACTAAATTCATATTAACTCTTTGTGAAATCTTCCCGAAATGAATAGCTGAGGCCTACTTTGATGATTACACCACATGCTCCACGTGGTCAACTTGGTTTACACAAAGAGTGTAACTCCACAATAATTTTGATAATTAAAATAAATTAGATCGAAAAGCAATTTACAAAAGAAAAACCTCGAACTGGTTACTATCGTCTTACTATTAACCTGATGGGTCAAACAATTGTATAAGCACGTGGTACTGGTTTCACAAAGTACACCCCACGTGGGTTGAAAATGAAGAAAAGTTGCTATATTGAAAAATATTGACAAGACGAGACGTTATAATCTCACGCACATCCGCATTTAAGATTGATGATCTTAGTTAGAGTTACTGATCAACACGTGGTTCCACTTTACTCACAAAGTAGTGACAAAGCAACTACCGGAAAATAATCTGAACTTCACACTCGAATCACACTGCGTTGCAATTTAAGATAACATTAGATATTTTAGAGCTAAACCTGAAATAAAGGTGATTAAATTTTCAGTTAGGCTGAACTTAAGAAATCCGTTGTCCTATGGACTTATCAGACATGCGCTTAGCCGGAGATCTTACCACTTCAGACGCTCGCCACCGACAGACTGACCTGGTCCGTTTCTGCGGGTGGCTCACAAATACAAACGGAAGTGGCCAGAGGGGCAGCTTCCTATACCAACATGACAAGAGACGCACAGGACCATACTAAGGATAGAAACGTCTCTGCTTTTAGAAAGCGTAGGTACCTGTTCCGACATTGGTCCTACTGTTCTCTAGCAGACAGGCTTGTCTGCTACCCTCAAGCATGCAACTAGAAATACATTTGCTCATTCATCCTCTCACACAGAAGGGAAGGGGGTTGACAGTATCTTATCATATACAGTATATAAAAGAAAGCGGAAGTAAGTTCCGTATGAGACTGTGTGACATGAATTACATATAAACTGCGTTTTAAAGTGTAGTAGTGTGACAGATCGTTCTTGTTTATGTGTAAAAGTAACACGTTCCACTACTCAGTCTCCTACCAGATAGTCAGAAACTCCACAGTAAATTTAGAAGAGGAATTTATGCCGTAAATGACAACAGATTTAAGAAATCAAACATGAAAGGAATCCAACAGAGACCTTTCATAACCCCAACGCTCAGGGAAAAGACTGTGCAGGGAATTTTCTGGCCATGCTAGGACATTCCCAAGCAGGCTTCTCACACCGAACTTAAACCAAAAATGTAATGGAAAGGCAAAAGGTCACCAGCTACTTGCTAAAACACAATAATTTCAACAAATCTTTAAAATCTACCAATTTCAAACAGAAAAAGAACACAATCTGTGACACCTATTTAAAAGATAGTGTAGACCTAATTCGGTCAGCAAGTAAAAACAATGGTTCCTGTGTCATTAATATGAAAACAATTTCTGGTTGTTACCCTTATGGAGTTCACCAGTATTTGCTCATTGCAAGAGCCAACTGATCACAGGAAAATTTATGACTGTTTATTAACAAGCAAAATTTATGAAAATAGTAAAGGTGCCACAGCAATTAAAAAAGAACATGAGAATAACATCAGTATTATAAAGTAGAACATTACAATGCACAATCCGCAAAAGCAAAAAAAAGTGATAAGAGAAAAAAAACATGTTTTACAAAGTGGTTATCACAAGAAACTTCTATATCTTATAAAACTAATAATTTGTAGAATTAAAATAACTTTGTGGCACTAATTTAATCACTCTACTATATTTCAGTTAATTAGCAAACAATGATTACTGTGTCATTATACTGAAACCACAATTAATTATGTGATTGTTACCCTTATGGGGTTCCTCACTATAAATATGTCCCATGCAAAGGCTAATCGATCACAGTCCAATGAGAATGAAAAGCTATCTGACTGATAAACGAAGCGATGCCACAGCAATGAATTTACAGAACAAAATATCACAACTCTAATACATCACACATAAACAAACATTGATCAATAAAACAGCTCTGAAAGTACAATAGTCAACATATAAAAAAACACCAATAAATAAAACACCTGCAAAATACAAGAGTCAAGGTCTAAAAAAACAATAAATAGAACACCTGCAAAATACAAGAGTCAGTCTAATAAACACCAATAAATCGAACCCCTGCAAAATACACGAGTCAAAGTTTCTGTGACAGAAACACACGTATATGCACTCAACTAAGAACCGTATAATCACTGTTCACTGACACTCAGTAGTTCCACTGTTCTGAGGCACAATATAAGGGGGAGGGGGGGCTGGTCGCCACAGCTGTCAGTAGGGATTTTTGTCCATCTGTTGCGTGCAATCCCGCCGTCTCTGCCCTCTCATGAAGTTTCTCTTGGTGGCCCGTGTCACGTACATCTCGATTTGGTTCCATGTTTGTGTTGTCAAATTCGTGCAGTATCCTCGTTTGACACGCCAGGTTGATATTCCTGGGCAAGGATGACACTTAATGGCTCTTCTTTGTGCCACCCTTAGCTACCAGAGAACATCGAACTATGATTTACTGTCGCTTGACAGTGGGCATCCGCCAGGAAATGTTGATAGGCGTCGTTGAAGTCTGCCAGTTTCTCTGGACAGTATGTGTCAAAAGGCTCCACGCCCCTTTCTCCCCTGTCTTCTGTCGTTTCACCGCGGCCGTCTTGTCACGGTCGCGTACGTGTGGTGCGTTGCCAGCAGATGGACTTCCGCGTGGTGGACCGCTCGTCCATCTCAGGCCATCGCCTCCAGGTCAGGGTCGCACGGGCCGGCCGCCCATTAGCTCCAGGTGCAAGGGAAAGTGTTTGTCGCGTGCCCTTCTTTTGTTGTCGACTGCGCACCCGAAGTGGCCCGGTTGACAGCGTGTCCTGCTGGGAAACCCGCTAGTTTACAAGTAGTCCTCCTCCTCGCTGCTCCCGCTGTCTCGTAAGAGTTTAGCCGGTTCGCTTTCACGTTCTCAACTGCATTCACAGAAATTGTTTACCATAGTTATGTGATTACAACATGTCATACATAATACCGCTTAGTATTGTCTTTCACAATTTTTTAAGAACAAAAGTGAGACGTTTTTTTGTTTTTAAATAAAAAATTACATGAATCGACAATATAAAAAATAAAAGTTAAATGACTTGACAATATTAAAGAAATAAAAGTGAAATGACATGACAGTATAAAAATTAAATTTAAATGAACTGACAATATAATATCTAAATCCACATCAGTAATGTGGTTCACTTGAGTTTTAAAAAATCAAATGCTACTTATTAATTCGCTAAAATGAAAAGGATTATGCCTTGTGGAAGTATAGGTCAGGACAGCATAGGGTTCACATGTCATTTACACACACACACATGCACACCTGCTGTCTATAGTACAAACTAACTACCCATAAACATGTATTACTCAAAATTCTACTTCAATCCACTACTAGTTAAGCCAACAAGCTACTTCAATGCTACTTCAACACCGTGTTTATACCACTAAAACAATATTCTAATTCGTCCTCTTCTTGACACTCCCGGTATACGTCTTGTCACATGATAAACATGGAGAAACGTTCCTTATACATAGTAGAAAGAACGATGGATATTTGCACGTCAAAATATTTATACCAGTTGACACACCTTGTAAGATTGTTACTCTAATTTGGTATGCTGATGTGTAAGGTTGTAACTTTAATTTTGGTATACTGATATCGGTGCTAGTTGACAATGAAAGTGGGTTAAAAGCCGTGATCTGTCTGGGGACGTTAACCGTGGATTACTGGGCAACTGTTTCATCAGATATTTAGCAGACTAACATTAATGATAATCTTTTAATAGTCATACAAAACCGGTAAAATATATATATAAAAAGGAGAATTTAAATAAAAAGAAAGAAATCAGTTTATACTTGGAAATTTATTTTAAGATTGTTCATTGGAATTTCAGCATATTATACGTGAGTTATAACTGAGCTGGTGCCTTATTTACGATTGAAAAGAATGTGAGATTGTAATCTTACAGAACACATAAACTATGGAGCCAAGATTGGGAGACTGGATACAACACTGCATTCATAAAATAACACACGAAGAACATTGAAACATAAGCAAGAAGAAATTAACCACAACCAACAGATTCAGTTTTTACCCAAAGAAATTACGTTCATACCACAATCCTGTCCGTCATGTAATTACCACACACTGGTATACTAAATTCATATTAACTCTTTGTGAAGTCTTCGCAAAAAGAATAGCTGAGGGCTACTTTGATGATTACACCACATGCTCCACGTGGTCAACTTGGTTTACACAAAGTGTACAACTCCACAATAATTTTGATAATTAAAATACATTAGATCGAAAAGCACTTGACAAAAGAAAAACCTTGAACTGGTTACTAACGTCTTACTATTAACCTGATGGGTCAAACAGTTATATAAGCACGTGGTAGTGGTCTCGCAAAGTACACCCCACGTGAGCTGAACATAAAGAAAAGTTGCTATATTGAAAATATAGTCAAAACGAGACGTTATAATCACACAAACATTCGCATTTAAGATTGATGAACTTAGTTAGAGTTACTGATCAACACGTGGTTCCACTTTACTCACAAAGTAGTAACAAAGCAACTACCGCAAAATAATCTGAATTTAACACGAGAATTACACTCCGCTGCACTTTAAGATAGCATTAGATATTTTAGAGATAAACCTGAAATCAAGGTGATTAAATTTTCAGTTAGGCTGAACTTAAGAAATCCATTGTCCTACGGACTTAACAGACACGCGCTTAGCCGGAGATCTTACCACTTCAGACGCTCGCCACGGCCACACAGCAACTGCCTTACTTCCGAGCGTGCTTCCTGAGGGGTGGCTCACAAAGACCAACGGAAGTGGCCAGAGGGGCAGCTTCCTATACCAACATGACAACGGACGGACAGGACCATACTAAGGATAGAAACCTCTTTGCTTTTAGGAAGCGTAGCTACCTGTTCCGACGTTGGTCCTACTGTTCTCTAGCAGACAGCCTTGTCTGCTACCCTCAAGCATGCAACTAGAAATACATATTCTCATTCATCCTCTCACACAAAAGGGAAGGGGGATGACAGTATCTTATCATATACAGTATATAAAAGAAAGCGGATGTAGGTTCCGTATGAGACTGTGTGACATGAATTACATATAAGAATTACATATAAACTGTGCTTTAAAGTGTAGTAGTGTGACGGATCGTTCTTGTTTATGTGTAAAAGTAACACGTTCCACTGCTCAGTCTCCTCCCAGATAGTCAGAAACGCCACAGTACATTTAGAAGAGGAATTTATTCCATAAATGGCAACAGATTTAAGAAATTAAACATGAAAGGAATCCAACAGAGACCTTTCATAACCCCAACGCTCCGGGAAAAGACTGTGCAGGGAATTTTCTGGCCATGCTAGGACATTCCCAAGCAGGCTTCTCACACCCTACTTAAACCAAAAGTGTAAAAGAAAAGGCAAAAGGACACCAGCTACTTGCTAAAACACAATAATTTCAACACATCTTTAGAATCTACCAATTTCAAACAAAAAAAAGAACACAATCTGTGACACCTATTTAAAAGGTAGTGTAGACCTAATTCGGTCAGCAAGTAAAAACAATGGTTCCTGTGTCATTAATATGAAAACAATTTGTGGTTGTTACCCTTATGGAGTTCACCAGTATTTCCTCATTGCAAGAGCCAACTGATCACAGGAAAATTTATGACTGTTTATTAACAAGCAAAATTTATGAAAATAGCAAAGGTGCCACAGCAATTAAAGAAAGAACATCAAATAACATCGGTATTAAAAAGCTGAACATAACAATGCACAATCTGCAAAAGCAACAAAATGATAAGAGAAAAAACATGTTTTACAAAGTGGTTATCGCAAAAAAATTCTATATCGTATAAAACTAATAATTTGTAGAATTAAAATAACTATGTGGCACTCATTTAATCACTCTACTATATTTCAATTAGCTAGCAAACAATGAGCACTGTGTCATTATACTGAAACTACAATAATTATGTGATTGTTACCCTTAAGGGGTTCCTCACAGTAAATATGCCCCATGCAAAGGCTAATCGATCACAGTTCAATGAGAATAAAAAGCTATCTGACTGATCAACGAAGCAATGCCACAGCAATGAATTTACGAAACAAAATATCACAAATCTAATACATCACACAAAAACAAACATTGATAAATAAAACAGTACAATAGTCAACATCTAAAACAAAAAAAACACCTATAAATAAAACACCTGCAAAATACAAGAGTCAAAGTCTAAAAAAGATAAATAGAACACCTGCAAAATACAAGAGTCAGTCTAATAAACACCAATAAATCGAACTCCTGCAAAACACACGAGTCAGAGTTTCTCTGACAGAAACACACGCATATGCACTGGACTAAGAACCGTATAATCACTGTTCACTGACACACTCAGTAGTTCCACTGTTCCGAGGCACAATATAAGGGAAAGGGGGGGGGGTTCGTCGCCGCAGCTGTCAGTAGGGATTTTTGTCCATCTGTTGCGTGCGATCCCGCCGTCTCTGCCCTCTCATGAAGTTTCTCTCGTGTCACGAACATCTCGATTTGGTTCCATGTTTGTATTGTCAAATTCGTGCGGTATCCTTGTTTGATACGCCAGGTTGATATTCTCGGGCAAGGATGACACTTAATGGCTCTTCTTTTGTGCCACCCTTAGCGACCAGAGAACATCGAACCAAGATTTACTGTCGCTTGACAGTAGGCATCCATCAGGAAATGTCGATAGGCGTCGTTGACGTCTGCAAGTTTCTCTGGGCAGTACCTGTCAAAAGGCTCCACGCCCCTTGTGTTGTTTCACCGCGGCCGTCTCGTCACGGTCGCGTGCGTGTGGTGCGTTGCCAGCAGATGGATTTCCGCGCGGTGGACCGCTCGCCCATCTCAGGTCATCGCCTCGAGGAAGGGTCGCCCGGGGCGGCCGCCCATTAGCTCCAGGTACAAGGGAAAGTGTTTGCCGATTACTCTCCTTTTGTTGTCGGCCGCGCTCCCAAAGTGGCCCGGATGACAGCGTGTCCCGCTGGGAAACCCGCCAGTTTACAACTAGTCCGGCTGCTCCCGCTGTCTCTTAAGAGTTTTGCCGGTTCGCTTTCAGGTTCTCAACTGCATTCACAGAAATTTTTCATCATCCTTATGTGATTACACAATGTCATACATAATACCACTTAGTATTGTCTTTCACAATTTTTAAGAACAAAGTGAGACTTAATATTTTTTTTAAATAAAAAAATTAGATGAATCGACAATATAAAATAAAATTTAAATGACTTGACAATGTAAAAAAAATAAAAGTGAAATGACTTGACAGTATAAAAATAAAAATTTATATAAACTGACAATATAATATTTAAATCCACATCACTAATGTGGTTCACTTACGTTTTAATAAATCAAATGCTATTTATTAATTCACTAAAATGAATAGGATTATGCCTTGTGCAAGTATAGGTCAGGACAGCATAGGGTTCACATGTTATTTACACACACATACATGCACACCTGTTGTCTATTCTACAAACTAACTACCCATAAACATGCATTACTCAATATTCTACTTCTATCCACTACTAGTTAACCCAATAAGCTACTTCAATGCTATTTCAACACCGTGTATATACCACTACAACATTCTTCTTGACGCTCGCGGCATACGTCTTGTCACATGATAAATATGGAGAACTTTCCTTAAACATACACATTAAAAAGAACAATGGTTATTTACAAGCCAAAACATTTATACCAGTTCGCACACCTGAAAAGAGACTCGCAATTATACATTTATCATACTCATATATTCACACATAAAACAGTAAGAAAATTTCACCTAAAATTACGTTATCACAACAATTAATCACGCAGATGACTCTGAGAAGGTTAAAAATGTTTGCATTATACAGGTTATATTACATTTTCTTACCCATTTTGCTGCGATTTCGTTCCTTCTTTACGTTACCTTTCGCTTCCAAATCAGTTATTTCGCCTGTGGTGGTTATTCTGGATTCATTTCTCATGAATGGCAAAATTGTGGTCACCTCTATTCTGTAAAACAGTATCATCTTAACATATTGAACTTACAACAGACACAAAAGATCCGAATCCTCCTGTAGTTTAAATGACAAATGTTTTGCTTTATCCTTATTACCTTAAACCAAGCTTTCCTTCGTTCCCATAATCAAAATCATTTAATCATCCTCTTCCTTCAAGAGGGAAATTTCCTCAGTACAAATCATATAGGCTGCAGTGCATCCCGCACCAGCGAAAACAGTAGGCTGTAATGCTCACAGCATCAGCAAAACACATAAACGTCGCTTTTCTAGGACAAGTATTAACGCAGAATAATTTTTTAGGCTTTGGCTCAACATCAATCAAGACTACAAAAAGGATCCATATTTCCGTTCCATTCTCCATTTGCTGAAAAGCTGCTCGTATTTGACTACCACAATAATATTTCAGAGCCACGTAAATTACACAAACCACAATTCTTCTTTCACCTTGAAGGGAATCAATATACTTACGAAATCCACAGGCAGCACTTTACATACTCAGCTAAAAGAACAAAAAAGACATATATCATCAATATTAACATATCATCGCATATTGGAAGCCAATGGTTCAACAATCGTATTATCGCATCCTGTTTTCAAGATTCCAAACTTACTCATTTCTTTCTCAGAGTTCTCCTATCTTAAAATATTCATACAGCACGCATACTATAGTAAGAGATCCTCATTTATACTGACAGATATAGAATAGTAATAGATAGATAGTAGCACTGAAAGCAGAAAATCGGAAACAAGGCTACTAACAGCTGGGGACCTGGGTTTGCCAGACCCATAATACCCACAGATCGCATATTCCCCTGAGTTTTCCTATCTTAAAATTTTCATACTGCACGCATACTATAGTAAGAGATCCTCATTTATACTGACAGATATAGAATAGTAATAGATAGATAGTAGCACTGAAAACAGAAAATCGGAAACACGGCTACTAACAGCTGGGGACCTGGGTTTGCCAGACCCATAATACCCACAGATCGGATATTCCCCTGAGTTTTTCATTAATTCTACGCAGATATTGCTTCTCTCAGGAGCGGCTCTTTTCAATTTACACACAAAAAAAAACATAAACCGCATTTTACTCGTTCACAAAGAAACCTTTTATCTTCACGTTTGAATGAAACTAAATCCTAATTGCACAAGGAGAAAAAAATTAAAACACCACTTCAATCCATCACATAGAAACATCTTTATCATTAATTTTTATCAACATATTATTCAAGATGCATTTATCACAAATGTAAACTAATCAATTGTTTCTCTTCACCGTCCTCTCTACTTCTCACTGTCCTTTCTACTCATTTGCCATGTCGCTCATTTGTTCCGATTGGGCGCCTTCTGCGCTGATCGTTTGTCATTGCCGGTTTCGTTCATTTCCATTTGCTGGATTATGTCTAGGGTTAGCCGGCCGAATTTCAACATCATGAGGTGCTCCGCCTACAGTCCTATTCCCACCGTATTCATCATAGTGTCGATTCTGGTTGCCGTACCTGTAGCGTTCACGATTCTGTCTACGTCCTCGATCATAACTGTTGTTCCACCTGTGTTCGCGACTGTCACCCCAGTTTCTATACGGCCGGTCCCGATTATTGTTCCGTTCGCGTCGCGACGACCAGTCACGCCGTTGATTAGTAATACGGCCACGACTGCGGTCGCGCTGCTGTGCCCCGTAATAACTTTGTGCCTGATTAGGCGGGCATTCTCCTGTATTGTATTCCAACTCTTGGAGAAGCGTCTTAAACGTTTCCACGTCCTCTTTGCATCGTCCCGCAAGAATGACGTGCCGCAAGTGCATCGGCAATTTGGTGATGCATATCCTAATTAGTTCCGCAGGCCCGTATGGGTCGTATAGGAATTGATTTGCCTGCAGCATGTGGTCGAATAGGCGTGCAGGGCTGCCGAAACCAGACTGGTTCAAATTTGGCAGCATAATTATGCCATGTTTGACCCTATCTTGTGCCGCTTCCGACCAATAGGCGGACAGAAAGGCTTGTCGAAACTCCCGAGTGGAGTTGCAGTGACGCGCTGCCGACCTCATGCGAATCGCCGGTTCGCCTTCCAAATAGCCACACATATATTCTATCTTATGTGAACTTGCCCAGTCGGGAGGAAGACAGAACTCAAATTGCTCGAGCCATGCTCGTGGGTGTATTCCTTTTTGCGAATTTCGGAATATCTCAAACTTTCTCACCGTAAGGAAATGTTTGAAATCAAATCCCCGCATTTCCTCCTGGCGAGGCCCTTGAATGTTTCTGTTTCTCTCATGTCTGCCCCTTAAATTACATTCTTCCCTGTCGTCAAAATCTCCCTCGTGGCCGGAGTCCCTCTCTGCACTGTTCGTACGGCTATTTTTAGTGCTATTGGCGAGTTCGGAATCACACGCCATGCGGTTTTCCAGATGCGCCACGCGTTCTTGTAATTCACCTGTTACAGCTTTGTGTTGTCTGTTCACTTCAAACTGTCCCTTCTGAAATCTAAGAAGCGAACGCACTTCTTCGGTCTCTGCGGCCGCTACCGGTGTAGTATTGTTCTCACTTTCCGTCAGCTTCATCGTATCTACAGTGTCCGCTAAAGCCGCAATCTTATCATCAATTTGTCTCTTGTCCTCCGCCCCAGTCTGCTTCAATTGTTCTATTTGCTGTTCCAACGCGTGGATCGCTAAACTGTTGTCCGCTATTGTGTTGCTAACGGACGTGGGACAATGCGTTTCCGCCTGCTGGACCCTCGAGATTACCTGCTGGTGTTCCCTTTGGCATTCTTCCCTCAGCTCTTGGAAATTCCTAAGTAGCCGTTCTTCGCTTTCTTTAGATTCGGTATCGCCCCTCCGCTTGCTCTGTTCTAAAGCTTGCAGACGATCATCGATTTGTTCAAATGTACGGCCTAATTCTTTCATAATATCACTTTTTATCTCACTTGCCAGATTGTTTATTCTTTGTGAGATATCATCGGACACTCTCTGCATCGACTTGTCGACTTTATTTGTCTGCTGGATTAGTTTATCGTCTATTTGTTCGCCTAGCTCTCGGATCGATTTTTCGGATGATTCTTTTTGTTCTCGGAACGATTTTTCTGATTTCTGCGTCATTTGTTCACCTAGCTCGCGGATCGATTTTTCGGATGATTCTTTTTGTTCTCGGAACGATTTTTCAAATGATTCTTTATTTTGTTGCAATAAGGCTTTCATGAGTTCTGCCAAATCAATTTGGTTAGTTGGAGGCAAATTAATTTGTGGCTCTGATGTGAGCCCATTCGTCCTGTCTTGCATTTCGTCTGAAGTATTCCCCACTGCATTTTCGGAACCGCCCGACGCGTTAACATTCGAAATTAAATTATCCCCTTGGTCCATGTTGCTTAGGTTGTCGGACCGCTTACTTTTAGTTTGGTTACGTGTCTGCATTAGTGCAATTTATAACCGGTATGCGACACACTAATCAAAATAAATGTGTCCCACAAAAATTACGACAGTCACACGAAAGATACCCAACCTAGTACGCACTTTTTCACACGCAAAACAAATTTTTATCTTAGATCGAAACAGTGGAATTTACAAGCGAGAATAAAAAACACACAGACATATAAAACACACAAGTATAAAAAACAAAACAAGACAAACAACGCAACGCCGATCAACAACGCCGTGAATCTTTTGAAAGTCTGCTCGGAAACAACACAGAAGTTGTTTGAGCGCTGTAGGGAAAAAAAATTAAGATTATAACACGCTCGCAATCTAACATTTCAGAGATTCCAGAGTCTAGCGGAATCACAGAACAGGGTCGCCATGTGTAATATTGTTCCTTTAATTTTGTATGCTGATGTGTAAGGTTGTAACTTTAATTTGCTATGCTGATATCGGTGCTAGTTGACAATGAAAGTGGGTTAAAAGCCGTGATCTGTCTGGGGACGTTAACCGTGGATTACTGGGCAACTGTTTCATCAGATATTTAGCAGACTAACATTAATGATAATCTTTTAATAGTCATACAAAACCGGTAAAATATATATATATAAAAAGGAGAATTTAAATAAAAAGAAAGAAATCAGTTTATACTTGGAAATTTATTTTAAGATTGTTCATTGGAATTTCAGCATATTATACGTGAGTTATAACTGAGCTGGTGCCTTATTTACGATTGAAAAGAATGTGAGATTGTAATCTTACGGAACACATAAACTATGGAGCCAAGATTGGGAGACTGGATACAACACTGCATTCATAAAATAACACACGAAGAACATTGAAACATAAGCAAGAAGAAATTAACCACAACCAACAGATTCAGTTTTTACCCAAAGAAATTACGTTCATACCACAATCCTGTCCGTCATGTAATTACCACACACTGGTATACTAAATTCATATTAACTCTTTGTGAAGTCTTCGCAAAAAGAATAGCTGAGGGCTACTTTGATGATTACACCACATGCTCCACGTGGTCAACTTGGTTTACACAAAGCGTACAACTCCACAATAATTTTGATAATTAAAATACATTAGATCGAAAAGCACTTGACAAAAGAAAAACCTTGAACTGGTTACTAACGTCTTACTATTAACCTGATGGGTCAAACAGTTATATAAGCACGTGGTAGTGGTCTCGCAAAGTACACCCCACGTGAGCTGAACATAAAGAAAAGTTGCTATATTGAAAATATAGTCAAAACGAGACGTTATAATCACACAAACATTCGCATTTAAGATTGATGAACTTAGTTAGAGTTACTGATCAACACGTGGTTCCACTTTACTCACAAAGTAGTAACAAAGCAACTACCGCAAAATAATCTGAATTTAACACGAGAATTACACTCCGCTGCACTTTAAGATAGCATTAGATATTTTAGAGCTAAACCTGAAATCAAGGTGATTAAATTTTCAGTTAGGCTGAACTTAAGAAATCCATTGTCCTACGGACTTAACAGGCACGCGCTTAGCCGGAGATCTTACCACTTCAGACGCTCGCCACGGCCACACAGCAACTGCCTTAC
This sequence comes from Schistocerca cancellata, assembly GCF_023864275.1. Taxonomy (NCBI): domain Eukaryota; kingdom Metazoa; phylum Arthropoda; class Insecta; order Orthoptera; family Acrididae; genus Schistocerca; species Schistocerca cancellata. The sequence goes on from NC_064628.1 coordinate 125,536,405, forward strand.
TTCCGAGCGTGCTTCCTGAGGGGTGGCTCACAAAGACCAACGGAAGTGGCCAGAGGGGCAGCTTCCTATACCAACATGACAACGGACAGACAGGACCATACTAAGGATAGAAACCTCTTTGCTTTTAGGAAGCGTAGCTACCTGTTCCGACGTTGGTCCTACTGTTCTCTAGCAGACAGCCTTGTCTGCTACCCTCAAGCATGCAACTAGAAATACATATTCTCATTCATCCTCTCACACAAAAGGGAAGGGGGATGACAGTATCTTATCATATACAGTATATAAAAGAAAGCGGATGTAGGTTCCGTATGAGACTGTGTGACATGAATTACATATAAGAATTACATATAAACTGTGCTTTAAAGTGTAGTAGTGTGACGGATCGTTCTTGTTTATGTGTAAAAGTAACACGTTCCACTGCTCAGTCTCCTCCCAGATAGTCAGAAACGCCACAGTACATTTAGAAGAGGAATTTATTCCATAAATGGCAACAGATTTAAGAAATTAAACATGAAAGGAATCCAACAGAGACCTTTCAACCTGATAAGAGACTCGCAATTATACATTTATCATACTCATATATTCACACATAAAACAGTAAGAAAATTTCATCTAAAATTACGTTATCACAAGAATTAATCACATAGATGACTCTGAGAAGGGTAATTTTTTTTATCCTACAGGTTATATTACATTTTCTTACCCATTTCGTTCCTTCTTTAAGTTACCTTTCGCTTCCAAATCAGTTATTTCGACTGTGGTGGTTATTCTGGATTCATTTCTCATGAATGGCAAAATTGTTGTCTCCTTTATTCTGTAAAACAGTTTCATCTTAACATATTGAACTTACAACAGACACAAAAGATCCGAATCCTCCTGTAGTTTAAATGACAAATGTTTTGCTTCATTCTTATTACCTTAAACCAAGCTTTACTTCGGTCCCATAATCAAAATTATTTAATCTTCCTCTACCTTCAAGAGGGAAATTTCCTCAGTACAAATCATATAGGCTGCAGTGCATCCCGCACCAGCGAAAACAGTAAGCTGTAATGCTCACAGCTATAAAGAACAAAAAAGTCATATATCATCAATATTAACATATCATCGCATATTGGGAAGCCAATGGTTAAACAATCGTATTATCGCAACCTGTTTTCAAGATTCTAAACTTACTCATTCCTTTCTCAGAGTTCTCCTATCTTAAAATATTTATACAACACGCGTACTATAGTAAGAGATCCTCATTTATACTGACAGATATATAATAGTAATAGATAGATAGTAGCACTGAAAGCAGAAAATCGGAAACAAGGCTACTAACAGCTGGGGACCTGGGTTTGCCAGACCCATAATACCCACAGATCGGATATTCCCCTGAGTTTTGCATTAATTCAACACAGATCTTGCTTCCGTCAGGACCGACTCGTTTCAATTTACACAAAAAAATAACATAAACAGCATTTCACTCGTTCACAAAGAAACCTTTTATGTTCACATTTGAACCAACCTAAATCCTAATTGCACAAGGAAAGAAAAGAAAAAAAACTACAAACATCACTTCAATCAATCACATAGAAACATCTTTATCATTATTTTTACCAACATATTATTCAAAACGCCTACGTCACAAATTTAAACTAATCAATTCTTTCTCCTTGCCGTCCTCTCTACTTCTCACTGTCCTTTCTACTCATTTGTCATGTCGCTCATTTGTTCCGACTGGGCGCCTTCTGCGCTGATCGTTTGTCATTGCCGGTTTTGTTCATTTCCATTTGCTGGATCATGTCTAGGGTTAGCCGGCCGAATTTCAACATCACGAGGTGCTCCGCCTACAGTCCTATTCCCACCGTATTCATCGTAGTATCGATTCTGGTTGCCGTACCTGTAGCGTTCACGATTTTGTCCACGTCCTCGATCATTTCCGTTGTTCCACCTGTGTTCGCGACTGTTTCCCCAGTTTCTATACGGCCGGTCCCGATTATTGTTCCGTTCACGTCGCGACGACCAGTCACGCCGTTTATTAGTACTACGGCCATGACTGCGATCGCGCTGCTGTGCTCCGTAATAACTTTGTGCCTGATCAGGCGGGCATTCTGCTGTTTTTTTTTTTGTGGTTTTAGGGCGCACAACTTCAACGGTCATTAGCGCCCAGACTATGTTAGGAATGCACCGCGAGTCACAAGTTTAAAACAGCAACGAAACGGAAAACACGATAAAAGACAGACTGAGGCATAGGATTAAAAAAAAAAAGGAAAACAGCATAATCAAATGTCCTTAGAGAGGATTGTCAAATTGATAAAATGAAGAACGCGAGCAGCTGCTCGTGGGTCATCCGCTAAAGGGGCTTCTAGAGTACATGGCAGGCCAAGATCAAGACGCAGTGCGTTAAAATCCGGACAGGACGTTAAAATGTGGCGGACCGTCAGCAATTGCCCACATGGACAGAACGGTGCCGGCGCAGCCATCAGCAGATGGCGATGGCTGAACCGGCAGTGTCCAATTCGTAACCGGGCCAAAACTACCTCCTCCCGCCGAGAAGGGTGTGAGGAGGACGTCCAAGCCACGGGAAGAGGTTTCAAGGCCCGAAGCTTGTTGTCTGTAAGTGCAGCCCAATCGGCATGCCACAGCGATAAATGCGCCGACAAATGACCCTGCTAAAATCTGACGAAGGGACACAACAAGAAGCTGTCCGAGGCTGGAGGACCGCAGCCTTGGCCGCGGCATCTGCAGCTTCGTTCCCAGGGATACCGACATGGCCAGGAACCCACATAAAGCTAACCGGAGAACCGACGTCCACCAGCAGCTGAAGAGAGCGTTGGATCCGGTGCACGAAAGGGTGAACCGGGTACAGATCACTGAGGCTCTGGATAGCGCTCAGGGAATCGGAGCAGATGACATATGCAGAATGTCGGTGGCGGCAGATGTAAAGAACAGCCTGGTAGAGGGCAAAGAGCTCAGCTGTGAATACCGAACAATGGCCATGGAGCCGGTATTTGAAACTTTGTGCCCTGACAATAAAAGAACACCCGACCCCGTCATTGGTCTTAGAGCCATCTGTATAAATGAAGGTCATATTAATGAACTTCGAACGAAGTTCGACAAAACGGGAGTGGTAGACTGAACCGGGGGTAACCTCCTTCGGGAGCGAGCAGAGGTCAAGGTGGACGCGAACCTGAGCCTGGAGCCAAGGTGGCGTGTGGCTCTCGCCCACTCGAAAGGTTACAGGGAGTGAAAAATTAAGGTGTTGAAGGAGGCGACGAAAGCGAACTCCAGGGGGTAGCAGGGCAGAGACATACAACCCATATTGACGGTCGAGAGAGTCATCGAAAAAGGAACGATAAGACGGGTGGTCAGGCATTGCCAGTAGCCGACAGGCATACCGACAAAGCAGTATATCGCGCCGGTAGGTGAGTGGCAACTCACCAGCGTCAGCATGAAGACTCTCGACGGGACTAGTATAAAACGCGCCGATCGCAAGTCGTAAACCCCGATGTTGTATGGAGTTGAGGCGGCGTAAGATGGATGGCCGTGCAGAGGAGTATACAAAAGCTCCCATAATCCAGCTTGGAGCGGACGATCGACCGATATATGCGGCATTCTGCTGTATTATATTCCAACTCTTGGAGAAGTGTCTTAAACGTTTCCACGTCCTCTTTGCATCGTCCCGCGAGAATGACGTGGCGGAAATGCATCGGCAATTTGGTGATGCATATCCTAATTAGTTCCGCAGGCCCGTATGGATCGTATACAAATTAATTTGCCTGCAGCATGTGGTCGAATAGGCGTGCTGGGCTGCCGAAACCAGACTGGTTCAAATTTGGCAGCATATTTATGCCATGCTTGACCCTATCTTGTGCCGCTTCCGACCAATAGGCGGACAGAAAGGCTTGTCGGAACTCCCGAGTGGAGTTGCAGTGTCGTGCTGCCGACCTCATGCGAATCGCCGGTTCGCCTTCCAAATAGCCACACATATATTCAATCTTATGTGAACTTGCCCAGTCGGGAGGAAGACAGAACTCAAATTGCTCGAGCCATGCTCGTGGAAGTATTCCTTTTTGCGAATTTCGAAATCTCAAACTTTCTCACCGTAAGGAAATGTTTGAAATCAAATCCCCGCATTTCCTCCTGGCGAGGCCCTTGTATGTTTCTATTTTTCTCATGTCTGCCCCTCAACATACATTCTTCCCTGTCGTCAAAATCTCCCTCGTGGCCGGAGTCCCTCTCTGCACTGTTCGTACAGCTATTTTTGGTGCTATTGGCGAGTTCGGAACCACACCCCATGCGGCTTTCCAGATGCGCCACGCGTTCTTGTAATTCGCCTGTTACAGCTTTGTGCCACCTCTTCACTTCGAACTGTCCCTTCTGAAATCTAAGAAGCGAACGCACTTCTTCGGTCTCTGCGACTGCTACCTGTGTAGTATTGTTATCGCTCTCCGTCACCTTCATCGTGCCTACGATGTCGCAATCTTATCATGTATTTGTCTGTTGTCCTCTGCCCCAGTCTGCTTCAATTGTTCTACTTGCTGTTCGAGTGCATGAATCGCTTGACTGTTGTCCGCTACTGTGTTGCTAACGGATGCGGGACAATGCGTTTCCGCCTCCTGGACCCTCGAGAGTACCTGCTGGAGTTCCCTTTGGCATTCTTCTCTCAGCGCTTGGAAATTCCTAAGTAGCTGTTCTTCGCTCTCTTTCGATTCTGCCTCGCGACTCCGCTTGCCCTGTTCAAAGGCTTGCAGACGGTCATCGCTTTGTTCAAATGTACGGCCTAATTCTTTCATAATATCGCTTTTTATTTCACTTGCCAAATTGTTTATTCTTTTCGAGATATCATCGGACACTCTCTGCATCGACTTGTCGACTTTGTCTGCTGGATTAGTTTTTCGTCTATTTGTTCGCTTAGCTCGCGGATCGATTTTTCAGATTTATGCGTCATTTGTTCGCCTAGCTCGCGGATCGATTTTTCAGATTTCTGCATCATTTGTTCGCCTAGCTCCCGAATCGATTTTTCACATGATTCTTTTTGTTCTCAGAACGATTTTCTGATTTCTCTGCGTTTTCTTTATTTTGTTGCAATAAGGCTTTCATGAGTTCTGCCAAATCAATTTGGTTAGTAGGAGGCAAATTAATTTCTGGCTCTGCTGTGAGCCCGTTCGTCCTACTTTGCATTTCGTCTGAAGTATTTCCCATGTATTTTCGGAACTGTCCGACGCGTTAATATTCGAAATAAAATTATCCCCTTGGTCCATGTTCCTTAAGTTGTCGGACCGCTTACTTTTAGCTTGGTTACGTGTCTGCATTAGTGCAATTTATACCCAGTATGCGACACACTAATCAAAATAAATGTGTCCCCCAAAAATTACGACAGTCACACGAAAGATACCCAACCTAGTGCGCACTTTTTCACACGCAAAACAAATTTTTATCTTTGATCGAAACAGTGGAATTTACAAGCGAGAAAAAAAACACACACACACATATATAAAACACACAAATATAGAAAACAAAACAACAAGACAAACAACACAACGCCACTCAACAACGCCGTGAATCATTTGAAAGTCTGCTCAGAAACAACGCAGAAGTTGTTTGAGCGCTGCAGGGGAAAAAAATTAAGATTATAACACGCTCGCAATCTAACGTTTCAGAGATTCCAGAGTCTAGCGGAATCACAGAACAGGGTCGCCATGTGTAACGTTGTTACTTTAATTTGCTATGAAAGCGGTACTGATAGACAATAAAAGCGGTTTAAAAGCTGTGAGCTGTCTGGGGAAGTTAACCTTGCATTACTGAGCAACTGTTTCACCAGGTATCCAGTCTAGCTTACCAAATTCCCAAGCATACTAACAATTATAATCTTTTAATAGTCATACGACAACCGGTGATATATATATAAGAGATAATTTAAATAAAAAGAAATAAATCAGTTTATATTTGGAAATTTATTTTAACATTGATCATTGAAATTTCAGCATATTAAACTTGATTCCTAACTAAACTGGTGCCTTATTTAGGATTGTGAAAATGTGAGATTGTAATCTTACGGAACACATCAAATAAGGAGCCAAGATTGGGAGACTGCATACAACACTGCATTCATAAAACAACACACAAAGAACGTTGAAACATATGCAAGAGAAAATTAACCACTACCAACCGATTCAATTTTCACCCAAAGAAGTTACGTTTGTAGCGCAATCCTGTCCGTCATGTAATTACCACACACTGGTATACTAAATTCATATTAACTCTTTGTGAAATCTTCCCGAAATGAATAGCTGAGGCCTACTTTGATGATTACACCACATGCTCCACGTGGTCAACTTGGTTTACACAAAGAGTGTAACTCCACAATAATTTTGATAATTAAAATAAATTAGATCGAAAAGCAATTTACAAAAGAAAAACCTCGAACTGGTTACTATCGTCTTACTATTAACCTGATGGGTCAAGCAATTGTATAAGCACGTGGTACTGGTTTCACAAAGTACACCCCACGTGGGTTGAAAATGAAGAAAAGTTGCTATATTGAAAAATATTGTCAAGACGAGACGTTATAATCTCACGCACATTCGCATTTAAGATTGATGAACTTAGTTAGAGTTACTGATCAACACGTGGTTCCACTTTACTCACAAAGTAGTGACAAAGCAACTACCGGAAAATAATCTGAACTTCACACTCGAATCACACTGCGTTGCAACTTAAGATAACATTAGATATTTTAGAGCTAAACCTGAAATAAAGGTGATTAAATTTTCAGTTAGGCTGAACTTAAGAAATCCGTTGTCCTACGGACTTAGCAGACACGCGCTTAGCCAGAGATCTTACCACTTCAGACGCTCGCCACCGACAGACTGACCTGGTCCGTTTCTGAGGGTGGCTCACAAATACAAACGGAAGTGGCCAGAGGGGCGGCTTCCTATACCAACATGACAAGAGACGGACAGGACCATACTAAGGATAGAAACGTCTCTGCTTTTAGAAAGCGTAGCTACCTGTTCCGACATTGGTCCTACTGTTCTCTAGCAGACAGGCTTGTCTGCTACCCTCAAGCATGCAACTAGAAATACATTTGCTCATTCATCCTCTCACACAGAAGGGAAGGGGGTTGACAATATCTTATCATATACAGTATATAAAAGAAAGCGGAAGTAGGTTCCGTATGAGACTGTGTGACATGAATTACATATAAACTGTGTTTTAAAGTGTAGTAGTGTGACAGATCGTTCTTGTTTATGTGTAAAAGTAACACGTTCCACTACTCAGTCTCCTCCCAGATAGTCGGAAACTCCACAGTAAATTTAGAAAAGGACTTTATGCCGTAAATGACAACAGATTTAAGAAATCAAACATGAAAGGAATCCAACAGAGACCTTTCATACTCACACGGAGTATTCTTTGGGAATGTTGGTTCTACTTTGCGAATTTTAATTATAATGAGTTCGCGATTTACTATGATTTTGAATTTTGAGTTTGATTTCACTGGAATCCTATCTTTCTTTCGCATGTTAATAAATTACTAAGTATTAGATTCCTGATTCAATTACTGGTTAATATCCGAATAATAGTGTTAACTGGAAATTTGTTTGCTTGTTCATTTTTCATGGAATTTGGAACTTGTTTTGGGGAAATATTTGGGATTTTTGGAGCTAATTTTTGATTTTCAGTTCCCGTCCGAGGAAGTGGCATTACAGGGGGGGGAGGGGGAGGTTGGGATCCGCCACCATAAAGCTTTCGCCCCGGTTCGGGGCTCGCGACTCGCTGAACCAGCCACTATTACATCTTATATCCGCGTTTTTCAACCGAAGTCGCAAACGAACTGGAAGACATAGAACTATTGTTTGAAGCTAGTCATGTGGTTCCCAGGACTCCTTGTCCACGCCAATCGGTCCCCGGCTCACCGGTACCTTCCGCCTACCGCCAACTGTGTTATTTTGCTGCTGCATCCGCCCGCCTTTCTCTGACAGGCAAGCTCACTATCACCCTGGCGGCTAATTCTCCCGAGCCTCTCGCCGCCCGCGGCTACGCCACTGCTTCCACCGCCGCACACACGCGGTCGGTCGTCGTCGATGCCAGGTGCACAGTCGCCTCCAGCCCCCAGCACATCACGCTCCGACAGAACCATCGCCTCCCGCCACGGCTCGTGCCGTAGTATGTGTACTCGATATCCAGGCGACAGCCACCGACGAGTACCAGCAGCGCTGGCCACTCCACGACGTCGACCTTACAGCACGCCCCCTGTTGATTCTCATTCCGGTGAGGCGCGGGGGAGGGGGGGGGGCGGGGTCTGTACACCGGCACAAATAGGATTGCCGGCTAGCGTTCCTGCGCGGAAGAAGTTAATTTCTTCGCTCTAGAACACGTTACAAGACGTAAGCATTGTATTACGTCAAGTGCGAATAAAGGCATTATATCCGTATATCGTGTCCGACCCGCCAGAGAAGCCGAGAGCGCTAACGCGCTGCTTCCTGGACTCGGGTAGGCGCGCCAGCCCCGGATCGAATCCGCCCGGCGGATTATCGACGAGGGCCGATATGCCGGCCAGCCTGGATGTGGCTTTTAGGCGGTTTTCCACATCCTACTAGATGAATACCGGGCTGGTCCCCACGTCCCGCTGAGCGCCCCACAAACCAACCAACCCACGTCCCGCCTCAGTTACACGACTCGCAGACATCTGAACACATTCGCACTATTCCATGGATTACACTCGACACAGACAGATGGGGTACACTAATTATATCCCGGGGGTACGGGGTGGCGGCAGGAAGGGCATCCGGCCACCCCTTAAACGTTAACATGCCAAATCCGATTAACGATGGCTGACCCTGCGTAACTGCAGGACAAGTCTCAAGTGATAGAATCCGTATATCGTATCCGGTGTATTACTAGTACGTTCTCCTATCCCATATGAGGGAAACACTACCAGCTTACTTATACAATGAATGGATTATAAGACTCGATGCGAAATGAATGATTTCTATAGTCTCTTAAACCGTCAAAGAGTTTCTAATGGAGGTATGCCTTGATTAATTCTGAGCACTCCAAATTAGCCACAGCGCTACTTCTTTTTGTAAGGGTACATGTTCCAGCTTTAAATTAACGGTCCACTGTCAGCAGCTGTGCTGTTTTTGGGTCTGCTTTTTTTTCTGAAAGAAATAATTTTGGTCGGTTCGTTCCTCTGTGTTACGTAAATGCTCTGTGACTGCGGTAGAGGCCTCCGTTTTCTGGTTGGTCAAATGTAAGACCAACAATATACTTTTACCTGACCCAAGTAACGTATGGCATTCTATACATATTTAGAATATACACTCCTGGAAATTGAAATAAGAACACCGTGAATTCATTGTCCCAGGAAGGGGAAACTTTATTGACACATTCCTGGGGTCAGATACATCACATGACCACACTGACAGAACCACAGGCACATAGACACAGGCAACAGAGCATGCACAATGTCGGCACTAGTACAGTGTATATCCACCTTTCGCAGCAATGCAGGCTGCTATTCTCCCATGGAGACGATCGTAGAGATGCTGGATGTAGTCCTGTGGAACGGCTTGCCATGCCATTTCCACCTGGCGCCTCAGTTGGACCAGCGTTCGTGCTGGACGTGCAGACCGCGTGAGACGACGCTTCATCCAGTCCCAAACATGCTCAATGGGGGACAGATCCGGAGATCTTGCTGGCCAGGGTAGTTGACTTACACCTTCTAGAGCACGTTGGGTGGCACGGGATACATGCGGACGTGCATTGTCCTGTTGGAACAGCAAGTTCCCTTGCCGGTCTAGGAATGGTAGAACGATGGGTTCGAGGACGGTTTGGATGTACCGTGCACTATTCAGTGTCCCCTCGACGATCACCAGTGGTGTACGGCCAGTGTAGGAGATCGCTCCCCACACCATGATACCGGGTGTTGGCCCTGTGTGCCTCGGTCGTATGCAGTCCTGATTGTGGCGCTCACCTGCACGGCGCCAAACACGCATACGACCATCATTGGCACCAAGGCAGAAGCGACTCTCATCGCTGAAGACGACACGTCTCCATTCGTCCCTCCATTCACGCCTGTCGCGACACCACTGGAGGCGGGCTGCACGATGTTGGGGCGTGAGCGGAAGACGGCCTAACGGTGTGCGGGACCGTAGCCCAGCTTCATGGAGACGGTTTCGAATTGTCCTCGCCGATACCCCAGGAGCAACAGTGTCCCTAATTTGCTGGGAAGTGGCGGTGCGGTCCCCTACGGCACTGCGTAGGATCCTACGGTCTTGGCGTGCATCCGTGCGTCGCTGCGGTCCGGTCCCAGGTCGACGGGCACGTGCACCTTCCGCCGACCACTGGCGACAGCATCGATGTACTGTGGAGACCTCACGCCCCAATTCGGCGGTACGTCCACCCGGCCTCCCGCATGCCCACTATACGCCCTCGCTCAAAGTCCGTCAGCTGCACATACGGTTCACGTCCACGCTGTCGCGGCATGCTACCAGTGTTAAAGACTGCGATGGAGCTCCGTATGCCACGGCAAACTAGCTGACACTGACGGCGGCGGTGCACAAATGCTGCGCAGCTAGCGCCATTCGACGGCCAACACCGCGGTTCCTGGTGTGTCCGCTGTGCCGTGCGTGTGATCATTGCTTGTACAGCCCTCTCGCAGTGTCCGGAGCAAGTATGGTGGGTCTGACACACCGGTGTCAATGTGTTATTTTTTCCATTTCCAGGAGTGTATTTAGAATACATTTCGTGGTAACTTATAGAAGTACAGGCGGTCGGTACGTGAATCAGTGTACTTTTTCTGGGGGATCGCTGGGGGACGCGTAACCCAAAACTTTTCTGTCCGCAAAAATAAAATAAAAGAATCTTGTGACCTTGCTGGCCAGGAGGCCCCGTCCGGGAAAATTCGGCCGCCGTGTGCGAGTTCTTACTGCATGTGACGCCACATTGGGTGACTTGCTTGTCTATGATGATGAATGGATGATGATGCAGACAACACAACACCCACTCCACGAGGAGAGATAATCTCCAACCCAGCCGGGAAATGAACCCAGGTGCATGGTAGGCAAACACGTTACCACACAGCCGGCCGCTGCGGCCGGGTGGTTCTGGGCACTACAGTCTGGAACCGCGCGACCGCTACGGTCGCAGGTTCGAATCCTGCCTCGGGCGTGGATGTGTGTGATGTCCTTAGGTTAGTTAGGTTTAAGTAGTTCGAAGTTCTAGGGGACTGAGCACCTCAGCAGTTAAGTCCCATAGTGCTCAGAGCCATTTGAACCACTTTTTTGTTATCACTCAACTAAGCAGGTGGACTTCTGTTCGGAAAGTAATTTATTTACGATGTTGCAAACATTAAAGTTTGTGAACAATTTATTTCACCTTCGTAAATGGGATTTCATTTTTTGATGTTGGTATTCGTTATAGTATGAATGTCAGTGCAGTCTGTCGATGGAAAACCAATGTTGTTGTTGTTGTGGTCTTCAGTCCAGAGACTGGTTTGATGCAGCTCTCCATGCCACTCTATCCTGTGCAAGCTTCTTCATCTCCCAGTACCTACTGCAACTTATATCCTTGTGAATCTGTTTAGTCTATTCATCTCTTGGTCTCCCTCTACGATTTTTATCCTCCACGCTGCCCTCCAATACTAAAATCGTGATTCCTTGATGCCTCGGAAAAGCGATAGCGTTAACTATTTCGATCGTTTCAAAGCAGCAGGCAATCGTTCTCGACAACTGAAGGGCTGGAAGCCAGTCAGAGTCTACATTATTGTACTGTGAGTCAGCGGACACACGGGACACGGTATACCTGGTTATTCATTTACTGTTCCCTTTTTATTGGTTGTATGTGTAATTGTATGGTGTGTCCTGCCTTTCTTTGTAAGTTAGCTTAGAGGTTAAGGTAAGATGAGCACCAAAATAACAAATTACCTTACTTGTTCTCCTGCATCTAAAAAGCTATCTTATGTCGTAGTTTCTGTCTTCGAGAAAGAGGAATACTTAAAGGATTTCGGGATTATTTGATAAAGAAAATGAGTTCCTATTCTCAGTGCAGTGAAATATGTTCCCATATCTATTAGAGGGCATGAACGTGGGTTTTCGCAAATGAATCTCTTCATCTCACCTACGAGAACTTCATTCCATTTTTCTACCGTCGTCAGTCTGTTGTTCGTTAAATTGGTTGGCTATCCACTGCAGTTGTTTCAACATGTGGTTTATGTACGTTCTCGATTTATAAAACGCAGACTTGTGCTGCTGATACTATGAGTAAAGTAAGAAGGCGTAGCCACTATCTGGTGTCTGTCTGAAACAGGTAATCCTAATTGCAATGTACTTTCATAGTAAAAAAATAATTAGCTAAATTAAAAACTTGAGGAACTGTCACATTGTATCTAGTGTGAGAATATCCCCAAACTTTATTTAGAAAACGAACACTGAGTTGAATGAAGCACTTGAGCCCAGACTGTGTCCTCGATCACTGCCAGATTAGCTTCCCCATTCAGAACCAGACGCTCCCTTCGTTCAGTGGGCGCTGCTGTGTAGCCGTTATTGCGCTAGCAATATCAAATTAAGTTGTACCGTTAAACCACACAAGGCGGTAACTACATAAACGGCTCTGTACTGCTGTAAGTAGGCGATTCAAGCTTTATCGTCTCGACCTCCTTCGGGCGATTTGCTGGTGGCTACGGAATATTACAAGACGACTCGATGAAAAGCAGTTACTGAAAATTGGCAAACATTTTTACACTAAATAATTGACATATTCCACCACATAATATAAAATAGATTGCCGATCTTTGCACTGGTACCTTCACACAAGTAATCAACACATTTTTCTTCTTGCAGATGTACTACATTCACAGTTTTGTCGTCGCTGCAATTCCAAATAATATATTACTGCTACCTCTTTTCTGAATTAGCTGTTGTTTCCGGACACGTCTCTAGGGAAATGACTACCTCATTAGTATAATTTTACGTTAATGTTATCTGCTCTCTCCAAATCGTGTCGATGTTAATTATAGCTACTGCATAGCCCATTAACTTCAATTTCAGATATATTAATTACAATTTTCTTATCTGGTAAAAAATTGTTATAGAATTTTCTAGATATGGCAGCCAGCTGTTTATGCACATGAGCTCCGAAAACATTATGGAACTGGCGGAAGCTTTCTGGTTGGTTTGGTTGTTTGGAGAAGGAGACCAGACAGCGTGGTCATCGGTCTCATCGGATTATGGAAGGATGGGGAAGGAAGTCGGCCGTGCCCTTTCAGAGGAACCATCCCGGCATTTGCCTGGAGTGATTTAGGGAAATCACGGAAAACCTAAATCAGGATGGCCGGACGCGGGATTGAACCGTCGTCCTCCCAAACGCGAGTCCAGTGTGAAGTTTTCTGAATTAATTCCTTAACAGAGCCGAATTATCTACTAATAGGCTACTTTTATGTCATATTGTATGCTACGTCTTTGGTCTCTAAGTGACGATGTCTTGCGACACTAAGGAAGTTATCGTTGTACTCCAGAACAATTGTCAGTCCACGAGCGAGACAAGTGGTACAGTGGTTAAAACGGTGGGCTCTCATTCAGAGTGGGTGGAGTTCACGTCTCCTTCCAGTCTTCTGTTTCCCGTGGTTTTCCAAATAAGTTTTTCAAAAGATATGGGCCGATTGCCTTCAGGGTCGTGTACCGAGAATATCGTGCCCAGATTCTCAGCTAGGGAGGACAAATCAAATTAGTTTAGTGCGGGGGATTGCGGAAAACGAAGCGGAATTCAATCAACTATTAACAAACTGTACTTTTTAAACGCAAAACCTACTAATGACAGCACTTTATTACAGGTTTCTTCTACCTACAATATACTTGGTTGAGGGAAGACACTTGGCATAAAGCAGGTAACATTCAAGAACATACCAGTACTATGTATCTCCTCACCCTCATTAAACTATTTAAAAATGTTCGAAAATTATTATTCTACGTCACACAACAACTGCATTTACGTTGGTATCAGGAAGTGTTCAGTTATGATAAGAATGAACATGAGAGTGAGCAGGATAGTTAATTAACTTCAGCAATTTTAGTAAAAATATTGTCAACTAATTTCTTGAACGATAACTGCAGATTCGCCTCATTCTTGCTTGTGGCACAGTTGTCTTAGTGGATGATTCCCTTCTGCAATGTCTAAAAAAGGTCCCCAGGTTTTCTGTCTCCATACAATAAGTAATCAGTAAGTCGCTGCAGGATTCTATATTCTTTCGAAACGCATTTATTCAGTATTAGGTGAATTCCGTGATACAGTTTTAACACAGTACAGTCGCTCGCAGTAATTTCCAAGGTCACTTGCAAGCAGTATACGCCGGGCGTGCGACTTTCATGGCGGCAGATATCGATTAATTACTGCTTTTGTTTACAGCGTGGACAACAGGACAGTTTGTTACGCTCAGTCTTGTCGGCAGTGTCTTAGAGATGAAGGAAATGAAGCCGGTGCAGTGACGACTTGCACTATCGTTACCTGACGGGAGATAATTCCGAGATTCATTTGGACTTCTGTTTGGAAACTTTCTTTATTGCCGAATCACGATTTTAGGAACTGTGTAGTTGTCATAAGGAGATATGTGTGGAACTTGGAAAAAAAAATCTAGAAACTATGGGGAAATAAATTGCTGTCTTCCTCGATGTGACTTTTAGGAAATGGTAACTTCCCACGACACCAAGGAACAACATTTCATGACCACCTGTTGAAAACTTCACGCCCGGGTTCCCGGGTTCGATTCCCGGCGGGGTCAGGGATTTTCTCTGCCTCGTGATGGCTGGGTGTTGTGTGCTGTCCTTAGGTTGGTTAGGTTTAAGTAGTTCTGAGTTCTAGGGGACTGATGACCATAGATGTTAAGTCCCATAGTGCTCAGAGCCATTTGAACCATTTTGTTGAAAACTTCGTTTTAGTACTTCTGAAATGTACATTGTTACCACGAACAATTTTTGGTTTGATAGTGATGTCGGCAATACTCTTAAAGAATCTGGAATCCTCAGCGTCCATTTTACAGACTGGAATACTGAAACAATGAAACTTGAGGTTATTTTGGGGCATTCCCTTGAGGGCTACCAGCTTTTACGAGGTAATGAACGTCAGTGTGGCAAATGATGGTTCCCACAGAAATGAAAAAAATTGTTGATTGGACTCATATGGAAGTGAATATCAGAAATCGTTGAGACAGCTTTTTGTAAAGATTCATTTATACGGTGTGGTGGTATAGCACTGATAAAGTTGGATCACCGTAAGACTGACAGATGTCAGGAGCATGCATACATGTTACAATCTCAAATCTGACTGTCTGGTTTAGGCCCTAATGGTTCTTAGTGCATAAATCTTACGTTAGCTCCATCTTTTATTTCTGTTTATAAAACGTTTGATCGCTTTGGCTGCAACATCAGAATTATATTAAACACAGAATTACAATTTCGATCCCGTTCCATCATTTAACGAACTAATTTTTATCGGAATTTCTAGTAGGTGACGAAAAGAAAGGTTACCAGTCCCATTACAATACCCACATGTTTAGTAGAGATTTATGTTGACTGGTAACAAAAAATACGCTTAGAAATGATGGTAAAACACTGGTGGAAGGTTTTAGCACCCAGAATGTATCTATGTATGAAGATCCATCTGCTATTCTCAGTTGCAAAGATAGTAGCGGCAATCCCCGAAATAGTTTTGAAATGGCTGTGAGTGCACTTGCTACGAAAGAATACCAATTCTATGTTCTAGCATAATTCAAACTGATATTGAACTGACACGACTGTGTGTGTGTGTGTGTGTGTGTGTGTGTGTGTGTGTGTGTGTGTGTGCGTGTGTGTGTGTGGACAAGTTGCGCATACCTTGCGAAAACTCTCTCTGCGAGAGGCGGCAAAATTTATCATATTCAGTAACTTAACCTTCCTTATTATTCATTCCTCTTTGCAGGTTGTTTCAGAAGTCGGATAAAAATACGAGGTGATAGGATAGCATTAATAAGACTCTCAATGGTGAGACAGCCGTCCCGTATGAAAATGAGAAAGAATTACATGACCTACTGAATAGGATGGAATGGCCACAGAATGTGGATTGAAAGTGCACCAGAGAAAGGCGAACGTACCAAGGGGCGGCAGAAATGACACTAACGACAAACTTAACGCCAGAATTCAGGAAGATGTTTGTCTTGGAAGCCAAATAACATATGACGAACGAGGAAACGGGAATACATGAAGCAGAGTAGCACAGACAAAGAGAACATACCGTGGCAAAAATAGAAAACTTATGTATAACAGCCCTTAACTCGACAAAGAAATTTCTTAGAATGTGCGTCTGGGGCACAGCATTATGTGGAAGCGGATAATGGACTCTGGGAACACCGGCACAGACGAGAATCGATGCCTCTGAGACGGTGTTGCAGAAGGATGTTGAAAATTAAATTTGCCCAAAGGCTAAGAAATGAGACGTTCCACTGCAGAATCTGCAATGAAGTGAGTATACGGAAATAACAACTAGAAGAAGGGATGGATGCTATAATGTATGTTCAGACGACAGCGAATAATTAACAGTGCACGAGAGAGGGACATAGAGGAAGCTAGGGTACAGGATGTTTCAAAATAGAAGACGTAATTTCAGATATGTATTTCCGATGTAGAGTTTCTTCAAAATGTGTCCGGAAATGCTTGTTTTCCGAAGTTATGGTCTTCAGACTAATGATATTGGACGGAACTTTTTTTTTCAGCTGGTATTCGCAGTCACAGAAGCGACAGTAAGGTGCGTGGCGGAGGGAACCTTGTACCATTACTTCTCATTTCCTTTCTTGCTCAACTCGCAAACAGAGCAAAGGAAAAACTATAACTATCTATATGCCTGATTTCTTGTATGCTGTCTTCGTGGTGCTTACATTAGATGTACGTTAGCAGCAGTAGAATCGTTTTGCGGTCAACAAATCTGCCCAATGCCACCGTGGATGTGACGGGAAGGTCATCATGGACCTACAGCCCCACAAACGTGACTGCGCCCTTTGGAGTGTAGCACGACTGCAGTTTTTGCTATGGCATGTTGGCTGGAACGACTAAGGACGCTTTGAATATGATCCGATGTAGCAAAGCTTCTTCAGCCCTCCTGCTTCGCGCCCTCCTGTGACATGATAAGGTGGGTGGAGGGGGGGGGGGAGGGAAGTGGGGGGGGGGCATTGACACATGCGTGAATAAACGGCAAAGGGTCTTTCTAAGAATTCCCAGTTCGGCAACATCCTCAGCGCCACATGCGCCTCTTCGTTGAGTATTTTAAAAATGTATCTGCACAGAGAGAGCTAGTCACTGATCACTGGTTGCTGACGTATTGACATCTCTTCCGACTCAGCTCAGGGTGTCGAAGTTGTTGCCTGTCACGCTGGCGTTCAGTAATCAGACACATTTTTAAAGTGTTCGATAACGGTGCTTCGGTGGCACCGAGGGTGTTGCCGAACTGGTGTCCTAGATAGTTCCTTTGCGATTTTTGTGTCAATCCCGATTCCGCCCGCCCCTTGTGATCACGTAACAGCAGTGCTCTAAACAGGACTGAAGAAGCATGACACTCTTTGGTGTTTCGGATCACGTTCAGATTTCGTCGACTGGTTTTGAACCGTTCCTTGTGGCTCCACTCTGAATACCAGAGTAAAACTTGCTGTCGCACTACACTCGAAAGGTTGTGATCACGTTTAGTGAGTCTGCAGAGAACGGTTGAATCGTCAGGACGGGAGGAGGGGGGGGGGCGGGGGTAGAGGATGACAGCTGTGTTAACAGTTGTCATAAACGTCCTGTTGGTCATCGCACAGCAAACTGTCATTTTCGACCCCGAAGTGTGTGTGAATGAACGCCCCTAGGGAAGGTATGGTTTCATTTAAGCCATTTATGCCACCCATAAAAAAACGCTTGATTTCAACGCCGAGCGTCGCACTATTTGTACTGAAACTAAAAATTAATAATGGGTAAGGCAGATGCCAGACACATTCATTGGTAGGATTCTCACGATACATAGCCCATCGCCATTTACATCTACATGGATACTCTGCAAATCACATTCAGGTGCCACGCAGAGGGTTCATCGAACCACCTTCACAATTTTTTATCATTCCAACCTCGTATAGCGCGCGGAAAGAACGAACACCTATGTCTTTCCGAACGAGCTCTGATTTCCCTTATTTTATCATGGTGATTGTTTCTCCCTATGTAGGTTAGTGCCAACAAAATATTTTCGCATTCGGAGGAGAGATCTGGTGATTGGAATTTCGTGATAAGATCCACTGCAACGAAAAACGCCTTTGTTTTAATGATGTCCACCCCAAATCCCGTATAATTTCAGTGACACTCTCTCCCCCTATTGCGATAATATAAAACGTGCTGCCCTTCTTTGAACTTTTTCGATGTAGTCCATCAATCCTATCTTGTAAGGATCCCACACCGCGCAGCCGCATTCTATGAGGACGGACAAGCGTAGTGTAGGCAGTCTCTTTAGTTAGAAGATCTGTTACATTTTCTAAGTTTCCTGCCAATAAGATGCAGTCTTTGGTTAGCCTTCCCCACAACATTTTCCATGTGTTCCTTCCAATTTAAGTTGTTTATAATTGTAATTCCTAGGTATTTAGTTGAAATACGACCTTAGATTAGACTGATTTATCGTGTAACCGAAGTTTAACGGATTCCTTCCATCACTCTTATGGATGACCTCACACTTTTAGTTATTTAGGGTCAACTGCCACTTTTCGCACCATTCATACATCTTTCCTAAATCGTTTTGCAATTTGTTTCGATCTTCTGATGACTTTATTAGTCGATAGACGACAGCGTCATCTGCGAACAACCTAAGGCGGCTGCTCAGATTGTCCCCCAAATCGATTATACAGATAAGGAACAGCAAAGGGCTTATAACACTACCTTGGGGAACACCAGGAATCACTTCTGTTTCACTCGATGACTTTCCGTCAATTACTAAGAAATGAGACATCTCTGACAGGTGGTAATTTACAGAACACTCATTAGATAAGACGAGGGTTGCCCAGAAAGTAATGCACCGTATTTTTTCTTCAACATTTCGTTATTGAACATAACGCAATTACACACGCGAAAGAATGGTGTTTTATCTGCACACCTTATTTTCCACGTAAACTCTATCCCGTTCTAGGGCGTTCCTCCAGCGCGGAACAAGGGCGTGTATGCCCTGTCGGTACCAGTTTTTGTCCTGGCAGCGGCGCCAGTGTTTCACTGTGTGAATCACTTCCAGATGCAGCGCGAACTGCCGAGTCGTAACGCGCCTGTCCTGGCACCAGCTCGCAGCAACGTGTCAGGTGTGACAGCCGTGGATGGTATGCCCGACCGCTGCAAATTGTGGGGCTCCGCCGAACCGCTTTCTGATGACTTCACCCTCCGTGCTCTGCGACTAACTGCACTTCTGAAGACAGCAGATGCTCCATAGACTTTGCACAAGCGTTTGTGAATATCCCCCACAATCTCTGCAGTGAGAAATTCAATGACGGAACGTTGCTTGTAACGTACATCACCTACAGACGCTATTGTGAAACCGTCCTGCAGCTACGCTATCTGTCGGAAGTGACGGAAACTTGGTTCGCTCACTCAGGAGACTTCGGATAATTCATACGTAAAGTTTCGCATCTGTAGCGCTGTTTTCGGCTGAGAAAAAAATTCGGTTTATTACTTTCTGGGCAACTCTCATACTTTAACGTTGCCCATCAGTCTGGGATCTGTACTAAATAGGACTGACAGAGAAAATGTAGAAGGTCCAAAGAAGAGCAGTACGTTTTGTTACAGGCTCATTTAGTAAGCGCGACAGTGTCACTGAGATACTCAGCAAACTCAAATGGCACACGCTGCAAGAGGGGCAGTCTGCGTCACAGTGTAATTTACTGTTAAAGTTATGAGAGAATGCGTTCCTGGAATAGTCAACCAATATATTGCTTCCTCATACAAATATAGCAAGAAGACCCTGAAATAAAATGAGATTCTAGCCCATACGAAGGATTACCAACAATCTTTCTTTCCGGTCACCAACAGGAAAAGCAGGAAGTGGCACTGGAATACCAAGTATCCTCTGCCACACGTAAGGAGGCTTAAGGGATACAGAAGTAGATGTAAATGTAAATGTATTTACGGCGCAGACGTATAGAAACTTCAAAAAATGGTTCAAGTGGCTCTAAGCACTTAACATCTGAGGTCACCAATCCCCCTAGAACTTGGAACTACTTAAACCTAACCTAAGGACATCACACGCATCCATGCCCGAGGCAGGATTCGAACCTGCGACCGAAGCGGTCGCGCGGATCCAGACTGAAGCGCCTAGAACCGCTCTGCCACGTCCGGCTTATAGAAACTTCCTGGGAAACATCACACCTCATGTTTCTGAAGAGAGTCAACAGATCATTCGTCACAGAAGCTCACTTCTTGCGTGATGGCGCTCCTGCCCACTTCAGTCCTACGGTTAGCCGATTTTTGGATCGAACGTTTCCTGAACAATGGAATCGCCCAACTGCTTGGAGTCTATACTCACCTGATTTGAACCCTGTCGGTTTCTGCTTGTGGTGTCATTTGAACTCATCGTTGTATTCGTCTCTGACATCAGACATAGAATCCCTGCGCGATCTAATTACGGCAGGCTGTGAGGAAATACGCAGTACTCCCGGAATTTGGTTCAAAATGGCTCTGAGCACTATGGGACTTAACATCTGAGGTCATCAGTCCCCTAGACTTAGGCTACTTAAACCTAATTAACCTAAGGACATTACCCACAACCATGCCCGAGGCAGGATTCGAACTTGCGACCGTAGCAGCAGCGCGGTTCCGCACTGAAGCACCTAGAACCGCTCGGCCACAACGGCCGGCCCGGAATTTGGGATAGTGTTTGGTGGACCATGAGTCACTGATGTGTGCCTGACACAGCAGCTACCTGCGAGAAGAAAGCCGTTCCGGTGAGTACCACTGTTTTAAAAGCCATAACTAGGAAACCTAGCCTTACCGGACGCTAGCTACAATCAACTGTATCCTCTATTTTTTAATTGCCCAGTATACACAATGAATAATTAAAGACGTTTGGTGTATGTGCTACTATGAGATTGAGAAACTGACACAAGTCAGTCACAATAACCCATTCTACTACTGCAGCGCAGTGATGTGCTAATCAAGGATATCGTGTCAAATTCTGTGCAACTGACGCGTTAGACTGCCGTAATCCCGAGATGGTTGCAGCGTCCTGTCCACAATGCTCCAAACGTTCTCAGACCTTGCTGGCCAAAGTAGTGTTTGGCAAGCACGAAGACAAGTCGTAGAAACTCTCGCCGTGTGCGAGCGGGTATTATCTCGCTGAAATGTAAGCCCAGGATGGCTTGCCACTAAGGGCAACAAAACGGGGCCTAGAATATCATCGATGAAGCGCTGGCTTGTGACTGCAGCGGATGGCAACCAAAGGGGTCGTGCTACGAAATAAAAAGGCTTCCCAGACCACCAGTCCCAGTTCCAGGTTGGTATCCCGCAGTTGTCTGGGGCATCTCCAAACGCGCCTTCGGTGTCATCGTGGATCAGTTCGAAGCGGGACGCATCACTGAAGACAATTTTCTTCCAGTCAGTGAGGTACTAGGCCCCAATGTCCTGAGAAGGCGTGTCTGGAGATGCCCTGGACAGCTGTGGGATACCACACTGACTGTCGCTCGCCGTACGGCTCCACAACTAGTGGTGATGGTCCGATGTACCATTTATTTTCATAGCAGGACCCCTTCGGCTGTCATCCGCGGCACCTTTACTGCACAGCGGTACGGCAACGGTATTCTAAGCCCCGTTTTGTTGCCGTTCATGGCACACCATCCTGGGCTTACGTTTCAGCAAGATAATACCCGCCCGCACACGGAGAGAGTTTCTACTACTTGTCTTCGTCCTTGTCAAACCCTTCCTTGGCCAGCGAAGTCATAGGTTCTCTCCCTTACTTAGAACGTTTTGAACATTATGAGGAGGGTCCTCCAACCAGCTTCAGATTTTGACGACCGAAGGCGCCAGGAGGACAGAATTTGGCCGGGTATCCCCCAGGAGGATATCCAACAACTATCAATCAGTGCTAAGCCGAATAACTGCTTGCATAAGGGCCAGAGTTGGAGCAACGTGTTATTCTCTTTCTACATCTACATGTTTACTCTGCAATTCACACGTAAGTGCCTGGCCGAGGGTTCACCGAACCATTTTCATACTACTTCTCTACCATTCCATTCTCGAATGGCGCGTGGGAAAAAGGAACACATGAATCTTTCCGTTCGAGCTCTGATTTTTCTTATTTTATAATGACGATCATTTCTCCCCTACGTAGGTGGGTGTCAGTTTGTGATGCTCTTTCTCTCGAAAAAATCATCCAGTTTTTCTGAACCCGTAATCATTTGTGTCTCTACACATTTACATAACATCTGCCGGTTTCCGTCCCTTTCTGGTAATCCCTTCACGGTGTGTTTCTTTTCTTTTTTGTTAGCGTGTATATTTCTGCAATTCAAAGTAGTCTGCTGCCAGTAAAATGAATAAAATAGGTCACACTTGCTCCCAAGAAAGTAATTTTAGCCACACACAGTTATGTGCTGCATTATGCCACCGACATTTTGTTGGACTGCATGTAACATTTTGATTAGCAGACATTCGTCAGTTTCCTAATGATCTGTTCTTTTACACCAAGAGTGTTTTTTGTGCTTTCTAATTCATGGCACGGAAATTTTGAGTGTTTCTAGCTTATTATCAGTTTTGTTACGATTAGTAACCAAACATCAAGAAGAAGACGGATATAAATTAACTTCTTGTTACCGGCTCTCATTTTACGCGGAATTTTGCTTAAAATTATGCGAAGAACACAGAGCAATATAACCTGTCCTCGACAGTTTGGTTTCGTTTCTCATTTGGGCATCACTGATAAAAAGTAGTGCAATTACTGGCAAAAATTGGGACACTCTTTGACTGACAACCGTCAGGTACCAGTACAAGCAGTTTCATTGTGTGGCCATCACATTTATGTAAACAGTGCGGGGTACCAACTGCTGAAGCCCCAAATGGATACATTTATTGTATGCATTATGTTATAATTAATACACAAAAGTACAAGAATTCGAAGACATGACATTAAGGCGTTATAACAAAACCGACAAATTCAGCATTTATCACCAACTGGAGTCATAGAACATACACAGAAAATGTGAACATATATGGAACAATTATGCTGACCTGTAAAGAAGTAAGGCATTCTGAGACCAACAGAAAGGAATGTAAGGAGAACTGGATAGCCTTAAAGGAATAGTCAAACAAAAAACGACTGTATAAGCTGAATTTACTAAGAATATAAGCTGCGGACAGTCTATGTAAACAACTAGACAAGAGCAAAAGAAGTTATAAATACGTTCTCTCTCTCTCTCTCTCTCTCTCTCTCTCTCTCTCTCTCTCTCTGTGTGTGTGTATGTGTGTGCGAGTGTGTGCGTGCGCGCGCGTGCGCCTGTGTGTGTGTGTGTGTGTGTGTGTGTGTGTGTGTGTGTGTGAGTGAGAGAGAGAGAGAGAGAGAGAACACTTTGCGCAATGCCAGCCACTCGTGCTGGCGAACGTCAGAAAAATCGTCTTACATACGTCGGCCGAAGAACCCGAGACAGAAGCCAACAGGCAAGTTAACATTATTAAACGGTTTTCACCAGATTTTGAGAATGACACTAACAGGAAAAAAAATAAAAAGATGCGGTCCCCAGAGAAGTATAAAAAGAAAAACTCCCCACGTACGAACATTAACTCAGAAGTATTGAAATATGGAGCACTTATACAGAAATTATTGCTCTTCTGTTGGCTTCACCTCTGATGGACACAACAAAGGATGATAATGTTCTGCGAGGCAACTGGAGAATAAGCAATAAGTTACGAACTGTATGCTAAATCACGAACAATGCTGTGCAAGCTATAGTAGGGTACATTTTATGATACGGGAATTTCACAGACCACTTAAATGTCTTCGAGTTATATTTCTTTGTAATTTAAGCCACCACTAGTGAATGATTATGAAAGAAAAGCGAATGTGGGTCTCCTAAACCGGTATTTGAGGAAGGTCTAGAGGGAATGTAGAAAAGTGTATCTTTAACATAATGTCTCAAGGACTCTGATTACCGAAAACCTTAACATTTCTAATGGAAATATCTTGCAGTTTCTCTGTGTTGTGATGGTTCCCTTTCTACAGTACGTAAGCTGTGTGTGCAGTAATGAATTTTCAACACTTACTTGCGTAAAGAGCATGAAGCATGGAAGGAAATGGCACTTTGGTTAACGGAAGAGTGATGTTCAGATTCCCTCCCCACCATCCACATTTAGGTAAAACACTGCAAGAAGTACATGGATGCTGCTGAAATTATTTTCTTTGGAAGAAGTATGACTCAGATTCTTCATTTTACCAGCAGCAGACTCCATTAAATTGCAGGAATATATTAAAGCCTAATTATATTGCTGTCTTTGTCGTCTGGATGAAAATAGATCACCAAAATAAAAAGATATTTGAGACTAAAGAGTTACGTGCTTTACAATGTACACCGAATGGGACACTCGTTACAATGAAACAAAAAAATGGACGTTTTTTGTCGGCATGTAACTGTTCTTTCACTAATGCGACCACGATTACTAGCAGATACCAAATAAATGATGAAATGAGCTGCTTATTAATGAAACGTTTTTAACAGTTACTCTATTCACTTTTTACGTTAGTGGGTCCGAAGGCACTGCTAACTCTGATGTTGACGAGTCCTTCACATTTGTGTGAAATTTCTGAAAAACAGTTTCCATTTGACTTGTTCTCTGAATGAGATAGTGAAAGTGAGTTTCCTAGGAACATACATAAGGATTTTTGTTAAGATCACCGAAACGGGGGAAATTTTTGTCTATGTAGGTATGAAATCAAGTTGTGGGAATTGGAGCGTGATGGAAAAAACTTACTATCAATGTGTACCTTTACAACTTTCAGGGGCAACTATGAAATATCGCTACATTCCTAGAACCGATTCTCGTTTTCGATAAGTTGGAACAGGCAAATGCTAGATTGAACGAACATAGATATGCTCTCCGTACCCTCGAAGAACGGGTATACCGTGAAATACGTCGAAAATAGTGGTCATATTTAAGAGAATGAAAAAGTGAACAACAAATAGCTAATTGACACGGAAAAACGACGAATGTGTAAAGTAACCACTAAAACACACAGAAAACACATAAACAAGAATGCTTTTCTTACAGGGAACAACAAGCCATGAAGTTTATCTCACGTTGCGCAAACCACTAAAGTTAAAAATACAATCAAAGGTCTAAAGCTACTTACATGCTAGTAAAAGATGCATCAAACATACAAACCGCCTTATACTTGGTCTTGGAAAGTATACAACATTAATTTTGATCAGTCGTCATTTAAAAATTACTAACAAACTTACATCTTCAAAAACAGTTAAGCACTCTAATACATGGAAGGGCTTTCAGATCTAGTGAAGAACTTTAAAATTTCTCTTGTCTCATGTAAAACATTTGCTATTCTCATATAGTCAACTTAATAATTTAATTGTGTCTATATATGTAGAAAATATATGGTTTCAGATGTAGATTAGATGAAGGGGAATATTTTTCGTTATATTTCCAATAACATTACCTTAAAATTGTCATAAATAGGCATTTGGAAAGACCTTAATGAAGCACGACATAATGACCAAAAAAGAGTACAAAAAGCATATGCGTAAATCAGAAGACACTTAAGCGGCAAAACGAGCCGTTGCGGAAAAATCTGGAGTGATAATTAACGTTTACCGTTTAATCACTTGCCGTACGCAAACCATTTCATCTGCGTCAGTTTTGGTCCCACAACTTTGGAATAAATGTTTCCAATAACGACAACACATTAAGACGTGTCAGAGTTTGTTTGTTGCTTCAAAAGGAGCGGATGGAATTGAAAGTCTTCTACATTTTTCTTTCGATGTGTCCAAGTAGGGAGTTCATTTGAACTTATTCAGCACTTTTTCTTTTTTTCTACATCTAAATCTACACTGAAGCGCCAAAGAAACTGGTACAGACACGCGTATTCAAATACAGAGATGTGTAAACAGGCAGAATACGGCGCTGCGATCTGCAACGCCTATATAAGACAAGTGTCTGGCGTAATTGTTAGATCGGTTACTGCTGCTACAATGGCAGGTTATGAAGATTGAAGTGAGTTTTAACGTGGTGTTATAGTCGTCGCACGAGAAATGGGACCAGCATTTCCGAGGTAGCGATGATGTGGGGATTTTCCCGTACGACAATTTCACGAGTGTACCGTGAACATCAGGAATCCGGTAAAACATCAAATCTCCGACAACGCTGCGGCCCAAAATATCCTGCAAGAACGGGACCAACGACGACTGAAGAGAATCATTCAACGTGACGGAAGTGCAACCCTTCCGCAAATTGCTGCAGATTTCAATGCTGGGCAATTAACAAGTGTCAGCGTGCGAACCATTCAACTAAACATAATCGCTATGGGCTTTCCGAGCCAAAGGCCCACTCGTGTACCCTTGATGACTGCACGACACAAAGCTTTACGCCTCGCCTGAGCCAATCAACGCAGACATGAGACTGTTGATGATTGAAAACATGTTGCGTGGTCGGACGAGTCTCGTTTCAAATTGTATCGAGCAAATGCACTTGTACGGGTATGGAGACAACCTCACGAATCCATGGGCCCTGAATGTCAGCAGGGGGCTGTTCAAGCTGGTGGAGGCTCTGTAATGGTGTGCGGCGTGTGCAGTTGGTGTAATATGGGGCCTCTGATACGTCTAGATACGACCGTGACATATGACACGTACGTAAGCATCCTGTCTGATCACCTGGATCCATTCACGTCCATTGTGCTTTCCGACGGACTTGAACAGTAAGACACTCCACACGTCCAAACGTCCAGATTTGCTACAGAGTGGCTCCAGGAACAGTGTTCTGATTTTAAACACTTCCGCTGGGAACTAAACTACCCAGACTTGAACGTTATTGAGTATATCTGGGATGCCTTGCAACGAGCTGTTCTCCACCGTCTCGTTCTCTTGCGGATTTATGGACAGCCCGGCAGGATTCAAGGTGTCAGTTCCCTCCAGCACTACTTGAGACATTTGTCGAGTCCATGCCACGTCGTGTTGCGGAACTTCTGTGTGCTACAGATATTATGCAGGTGTACCAGTTTCTTTGGCTCTTCGGTGTATAATTGAAGCATGCAACTCTTTACTCTCATATGTCTTTTTATTTTGGTGATCCATTTTCATCTCGACGACGAAGACAGCAATATAATTAGGCTTTAATATACTCCTGCAGTAAGTTAGAGCATTGTGTGCAAGCGTTACATTCGAATCATCATTATTAAATAATTTTATCGTCATCGTACAATGCTTCTGTTACTTTTCTACATAGTCGCCATGTTTTTCCAAGCATTTTTGGATAAAGTGATAAGTTTTCCAAAATGAGTATTGTACCAGGTCTGGTCCTGTTCTTGTACGTTTGAGTTGGGGGATTATACAAAAACCTCTTGAGACAAGATCTAGAAGTGAGCGTTGTCAATACATATCAGTGGAATTCGCCAGCCCTCACATGTCACGGGCACAGTTTATTTTGCAGAGAAATAAAACAGGGAAACTTGCTTATTCATCGGACGAGCCTTGTATCAAATGGCTCTGAACACTATGGGACTTAACTGCTGTGGTCATCAGTCCCCTAGAACTTAGAACTACTTAAACCTAACTAACCTAAGGATATCACACACATCCATGCCCGAGGCAGGATTCGAACCTGCGACCGTAGCGGTCACGCGGGTCCAGACTGTAGCGCCTAGGACCGCACGGCCACTCCGCCCGGCCCTTGTATCAGTTTGTTACAATTAACGTGCAGCTACTCATAGAAGTCCAATTATCTTATGGCAGCGAAACTTGGTAGATAGTTAGTGCAGAACCCATTTACGCTGGAAAAAAAATTAGTTCCAATTCTGGCCACCACCTGCGAACTGGCGCTTTACAGCTTCTCGTCGACATTTCTAGTGCTCACATTTAACAAACTGCGTAAGTGGTGATTAATAAGATCAACATTATGCCTTTCTCACTTATTTTACCTTCTTTGTCCATGTCCCCTTCCTAATCCATTACTTATGGAAACATTTCTATACTTCTCTCTGTCATTCACAGCTCCAGATTTGCACCTGGAAGCCAAAATTGGAACTTTAATAATTATCACCTTGTACATTATCTTCAAACGACTAAAGTGCCGTGGCAAAAGGTACTTAGCGTAGTGCTACATGTTGAGATCTCTTCCCGGTCCGGACTGATGACCTCAGCAGTTAAGTCCCAAAGTGCTCAGAGCCATTTCTTCCCGGTCCAATTGAGTATAGAGAGCGGGAAGAATGCATGAATGTCTCTGTAATTATCCTGATCGTGTGTTCACGGTCCCTATGGGAGTGATACATAGGGGGCTGAACAAATCTCTACGCCAGTTTTACTAGTTCCAAAATCATATAAGCAAGCTTTTTCGGTATAATTTGGTGTGCAAGAGTCTGTCAATTTAGGTTTTTGAACATTTCCGCGACAGTTTCTCGTGAGTCGTACAAGTTGAATAACCCCTGTTAGTCGTATAAGTTATCTGCCCCAGGAATCTCAGCAATAGTCTAAGGTAAGACGCATGAGGCAAATGAAAAATAACAAACCACACACACAACACAAACAAAAGACTACAGATAAACACAGAACAGTTGGCGACACTACGCACAGAAAACACACATATTTTCATCACAAAATGGAAAGTGCAAGTGTATAGATGGGATGTGACAAATGTGGGTGAGAAAACGCCAGAAATCGGCCAGCTGGAGCATGGAAACTAATTAATAATCTCTAGGACCACACGCATGAGTTAACAGCACTAAACATCTTAAGTAACGTCTAACGATAATTTCACATTACAAAATTTGTGCTAAAAAAGTTGATTCGAACCTAAAAAAAAAACAAGAGCGAAACACGACATAATGTAACACAGCAACATATTGTATCTACCACATAATATGTTTATTGAACGTATAAAAAAAGCATGTATTAGAGCCCACAGAAGATACTTCACAAATAAAAGAAGCGAAACGCGTATGGCAATAAACAAACCGCCTTCACTTAGTTGCATACACGGAACATACCTGCACGTGCATAAAAAACACTGACAAGAAGGGGCAGGATGATACGACATCTGTTAAGACATCAGTGAATGACTTGCACGGTACTGGAAGGAGGTGTAGAGAGTAAAAAACGCAAGGAAGAAAGAAACTAGAATACATTCAGCAAATAATTGAGACTGCAAGCGCTACTCTGGATGAAGAGGTTGGCACAGGTGACGAAGTCGTAGTGGGCCGCATCAAACCAGTCTGCACACTGATGACTCAAAAATCTCGTGATTTCTTTCTCATCTAAACTTCTTTTTCACACTTTTATCCTAAATTTTTTCTTGAGAATTTTCCTTTCTTGGTTTTCTATGGTTTTTATTTAGAATTTGCTATGAGTTACCACGGTTAAGATGGGTAAAGACATTTTCTCTAATAGCTACGTTATAACATCTCTAGTGTGCACAGCATACAGCGTAACTGCTGACTGAGCTTGTGCCGTATGAAGTGTTTGTATCCTCGCCATGTTCCGGAAGGTGCCTTTAACATGAAGCAAGACGATTAGACTTCTTGAGTCTTGATATCGTCACACTTCTGTGAGAATTTGTTATGAAGACTGATGTCGAATTTTCTGTCATGGTTTTGAACGAAACCGGTGGTGACGTAATAAATGTACCTTAAATACACTTGCGGTGGTTCTTATTAACATTAGGTATAGAAATTCATCTATTGGTCAAAATATATAATTTAATTGCAATGGTGCTACAGCTGCACACATTTGAAGATTGTTCGTGTTATCTGCGCAGCGCTAGTTTCTTCTCCTGTGAGCCATTACTTAATGCCTGCTTGGATACTCACAAGTCACAGGAAGTAACGCTGTGAAGAACACTAAACTGCCTACTTTTCGCTAAGTGATTCCTGCAATTTCTAATGTATCCACAAATTCAACTACAAGTCGACGAGGAAGTAAATGTACAAGGAACATAGAGTGGGTGTTCCCAGACGTCAAATAGTAGCGTGCATCAGATTTGCGAACCGACACCGCAGGTTGTTCAGAGATCACTAACCTGGGCCGAGGATGTTCTTTGTGTGTAAACAGACGTGCCTCAAAATATGGTATGACATACTATGAGATAATGCAGGGAAAAAATAAGCATTGGAGTCGAGTCTTAACTTTACATTGGCAGTGGCAGTGGACGTTATTCTTCTAGAGAACACAGCAGCATTCAGATTCTACAAATAACCATGATTTTGACGCTTCCAAGAGAACTTTTCATGTACCTTCAGTTCCAAGAATTGAAAATATTCGGTTTTAATGAAACTTTTATCGCTCAAAGATAATAGCATAACACAGTTACACTTTCGACACAAACAGCATGCACTGTGTTTTGTTGTAATTAAGCTAAAATTCGCTGCGTGTTGTATCCGCGCGGTCCTGGGCGTCTTGTCACGGTCCGCGCGGCTCCCCCCGTAGGAGGTTCGAGTCCTCCCTCGGGCATGGATGTGTGTGTTGTCCATAGCGTAGGTTAGTTTAAGTTACATTAAGTAGTGTATAAGTTTAGGGACCGATGACCTAAGCACTTTGGTCCCTTAAGATCTTACCACAAATTTACAAAAATTTTTAATCTAAAATTCCTTCTCTATAAACCACCAACTACGTTACCTACAACCTCATTTGCTAAATCATTCGCATACCACGTCTTTCATACTGACACTTGTGAGTAAAAATGTCTGGATTAATCTGTCACGCTTCGTGGTAGGTCACTGACAGGTTTAGAGAAAAGCAGTGGATGGGGAGCGCTGACCCCACAGTCGCCTACAGTAAACAACATATCAGGCAGATTCCGATCTGATGCCAGTCTGATGATGTCTGAGGGGCAGCCTTCTGCTTCCTAGTGATAGAAATGGGAGTAGCCAATGCTGGTGTTTTGCAGTAACTCTATAACCTTACGAAAGAATGTAACATGCTCCGCACATTCAGAGGTTTTTCGTGAATCAACTAGTTTTTAGTCCTGAAACTGCCTGACACGCAGAAGACTAAATTGTATTACCGTTTTTTGTATTTGTTTTTCGTCGTTCCTCAGTTGCTTCACGGACGTGTGTTCTGTATATGTAACTAAATGATAGGCAATTTGTTTTTGCCATATGCGTTTCGCCGGTCGCGGTGGCCGTGCGGTTCTGGCGCTGCAGTCCGGAACCGCGGGACTGCTACGGTCGAAGGTTCGAATCCCGCCTCGGGCATGGGTGTGTGTGATGTCCTTAGGTTAGTTAGGTTTAAGTAGTTCTAAGTTATAGGGGACTTATGACCTAAGATGTTGAGTCCCATAGTGCTCAGAGCCATTTGAGCCATATGCGTTTCGCTTCTTTTATTTGTGAAGAATCTTCGGTGGGCTGTAATACGTGTTTATTTTTATACATATAATAAATGTATTATGTAAAAATATGTTAGTATGTTACAGTGTCATGTTTTTCTCTTGTTTTTGAGATTAGAAACAGCTTTTGTAGCACAAATATCGTGATGTGAAATTATCGTTTGATGTTAAGGTTTCCAGTGTGGTTATTCCAAATTAGTCCATATGACACACTGGAAATCGTAAATAACACCAAACGATAATTTAACATCACGGTATTTGTGCTACAAAAGTTGTTCGTAATCCGAAAAACAAAAGAAAACATGACGAAATGTAACTACTACATAATACATTTATTGTATGTATAAAAAGAAACTTGTATTACAGGCCACTGCAAATGCTTCACAAATTGAAGAAGCGAAACGTGTATGGCAAAAAAACTGCCTTTCATTTAGCTGCATAGACACAGCACGTCGCCTTGAATAAAATATATTATTTTCCAACCTGCGATTATAGAGATATTTTGTGTGCTTAGATGCGACAGTATTTCTTTATACAGAGCCTTCCCAAAAACTTTCGAAAACACAGTAACAATACTGCCTTGTAATTTTCTACATTATGTCTTTCCCCCTTTTTATGAAATACTTTTACCAACGCACGTTATTTGTTCCTGGAAGGCGACGGTGGTGGTGGTAAGTCCCTATGGGACCAAACTGCTGAGGTCATCGGTCCCTAGGCTTACACACTACTTAATCTAACTTAAAATAACTAACACTAAGGACAACACACACACATCCATGCCCGAGGGAGGACTTGAACTTCCGACGGGGGGAGCCGCGTGAACCGTGACAAAGCACCTCAAATCGCGCGGCTACCCCGCGCGGCTCCTGGAAGGTGATCACACCTGAAAAACGCATTACGTAGGTAACTGAATATAATACTAAATATACGGTGAACTAATGCTCATAAACCTACTTAGTATTTCGTCGTAGCTGTGCGTGTCTTTGCTCTGTAGTGATTTAATAAGCTTTCCAGCTTCTTTCTTGATTATTTCCTGAAGCTGAGACAATCATGAAGGAACACCAGCATTTAAAATCTCATTACAAATAAAACTCATTTAAATGGTCAACTACTGACAGGAAGTGGTCCTTAAATATTTTACCCAACTGTGATAGGTCATTAAAAGTTTCCTCTCCCACAGAAGCGATACGATACCTTGAGCGACAATACTCTTTCCTCGTGCTTGATTGCGACCGTAGCTTCTTATGTTTATTGTAAGATTTACCTATTCTTTTGAACATGGCAACAGCCAGCAACTGCAGATTTATGGATAGTATGGGAATAACCAGTTTCACGTCAAAAGTTTATTCAAACCCTTACCTAGGTTTCGATAGATATAAACCTATCTTCCTCAGAAAAAGTAATAATACCCAAAAATAGGATAAATTACAACCAGTACATGTAAGCAGTAAAACGAAACATCTAAAATTACGGACAGTGGAAATGGAAAATAAATTTACGTGTCACATACTGCGTGAAATGAGAAACGAAGTCATAGGGCTTAGTCAATAATTGTATCTTTGAGAAAAGTAACACCTAGAAAGATCGAGGAAACCCGATATGTCAATTTAAGAACAGGCCGAAAGCCACTGAAAAACTGTCTGCTTTTAAGCTGTAACGTATAATTAAGGGTAAAGCCCCTATAATTGGAACTATGTCTAAAAATTTGAAATTCCTCCAGCAAGTCCAAGCCAAAACCATGTCTTCCAATTTAATAGGTAAGTGTGCAAACTTTCACGCTCGACATAAGTACAGAATGAACGTTACCGCCTCCTTTACTGAACAAATATTCTTTGAGTCCGACTTTGACTGCTCTTCTTGTCTGCTCTGTATACAAACAGGGACAATCACTACACCTTATTTAATAGATGCCAGAGTGAAAATATGGTTCGTCATTACACTTTTAATTTTTTTTCCAGACTATTGTTAGCTGAAAATAAAACGTGACAGCCTATTTCTTAGTAAGAAGTGCGGCTTATCTTACATAAAATGTTTCTAGAACGGTATGGAAAAGAAATTCTTATCCCAGAAATTCCCTTCCCCTTTATCTTCTTTTTCCAGTGTGTAATCTCCTAGAGTGGAACCTTTTTTTGTGGTTTTATTTATTACCTCCTTCCAAGAATTCTCCAGGAATAACAGAGTAACCAAAACACGATGATTGTTAGAATGGAAAAAGGCCAGTTTGTGTACCTGGGGTGAGCCGAATCAACTGGGATAGTATTATCTAAAACAGTTTGGTTAAGAAAGATACTGAAGTCAATTACATCGTTTTTTATACCCAAAGCAAGATCAAGGAAATTCAACTTTTTTTCTGCAATTCTTCATCTAATGTACAAACTCCTTTTTTAAACATAAGAACATTCACCGGTATACCTGGGAAGGCAGGGGAACCAGATCTGTCATTGACTGTATAATAACAGATCACGAATTCAGGAAGGCTGTGAGGGACACACGTGTATTCAGGGGATTCTTTGATGACACTGATCATTATTTAATCTGCAGTGAAATTGGGATTGTGAGGCCGAAAGTGCAGGAGGTCAGGTCCATATGTAAGAGGATAAGAGTGGAGAAACTTCAGGATAAGGAAATCAGGCACAAGTACATAACAGCGATCTCAGAAAGGTACCAGTTAGTTGAATGTAGTCAATTACAGTCATTGGAAAAGGAATGGACAAGGTACAGGGACACAGTACTAGAAGTGGCTAAAGAATGTCTTGGAACAGTAGTGTGTAAAAGTAGGATGAAGCAAACAGCTTGGTGGAATGATACAGTCAAGGCAGCCTGTGATGTTGATGATGATGTTTGGTTTGTGGGGCGCTCAACTGCGTGGTTATCAGCGCCCGTACAATTACCCAATCTTTGCTCAGTCCAATTTCACCACTTTCCTGGATGATGATGAAATGATGAGGACAACACAAACACCCAGTCATCTCGAGGCAGGTGAAAATCCCTGACCCCGCCGGGAATCGAACCCGGGACCCCGTGCTCGGGAAGCGAGAACGCTACCGCGAGACCACGAGCGGCGGACAAGGCAGCCTGTAAAAGGAAAAAGAAGGCGTATCGAAAATGGCTACATACCAGAACCCACGTAGACAGAGAAAGTTATGTTGAAGAAAGAAACAAAGCCAAACAGATAATTGCAGCATCCAAGAAGAAATCATGGGAAGACTTTGGAAACAGGTTGGAGACTATGGGTCAAGCTGCTGGAAAACCATTCTGGAGTGTAATTAGCAGTCTTCGAAAGGGAGGTAAGAAGGAAATGACAAGTATTTTGGACAGGTCAGGAAAACTGCTGGTGAATCCTATGGATTCCTTGGGCAGATGGAGGGAATATTTTGAAGAGTTGCTCAATGTAGGTGAAAATGCGATCAGTAATGTTTCAGATTTCGAGGTAGAATGGGATAGGAATGATGACGGAAATAGGATCACATTTGAGGAAGTGGAAAAAATGGTCAATAGATTACAGTGCAATAAAGCGGCTGGGGTGGATGAAATTAAGTCGGAACTCATCAAATACAGTGGAATGTCAGGTCTTAAATGGCTACACAGGATAATTGAAATGGCCTGGGAGTTGGGACAGGTTCCATCAGACTGGACAAAAGCAGTGATCACACCAATATTTAAACATGGAAACAGAAAAGATTGTAACAACTACAGAGGTATCTCTTTAATCAGCGTTGTGGGTAAAATCTTCTCAGGTATTGTTGAAAGTAAAGTGCGAGTATTAGTTGAGGACCAATTGGATGAAAATCAGTGTGGGTTTAGGCCTCTTAGAGGTTGTCAGGACCAGATCTTTAGCTTACGGCAAATAATGGAAAAGTGCTATGAGTGGAACAGGGAATTATATCTATGCTTTATAGATCTAGAAAAGGCATATGACCGGGTTCCTAGGAGGAAGTTATTGTCTGTTCTACAAGATTATGGAATAGGAGGCAAACTTTTTCAAGCAATTAAAGGTCTTTACATGGATAGTCAGGCAGCAGTTAGAGTTGACGGTAAATTGAGTTCATGGTTCAGAGTAGTTTCAGGGGTAAGACAAGACTGCAACCTGTCTCCACTGTTGTTCATATTATTTATGGATCATATGTTGAAAACAACAGACTGGCTGGGTGAGATTAAGATATGTGAACACAAAATAAGCAGTCTTGCATATGCGGATGACTTAGTTGTGATGGCAGATTCGATTGAAAGTTTGCAAAGTAATAGTTCAGAGCTAGATCAGAAAGATTAGATGGTATGAAGATTAGCATCTCCAAAACGAAAGTAATGTCAGTGGGAAAGAAATATAAACGGATTGAGTGCCAAATAGGAGAAACAAAGTTAGAACAGGTGGACGGTTTCAAGTACTTAGGATGCATATTCTCACAGGATGGCAACATAGTGAAAGAACTGGAAGCGAGGTGTAGCAAAGCTAATGCAGTGAGCGCTCAGCTACGATCTACTCTCTTCTGCAAGAAGGAAGTCAGTACCAAGACTAAGTTATCTGTGCACCGTTCAATCTTTCGACCAACTTTGTTGTATGGGAGCGAAAGCTGGGTGGATTCAGGTTACCTTATCAACAAGGTTGAGGTTACGGATATGAAAGTAGCTAGGATGATTGCAGGTACTAGTAGATGGGAACAATGGCAGGAGGGTGTCCACAGTGAAGAAATCAAAGAAAAACTGGGAATGAACTCTATAGATGTAGCAGTCAGGGCGAACAGGCTTAGATGGTGGGGTCATGTTACACGCATGGGAGAAGCAAGGTTACCCAAGAGACTCATGGATTCAGCAGTAGAGGGTAGGAGGAGTCGGGGCAGACCGAGGAGAAGGTACCTGGATTCGGTTAAGAATGATTTTGAAGTAATAGGTTTAACATCAGAAGAGGCACCAATGTTAGCACTGAATAGGGTATCATGGAGGAACTGTATAAGGGGGGCTATGCTCCAGACTGAACGCTGAAAGGCATAATCAGTCTTAAATGATGATGATGATGATGATGATGATGATAATGTGGAATGGGATGTTCATTTGTTTACACCATGTGGAAATATGTAGCCAACATGGCACTTTTCATGTCACTTACATTGGACAGGTTCTGTCTGATGGCCTTGATGAGTGCCTTTTCATCTTCTTTGTGAGTCTGCTGTGTCCACCAATGAACCTTCCGTCTCCCAACAAAAATGGTTCAAATGGCTCTGAGCACTATGAGACTTAACTTCTAAGGTCATCAGTCCCCTAGAACTTAGCACTACTTAAACCTAACTAATCTAAGGACATCACACACATCCATGCCCGAGGCAGGATTCGAACCTGCAACCCTAGCGGTCGCGCGGTTCCAGACTGAAGCGCCTAGAACCGCTCGGCCACTCCGGCCGGCTTTTGTCCTCCTACAAAACGTGACTGTTTACTGACTTTTTTAAATAAATGATTCTCTACGATGAATCAGTTCTTGTGGTCTCTTCTGTGAACGCGAACTTCCAGGCCCTCTTCGATACCTTCCAGATATTTACCCAGCTAATGGTGCAGTGCTTTGTCGCGTAACTAGCTGTAAACTGTTTTTCTCTATTTCGTTTTTTTTCTCCTACGTCTCTAAACTGAATATAAAAGTAAATAACGTGCTCCTGTGTTACATTCGAAGTTCATCATCCTGCTCTGATAGAAACGGGAGGTAACGTCTTTTCGCTTAGAAAATACATCATATCCCTGCGGAAGAATTAACATTTGATGATTTTTCTACCGCATACAGAAAAATGTGGTTGCCGCGATATCCTGTTGTACCAATATCCTACCACCTTGCATAATGCGCGAAGTGATTTTTTCCTAGGGGGTTTTCCTCTTCGTCCTAATATGTCTATCATTTTTTCTGAGTCTCCTCTTTTTATCGAGTATCGCACTTTCTTCTTTCTGATTACTGAGTCTAAACGACATTTTACCTGATATACTGAAAAGGGCTTGAGCATAGGTGGTTCTGTATGCACCCGTCAATCTCAGTAGGATGTGTCTCTGTACTCCCGCGCGGAGGATTTTTAGGTCAACATAGTCCATAAAGGAGCCATTCCATTCTTGATTAGTTGCGGAGAGGCGAAATGTCTCCTGTGAGTGAGCTGAGTATCAGGGTATGACAGTTCCAGTGCGGTATATTGTGTGCAAAAGAAATGTCTACAAAAAAAAAAAAAAATATGTCGGTGGAAATATAGAAGTAAATGTTAACTGCATGTTGTCATTTGCAGCTACCATCACTGTGGTTTTGTGGTACATATTGAAAGTTTATATTGCTCGTTTGAACAGACATCACTGACAGTTCCGTGACGTTAACAGATATTACAAGACTTAGTTCACGCTTCTGTTGTGAGAACTGTGTTAACATTCAAAAAGCGACATTCCTGTTAGAAAGTACATATCCGATGACTTTTTTGAAAAGAAAGTTTTTTTTCTGTGTAACCAACTGTAAATACGTCGAATTTCAATCAGAGTGGAAATTAAACATTTCGGATTTCTTCTACATAACGAACAGCAATCAAGTTCAATTGCAATTTGCGATTTGGCGAATGTATTGCTATTATACTTTACTTGAACTAAGGTCAACAATTTCTGGCTTTTTGTTTGAGACTCTTCAAAACCAACAATCCTATACTTATTAACGTCTACACATTAGTTTATGCATAAACTCGCTGACTGTATCGTCGCCGGAAACAGTTGTTGGCAAGTTCAAATATTGTTCATTAATTATGAAGTGTTAATTTAATTTCCACATCAATTATTCTTCTGAGGAAAACGAATCTCAAAAATGTTTTCTTTTTCTTTATTGTTATTTCGTCCCCCTCGCCCCATGAGGGCGAGGGAGAGGGGAATGGGTGAGGGGCAGTCAGGGGTACAAAACCCCACCCTTCAGCTAAAAGCTGTAACAAAGATGAAGAAACACAAGATTAAAATATGCAAATTTAGAAACTTTTAAACCATGTAAGAAGATGAGTGTTTCCTGTTATTTCTATAAAATTACATTCTTTTTAAGTGGTGTGGCCGAGCGGTTCTAGGCGCATCAGTCTGGAACCGCGCGACTGCTACGGTCGCAGGTTCGAATCCTGCCACGAGCATGGATGTGTGTGTTGTACTTAGGTTAGTTAGGTTTAAGTAGTTCTAAGTTATAGGGGACTGATGACCTCAGATGTTAAGTCCCATAGCGCTCAGAGCCATTTGAACCATCTTTTTAAGTGAAAATAAAAAACTCTACAATTGAAGGATAAAATGAAAAGATAGGTATTTAAAAATCTTTGAAAAGCGTGTTAACGTTCATTAAAAATGAACACTGCACTTTCACTAAAAAGCTGAAGGACCTGCACTGGTACAAATGGCATGGGGAGGTGTAGGGTTGAGTTTGTGGATAAACAATATAGGGGATGAAGGTATGTGTTGGGATGGATAGTGGAAAGACCGAAAGCGGAAAGCTGTCTGGCGGGTGGAAAAAGCGGTGGTATCAAGAGAAGAAAAAAAGAAGAGGTGGTAGAGGATGTAAGTGTGTGAAAGTAAACGGATGCGGAAAGCAAAGCAGTGTGTATGACGTTCAGGGAGTCGTAGGGACTGATAGAACGGGTGGAGAAGAAATCCATGCAACCCCATGGAGGGGTTGAAAAATTGTGTGTTCTTGTGCTTTACTATTCACGTCGAGAAATGTATACACCAACAGCAAAAAATATTCTCTTGCCAATGAGATAACAATCTTAGTAAGTTTGACTTTTGCTTGTAAACGGGTCATAAAAAAATAAAATACCGTAAAATAAATAAAATTAAAATTAAAAAAAGAAATTAAAATCAAACCAATTTGAATCTACTACGCTACTGCATTTGCACGGTGCCGTACTCTACGTACAAAACGGTCCGTTTCTCAATCGTTCATGGGGAGTGGAGCATGTGAACGTAATCGAATGAAGAGCTGCGACTGCTATGCCGCTTAGAGCGAGCTTTGCGATCGGTCCTGACATCTAGCGCCTGTCGCCGCAACTACAAGGGTACTGCAACAGTTGGCTGTTCTGTTTCCATGGGCGCGGGCGCTTGAATGTTCCTCGACCGACAAATGTTCCTTAATTTTATATTTCAGAACATAAATTGTAACACATCGCTTGAATTATTATCTTAAACGCTTCTTTTTCATTAATGTAACGCAACAGGCAGCTGAGATCCAGAACTCAACTGTAGTTCAGTGGCTGCTCGTTTCATTAAAATTCCCCCATGCCATCGACGCAAATTCTTATTAGTCCACGCATATAAAGATACTACCCAATTCACCACTGACTGACAAAGACAGATGTCTCAATAATCCAGAGGTTTGACTCTGGATGTATTTCCACCGAGAAGAAACGTCAGCTGAAAACTGAATTCCATTGCTGAAAGTGTGCGTATTTTGAGTGTTGAAATGCTTTCAAGAAACGTTTGGACGCATGCTGCTGTCACAAAGCTGTTTAAGACCAAAAAGTTTCCAGGTACCTGTAATAATCGCCTCTGTAGTTAAAAGAACTGCGGTACATTACGATCACTTTCCTCATCATAATTTGTAAGTATGCCCTATTCCTAACCTACTTCAGGACATCCTAGAAAAACTGCTCAGGAACCAGTTCTAATACATGGAGATCCGTCCTTCTCTCAAAACTAACACTTCGTTTTATATCGGAGGCTTGTGGGGAACTTTATGAAGTGCTTTTACAAATAATTGTTATTATTGATGTTGAGGAACTTGGATTCTGCTCAAAACACATCGTCATCTACACATACCTACATTTGTATGGGTATATGTTACAGGTGGAGAACTGAAGTAACAGCTATAGAGCAGATTTCCTCTTTAAAGAAAAAAAAAGTCGAGATAGATTTAGTCAAGGTCTGGCACGACTATTTAGTATAAGAGACGAGATATTCCACAACTCGTGATACACATTGTGTCTCGCTTGTAAGAAGATGTAAAGACGATAGTATGATTAGGAATATCATTGCAGGGGCCCTGAAAGACTAGGTTGGAGACCTCATGTTTAACAAATTACGCATAAATAATGTACGTAAGTCGGAAATTAGGAAGAGTTCGCAAAGCGC
Source organism: Schistocerca cancellata (assembly GCF_023864275.1). Classification (NCBI taxonomy): domain Eukaryota; kingdom Metazoa; phylum Arthropoda; class Insecta; order Orthoptera; family Acrididae; genus Schistocerca; species Schistocerca cancellata. Next base: position 125,577,030 of record NC_064628.1, read on the forward strand.
TAACGATACGATCGTACAGGACGAATCAGGAGGAAAGGTACATGCTTTGAGAGGTGATAATATTAGTCATTCTAAACAAAAAATCATAAGAACATATCTCCAGTTCTTAACACATTCCGAGGAAACTACAAAACAACGGGGAACAGGACAACTGCAGGTGATAATAAATGAAACGATGTGAACTAATGTTTTGTTTGATTTTGTGTATTTCCTTACAAACGATGTTCAAAGAGCCACCGCAAATGCAATGCATTTTGCAGCTCTTTCAGACAGCTGAACTGTTGCTAATCTGAGCGCATTCGTAGGCTCCTTTACTCGAGCACGCGCATATAAAATCCTAGCGAGATGTTCCTCCTTTGTGTCCACTCTGCGCTTGTGTACTTAGCTCAAGCCGACCCCACAAACAGGAATCTAGTGGAGTGAAATCGGGTGACCTCGGTGGACAAGATATGACTCCATGGCGGCCGATCCAACGCAGAGGATACGTTTCAGAGACGTACTGTATCACTGATCGTCCAGAATACGCAGGAGACCCGTCGTGCTGAAAGTACGTATTAAGACGTCGTGTTGCCAAAATATTATCTTTCAAGTACTCTGTTAACACATTTTGAAGCAAGTCAAGATACCGCGCTGCGTTAAAACGGTAATCTAAAAAAACTGGACCGATGAGTTGGTCATCGTCGCCCCACCACGTAGAAGTGAAGTGTGCACTGAAATGGTCAGTAAAGACAACTCTGCGTAGCCTAATGTCGCTTTGGTTGTATTCACATGTGAGTAATGGTGAAGTAGGAAACGACACCGATGCCTTTGATTTTCAAACAGCTGTAAGGCGGTTAAGAAAAGGGCAGACGTTCATTTGGAGTTTCTTGTTAGAATCGGCCATACTATCACCTCTCAAACCACGTACCTTTCCTCCTGACTCACCCTGTATTTAGAACTACTTAATTTTAGAGCTAAAAGCTCTAGGAACAGGTAGGATCATTAAACAACTGATAAAAGGTGTGGAAGCTCAAAGCTCAAAATTAATACCGATGAAATTCATATACTGGGTTATATGTGTAAGCTGGATTAATCATTTGTAACTAACGTCTTTCTTTTATATCCACTTACAAACTCTTGCCCCGTCGCTTGATCTCCGTTGGTTATCTAAATCGGAAATACTGTTTTGCAGTGTGTGTTTTACGGTGAACTATACGATGTCCTTCAGACATGCACCCATGTTTGAAGGAACAGATACTGTTACATTCGGCAGCTGTATTAAATAGAAGACAGTTATTCGCAAAACGCATATTTCTTCTAAATCTGAAATAGGTGATTTTCGAGTTCTTCTAGGCACAGATAAAGACGGAAGGTCAAGTTCTTACAAGCAGATTAAGCTATTTAAAGGAAAACAAATTTGATTTTAGAGATTTCTATGGACCAGAATTTCTTAACTGTTTTCTGCAAAACCCTAGAAATTCGTGGACCATTCAACGAAACTTACGTACCTTGTTCTATAACATTCAGCAAAGCAAACTTACAAAATAAATAAATAAATGAAAATGAAAAGAATACCTCAAGGAAAAACAAGAAATAACACCTAAACGTTGCTTCCACTTATTAATTTGGATAGTCGTCACCACTCGCACTGACAGGCAAACTCAACAATGAGGGTGACTGCAGAAGTGACGGTAGCAGTCCGCTAAAGCTGCTTCCGTCGTCCTCATCACAGTGCAATCGCAAAATCTAGTGATCATGGAAATGAGAAGAGTTTCCGTTTGAAATAAGTACCACGCTACAGACAAAAATTTCAAAATGTTATTCCATTGGTAGATACCCTGAAGGAAACCGTTTCTGTTTAAGATAATTCCTGATATGTTTAAAAGCTTTCAGTGAAAACATAAAGAAGTGGACCTTTGTGTTGTTATAGCTCCAATAAACGTGTACTAGGTCTTAAACTGAGTGGAGAAATGAAAATATACATTAAAAAGTTCCGTCATTGAACTAAGAAAAAGACTGATTCTTCGTATTTTCATTTTTTCGCTCAGTTTAATAGATAGTACATTTTTATTGGAGCCAGAACAAGACGATAAGTCTAGTTAGTTCTGTTTTCACTAAAACCCTTTAAAGATATTGTAAATTGTAAATAATACTGTAATGAGAGACCTCCTAAACGTATAATTTACAAACATTACTCTTTACATCGGAGGAAGTGGGATATAAACACAAAAGATACCATTAAGTCTTTTGGTAGTGCAGGGAGCAGTAAGTAGTAACAATTTGGGGTGTAGGATCAGAAAGTGTGTGTGCTGAGAACTAATATGTAACGCAGGTAATTGACGAAGTCATATGAGTCTAAAAAGGATGAGACCGATGAAGAATCATAGAACTGGCAGGATGATGAAATAATTAACTGTGTGTCAGTGTAAAAAGTATGTCTCGAACCTTTAGGACCAATTTCGTAACGAAGCTCGTAAAGAAGTTTATTGACGATTCTCTTTCCGCATTCTCGCTGATTTCCTGTGCTTTTATGATTTCCTTTTAGCATTCAGTTTTTTATCGGTCCATTCTCCTCTCATCCAGCATCCTTCGTAATGAATAGACCAATTACTTATTTTTTGTGTTGCGTAGATTACATTTGCTACAACTCGCTACGTTGTTAGCAGGTTAACGAACGTAGTACATTTCCTGAACGAAAATATGCCTACATGCCATTTACATTATTGGGCTTTTACTTAACCTGTGAAATGTAGCCCAGCGGCATTCTGGCATTATCTGTTCCGAAATTAATGTATATAGAGGAAGAAGTTGTCAAGCATAAATTATTTTATGTGCTTTGAAATCTTTCATTATCTACAAACACCTTTAATTCACGAGAGTGACAAAAGCATTTTTGGCCGCATGTTATGTTCTTTTGTGTGAAAGAGTAAGGTTAACTTTTGTGCAGTAGAGGTACTTTTTGTTATGAATGTTATTATATTTTCAAATTGTGAGTGGTTCTTCACGTCAAGCTTCAAAGGAGACTAAATGTATTACCAGGCTTCTGTATGCATAGTTTTTTTTTAACAGGTGCCCATGTGACTCTAAAGTACGGATTACCACGGGAAGCGCGTGAGTGCTCCGCGAAAAACTATTAACAAGCTAGTTTTTTTCGACATTTCAACGGTACTATTTTTAATTTTATTATAATTTCTGTGTCACAGGTTATGATTTAAAATTCAAGTAATCACTGAATAAAAAAACTTATTTTCATTTGTTAAAATTTTGTTTACCTTCAAAATAAACAAGGACAGTCTGTCCCCTCAGAGTACCGTGATTCTGTAAGTGTTTCGTCAGAGGAAAAGTTTTGAAACCTTTGCAAGAGAGGATGGACACAGACAAGAACGATACAACACCCTTCTGCGCAATTTATAATTTATTTCTTAACGTAATATTATCTCACGAAATGATTCCTTGTGATGTTAATGGGTGGAAGTATGCAAAGCAATCCAACTTTATAAAGTTTTTTTTAATTTGTCGTGTGGGTGTAGGTTTCTCCCTTGCAGAAACGTAGTCTGGTGCTGATTATTGGTTAGCAGAGAAGTTTCTGCAGAAATGAAATTTGTACTGATTATAATGGTCCTTTTTGGTGTTACTTCTCAACGTTCTATTTTTATCTTTGACAGAAATATGTGTATGTTACTTGTTTGACATACTAATCGAATAAAAAATATCTTCATGTACTAAATTTTGACATTAATGTTTAACCTTTATGTTATTTCGAGGAATAATGTCACGTTGCATTTAGTATAGTATGGATTATGGCAGACGTTACGAGCTGCAAAAGTCACACACTGTTGATGTCAAACAAAATGAATTCTTTCCTCCTTGGAGAGCTACAAAGACGATCTCAGAAAATTCGGAAGACAAATCGAAAGTAAACTCTATTGAGCGATCCGCTAAAGATTGTTGCATCGACATTGGCTTAGTGTCACAATGAACACCGAGAATTGTCTCTCAAATTCTATATTTGTTTTCCATCCTGAATAATGTCGTATTTCTGCAAAGCTCTGTCATCTATTTAAAAAGAAGAAATTGAGTATAAATTTATCTTGGTGAGATTTAAATTTGTAGTATCAACATCTGTATTTATTCCACAACTAGTTACCAGCTCCCAACTGCACGGCTAGCACTCAATATCTATGGCGGGACTATTTGTCAGTCACAGCGGTAACAAATTGTATAGACAAACCTTCCGCATGAATCAGTTTATCTATTAGTGAAAACCATACATAAATCTCTACAGTAATTCCTGAGATTAGCCTTCGCAATGAGATAAACAATCAAAGCAAAGGACTTCATAATGAGTATAAGCTAAGTTACCGCCCGCTGCTTCGTTCGAGTGTACTATATGGTCTACACAGATTTTCTTTTTCCTTTTCTTTTTATTTAATTAAATTTTTATGTTTTGCAAGAACTTCATCATCATCTAATCCTTTCACGCTAATTAAAGGCATAGAGGCATGGTCTTTTCCCAACGCACTTGTGACTAAAAAGCGATTGTGGTTGCTGCAGTCATGACCTTTGTTAACCCTGCCTTGTTGACATTTCCATAGAAACTTTCATCCCCTAACACATTTCTTTAGAAGTCAAATACAAATTTTCTTCGATTTAGATTTAAAAATGTTTTAATATGATGAAATATTTTCATAAAAGTTTGTCATATCCTATTTTACTAGCTTAGGAGTTGAATTTCCAAAAACATTGAAACCCGCATTTTTTTATTTTCAAGAGAGAAATCAAATACCAGTTTTCATAAATAAGGCTTTAAAATGTGTTGTTCTTTAATGACGATTTATTTAAAAAAGAATGTTAGGTTAGTGGTGTTTAACGTCCCGCCGACAACAAGGTCATTAGAGACGGAGCGCAAGCTCGGGTTAGGGAAGGATGGGGAAGGAAATCGGCCGTGCCCTTTCAAAGGAACCATCCCGGCATTTGCCTGAAACGATTTAGGGAAATCACGGAAAACCTAAATCAGGATGGCCGGAGACGGGATTGAACCGTCGTCCTCCCGAATGCGAGTCCAGTGTGCTAAAAAAAAGTTTACCTACTATTTCATCTCCATTGGGGTTCAGTTACCAAACATACTTATCTTCAAAGATGCCTTAATAGTGACTTATTTTCCAAAAACCTTTCATTCCCTATTTCACCCCATCAGGAATGGAATTTCGAAAAATCCCTTCTTTAACGATTCCTATAAGATAAGATCAACACGGACATTTCCTTCTGTATACAAAGATGGAGCTCAAGAGAACTAATCGTATGCCTCTGTAAGCACAAGAGTGTCCCTTACCTCCTTCTGAAAGTCCATCCACAACATATGCAACGCACGCAGCAGAATTGATTAAGATTAGCCCCGCATGTTCTCAACAGGAAAGTTTTCCACATACTAACGCCACAAGAGTCTTACATACAGTCTACTTTGTAGCTATACTACGCTTTGCTACAATTTTTCGTTATTCGAAGTCTACTAGTTACCTTCCCCCCACAGCTACGCCGGTCCCCACTCACCACTTCCCCCAAGTAGACTTCGTGTATTCAGTCCAAATAATACCGCTCTAGGTATTTAATTAAATGTCTGGATCTAGAGGCACACCGTATCCTCAAAATTATCAGATAGTTCTTCTACGCTTGTATTATCTGATATTTAGGCCTATCTATAGTTAATGTAAGGCGTAATTTATAACACAAAGCCGATCTTCTATTCAGTTGTTTCAAATTTCCTCACAGTTATTGGTTAAAAACAGTCTTGGTTGCAATTTTAGTTTTTTATTTTTCAACTACCCGTTTCGCCTTATTTAGGCATCTTCAGGTTATCTACATAGAAAACAGAGAACAAATACATATATTTAAGAATCGCGATCGCGTTGTGCAGACTTCGATAACATAAAAGCATGTATAAACAGATCAAATACTGAAAAAGCAAATACCATAATTTGGTATTTCTTAGAAGGATCCTTTAGTCAGTGTAGCCAAAGGGCATCGTCGAATATATCAGGCCAACATCGCCATCGTTAAACTCAGTAAAAACTAGAAATATAAAATAGTAAAATCAGATAAAAATTCACCAGTGATCGGACACTCAGAAATGCAATCATATTGCCGAAGCCTTATGATAAGGCCTTACCTTTTCTAGATAGACGCGAGTGACACCAAGATCTGCACAACGCGTTCCCGTTCACAGGAGCGAGTAACAGAATAAGATGGGGGCTCAGGTAGTAAGCATAATGCACCACGGCGTTGTGTGCTAGTACAGAATCACCTCAATAGGTGGCGCTTCCACGCAGCAATAATAAGAATGAGAGATCGTAAACTCACAGTTACTCAACGGAGATGCTTTCCTTTACTTAACAGTGTTTTAAACGAAAGCTTCGAATGTGGTGGTTGGAAAATTCTCTAAAAGCTTTGAGGAATGGTAGATGACATCAAAACAAGTTACAGTAGTCAAGAATGTACGAGCTGGAAATGCTTAGTTCTTTCTGTTGTCGTAGAAATTCTTGTAAGTCAGTAATATTTGAAAGAAATGCTAGTTTTGTAATGGTAAAGCTTTCGGGTGAGAGGGTCGTGATCTACGAAACTCTTGTGTTTCTAAAGATTCGTCCCGAACTGCGTTGAACATCTGCAGAGGCGCTGGTCCTCCGTCTTGCCGACCTACGGATCAGACGTCTGAGAGCCACATATATACTGTTACGAACAGAAGAGTTTCGTTCCCCCACGCGGATCCTCTATGATCTCATTCCTTTCCCCCATCTGCTCCTCTTCCTCGAACATATCCGCATCCTCTACACCTCCCGCCGTCTTGAACCCCCTCACCCCCTGGTTGCTCCTCTCCTCTCCCATCCTCGCCCCCTGCCCCGTCTTCACCGTTGTGTCCCCCCTACCCTCCATCTCTACACCCTCCATCTCCTTTCCCAAGGTGGCTTCCGTCAACTCCCCCTCCCGGATGATGCCCTCTCTCCCTCCATTTATCCTTCCTATCAACTCTGATCCTCCCTCCCCCTCCTTTCCTCTGTCCTTTCCCTGGGCTCCCTCTTCCCCCCCCCCCTTCCGTCCTGTTTCCTCCCCACTACACCTCTCCCTACCTCCCTTCTCCCCCCCAGTCCTTTTGTATTCCCCTCCTCTGCCTACCCCCCTCCCTGTCGCGTCTGCCCCCCACCCCTCTTATGGGTCCTCATCCTCCATCAGCTCCTTTCCCGGTTCCCCCCCCCCTTCGCTTTTACTCTCCTTTCCCCCCCTTTTTGTTTTCCCATCTCCTGTCCAGTTTCCCCCCACCTGCTCTCGACTGTGGTGTCACCTTTGCCGACTTTTTCGTGCTGTGTTCTAGTGACTATTCGGTGTTGTGTTGCGAACGGAAACCATGCTGTCGCTGGGTGTGCATTTTATATACTTTGCGAACAGAATCCAGACTGTCGCCGTGTTTTTTTTTTTTTTAATTGTCTCTTGTTTCCCCTGTCTGCTCCGTATGTATTTTTATTCGCTTCATCATCCCTCTGTTGTTTGTTTTAATTTCCCCATTTTCTTTTCACCTTGTTACTCACTAAGTCCCCGATTTTATCGCCTGTTTTTTATTATTATTTATTCTCCTACTCTTTGTCAGAAAATCTGTAGGCTGCAGAGCGGCGTCCTAAGCTGCTGCCAGCCCGCCCCCTTCGGGGGGAATTGAAATTCAATATAGGAAAAAAAAAAAAAAAAAAAAAAAAGAAGAGTTTCGTGGAGCACGACCTTATACTCCGAAACGTTTCCCAGCAGCAATGTCATCCGGTCGTAAAATCCTTCATTCTATCATTAAATGCTAGTTTTTTTGGAGTCCATGAATGGCAGCAGATACTTACGACAGTGGTTAAGGCCACTTTAGTAATGCGATTCAGCTGCATTTGCGTGCTTCATTTGGTGAGGAGTGGATAGGAAGAAGAGGTCCTGTTATTTGGCAAGCGAGATATCATATTTCACACTAGTGTACTACTTTCTATGAGGGAAGAGGTACGTGCTGATTGGCCACTAAGAGTTACTCGTACATTTGATCGCTAGTGAACATCAGACTGAATCGAAGAAGTGGGTGATTTCTCTGTACTGCGGCTTGAGCTAGACGTGGTCTGACATAGTATTATAAAGCTATGGGTACATTAGCCAGTAGACACAGGACAGTCACAATGATAATACAAGTAACGCGAATTCTTTTCACACTACTGAAGCCAAACCGGCTTCATCTACTGCCTCTGTTGTTCGTTGACGTGGTTGTAAATTATTAGTTGTGTAGAATTTCTTTTAGGGAAAGTTAAAACTGTGAACATATCAAATAATTTTAATGCCGATTCCGTGCTGTAGCTATTTCGAGAACACAGCTCTTAGTGTGTAAGTAACATGGCTTTAGAGTCTGATAAAATCAGCGCCATCGCATTGCTGCAGGTATCTCGAGTGTCATCTGTTCCAGTGACAGGAACAAATATAGTCTGAGTACCTCGGCTGTTCTTCCGTAGCGCCATAAACAATGTAAACGCTTCCTATACCTTGTAAATAACGGCTGATAGGAATGATATAAGCTGTTGATAACGAATGCTGCGGCCTTTTGAAATCTTATTCTTGTGCTTTTCTCACTCCTAAGCACCACTTTTGTCCACAGTCTATCCAAACACGTCTTTGGCAACTAATTACCTGCAGCCCATGTTTCTCTGTCATTAATTCCAGTTCTTGCGGCGTAACTACAGCAGAAGATAAGTTAACCTCACACTTGCAACAGGTATGACTAGAGAAAGACATGTGCGGTCCTTTCAGTTTACTGCACTGCAGTCTTTGTTCAGTGACGATTTCCTTTTCAAATTTCCTTTACTATTTACGCGTTTGCCTTGATACTTAGACACACAAAGAATGAGGCAAGTAACAACGTTTCGGCGATTCTGGATGTCTTTGGTAACTGAAGCTTTCATTGTTTCACAACTTCGTGCGAGTACGTGCGACTATAATCTGAGACAAGCATTTTGTGGAACGCGATTATCAGTTATAGTTTCACGACCTAGTGTTACCATATCGTGGGTACAAGAGCATTCCGTAGCTGAAACACAGAAATATAGCACTTCCCGATAGTTTAAGCACTCGATCCAGATATAAGGGATCCAGTTTAGATTTTCCTTCTGTTCCCTAAATAATTACTGGCCAATGCTAAGACGACTACTTCGCAAAGAACCTTGCGATTTCCTGCTTCCTTCTTCTTTAATCAGAGCTTGATGTCTATCGCTAACTTCCAAGTCATTTACGGTTCTCGAAACCATCATCATTCATCTTCTGTAGTTACTCCATCCATTAATTAGGAACGTTAAGAAAATTGTAATATTAGAGTTTCGCATTGCTGCAGTGGAGTAAGTAGGACTTTGGTAGCGTTCCGCATCTCAGACGCTCTTATCCGTAGAGTAATAAAGACAGTCTGACTCGCACGCTTAGCGACAGAGAAGGAAATGCAGCCATTAGGCTAACATCCTAAGTTGCGAACCACTTTTTTCTTTCATATATTCTAATGACTTACTTAACCCTGCCTGCAGTGGACTTTCTTCGAGCTGCTTACGTTCATGTTTACGCATAGAGAGATCTATCATGACGCAAGACTGTTCAAAAATTTCATAAAACGCCGAAGCTGCCATTACAGGATGTGATATTTTTATAAACACTGCTTTCACAGGGCGCAAGTTTTCCAGAGCCTTCATGGTACTATTGTCACTTTGAAAAGAAAATCGAAAAATGCGTTCTCATGGACAATGTCTGTGCACATCACATGCACCCGACATCATATGTAAACTGAACATCCACGGTTCGCTACAGCCAAGTTTCTACCACGACTGCAGTTATATAGAAATCCACACAAAGGCAGTCACTCGCTAGAGTAGCTGCTTATCACCCCATGGGAAGGGGAAGACGATCTGGAGCGACTTCAGAGGACTATAATGGCGACAACTGGGTTCTGATTTTAATAGTTAAGTTTCACACCTTATAAAAATGCTACATTAAAACCAAGGACACCACAACCGCATTGCAATTTAGATCACATTTATATGATAATAACTACAACATTCACGAATGTTTATAACTACGAATATTCCAATAAAAAAGTAATAAACAATTTAATCTATCGTAAAGTATGAGGTATGACATGAAAGCTGGAGATGTCAGTAAGCGCCACAAAAAGTCACTTTTCATATCTTTTACATCTATGAAATGTTACAGCCGATTTTATAGCAGTATGGTTATGCGAACGTGCCATTACTCCAGGTCCTCGACAAACACACGTAGTAAGAAGACAGCATCAGTTCTCCAGTTCCTTTCTTAATTATCCCCAGATACTGAAAATTTAAATTTTAAGTTTATTTAATAGTTAGTTTACTGATCGTGTAAATGGCCATTAGTAAAATTAGTAAATTGGGCAAACTATCCAATAATTTCAAGGTAGCAGTGAATAAGGGCAGACATTAGCTCCTTTTGACCTGGCCACATTCATTCTTATAAATTTATTTAACATACTTCTTTTGTGTTAAGTAAAGCATATACGTCATATCGCGTTAGTGAAGGAGCAGTGCTTCTGGACTTCGAAAATCTGGTCATAGGTTTTGATAGTTAATGCTTTGAGAAACGAACCATGCACACTTGTGTTCCACTTTCACGCTGTACTGAAGCACTCTGTTAATTTATTACTTGGCTATTAACTACAATTTTAATCCGCGCTACTTTGAGGTCACCGTTTACTGATTTCTGATAAATATCAATAAGCATTTAGTCGATATAAACAATACCTTTAGTGTTTGTCAGCATTATTAATACCAAGAATTTTTTTCATTCGTTTTGACGTATTAATTATTCACTGACCTTCCTATAAAGTGTCTGACCGATGAATCATATTTTTACGTAAATACAAAGGCTTTAAAGAGAGTGTGTGAGTCCAGCCCCCTCCCCCACATGCACAACAAGGCGAAGAAGCCTATAGTCAAGATCGTTCAACTGGCAGCGCCGTTTCTGGTACTGAGGTGCAGCAATGTGCAGACGCTGTTTCCAGAAAGCATGCTTTCTGCTTTTGTTATAACGGTTGTAACATTGCAGTAAGGTTGCACTTTCAATGAAAAATTTCCGTATTCGCAACTAAACAGGTTGGACTCCAACTACAGACAGAGTCGTAATTTAAACTATGAAAAACTGCATCAGTTATATAATATTTCACGCTTAGTATGTAATAATGTACACATGAAAATAAATTTCACAGCTGAATACAAAAAAAGCATTAATTTTCTATATTGGAGCATAGAAAATCAAAGCAAAATCAAAGCAACAGACTCAATTTAGAGATATACAGAAAAATGTCAACGTCCAGCAACACAAACCCTGCCACATCATGTCAATCAGATGTGCACAAGAAAGTTAAATGTAAAACAGTGGTACACAGAGCAAACAAAGTTACATTGCACAAAGAGACCAGGAAGAAAAAATGAGACATCATTAAGCAAATTCCAGTGGCTAATGACTTCCCCAGTTCAATCACAGACAAAATGCAGAAACAAATAACAATAAAGAAGAAATCATGGCTCTTTAGAAGGAACTAATAATACAATCAAATGTGTGGCCAGATACCTTGTGTCGATAACATTTCTCAAAAAATAGTAAAACCACTTAAGTCACATAAAGTGAAAATTGATTCCTTCACGAACAACAAACTACAACAGAAATTACAACTACCGCTTTCACGTCAGTACAGACGCATCTTCAGGTTTATCTGCCAAGAATACAAATGACTGTGTGAAATTTTATGAAGTAGTAGAAATACGGGATCATAGATGGTATTGACATTCAACAAAAAACAATGACAAGTGTATATTATGTTTATATTTTCATAATGTAGATGGACAATTACGGAGTTACAACAACGGGAAATTATCCAAGCTAAGAATCAAACCACATAAGCGAGTTATCAAAATAAAATTGAGCACAGCCTAAAGACACATGTCAAATTGTGCAAAACATGACTGCTGAATGAAGGAGGCCTAGAAAGCAATGGGGAAAAAACAAACAATAAATGAGACACTAATCTGATTTTTTATTTTTATGCACATAGAAGAAATTAAGATACTCCACCACTTCCAAAAATCACATACTAAGGATTTAAAGGAAGAACTGGAAATTTTTGTACATCACAAAAAGCAAGGGAGACAATTCTCAATGGTACACTGCGCTGAGGTGTATCTGTAAATACTTTTTGCATGTTTCATTTTGGAGAAAAGGTACGTCCACCAATCAGAATTATGTAATTAAACAAAAACCTTAGTTCGTTTCAGTGCTAGCTATTCCCACAACCTTAGATTTTTGCGATTTCATCTTTCCTTTAGCCTTACATCACGGTGATCATGGAGTGCTAGGGTGCTTTAATCCCACTAGGTAGATCTTGGCCCTTATGACTTCGTGGAGGAGTCAATGTGGCCCGCGGAGTAAAAAGTTTCAAGACTCCTGCCCTAGAACTTAGAACTACTTAAACCTAACTAACCTAAGGACATCACACACATCCATGCCCGAGGCAGGATTCGAACCTGCGACCGTAGCGGTCGCGCGGTTCCAGACTGTAGCGCCTAGAACCGCTCGGCCACTCCGGCCGGCCGTTCCCAAACGACTGTGGAATTTTTATGGATGACAATGTGACTTGTCACCGGGCCACAGTCGTTAGCGATTGATTTGAAGAACATTTTGGACAGTTCCAGTGAATGATTTGGCCACCCAGATGATCCGACATAAATTCCATAGAACTTTTAATGGACATAATCGAGAAGTCAGTTCATGCGTAAAATCCTTCACCCGCAGAATTTTCACAACTATGGATGGCTATAGAGAGAGTGTTGCTCAGTATATCTACAAGGGACTTCCAACGACTTTCAAGTCCATGCTACGTCGAGTTTCTGCACTGCGCCTGGCAAAAGGAGATGGAATACGATATTAGGAGCTATTCCATTACTTTTGTCGTCTCAATGCATGTAGCGAATCAGTTAAGTTCTTTAAACTTTTCTCCTGTGTATGTTAACTGTAACTGCAGTAATTTCCGTAAAAATGTTCATTTCCTGATCTGCCACCGAGCGGGGTGGCGCAGTGGTTAGACACTGGACTCGCATTCGGGAGGACGACGGTTCAATCCCGCGTCCGGCCATCCTGATTTAGGTCTTCCGTGATTTCCCTAAATCACTCCAGGCAAATGCCGGGATGGTTCCTCTGAAAAGGCACGGCCGACTTCCTTCCTAATCCTTCCCTAATCCGATGAGACCGATGACCACGCTGTCTGGTCTCCTTCCCCAAACCAACCAACCAACTAACCAACCTGATCGGCTCTACTCAACATCTACAAAAAAAATAGAATGTTAACATAATCAGTGACTCAACAGTCAATAATGGTAAAATAAATGTTGAAACTGACAACTTGATAAATCACGTAACCCACATAAAATGTAACACCTCTGACAGAAACAAACTCCCTGTGAAACGGTATTGTAGTAACATGTTTTGATTACAAAAAATTAACACTGTAAGTGCTAATTTGTGTGTGTGTGTGATATTCTGTGTAATGCAAGAGGCACAATACTTGTAAGTAGACTATTATGTCTAACATTAGCATCTAAAAGAAGTCCCAATACTTATGTTGCCCCATTTTACGATTCCAGTATAACCTCAAAAACACAACCACAGTACAAGAGAGTCGGAAAATGACACATGGAAACATCACCAAAAATATTTATGTACACGATAATGAAGATAAATCCTTTAAACGCGTTGCGGTAAGCACGAAAAATTACGTAACTGGTGCAGTCTTTCATTATTTAAATCATGAATGACACAGGTACAGGTTTCCTAAAAGCATCGAAAATGATGAATGAAATTAAGTTATAGACAGAATCTCCAAGAAGATACGGACTTTGAGGAATATTGGAGAAGCAAAACAGTAGCACAAGGAATGGAAAGTTGGTCTGAAAACGCTGCAGTTAAAATTTAAAGTACAAAATAGCTACCCGCCCTCAGAAACAGCCTCGAAAATCCCTCAAACATGTTGTGGGAACGTAGGTAATCCTGAGTAACATGCAGGACCACGTTGCTTACGGATGGGCAACTGGGTCAGCCTAGTGAACTCAGCGCCTGATGGGCAGAGGTGCTGTATGGAGCGTCCTGGAAATCTGTGTTCCTTATTATTTTGTATTCCTTCATCAGAGACAGGAATAATACAGGCTGTTAAAATCCATTTTTTTATTTCAACCTGAGTACTCTAATGTGTCTATCACTTACCACCTGAAATAAATAAAAAGAACTTTAGAGCGTTCCATATTGTAAGGCATTTCTTGTTTATTTGAAGAGAAATATCAGTTCATGTGCAGTAGATATTGAGGAGTTAGTACCAGAACAGAGTACTGTCGATGGAATGGAATGAATTGTCGAGGAAATTGCTAATAGGAATTTTTTAGATTGATGAGCTAGTGGAATCAATGGGCACACAAAAATGTAGTGTCTAAACAAGCAGCGAATCACAGAACGCAGTTATCGCCAGTATTTGGAAAAATGAATGAGGAACTCTGCAACTACTATCACACGGAGATGAGACAGGTCTTGTACCGGCCGAAGTGGAGTGGTACTTATGACGCTAGAATAACGTTTGGGTGCAGTGGAACTTTGTCCGGTAATCCAGATTCAGGAACACAGTGATTTCCTTACATCAATCATACTGAATTCCAGGTTGGTTTTCTTCGAAAAAACGTAAACACTCTACTTCCCCATGCTTGTTTGATTCAAGCTTGGCCCGGTCTCCAGGTCGTTGAGCTACTAAAACTTTGTGAGGCTTTTCTTTACAAAGAACTTGTGATTATGAGGAAAGAGCAGTCAACTGTCGGGTCGAATAACCGTAAAGATGGTAAGGAAGCACTTCATTAACTACACTTGAAATAGCAGTAGCCAAAAACGTTGTTTGAAAATTACTAGGGCCTATAAGTTAGGGTTACTTATGAAACTTGTTTTGCTATTGTTGAGATATTTAACAGTCGAAATAGCGACATACGGTAAGATGCACAGAAATTTTGAAAAGATGTAGTGAACATACGGGAAAGGGTATTGAACGATCACTTCATCCGTCAATATTTACTTCAATTCGAGTTAACAGAAGAGGTATACAATGTGGCTCGCCAACCATTGAAACGAGTTCCTCCATTTCTCCGTCGTACCTAACCACAAAAAGTAGCCGAATTCCTTATCCAGAACCATTTTGACACTGCTTCACGTTTTTTGCCTCCTGGTGTCATATGCAATGTGTCTACGCGATACTATCAAAGAGTAAAGAGTAACTGCTGCCAGGGATAATGTCTGAATGAAGCCACAGTTAGTTGTGAGGGAACTGTAAAATTTTGAACAACTGTTACGGATGTAACATCACCCTCCAAATGACTGGCTGCTGGTTGTTGGCAATTACTTTAACCTATAAATTTTTACACTGTTGTTTCATAACTCATTTTCTCATCAGTTTTTGAGACTTATGTGCTTCTCAACCATTCCTGTGAGATACTGTTATCATTAAAGATAGACTCCGTATTTTCTGCTGTTCGCCTTGGATAATGGAGCCTAACAGGCATTAGCAAAAAGACTATGAAAATTGAAAACACTTTGAAAATAATGGAAACTAGGCTTTGCATAATACCTTTTATAGATAGTCGGAAAAAACAAAGTAGAAGAAGATGACCGTAATTTGCTGTGCATCGTATGAAGTATAAATGAAAGATTTTTGACCATAATTCATGTTTTTAAACTTATCAGGGACGAAGAGTTGTAAAAGTTATTTGTTTCTAAAAAGGAAAGCACAGCCCGTTTCAGGACATGTATCTCATCTTAAGGTATATCTGGAAAATTATAGACCAAAATATAAAGTATTAAGGAACTGACCATCCCAAATCCCCATTACAAAACTTACAACGGTCCGGGCTCACGGGCGCGCCACATCGAGATATAAGACGGTCTAAGCATATGTGAAAACAACCCCCTGAATAAAGTTTGCGATTCACCAGTGAGAAACTGCAGGGGACATAAATCTGGATCAACAGAGCAAAAAAGAAAGTTGTTACAGCTTATTTTAGAAATGACCGTGTTCTCGAGTTCTTTGAAGGAGAAGAGCCTTAGTTTTACAATCTGAAAAATTAAAAACTCCCCATTACTATCTCCCGCTTCTGAGACACCTTTCTTTGAACTTATCTTTCAGCATGGCAAATGATTTGGACTTCTCGGAATCCACTTTCTCAAGAACTGACCCTACGGCTCACAAATGATACCTTAAGTTACCTTCACACACAAAAATATGAAGAGAAATAGGAATCGCTTATATGTTCGGTGCAGAAACTCTCGGTTGACTCTTTTTTCTATTTTTGCGGACGCCGAAAGAAGTTTATGAGTCCTGTTGCAGAACATCTGCGATGGAATGAGTCACATCTTCACGGTATTCGGTTGATTACATTTTTACGCCACCTAATGACCGTAAATAGTGGTCGAAAATATGTTAGCTGAGAGAGTGCACTGTATGGAGCCTTCCAAACGGAGGATGAATTCTCAGTGCTACATTTGTTTTTGCGTGATATGACGAAGAAACTTCCTTTCATCCAAATCTCTGGATTTACACGTTATCATACACATGAAGACTTTTCGGCTCTGGTAGCATCCCACTGGTTATTCTACTACAAGACGAACGGTATATACCTCTGAAAAAATTTTCGACTTTACAAAAAGAGCCTTTCAATTTGGAGCGGACGCAACTCTATAATAATACTCCTTGGCAGTTTACAACTGTTTGGTAAGAGCGATGCCCGGAAAATGCAAGGCCTGTGTTCGACTCCCTATCAGAAAGATTGAACTCATAAGTCGTATGTATCAGATTCCTTATGAATAATATCTGGGAAACGTATTAATTATGATCTAACGCAATAACAGTCATGCTCGTATTTAAGTTTTATGTTTCGGTGATTACGTACAGGAGGGGCGGAAGCAGCATGTGCTGCACTGCAACTTCCCAGTTCTTGTAAGCAGGTCACAGCCACACATGCTGGTTCTTTGTTACATAAAATTTTGCCTCTCTCCGCGTAATCTCCCGAAATGGCGCCCAACACATTTCTCTTCCTTCTGATGAAGAAACTACTGCGTGCTAGTCATCTTCACAATGACGACGACGCAATTTTCGAGGTGGAACGTTCCTGTACAACCAAATTATAGGCTTCTCCGCCAAGCCACCCAACATTAAGAAAAACGTGTCGCAGTAAAGGATGAACATGTAGAGAAGGCCAACACCATCACCAAGGTTCATGGTCAAAGCGCGCGAGTATGTGTCCGCGTGGTAAGAAGGAAACGGCGGCACAACTGAGAAGAGTCGGCAGGAATGCGGCTGTTTCTCACTTGCCCCCCCCCCCCCCCCACCCACCCCCCACCCCAATCGTTCCAATATCGAGATGGCCGCCCAGCACGCAACCCTCAGTCTAGCCTCTTCTACAGAAGAACCTTCTTTCTTCACCTTGTACACGTACTCCCCACGGTAACATCGCTGACTCCGCCACACAGCAATCTGAGACGTTCTACCCATACATTCTACACCCTCGGTTACAAGAATCCCTTCGCAGCTCATCCTCTTCCTCCTCACACACATTTAAAGCCTATGTCTATCCTATACATCCTACAGACTCGACTGCAACAACCGGTTTACACTTGCGCCCTCACCATATCTTCTCCCATCACAAATTCAACATACACCCTCTCTCGCAAAATGAAAATTTCCCCGACATTAATCCTGCTGCCAGACCTAAACAACACCTAATCATCCCGCACACAGGTCTCCTTCTTCCCTTCTCACACTGCTCCACTCTTTTCTTCTCATAACCACGACCAGACCTCCTTCCTACTACCCATCTTCTCACATTAAACCTATTCCCAAATACGAAACTTCCTGATCTATTAACGCCTCTCACATTACCACACCACAACGATTCAACCTTTGTCTGAAATTATCCTATTGCTAGGTTTAAACATAATTTAAATATTTCTGCATGCACTGTTGGAAAAAAAGTTTCTTCATCTCAAAGATGGTTCAAATTTCACGCCAGTCGCATAAGAGTGGCGCTAGCAGTTGATATTAGTCAACAATACCTTTAAGATGACAAAGACGCCTTTGTCAACAGCTCACTGAGTTTGAAAGAGGTGGTATAATAGTGCTTCGAGAAGCTACACTCCTGGAAATGGAAAAAAGAACACATTGACACCGCTGTGTCAGACCCACCATACTTGCTCCGGACACTGCGAGAGGGCTGTAAAAGCAATGATCACACGCACGGCACAGCGGACACGCCAGGAACCGCGGTGTTGGCCGTCGAATGGCGCTAGCTGCGCAGCATTTGTGCACCGCCGCCGTCAGTGTCAGCCAGTTTGACGTGGCATACGGAGCTCCATCGCAGTCTTTAACACTGGTAGCATGCCGCGACAGCGTGGACGTGAACCGTATGTGCAGTTGACGGACTTTGAGCGAGGGCGTATAGTGGGCATGCGGGAGGCCGGGTGGACGTACCGCCGGATTGCTCAACACGTGGGACGTGAGGTCTCCACAGTACATCGATGTTGTCGCCAGTGGTCGGCGGAAGGTGCACGTGCCCGTCGACCTGGGACCGGACCGCAGCGACGCACGGATGCACGCCAAGACCGTAGGAGCCTACGCAGTGCCGTAGGGGACCGCACCGCCACTTCCCAGCAAATTAGGGACACTGTTGCTCCTGGGGTATCGGCGAGGACCATTCGCAACCGTCTCCATGAAGCTGGGCTACGGTCCCGCACACCGTTAGGCCGTCTTCCGCTCACGCCCCAACATCGTGCAGCCCGCCTCCAGTGGTGTCGCGACAGGCGTGAATGGAGGGACGAATGGAGACGTGTCGTCTTCAGCGATGAGAGTCGCTTCTGCCTTGGTGCCAATGATGGTCGTATGCGTGTTTGGCGCCGTGCAGGTGAGCGCCACAATCAGGACTGCATACGACCGAGGCACACAGGGCCAACACCCGGCATCATGGTGTGGGGAGCGATCTCCTACACTGGCCGTACACCACTGGTGATCGTCGAGGGGACACTGAATAGTGCACGGTACATCCAAACCGTCATCGAACCCATCGTTCTACCATTCCTAGACCGGCAAGGGAACTTGCTGTTCCAACGGGAAAATGCACGTCCGCATGTATCCCGTGCCACCCAACGTGCTCTAGAAGGTGTAAGTCAACTACCCTGGCCAGCAAGATCTCCGGATCTGTCCCCCATTGAGCATGTTTGGGACTGGATGAAGCGTCGTCTCACGCGGTCTGCACGTCCAGCACGAACGCTAGTCCAACTGAGGCGCCAGGTGGAAATGGCATGGCAAGCCGTTCCACAGGACTACATCCAGCATCTCTACGATCGTCTCCATGGGCGAATAGCAGCCTGCATTGCTGCGAAAGGTGGATATACACTGTACTAGTGCCGACATTGTGCATGCTCTGTTGCCTGTGTCTATGTGCCTGTGGTTCTGTCAGTGTGATCATGTGATGTATCTGACCCCAGGAATGTGTCAATAAAGTTTCCCCTTTCTGGGACAATGAATTCACGGTGTTCTTATTTCAATTTCCAGGAGTGTAGATGTTCCTTCTGCGATATTGCAGAATTAGTCGGTAGGAGTACAGCCACTGTACACGATTGCTGGCAGCAGTCGTCATGGGAAGGTACTGTCACAAGGGGACCGGGCACCGGTCCGCCACGTGGCACTACCGAGAAGGAAGACCATCGTGTTCGACGTATGGCTCTGCCGCCACAGTTACAGAACAGACCGTTACAAATCGGTTACTTCGAGGACAGCTCCGAGTCAGGCGCCCTGCATCATGCATTCCAGTGCCTCCAGACCCTCACTACTTGCGATTTCAGTGGTGTCAAGCAACAGCTCACTGGATGTCAAGATGGAGGTCTGTTGTGTTTTCTGACGTAAGTTGGTTCTGCCACGGTGCGGGGATGGTCGTAGGGTGGTCAGAAGAAGGCCAGTTAAGAGCCTGCAGCCAACCTAATTGAGATTTTCATTCTGCAGTGGACTGTGCGCTAATATGAAACCTTCTGGCAGGTTAAAACTGTGTGCCGGACCGAGACTCGAACTCGGGACCTTTGCCTTTCGCGGGCAAGTGCTCTCCCACTGAGCTACCCAAGGACGACCCACGACCCGTCCTCACAGCTTTAATTCCGCCAGTACCTCGTCTCCTACCTTCCAAACTTCAAGAAGCTCTTCTGCATACCTTGAAAGGTCTCTGTTGGATTCCTTTCATGTTAATTTCTTAAATCTGTTGTCATTTATGGCATAAATTCCTCTTCTAAATTTACTGTGGCGTTTCTGACTATCTGGGAGGAGACTGAGTAATGGAACGTGTTACTTTTACACATAAACAAGAACGATCTGTCACACTACTACACTTTAAAACACAGTTTATATGTAATTCATGTCACACAGTCTCATAAGGAACCTACATCCGCTTCCTTTTATATACTGTATATGATAAGATACTGTCATCCCCCTTCCCTTCTGTGTGAGAGGTTGAATGAGCAACTGTATTTCTAGTTGCATGCTTGAGGGTAGCAGACAAGCCTGTCTGCTAGAGAACAGTAGGACGAACGTCGGAACAGGTAGCTACGCTTTCTAAAAGCAAAGAGGTTTCTATTCTTAGTATGGTCCTGTCCGTCCCTTGTCATGTTGGTATAGGAAGCTGCCCCTCTGGCCACTTCCGTTTGTATTTGTGACCCACCCTCAGGAAGGGACCAGGTCAGTCGGTCCGCGGCGAGCGTCTGAAGTGGTAAGATCTCCGGCTAAGCGCGTGTCTGCTAAGTCCGTAGGACAATGGATTTCTTAAGTTCAGCCTAACTGAAAATTTAATCACCTTTATTTCAGGTTTAGCTCTAAAATATCTAATGTTATCTTAAATTGCAGCGCAGTGTAATTCTCGTGTGAAGTTCAGAATATATTCCGGTAGTTGCTTTGTCACTACTTTATGAGTAAAGTGGAACCACGTGTTGATCAGTAACTCTAACTAGCATCATCAATCTTCAATGCAAATGTGCGTGAGATTATAACGTCTCGTCTTGACAATATTTTTCAATATAGCAACTTTTCTTTTTGTTCAACCCACGTGGGGTGTACTTTGTGAGACCAGTACCACGTGCTTATACAATTGTTTGACCCATCAGGTTAATAGTAAGACGATAGTAACCAGTTCGAGGTTTCTCTTTTGTAAATTGCTTTTCGATCTAATTTATTTTAATTATCAAAATTATTGTGGAGTTACACTCTTTGTGTAAACCAAGTTGACCACGTGAAGCATGTGGTGTAATCATCAAAGTAGCCCTCAGCTATTCTTTTCGGGAAGATTTCACAGAGAGTTAGTATGAATTTAGTATACCAGTGTGTGGTAATTTCATGACGGACAGGATTGCGCTACGAACGTAACTTCTTTGGGTGAAAATTGAATCGGTTGGTTGTGGTTAATTTCCTCTTGCATATGTTTCAATGTTCTTCGTGTGTTATTTTATGAATGCAGTGCTGTATGCAGTCTCCCAATCTTGGCTCCATATTTGATGTGTTCCGTAAGATTACAAACTCACATTTTCACAGTCCTAAATAAGGCACCAGCTTAGTTATGACTCAATGCTGAAATTTCAATGATCAATGTTAAAATAAATTTCCAAATATAAACTGATTTATTTCTTTTTATTTAAATTCTCTTTTATATATATATATATATATATATATATATATATATATATATATATATATCACCGATTGTCGTACGACTAGTAAAAGATTATAATTAATGTTAGTATGGTTGGGAATTTGGTAAGCTAGACTGGATATCTGGTGAAACAGTTGCTCAGTAATGCAAGGTTAACTTCCCCAGACATCTCACAGCTTTTAACCCACTTTTATGGTCTTGACTATCAGCACCGCTTTCATAGCAAATCAACGCAACAACGTTACAACCTTCCAGAACTAGCACTCCTGGAAGAAAGGATATTACGGAGATATGGCTTAGTCACAGCGTGGGGGATGTTTCCAGAATGAGATTTTCACTCTGCAGCGGCGTGTCTATGTGCTAGATACATTGGACCTACACTTGGAGTTATGGTCTGGGGTGCGAATTCGTGTGATATCAGGAGCACTCTCGAGGTCACCCCGCGCGCACTGACTGAAAATTTGTACGTGAGTCTGGTGATTCGACCTGCTGTGCTGTCATTTATCATCATTCCAGGCGTCGTTTCCCAAAAGGATAACATACGCCTGTTGTAACCCAACGTGCTCTGCGTGATCACCGGATGTGTCTCCAATCGGGCACATATGGGGCATCATCGCACGACAACTCCAGAGTCATCCAGAAACAGCATCAGAAGTCCATGTTTTGACCGACCAAGTGCAACACGCATGGAATTCCATCTCATAAACTGACAACCAGAACCTGTACAACACAATGCATGCACGTTTGCATGCTTTCATTCAACGTTATGGTGGTTACACCGCTTATTATCGTACCAGCATTTCACATTTACCATGGCTAATCTCGCGCTTACTTTAACCTGTGATCTTCGAACGTGAATCAGAGATCTTATATAGGCATATGTGGAAATTTCATTACTCTATATTAATTACTTTTTGGTGCTGCAATTTTTTTTTTTTTCGTCAGTGTATATTTAAATATCTTCAAGTGAAACAGTATACAAAAAAATAGAACCATTAAGAAACGCATCTCATTCTTTGGCCTTCTGATGAGAAGTCCGGAAAACAGAATTACTAAGAGAATAATAGAAAACTTGAGGAATAGTAAGAGCGATATTAAATGGATCATAAATATTAAGGAAGCCATTTAATTCTTAGTTTTGGACCTCCGTTTCTGTATGGTGTCTTTTTTAGCCCTTTTTCCACGTGCCTGTTTTTAGGTGTCTTCTATTATGTCAGTTGGGACTGACGTGTAGTCGTTTTTAACTCCTCTCTGTCTTCGGGTTCTATAGTTTTGACTTGGGCGCTTATGACCCCAGTTGTTTTTGCGCCCTAAAACAAAACAAAATAAAGAAACAAACAAGGTATAAGAGAACTCCAAGTTACAGTAAATGACATAAAAACAAAACAGAGAAAACCAGAATACTGAAGGCAAACAAACCAGGCTGCAAACGATGATCAGTAAGGGACTATAGGAAGAGTGATCTCAAACAAAAAAGGATGTAAACATCCGAAAGAATGACGTAGGGCAGACAGAAGAGCAAAACAACCATCATATTATAATAAATTATAGTAATTCTTGTATAACTCCTGCATTAATGAACTCTCCAATTAGATATTACTGAATTGTTTCCTGAACAACAACCCGTATATTAAAAACAGTTTGTACTAGTTTAAATGTTTGTGGTTCGAGAGACCTATATTTTTAAAGAACACTAAAAAATCAATCTGAATCATCGTTTCCTTAAAAAATTATTGTATTAAACTTCTGGAAGGGGACTGTAATCATAAAACCAATATCCCTGCCGTCAGTGTAACACAGTGGCCGTCGCCACATCTCGGGTCGTGTACGTGTACGTTCGGGAAATGTCACTAACAGAGATGTAAACCCAAAATAATTAATGATACCGGAATCTTTCTGATTTACTGACTTGGCAGCGAGCTTATCAAGGAGCCAAAAATTTTATTTTGAAGTTCCCTAAATTTTAAGCGCAAATTAATTCTTTATTCGTGATGGTAATGCAGAGAGTAAAAGAGACAGTAACAGACCGATTCCTGACGTACCTGAACAGTTCTCGCGAATTTAATTACGGATGTGATGGTTTTGAGAGTATTTAAGTATTTGCTGGAAATCGTGGCAATTGTAAAATTCAGACAAAAATTTAAAAATCTCTTCAGCTTGTAAGAGCTGCAGTAACACCAAGACGACAATGTTTCGAAGGTTGGGGCCAAAGCAAGATGTGAAACAGATCTTGTCGGTTTTCTGTGCTTGAGCGGGCAGTCCTTGGTCACTGCCCTTCCAAGCAAATGGTACTGGACCTGTTTTTTGAGGTCAGGGACTCACTGGAGTACAGTGCGGTCATTCCGAGGCTATACAATCTCAGGGGGCAGCCACCCCAGTCCCAATTTTCCAGACCAGCTGCAACGGCAGTATGACTCCGATCTTAGTACTTGCGTCCTTGAGCCAGCTGACAGTTTGCCTGTTCATTATTTTTAGCGGGAGGACAGTAACGTCTCTCATGGATTAACACTCGGCGCTTACGACAATGTCGCGCTGTTGTCATGTGACGATACATTCCACTGTGTGGTAAGCAGTCATTGCAAACACTCCTCTTAATCATCTCAGTCGCTATCTCATGTGTTCAACTCCAGCGGATTTGGATTTTCACATACATTCAACTCTCTCAAGCACATTAAAAATCTAGGTTTCATTTAAATCTTTTTGGAGCAATACAGGGTGTTTTAAAGTTTTTGCATCAAATTCCTAGCGGTGACATATAGAATTATGGGAAACAACTTTTCCCAGAGATCGCTGACATTTCCCGGCGACGCTTGGCATACTTTTGTACTGTTTATGAGTGTTAGAGTTGGCAAGGGCGTAGGCACTCAGCGGCATTCATATGCCTTGTGTGTTGCCTATGTAACGTTACGGGTGAGTAGGAGAGCTAATCGGCCACCTAGAATTGGTACAAGGTAATATGAATTTGTGAACCTGTTTGCGAAGCTGTGCGGTCCCGAGGTCGGGCAGACCGCTGTAGCTGCTTCAGGTAAGCCAGGTGCGTCGGCAAAGGACCGGATGTGGGCAAATCCCAGTACAGGGAATTTTGGAGACGGACAGTCGCTTAGGAGGACGGGCAATACTCAAAGAAATGGCGGAGTGTCGGACACTCTTAAATGTGTACAAGTTACAGCTCTTTGAACTTCGACAGTAAATCACAGATACATATTAAAGCGAATGTGAATACTGCGAAAAATTAGGTATTATCCAAGAACAAGACAATATTTCAGCATCTTCAAAACTAAAGAAGTTGGTGTTACGCACCGGATAAAGAAACCACATACACGCCGAGTAGCAGTTTACTATCATTCTGATTCCATATCAGAAGTATTATCAAAAGCCTTATCAAAAAACAGTTACGGGTTAAATAAATTTTGAAACTGAAGTTATTGGAACCTAACACAGATGTCCATTTTGTGCAAGTGTAAAATTGTTACATTAACGAAACTTAGTTAATTTGCAGATATTTCACGTTCCATCGTAAAAGGCCCTCTGTTTCAAGGTGCACGATGGTGCAGTACCAACGAACTATGGCTTAGCCGTTTACACGTTATACTAAAAACATACAGAATTTTATTACCATAAAACTGTGTAACTGAACAGTTAACAATATATTCCAGATAGCTTTTGCCCAGCGCTTAAATATATAGAACTCGAAATATTTACAAATGCTGCACAAAACTCAACCTCATGTCTCACAAGAACGAAAAATGAAGAGAATGGTGGAAACTGTCTATGGTGGTGTCTAATTGTAATTTCTTCATGTGACTCTAATTCAGTCACTAGACTGAAGTAAAGAGAAAAAACATCATGTGTACCTAGATACACGATGCTCTAGGTACAACACTCTCTCCCGTAACAGCTAGCGCAAAAACCAACTATTCACCGATTTCATTGATGCGTTTTTAAACAGCACTGCTGATTGTCTTGTCTGCGGAAAAAATCAGTAACTGAATTTTACAAAAAATCTGAAAGTGAATATAGAAAGAGATTCTCTTTTCTTTACCATATTCGCCCTCAAATTAGAGGAACATGCAGCTATTCGTGAAACTAACGATATACAGTCAAATTGTATCAAGTATAAGAACAAATTGTGGTGGTGACGGTGCAGCACACGGTCGTAACTATATTCTTTAATGCAGCAACAGTCCACGAAAATATTAATAATTGAGGAAAAAGCCGTATCAGGAGGAAAGGAAGTACGAAACGGATGAAATTCTTTGCTCTACCATCAAAGAACTGCCATACGACACAATTCCATAAAACCAGGCACACGTGTGGGCAAACACACACACACACACACACACACGCACACACGAACACACAGTGTCAGATTCGTTATTCAAAGACTGAGACAAAAGCACCACTCAAAACTCCTGCCCAGAACACATGCAACTGTCCTCCGCCGGCCGGTGTGGCCGTGCGGTTCTAAGCGCGTCAGTTTGGAACCGCGTGACCGCTACGGTCGCAGGTTCGAATCCTGCCTCGAGCCTGGATGTGTGTGATGTCCTTAGGTTAGTTAGGTTTAATTAGTTCTAAGTTCTAGGCGACTAATGACCTCAGAAGTTGAGTCGCATAGTGCTCAGAGCCATTTGAACCATTTGAACTGTTCGCCATCTTGTTTTTAACTTATGTAAACAGTGAAAGAGAAAGTTTAAAAGTCCACTTTCTCAGGGAAGACGTTGGGAAACCTAACAAAGTAAGTGGAATCATACTTAATACACGTGCACAAATATACACACGCGCAGTACTGCTATTTGGGCCGTAAAATAGACAGGTGCCGAAGTAGAGAGGATGTAAAATGTAGACTGACAATGGCAAGAAATGCTTTTGGTTCAAATGGCTCTAAGCACTATGGGACTTAACATCTGAGGTCATCAGTCTCCTAGACTTAGAACTACTTAAACCTAACTAACCTAAGGACATCACACACATCCATGCCCAAGGCAGGACTCGAACCTGCGACCGTAGCAGCAGCGCGGTTCCGGACTGAAACGCCTAGAACCGCTCGGCCTGCAAGAAGTGCTTTTCTGAAGAAGAGAAGTTTGTTATCATCGAGTATAAATTTAGTTTAGTATTTTACCTATCTACAACAATTAATTCCTTAACCGGTTTAGGCACCTAGTGCCCCTCTTCAGACGGTTATAACTATCACATTATTTGCGATTGTCAAAAACAAGACAGTGCACTATGAACCACATGACCACGGAAATATGCTGCATGCATCTCATTTATGACACTCCCAAAATTTACAACCTTCTGAAGAAGGTGACTACGTCCCTGAGACCGGTTAAGGAAATAAAATTTCTTTTGTGCATGTTCCTGAAGGCATTTTTCTGGAGTGTAGCCTTGTACGGAAGTCAGACGTGGACGATAAGGAATACAGAAAAGAAGAGAGCAGAAGCATTTGGAAAAAATCTGTTTGTCCCATAAGCTGTAGAATTTTAAATTTATTTTCTACCGGTTTCAAGGAGATGATTGTAACAATCGAAACAGGTAGAGCGTAAACAAAAAGTTGTACAGCTGATGGCACAAATACGGTTTTTCCAAATTATTTAACAGCTGCAGACCATCTTGTACAAAAAGTTCTAGGAATAGACGCAAGTGAAATACGGTACTACAGAAGAATGCTAAAGGTTAGACGGAAAGGAGAGAAATGAAATTTGTGGCGTAAGGAGATTAAAAAACGGGTTCGGTTGATAGGACATATTTTGAGGTATCAAGGACTCGTCAGTTTAGTATTGCAGGGAAGCGTGTGTGGGGGAGGGGGGAGGGGGGGGGGAGGGGGGGAGTGGGCAGGTTCAAATGGCTCTGAGGACTATGGGACTTAACTTCTGAGGTCATCAGTCCCCTAGAACTTAGAACTACTTAAACCTAACCTAAGGACATCACACACACCCATGCCCGAGGCAGGATTCGAGCCTGCGACCGTAGCGGTTCCAGACTGTAGCGCCTAGAACCGCTCGGCCACCCCGGCCGGCGGGGGAGTGGGGAATTATTGCACAGGTAGACGTACGAGTACAGTAAGTAGGTTGAAATGAATGTGGATGCAGAAGAATTAATGGCATTTAGCTGCTAGTGGGTGTTGATACACATCACTCGGGAAAGCTGAAAATGTGTACCGGACCAGGATTCGAAACCAGGTTTTGTGCCCACTAGGCACAGTCCCTGACCACTAAACCATCCAGACGCAGCTGTCAGCGCAACTGCACAGTCTAGCATAGC
Organism: Schistocerca cancellata; assembly: GCF_023864275.1. Classification (NCBI taxonomy): domain Eukaryota; kingdom Metazoa; phylum Arthropoda; class Insecta; order Orthoptera; family Acrididae; genus Schistocerca; species Schistocerca cancellata. The sequence goes on from NC_064628.1 coordinate 125,605,100, forward strand.
GCGTCTCCATTACTCGGCTCGTTTCGCCGATTCCCGTAAGAGTTCTAGTTCTAGCGAGGTGTGCATGTACACTGGAGGGATCATTGGCCAGCCTAGCTTTAATTATGTTCAAAATGTTCAAATGTGTGTGAATTCCTAATGAACCAAACTGCTGAGGCAATCGGTCGCTAGGCTTACACTCTACTTAAGGGGGGTAGGACGTCAAACGGGCCGTCTTGGAGCAGGAGAGACACCACAGGACATTTTAATTTCCACTGTCTATACTTTTACGAATGAATTCATAAAACTTTGTGAGCATGACCAGGAAGGATTCAGGATTCACAATCATAGCAGTGGAAGTTAAAAAAAATAACAAAATAATTTTATTTTATATGTGAAAGTTCATCATTTTTTCACTTCTATTGGCTGCGTTTGTTGCTATTGGTACACGTTTCTTCATAAGTAAGAGAGATTCTTCGATGAATTTTGCATAGCATACAAACCATACTTACAGGTGTATGAGACTCTAGAAATTATTTAATTTATGAGAAAATGAATGTGCTGTTACATTTTAAACTTCACGTTTAGAAGAAACTCAAATTTTATAGTTAATTATCTCAATTTTTACCACAGTTTTTAATAGATTTGGAAAATTCTAGAGTTTCATCACCTGTAAGTATGGTTTGTATGCTGTGCAAAATTCATCGAAGAATCTCCCTTACTTATGAAGAAAAGTGTACCTATAGCAACAAATGCAGCCAATGGTAAGTGAAAAAAAGGTGAAATAGAAATGTAAAAAAATAAATTATTTTCTTATATTTTTGAACTTCCACCACTATAAATGTAAATCCTGAATCCTTTCTGGTCATTCTGACAAAGTTTTATGAATTTATTTTTAAAATTATAGGCAGTGGAAATTAAAAATTCCTGTGGTGTCTATCCTGCTCCAAGTCGTCCCGTTTGACGTCCTACCCCGCCCCCCCCCCCCCCCTTAAGCTAACTTACGCTAAGGACAACACACACAACCGTCCCCGAGGGAGGACTCGAACCTTCAGCGGGAGGGGCCGCGCAGTTCGTGACACGACGCCTCTAACCGCGCGGCCACTCCGCGCGGCCTTATTTACGTGTACGGTGTCTGTCCTCTCGATCATTTTCGAAAGACCGGACACCAGATACAAAAACAGACGTGGGTCGCAGCAGTTGTTTAGAGATGAAGAGACCTGCACAGGATGGAGTAGCGCGGAGAAGTACATCGAACCAGTCTTCGGACCACAGCAACAACGCCATTGTTTCGTTTTCAAAACGGACTCGCTTGGCAACACTTTTAGTCGACGAGTGACCTTGAAGACGGCCTCGGCGGTATCTCTGGCTGCCGAAAGCAGTCAGGACGAGAGAGGGGTTGACGGACACGTTGGCCGTGACTGGCTGGGCGGCGGGCGGCGGGCGGATGTGCGTTAGACGTGGCGCAAGGCGTCCTCCGTTGCGCTGGTCAGGCATTGTTCGGCGCGCGCGCACGCACGCGGCGCAGCGCGGCGCAGGTCGTTGTCCTCCGCGGCGGGCAGCGGGGACCGCCCGGGTCTAGCCGCCTGCCGCCTGCCGCCTGCGAGCCTCTAGATTCTCCCTCTATCTTTACGTCTCCGCATAAACATTTATGGGCCGACAGCGCCGCGTTTCCTTTTTGTTGGCGAGTTGCTTATTTTATTTCCCGCGCCGCAAATGTGCACCAGGGTGTGTGTGTGTGTGTGTGCGTCGGCGCGAACAATGCGGTGCGTGCACGCAGCACTCGCGCCGGTCTGGACCCGGCCTGCGCCGCGGCATTGTCCCCGTCTGGGAAGGAAGCCAGCGCCAACGCGGTCGCAGCCGCTTTTGTCGCCGTCCGCTAATGAACTCGATGCTAATTACCCGGCTAGGGCTGGCTCCGAACGGCGACTGACGTCCACCTCCTCATCCCTCCGGCTCGACACCGGATGTGTCGACCAGTTTCGTCCGGAACGTTGCTCCCGCATTTTTCCTCCATCAAGGCGAGCTCGTAGCTCCGCAAAGTGAAGGAGCAATTAACTTTAAAAGCGGTTCGAGCGCCAGGGTGTTTCGCTGAGCGCAGGTGCACTGGAGCTGCGTTAGAAAGCGTTGAGCCCGGCATCATAAACAGCAACCGGTGAGTGCTGATGGGTCCACGTCGCATAGTCACATCCATTGTCCGCCTGCCACCTGTTGTTATTGTTTACCGAGGAAAATCGTCAAACAGCCGTATGTTTTGAGAAGATATTTTATTCAGATAACCATTATCGGCATCTCGTTCTTCAGGCCCCTAGGCACTCCATGTATAGACAATCGATATTTCCAAAACTGGAGCCATCAATATCGGGATTCCGTGTATTTGTTTTTAGAGTCTTTGCTTGATTTGTTGTCAAGTAGCCAAAATAAACGCTCCAAAAACGAACTCATCGAATCTAAATACTCATGGCTCCAGTTATGCAAGTGTCGATATATCTAAGTTTCGATACATGGAGTGCATATGGGCCTGAAGAGGCATTAAAGAGATGCCGGAACTGATTGTCTGAATAAAGTAACTTATCAAAACATACGGCTGTTTGGCGATTTTTCTCGGTAAATATTTGACCGGCCGCTGCGCCGTATCCACAATGGATCAACAGAGCTTTCTTAATTGTTGTTGTTTTGATCCATCCTGTGCAAGTCTCTTCATCTCCGAATACGTACTGCAATCTACACCCTTTTCAACCTTTTTACTGTATTCATCTCTACAATTTTACTTCCATCCAGGGCAACACTGGTGATCCTTTGATGTCTCAGAATGTTCCTGTCAACTGTTCACTTCTTCTGCAGTGAACACATAGTGTGTAGTGGGGCGATCACTCTGTTGTAGAAATAATTCAAAAGCCAAGATCGCACTGTTTACTCGATAACCGGTTTCAACACACTAGATAAAACAAGATAAAACTATTTGGTCATGTACCAAATAGTTTTATGTTGTGACTTCGGTTTTAATATCTGATGGAAAACAATGACCATGAGAGCAGTTGTTTTTTACTTTTTGTGACAACGATTTTATATCAGCTGGTCTGCCTCATTATCGTTATATCCAAATGGTTTATAAATGTTAAGCTACATTCAGATCCGATGATGGCACCTTTAGTGTGTTGAAACCGGTTATCCAGTAAACAGCATTTAAGCGATCTTGGCTTTTGAATTATTTCTGTTCACTTCTTCTTGTCTAGTTGCAACGCAATTTCTGTTCTCCGCAGTTCACTACCTCGTCATCGCCTACAAGAACTACCCATCTAATCTTCAGCATTCTTGTGTGGCCCCACATTTCACCTCCCTTCTTTGTCTCAACCGCTCATTGGTTACATTTCACTTCCGTACAAGTCTACACTTCAGACACGTATCTTCAGAAAAGACTCGTAAATTTATCTATTTTAAATTTATGTCTCTAGATGTACAAAAAATTTCTCTTTTTCAGACCTGTTTTACTTGCTGTTGCCAGTCTGCGTGTTATATCCTCTATAATTCGGCAACCATCAGCTATTTTGCTGCCCAAATACCAAAATTTATGTATTCCTTTTAATATCTCAGTTCCTAATCTAGTTTCCTCTGAACGGACTGCTTTAATTCGACTGCATTACATTACCCTTGTTTTGCTGTTGTTGCTGTTTTTCTTTTATCCTTCTTTCAAGACACTGTCCATTTCGTTCAACTGTTCTTCCAAGTCCTTTGTTGTCTCTGACAGAATTACAGTGTCATCGCCAAATTTCAGTTTTAATTTTTTCTCCCTGAACTTTGATTCCTTCTTCACATTTTTTTGTTTCCTTTACTGCTTGCTCACCGTATAAACTGAATAACACCTGGAATAGGCTACAACCCTGCCTAATTCCCTTCTGAACTCCTGTTTCCCTTTTATGCCATTCGAGTCTTGTAACTGCCGCCTGGATTCTGTATAAATTGTAAATAACTTTTGCTCCCTGTATTTCAACCTTGCAACTTCCGTTTATACAGCTCCTAATGTTTCAACTATAATACTGATTTTGTGAACAAACCTTTCCTGGCAGTTGCTCGCAAATACCTGCAGTGGGTCAGGTGCAGATACAAGGCTCGTTTCTGGTAGGGAGTCACATTTAGTTCCGTAGTTTGTTAGTGTCTCCCCCTCCCCCTCCCTGCCAACTATAACTTCAAGTACCACAGATGCCTTCGATTTTAGTAATACTGAGGGGGTTAGACAAATATTTAATCTGTCCGTACCCCTATTTAACATCTTCATAGACCATTCAATAAATGAGTGCTAACAATACTGTACAGGGATCAGAACAAATGGAGAAAGAATTCACACGTTCAGGTTTGCGAACGACGTAGCTGTGACAGCTCCAGATGCAAGAAATCTCGAAAGAACTATAAATGTTATACATACTAAGGGGTGCGTACAAAACGGACGTTAACAAAAAAGAGAGAAATATTCGTGTCTGACTAGAAACCATATGAAATAAGCATAAAAATTAGAGCAAATGAAATAAAACAACCAAAATCATACAAAAATTAGGAAAGTAGGATAGCTGCAGATAGAAAAAGCAGAGGAGACATGAAATAAACAATGAAAGAACAAAAGAAGTGTTGAAGAATAAAAGAAAAATGCTTTACTCAAACAACACGAATGCTAGACTGGAGAAAAAGGTGGTTAAGGGCTGCATTTAGAGCGTAGCCCATAACGGTTATGAAACATGGACAAGACGCAAAAATCAAATGAGATATCTTGAAACTGTTAATGTATAGCGTCGAGACGGCTGTTAAAGATAACCTGGGCAGATAAAACCACCAACTAGGAAGGCCTGCGGAGAACTAGTGAGGAAGGCCATTTGGGAGAGCTACACAGCGAAGAAGACACGAGTAGACTGCTCAAGTAATGCTACGCAACTGTCCTTGTAAATATATTAGGAGAATCATTATAACTGAAGATAGCCCTAGGAAGTCCACGACTAGATTTTTAAAACAAGTTACATATATACAGGAGTTTCTAATTACGCAGACTGAAGAAACCTGCTTCTAATAGATCTATGTGGACAGCTGCCAACAAATTTATAGATTGATGAAGATGAAGAGAACAATAAAACTTATTAAATAAATTAGTATAATAATAATAATAATTTGTTTGACTACAACAAAATACATAAAATATTTTAATACATTAACAGATAGTAATACATTTGTTTAAATTCCGTCAACCAGGGTCCTAAAGTCTCCATGATTGTCTGTCACAAGCCAGGATAAAGAAGGAATGATAAAGAAGTAATACCTCTTAAAAACACCTAGTTTCAGCAGGCCCGTTTGCCTGGGTCAGGGTGAAGACCTCAACGGCAGCGAAGGAGCAAACGATTGACTTCAGAACGGCGAAACCTGCGAAAGAGGCAGCCTGTTGCCCAAGGTTAAGATGGACAGAGAGCACGACCGATACACATATTGGAGAGGGTTCCCTGTCAGTGCTTGTCCCAAGTTAGTAGCAGCAGAATCACTCATATTCCACATTTTCGTAGTGTTATTTTGGAATTCAGAGATGACCCTGGATTGCCTGCTCTGTACTATTTACATACTGAAGGCATAATTTCAGTTTTCAAGGCAGAAAAATAGGAAATTGAGAACAGCGTGAATAGAAGAAAGTAACAAAAAATGGAGTACAGAAAAAATAGGAAATAACGAAAAAATAAGAGGAACTGAAGTTTTCAGATGATTCCAGTTGGTCAATATTAAGCTGAAAAGATTTTTTATTAGTTCTTGGTACATCACTTTAGCTTAACTTCCAAGAAATTACAAAGCAGAGAAACATAGCATTCAAAAAGTATTTGTCCACAAGATAAGAATGCAGGGTGTCATAGTCGTTGTGGATGAATATGTCGAATAGGTTTTGACAAGAAAAAGGCGGAACCAAAACACAAGATCTCTGCACTCCATTCATCTGGAAATCTGAAAAGCAAATGTGTTATGTAATTTATTTAATAACTAGTCTTTTCCCCTTGGCTTTGCCTGCATATGCATTCGATACATATATTGAACATACTACCTCTCTGTGCCCACCTGTTCCTCCCCCCTCTACCTGCCTCTCTCCCCCTCCCCAGACTCTCTATCTCTTTATCTCCTCCTCCCCCTTCTTTTGTCCATATCCTCCACCCCTCTCGTTGACCGTATCTTCTACCACCTCCATCTGACCACAATTTCCTTCCACTCTACTCCCATCTCAACCTCTTCCTTTTTCATCTGCCCACTACCCTCTACACCTTCCACCTGCCCAGTGCATCTCCTTCTCCTCACCTCTTTCTGTCCATTTCCTCCTCTCTCTCGCCCTGTCCATCCCCTCCTCTGTCCATCTCAACCTTCCTCTCCCGTGCTCACTGTCACATGCAAACCCTGTAATACTGATAATACTGTTCAATAAATCAGGCGAATACTACCCCAAAAACATGTCTGTCATGCAGAGCAGGCTACATGTCAGTGGCTCAAAAACCATTTACTTGCCCTTGATATACAGACCACTGTGCAAAGCAGGTCGATAAAGCTGGCCAATACTACTCTAACACAACACATCATCTTTGCCTTGACATCTGAACTAAAAAACTCAACTCCTCCCGAACAGGCCTTGAAGGCCCAAAGGTACCGACCAGCCGCCGTGTCATCTTAAGACCACAGGCGTCACTGGATGAGGATATGGAGGGTCATGTGGTCAGCACACCGCTTTCCAGGCAATATGACATATGAGCTGCCCTGGAAAGCAGGTTGATTTGGCAGGCCCATACTGTTCCCACACCACATGCCTCTTGTGCAGGGCAGCCTATTCGTCAGGGGCTGGTCAAACACGTTTTTGCCCATATTTCCACTCTTATATTGCTGATATCCATGAGGCCTGCTGTTTCTGTGTCAAATGTGGCAGAAATAAATCCAAGGTTCAGGAGGAGATCACAGAATAAACACATAAACTATGTTTTATATATGTAACAGGTCGTGATATTAACAAACTCCCACAGCTTTTACAATGGCATAATTTACACAATATAAAATCGTGTACTCAACATCATATGTTTTTCACAAAGCATCCAATCGTGAACATGGGTCTGCAGACTGTGGTACTAAGGAAGAATTACATAGACATCCACTACCTATGGACATAAGGACATCATGGAAATTTACGAAACATTTTATAAAACGCATTTCAACCATGAGTTACTTATTTCTCACATTAGTCATCTACTGGTTTCGATTATTATCCATCATCCAGGATGTTTATCAACATCAACATTTAAAAAAAATGAAAGTACAGTGCATACAAAAATAACAAAACTCAATAATTAAATGGGTCTAAAATACCATTGTATACTTACAGGATACAATAAATTAGTTAAAAGCATCCAGTACTCCTTTGAATGTGAACAATAACGAAACTATCCAGTAAATATGTAGAAACACCTGACATAATTTGTCTTCAAATTCTGACGGTCATATCTCATGTCAAGACATCACAGGAAAAGCAAGACGAACAATCACCATATAATTGTTGAATTTTACTATTTTTGTATCCATTGTAGTTTCTTAAATTTTTAATGTTGATGTTGATAGACATCCTGGATGATTGTTAATAACCGCAACCGGTAGATGACTAATGGAACAAATAAAAAACTGGTGGTTAAAATGCATTTTATAAAATATTTTACGGATGTTGAACTTCACCTTACCGAAACTTTACAAATTTACGAAATAGTCGGAAATCTCGCGAAGAGGAGCACTACTGAAGGACAATTTCATCCAACACAAGTTGCTCATACTGTTTTTAAACCTGTGATCAAGAACTCTGCTTGCCATCACTGAAATCGTAAATAGCATGTACCTCAGCAACGTAACACGTAGCGGCCATCCCCTCAATCCCTCAATTGTGTCTCCTCGACCGTGGTTCAACTACGTGAAGGTATGTAAATGCCGTGTGGAGACCATAATTCATATGAGGCTGGGACACAGATGTTACCCAAGTATTTACACCGAATAAAGTTTGTGGTTTCTGGACTTTGTGACCTGGATGAAACTGACTTTGCCGATCTGAATCATGTAATATTGGCATACACGAAGTACAAGCTACCAGAAGAAGTACTGTGCAGGAAACTGGTTGTAAGGAATTTTTTCCCCACCTTCATGGGTTGCATCCTTACCCTAAAGATTCAGTGTAAAAAAAAAAGGTTAGCAGAATACTTTAAAAAGTGATATAAAGATATAAACATGGCTTTTGAACGATGAACTTAAAATTGGTACATGAAAACTGAAGTTACTGTTTCTTTGCATATTTTTAAATTCTGGGTGGAGATTTTAATTTGCCGGATATAAACTGGGAGACACAAACGTTCATAACGGGTGGCAGGGACAAAGAATCCAGTGAAATTTTTTTAAGTGCTTTATCTGAAAACTACCTTGAGCAGTTAAACAGAGAACCGACTCGTGGCGATAACATATTAGACCTTCTGGTGACAAACAGACCCGAACTATTTGAAAAAGTTAACGCAGAACAGGGAATCAGCGATCATAACGCGGTTACGGCATCGATGATTTCAGCCGTAAATAGGAATATTAAAAAGGGTAGGAAGATTTTTCTGTTTAGAAAAAGTGACAAAAAGCAGATTTCAGAGTACCTGTTGGCTCAACACAAAAGTTTTGTCTCAAGTACAGATAGTGTTGAGGATCAGTGGACAAAGTTCAAAACCGTCGTACATTATGCGTTAGATGAGTATGTGCCAAGCAAGATCGTAAGAGATGGAAAAGAGCCACCGTGGTACAACAAACGAGTTAGAAAACTGCTGCGGAAGCAAAGGGAACTTCACAGCAAACATAAACATAGCCACAGCCTTGCAGACAAACAAAAATTACGCGAAGCGAAATGTAGTGTGAGGAGGGCTATGCGAGAGGCGTTCAATGAATTCGAAAGTAAAGTTCTATGTACTGACTTGGCAGAAAATCCTAAGAAATTTTGGTCTTATGCCAAAGCGGTAGCTGGAGCAAAACAAAATGTCCCGACACTCGGTAACCAAAATGGTACTGAAACAGAGGATGACAGACTAAAGGCCGAAATACTAAATGTCTTTTTCCAAAGTTGTTTCACAGAGGAAGATTGCACTGTAGTTCCTTCTCTAGATTGTCGCACAAATGACAAAATGGTAGATATCGAAATAGACGACAGAGGGATAGAGAAACAATTAAAATCGCTCAAAAGAGGAAAGGCCTCTGGACCTGATGGGATACCAGTTCAATTTTACACAGAGTACGCGAAGGAACTTGCCCCCCTTCTTGCAGCGGTGTACCGTAGGTCTCTAGAAGAGCGTAGCGTTCCAAAGGATTGGAAAAGGGCACAGGTCATCCCCGTTTTCAAGAAGGGACGTCGAACAGATGTGCAGAACTATAGACCTATATCTCTAACGTCGATCAGTTGTAGAATTTTGGAACACGTATTGTGTTCGAGTATAATGACTTTTCTGGAGACTAGAAATCTACTCTGTAGGAATCAGCATGGGTTTCGAAAAAGACGGTCATGTGAAACCCAGCTCGCGCTATTCGTCCACGAGACTGACAGGGCCATAGACACGGGTTCACAGGTAGATGCCGTGTTTCTTGACTTCCGCAAGGCGTTCGATACAGTTCCCCACAGTCGTTTAATGAACAAAGTAAGAGCATATGGACTATCAGACCAATTGTGTGATTGGATTGAAGAGTTCCTAGATAACAGGACGCAGCATGTTATTCTCAATGGAGAGAAGTCTTCCGAAGTAAGAGTGATTTCAGGTGTGCCGCAGGGGAGTGTCATAGGACCGTTGCTATTCACAATATACATAAATGACCTGGTGGATGACATCGGAAGTTCACTGAGGCTTTTTGCAGATGATGCTGTGGTGTACCGAGAGGTTGTAACATTGGAAAATTGTACTGAAATGCAGGAGGATCTGCAGCGAATTGACGCATGGTGCAGGGAATGGCAAGTGAATCTCAATGTAGACAAGTGGAATGTGCTGCGAATACACAGAAAGATAGATCCTTTATCATTTAGCTACAAAATAGCAGGTCAGCAACTGGAAGCAGTTAATACCATAAATTATCTGGGAGTACGCATTAGGAGTGATTTAAAATGGAATGATCATATAAAGTTGATTGTCGGTAAAGCAGATGCCAGACTGAGATTCATTGGAAGAATCCTAAGGAAATGCAATCCGAAAACAAAGGAAGTAGGTTACAGTACGCTTGTTCGCCCACTGCTTGAATACTGCTCAGCAGTGTGGGATCCGTACCAGATAGGGTTGATACAAGACATAGAGAAGATCCAACGGAGAGCAGCGCGCTTCGTTACAGGATCATTTAGTAATCGCGAAAGCGTTACGGAGATGATAGATAAACTCCAGTGGAAGACTCTGCAGGAGAGACGCTCTGTAGCTCGGTACGGGCTTTTGTCAAAGTTTCGAGAGCATACCTTCACCGAAGAGTCAAGCAGTATATTGCTCCCTCCTACGTATATCTCGCGAAGAGACCATGAGTATAAAATCAGAGAGATTAGAGCCCACACAGAGGCATACCGACAATCCTTCTTTCCACGAACAATACGAGACTGGAATAGAAGGGAGAACCGATAGAGGTACTGAAGGTACCCTCCGCCACACACCGTCAGGTGGCTTGCGGAGTATGGATGTAGATGTAGATGCAGAAGAAGCTGTAGACCAACGGTCTTGCCGCAGTGGTAACACCGATTGCCGTCGCTCACTAAGTTAAGCGCTGTCGGTGCACTCAGCCCTTGCGAGGGCAACTGAGGAGCTACTTGAGTGAGAATTAGCGGCACCAGTCATCAATAATGACAACGGCCAAGAGAGCGGTGTGCTGACCACGGGAACCACCATATCCGCAACAGGTGACGCGTAAAGCACGAGGATGACACGGCGATCAGTCAGTATCGTTGGTCCTTCGAGGCCTTCTCAGACGGTGTATGTTTGTTTATGTGTTTGTACAGACTCAAACTATCTTCAATAAGATACAACATGTGAAACCATCGTAAGAATGGACTTGAGCCTAATGCGATCTCCTTAGTTTATTTTACTACGCACAAAGCTAAGTTTACTATGTCGTTTCAGCTTAACTCGAAGTTTTATAGTAACTCTGTACAATTATAGTTGTTGCTGCCTTTGTGGTCAATGTTCCTGCAAGCCTAAATAAATAAAAAGTTTTTCTTGGTGGAGAGTGCGAGTTAGTAACCTTTACTCGTGTGTGTGTGTTACCATAAATACAAAGCTGGGAATGTGAACTGACAACCTAAATATGCTACTGAGCTCAAAGCCACATCACTTACCTAAAACTGAAAAGAATCCTGTGTGTGAAAACTGTTCTGTTCATAAGCAAATAAATAAGCAAATCAATAATTTCACGTTCAGTAGACTCAGTCACTGCGAACTGCTTGAAAAAAAAGTAACTGTATTAAAAGCTGTAATGTCGACCTGTATAAGCATGTAACCTGAAACACACGAAAATTTCTGCTCTGACGTACGGTCTGGTAAAACAAAGAAACTGACAGACCTTACATTGCGCAAAGGAAACGAAACTATCATGTATTGTGAATCTCACTTGCAGAATGAAGTACTGGTAGAAACAGCAACACAGCAAGACTCCGCAAAACCAAAAAATACTGCTAAAAGCTAACTACAGTTGGTCCAGGGAAATTGGGTTCATAATCTTGACACACAATGGCAATGAAACATATGACTCAACTTTTAAGTTCAGAAATTTCAATTAGGAAGGAACCTATCAAAGAAAATAATTATAGGCCCTAATATGAAAATTCATTTAAACTAATAACATTCGTGGTGTAGTAGATTAACTCAGAAAATCAATCAATAGAACAATTATCAAAAACTCGACTGTGACGAAGGTGAAGTGGACCAACAATATAAGTCTAAATAAAAATAATACCTTTTCCTTCGTTTCAAAACCTTTTTTATGTCCGTATGCTGTCCAGCCATTGTTCTGAGTCATCATTCCTCCTCGTAATAAAACTGCAACTCACACAGTTCCAAAGGTGCGTCCATGCATTACACTATATATTCAACGAATCAGCGCCTGCTGCCCACCGCAGCTACGTATTACTGACAGTCAAAGATTCTACGGTTCGACGGTGCTGCCATCGCAGACACCGAAACTGTTGCCTAACGACTGTTACTCTGACTACAATTCTTCAAATATATCCTTTTTCTTTACAAATATTAACAGATCCAGCAACATAATAAAAAATAACCATCTTACAAGGGTCTTCGTCCTTCTGTCGTGTCATCCCTCAACTTCATGCGGTTTGCCTGCTCCAGCTGTGGACTTGATTTTACTGTCTGGAATAGTCTACACAAACTGTCAGGCTACTAGCCACATATGTAAGCTAGCCATCATGCAAGCAATTGAAAAGTGTCCTGTGTTGAACTTACCTTATAGCTTTTAGAATTCCTTGGCATTTTCAAGGCTCGTAGCTTGTATGCAGCTTTATTCTCTGAAAATTGAGAAATTTTTAAATGTATTAATGTAAAAATACAAACACTTTTACTAAAATGTGCAGGTATCAATACACTTCTTCGTTGCATGGCAGTACACTGGAACAGTGAGTAATTATTGAACTCAGCTTAACTTTATGTACATATACATCTATACTCTGGAAGTCACCTAGCGGTGTGTGGCGGAGCGTATTTCTGGTAAGGCTGTCATTTCCCCCATCTCCGTTCCATTTGCGAATGATACAGAGGGAGAAGACTGTCGATAAACTTCCGCGTGAGCTCTAACTTCTCAGTACTTGGGGTCTTATCGTGCTCTTATTGAAGCTAGTCTATTGGGGGCTCGTAACATACTAGTTTGCGAAGTTTTCTAATTAATGATAAGATTGAGACGTATACGACCAGAGGTGCCGCCCCACAATGTCGGTACTGGGCCTTTACTATCGCTATTCTAGCGTTTACTAAGAGACGCCCTCACGAAACGAGTGGCTCCTGTAGGATCTTCTCTCTCCCTTCTGTTAATCCTACTGAGTGAGGATTCCATACTGATGAACAATACTCTAGAATCTGTCTATCAAATGGTTCAAATGGCTCTAAGCACTATGGGACTTAACATCTGAGGTCATCAGTCCCGTAGACTTAGAACTACTTAAACCTCACTAACCTAAGGACATCACACACATTCATGCCCGACGCAGGATTCGAACCTGCGACCGTAGCAGCAGCACGGTTCCGGACTGAAGTGCCTAGAACCGCTCAGCCACAACGGCCGGCTGTCTATCAAATGTTTTGCAAGCCAGTTACTTCGTGGAAGAATTATACTTCCTTAACATTCTTCCTGTGAATCTCAGCCTGGCATCTGTTTTCTGCTACAGTTCGCTTTATGTGGTCACTCTATCTTAGGTCGCTCAGAACCGCTGCTCCTAGATATTTTACGGTTGTTACTGTTCTCAGCGATTCTTCAACAATTGCGAAAACGAACAGTAATGGTTCCCTTGGCGTATTCACGTACAATATCCTACACTTATTTACGTTCGAGGTCATCTGTCAGTCCGTGCAGTAATCATCGATCCTCGGCAGGTCTACGTAACGTTAGTCTTCTGGCGTTATTACTTTCCTATAGAGAACAGCTTCGTCTGAAAAAGCCTATTAGTTAGTTAGTTACGTTCTGTAGATAATTTTCCCGATTATTTTATCGATATGATGTGGAACAAGTCAGATTACAAGATATATATATATATATACACATGAATGGTGCTAATATTAATATTACTGAAATTTTTAGTTCTACACTTACAACTACAATCAGAGGTACATTTGTTTTACCATTTCTGAGACAGAAACTTGTCCATGGAGTAGAGGGAGTTGTCCAAAAGAAATGATTTTAAGCTAGATTTAAAACTTGATCTGCTACCTACCAGACACTTTATGTTGTTGGACAAGTGATCAAAGATTTTTTTGCTGAATAATGTACTCCTTTTTCAGCAACCGGCAGCTTCCTTAACAGATAGGAAAGGTCTTTTTTCCCTGTAGTGTTGTACGTATGAACATCACTGTTCTTCGCGAATTGAGATGGGTTATTTGTAACGAATTTCATTAGCGAATATATGTACTCTGATGGTGCAGTTAAAATACCTAACTCCTTGAAAAGGTGCCTACATGACGTCCTTGGGGTGAACACCACTAATTATTCTCATTGCTCTCTTTTGTGCAGTCAATACTTTATGTCTAAGTGGTGAGTGAGAGATTCTGACGTTGTCCACTGCATTGTTTGTCTATGCTGTAAACAATAAATAAAGATTATGAACGGATCAGTATGTAGGAAACAATTTTGCGCCAGACTATGGAGAAATGTGTTGCCGGAATATTCTTATAAACCACAGCCGACAGATTGCCATTTACAGTAGCAAGTGATCGACCGTGCTTTAAACGTCGTATTTCAGATTTGATTGAAGCCACTTGGCAGGCCGATGTTTACTGCTCATCAGAAGTTTTCCAAACCCTAAAATCGACTATTGCTCTTAGACCTAAATGACGTACATGTGTATACACGAAACGTGCTGGTAGATCTGTCGTATCGGAAAACAAACACCGAACTTCGTCTTCCGTAGGCAATGCTTTTATCGAATGAGCCATCCAGGGACGACTAATGACCCTCTCTCACAGTTGCAATTCTGCCGGTACATATCTCTCACATACTGAACTTCACAGAAGCTTTTCTGCAAACTCGTCTGAAGTAATACGCCGAGAAGGAAAGAAGATCACGCAGCAATTTTCAAGTTTATCCGCGACTGCGTATGCTCGTTCAATATGTCACACTTTGTAGCACGCGACTGGATCTTGGATTGTGGATTCAATAAGCCCGGAGAATCCATCGTGATTGATAAATTACAGGAGTCATCAACCCGAAGACTGATTTGAACATCGCAGTGCTTTACTACATATGGTCCTGTTGGTGATTGTTACAACTGCCGATGTAGAGAAGTCGTTGAATAATTTGCGGGAATGTAGGTGGAAAATTGTTGACACATCAGAACATTTTTCTGATGCTCGAATATCGGAGGTCTCTCGGAACTTTCATCTGGGTATATTCGGAAGGGTAGGTACGACTGTGGAATAACGGTAGTAGCGAGACACGGGGCCATGCTGGAAGTCCATGAACTACACAGAATGTCCTATCCTGAGCTCTCGAGATTTTCTGTTGTAACTGCGTTAACGTACCTGAGCTATAAACACTGTATTCCTGTACGCTTCAAGTCATTTCTGGTTACATAGCGGAGATCTCGCTACGTATACCGTGGCATGCATTCGTCCTTGTGTTTCTTGCAATCAAAACTTTCTCAGTGAAAGTTAAGAAAAGTTGTACGGCATGAATGGCCTGCTGTAGGGCAGGTTCTGTCGCACGGTTGGAAAGGTATTCCTATCGTCAGCGTCCGCAAGCACCTTTCCTTCGCGAAGTATGAGAGCTTCGTGTGGATCTGTATTTATTAAGTGTAGATGACTTTATTTGTCCTTGTTTAATGTAATGTCTTCGTGTTGGAGATGATGAAAGAAAGGAGAGCATGAAACCCAGTGCCGTCACATACCCTACTCCACTCTAAAGCACCATAGGGGCCGCCGAGCTTAAGGGGCTCCGGAAAGGCTCAACATCATGAAAAGTTCAATTTTTACTTTTTTGCGTTTTCTGAATCTGCAGACTATTACCTTTTAATAGATATATAATTTATTCAATTCCGAAGACTACAACTATTTTTAAATTTTTTTTGAAATGTGTTCTACATGGGCGTGACCCACTGTGGCGCTGTTAAACTGCTGTCAAATGGTGTTATTATTAACGTCCGTGTTCATCAGGTACATTTTAGTGATGTGAGATAAAGTATGTGTTGTGGCTAACCTGTGATGGTTCAATATATATCGCTGGTGTGATTGTCGATTGTTTCATGTTTATTTACTCTGTCGTTATCTCGAAAATATTCGTAATTAATTCTGTTTCTTGAGTCTCTGTTTTGTTGAAGTATAATAATGAGTAAAAGTAAAGTTGCTGTTGCGACTTTGAATGATGGCAACATTGTAAGGTGCAAGGTATTTAGAAATATGGGAATGAAGATAGGTTCTAACATGGTACGAGCGATGCTTGCTTTAGACAAGGAACGCCTTCAGGCTGCAGACAGGGCTGTAAAGAGTCTAGAAATACAAGCAAGAGTAAACAGGAGGAGGAACAAGAGGAAGCTGGAGGAGGAGTTTGCAGAGGATGAAGATAATCCATCCTATGGACCTGGAATGCACTAAAAAGTTAATCCAATCTTTGTCGCTCGATTCCCAAAACTTTTATTTTCTCATACTAATTACATGTTTTCTAAGGATCTTCCAAACATATTTGTTTCAAACTTTCAGTAAATGTTACACAGTACCTTCTGCATAATTTGGCGCAGCCTTTTTCCAAAAAACTGTATATTTTTGAATATATAAATAAAAACTGCAAAAAAATGTTGTGAATTTTCATTACAATTGAAAAAAATCATCTTTAATAACTGAACTAAAATTTTGTAAAATCCCTGTGTTAAGTTGTAGCCCATATTCCAATAAATAATCTGTAAAAAGTTCAACTTCCTACCTCAAATACTTTGTGAGGAAAGATGTAATTTATAAGCGTTATTTTAACATTGCAAGTATAGGGCGTTCCGGAGCCCCTTAAGGCCCCCATCCGACATACGGATGACCATCAATAGCGTTGCATGCCCCCATTTGACGAGACGCTGCGGAGGGGTTCGGAATTTAATCCACGACATTGGCACAAAGACTGGTGTTCACGGACTTTACACCACCACCTCTCCCGTCCCCTCCGACGAAGAGTCAAATGGAAGATCGACAACAACAGGCGGCCTACTCGGACCGTCATCCAGCCAACTACTGGCCACGCCCGACTGCGCTTAATTTCGGTGATCTGACGAGTACCAGCTTATCCAACTCGACGCGGCAGTTGACTTCACAGTGAAGAAGCGTCAAAAAAGCGACTCCGTTGGGCCAGTCGTAGACTTAATATCAAACATCTGACCTGGCCTTTTAGTAACTGACCCTCTCCTTCACATGACAGGACACCTTACAGTGGCTGAAACACTCAGTTCACGATACGTTACTGTGTTACTCTGCCCTAATAAAGCTAACATGATAATCTTTTTTATTATTATTTAATAATAATGATCTAGTTACCCAGTTGAAGCTGTCATCCATCCCGTCATGTCTTGTTACAATACTTCCAACTCTGCATAATTGTTGCACGCACTCTACTTAGTAGGTGTGATAAATGTTACGATCTGTGTAACCACATCAGTTTAGAGCTGATCATTCCAGGGCTCGTTCGTTTCATAAGGACTTCATACACATTTACTTTTTTCAGCTGTTCTTCTGGGTACCTGTTCATCTCATTCTTTATCTTTAGTGTCCTATATTTCAAGTGCTGCCTATTTATTCGTGTTCGATCTTCTGATGTCTTCCGTTTACCTCCGTGCGTAGTTTCCAGATGCCATCTATATTCATTTAACAATGCGTTCAAAGTTCGCTCAAACCGTATTGCGATATCGTGATGTTTTACTCAGCGTTTTCAACCTTACTTGGTGGAGATAAAAAGCTACACATTTGTTTCAAGATTCGGCTTTTGTTTTGTTTTCAGTAATATTTCCTAGTGAACTGCTGTTTCCCATGGGCTAGTATGGTAAACCACGGTAACAGTCTGTTTACAACGGAATGGAAATTCATTTAAAGGCACTATGTTGCAGAGCGTTGCTGAGTACGGTACACTCATCCTGATGCTCTTCGAACCGTGTACCTACACTGCAATCTCTGTGACACGATGCATTGTTGTGCTAGGAGATGCAATCAAATGGTTCAAATGGCTCTGAGCACTATGGGACTTAAAATCTGAGGTCATCATTCCCCTACACTTAGAACAGCTTAAACCTAACTAACATAAGGACATCACAACACACCCATGCCCGAGGCAGGAGTCGTACCTGCGACCGTAGCAGCAGCGCGCTTCCGGACTGATGCACCTAGAACCGCTCGGCCACAATGGCCAGCTAGATGCAATCATGCCAAGGAAAAAACAAACAGCATGTAGGACCGGATATGGTCCCCAAAGATAGATGCAAACTTTTAGTGATCCTTTGTGCCATCTTGAATTATGAGACCACCCAACGAATGCCACCAATGCATTCCCCAGATCACAGTGCTCCATCCTGGACTCTTTGCTTTCAGACGTTTCAAGCCATACAAGCCAATGGCCATCTTTTCCATGAAGTGCAATAAGTGATTCATCTGAAAAGGCCACCTGTCGCCAACCACTGGACGTCGTGTTGCAGTACTGGCATGCAAATTCCAGCCTTCGACGCTGATGAACAGCAGTCAGCATGGGTGCATGATCCAGATGCCTGATGTAGAGACCCATACACAGCAACATTCGCTAAACTGTTTTTGAGAAGACACTATTGGCAGCTCCTTGATTTATGTGACTGGTCAGGTCAGGTAATCCGGATCTGCACATCTGTTCGACCATATACACCTCTGCAGTCGTCGTTCATTCCTGTCAACTGCAGTCTATGGTGTACCACAGTTGCCACGGCGAACTGTTTTGGTTAGCGCCATTTTGCCATATTTAGTAGCGACCCCTTATCAGTTAGAGGGCCCGCACAACAGACAAGCAAGGTGGGCTGCCGACCTCCCTTCAAGAGCTCATATCAAAACATCGCCAGTGGATGTAAACATCAATAGACTTTCCACATAAACACGGCACTACTTCGTGAAGAGCCACCAATAGGAACTAATGTGACTAAATGTACCACTGCGCAGAATCGGTATCATAAGTACGCCAGCAGAGTCAGACCGGCAGTGTGTAGCTACAGGTACGACAGCTCCAGTCAATATGTACGCCAGCTCTAGCCCAGTAGACACTCGCCGTAGTCTTTAGTAGAAGGTTACATCTTGTTGGGCGTAACACCACTTTGTAATTGTGTGCGGTAGTGTTTTGGTTACTATTTCTTTACATTGTCTTCTACTCTTAGCTGGCTTTTGCCACGACAAGAAGTGTTGTGTTTTTTGTTGTTCTTGCATTGGAAATTAGTGTACTCCAAGAAGGCGTTTTAGTTAAATAAAGTGTGTTCAGACTTAATCATTAGTTCTTTCCTGGCGACCGCAGGACACTACAACATGCACGCTTATACTGTAACCATGGTGGCACGCGAACAATTGGCCGTTTTATAAATGTTTCCACAATTGGTCCAAGAGCTAATGCTCATGCCCTTTTCGACGTCAGATAAAAAGCTCTTTTTCCACATTACAGCAGCGACTGTGCTGTTTTTTGCGCCTTCCCGACGCGCTTTACATATCCTCCATTGCTAGTGCTGCCACCTGCCGTCAGTGTGGTTGTGGCACGTTAACGTCGAAGGCAGGCGGTGGTCACATTACTGTGACAGGACCATGTAAATCTGATCGTCCTTAACGGGTCAAGCCACGTAGGAACAGGACATTAACTAACTGGAGACTGAAGAGTGGTGCGAAGAGACGCCATTTTGACCATTATTAAATGATGTAAGGCATCTAGTACTAGTGCCTCGAAGACCGATGAAGCATTGGTCCTACCGTGTGTGGAGGATGTTCCTCAGACCGTAGGTGATTCTGTGATGTTTTGTGGATGTTTTTTATGTTGTCATTTCTTCTCGATCTTCTTGCTAAGTATGGTGTGCAGAATCCCATGTTCCAAGATGACGCCGGCCATGTTCACAGATCTGCACGGGTACGTTCCTGGTGTGAGGAGCACTCAGTCAACCTATTGGACACTGGTTTGCTCGTTAAATTACCCGAGCTTAATGTCAGAGAAAATGTCTGGGAGTATTTGGAATAGCAGATGAAACGTGTCAATCGCCATTCTTCAATCAGCTTCGCCTGACAGGCGTGACGTGATGCAGATGATAACCCAGCCTGTATGTTGCACTGTTCTATATGATCACGAACGGCACCTGCACTATGTCCTCAATACGTTGCAAGTGTCAGCGGTCGCCAGAACAGTGTCCTATGTAGTTGTGTCGGAGCTAAGCGAATTCGAACGTTGGCTTATTGTTTATAATCGTATAGAACGTTTCTCCGTAACCAAGGTAGTTTAAGTATTTAGTATTTCAAGAGAAACCGTATCGAAGATTTATACCGCATGTAGGGAAAGCTTGTCTTGAATGATGACTGTAGATGGTCGTTGAAGAGAATTGTGACGAAAAATAAGAGTAGGAAAGCTGCAGAAGTCACTGCAGAACTGAATGTCACACTCGCGAAAACTGTCAGTACCAAAACGACACGAATGGTGCTCCATAAGATGGGAATTTCAGGGTGAACTGGAATTCCAAAAGCACTTATCAGTGATGCAAATGCTCATAACAGGAGACCTAGGTGCCCAAAACGTAAAACCTGGACTACGTCCAAAACCTGGACTATCTGGTCGATGAGTCTTGCCTCATGTGGTATCCAACTTAACTAGTTTATGTCCCAAGAGTGAAACATGGCAGCTTTCGGTGATGATTTGGGTCGCCATATCGTGGTTTTCCATGGACATCATGATTATTTTCCAAGATCGTATTATTATCAAGCATTGTGCCATTCTGCCTAATCAGGTCATTGCATGGTACAATGTTTATTCCCCAGTGGTGATGCTGTTTTGTAAGACGACAGGGCCCCGGTTCAAACTCGTCGCATCGTCCAGGACCGTTTTTGTTAGCGCCAGGATGAATTGTGGCGTCTCCCCTGACCATCACAGTCAGGAGATCTCAATATCACTCAGCCTTTACGGTCTACTTTGGAGAGAAGGGTGCATGATAGTGAACCAACTCCATCATCTTCACCTGAAATTGCCACTGTTTTCGTGAATAATGATATAGGGTTACCTTGAAAACCATTAAAGACCTGTTTTTATCCTTTTCTAGACGAATGGAAATCATTTTCAATGTCTACGGTTTTCCGCGAATACTAACGCGAATTCTTTACAGACGAATGGAAAAACTGGTAGAAGCCAACCTCGAGGAAGATCAGTTGGATTCCGTAGAAATATTGGAACACGTGAGGCAATACTGACCTTACGACTTATCTTAGAAGAAATATTAAGGAAAGGCAAACCTACGTTTCTAGCATTTGTAGACTTAGAGAAAGCTTTTAAAAGTGTTGACTGGAATGCTCTCTTTCAAATTCTGCAGGTGGGAGGGGTAAAATACAGGGAGCGAAGGGCTATTTACAACAAGATGGCAATTATAAGAGTCGAGGGGCATGAAACGGAAGCAGTGGTGGGGAAGGGAGTGAGACAGGGTTGTAGCCTCTCCCCGATGTTATTCAATCTGTATATTGAGCAAGCAGTAAAGGAAACAAAAGAAAAATTCGGAGTAGGTATTAAAATCCATGGACAAGAAATAAAAACTTTGAGGTTCGCCGATGACATTGTAATTCTGTCAGAGACAGCAAAGGACTTGGAAGAGCAGTTAAACGGAATGACAGTGTCTTGAAAGGAGGATATAAGATGAACATCAACAAAAGCAAAACGAGGATAACAGATTGTAGTCGAATTAAATCGGGTGATGCTGAGGGAATTAGATTAGGAAATGAGACACTTAAAGTAGTAAAGGAGTTTTGCTATTTGGGGAGCAAAATAACTGATGATGGTCGAAGTAGAGAGGATATAAAATGTAGACTGGCAATGGCATTGAAAGCATTTCCGAAAAATAGAAATTTGTTAACATCGAGTATAGACTTAAGTGTCAGGAAGTCGTTTCTGAAAGTATTTGTATGGAGTGTATCCATGTATGGAAGTTAAACATGTACGATAAATAGTTTGGACAAGAAGAGAATAGAAGCTTTCGAAATGTGGTGCTACAGAAGAATGCTGAAGATTAGATGGGTAAATCACATAACTAATGAGGAGGTACTGAATAGAATTGGGGAGAAGAGAAACTTGTGGCACAACTTGACTAGAAGAAGGCATCGGTTGGTAGGACATATTCTGAGGCATCAAGGGATCACCAATTTAGCATTGGAGGGCAGTGTGGAGGGTAAAAATCATAGAGGGAGACCAAGAGATGAATACATTAAGCAGATTCAGAAGGATGTAGGTTGCAGTAAGTACTGGGAGATGAAGAAGCTCGCACAGGATCGAGTAGCATGGAGAGCTGCATGAAACCAGTCTCAGGACTGAAGACCACAACAACAACAACAACGGTTTTCCTACACCGTATTAGGCACGGTAATGTGTCGTAGTTTTGGTTTTTCCTTGTTTTTATCACCCCACTGTACATCCTGCGGGTACTTAATTTTTTAGTGCAACAATAAGTACCCTAAGCCATGCACTTCAGTGATTTTCAGAGTTTTTTATAATGTAGATGTAGATTTCATATGCACTATTCGCCAATGCCGGCACTAACACCGACGCTAACTGCATTGACGCACTCCCCGTAGGGAATGTGTCGGTGAGAGGATCACGTAGCGAGAGCACGCAGCCGCAGCGCACAATGTAGTCAGGGCGGCGCGCTTTGCGTGGCCGTAACCCGACGCCGGTCCCCGAGCAGCACGCAGGGGTCAAATGTCGGAACCTTGGGGGAGTCGCGACTGGACCAGTTGCCCTCTTACGAGGTAAGGCGACGCGACGCCCCGCCGGTCACGCGCAATTACGCACTGCCGGACCGGGGCGCGCCTCGGAGGAGCGCGACCAGCGTCAGGGTCGTCTTACAGCCCAGACTGCGTGGCCGTGGTTCCCCGCAGAGCGGCCGAGGCGCAACGACTCCACCTGCCGCGTCCCCAACAACAACACTACTCCAGCTTTTACGTCTAGTCTGCATCTGCATACAGGGTGGTCCTTTGATAGTGACAGGGCCAAATATCTCACGAAATAAGCATCAAACGAAAACACTACAAAGAACGAAACTCGTCTAGCTTGAAGGGGGAAACCAGATGGCGCTATGGTTGGCCCGCTAGATGGCGCTGCCATAGGTCAAACGGATATCAACTGCGTTTTTTTAAGTAGGAACCCAGATTTTTTATTACATATTCGTATAGTACGTAAAGAAATATGGATGTTTTAGTTGGACCACTTTTTTCGCTTTGTGATAGATGGTGCTGTAATAGTCACAAACGTGTAAGTACGTGGTATCACGTAACATTCAGCCAGTGCTGACGGTATTTGCTTCGTGAGACATTTCCCCTTGTTAAAATGGACCGTTTACCAATTGCGGAAAAGGTCGATATCGTGTTGATGTATGGCTATTGTGATCAAATTGCCAACGGTCGTGCGCTACGAATGCTGTTCGGTATCCTGGACATCATCCACGTGTCCGGACCGTTCGCCGGATAGTTACGTTATTTAAAGAAACAGGACGTGTTCAGCCACATGTGAAACGTCAACCACGACCTGCAACAAATGATGATGCTCAAGGAGGCGTTTTAGCTGCTGTCGCGGCTAACCTGCACATCAGTAGCAGAGAAATTGCGCGAGAATCGGCAATCTCTATAACTTTGGTGTTGAGAATGCTACATGAGCTTCGATTGCAACCGTACCATATTTCTATGCACCAGGAATTGCATGGCGACGACTTTGAACGTCGTGTACAATTCTGCCACTGGGCACAAGAGAAATTACGGGACGGTGACAGATTTTTTGCACGAGTTGTATGTAGCGACGAAGCGTCATTCACCAACAGTGGTAACGTAAACCGGTATAATATGCACTACTGGGCAACGGAAAATCCACGATGGCTGCGACAAGTGGAACATCAGCGACCTTGCTGAGTTAATGTATGGTGCGGCATTATGGGAGGAAGGATAATTGGCCCCCATTTTATCGATGGCTACCTAAATGGTGCAATGTATGCTGATTTCCTACGTGTGGTTCTACTGATGTTACTACAAGATGTTTCACTGCATGACAGAATGGCGATGTACTTCCATCATGATGGATGTCCGGCACATAGCTCGGGTACGCAAATGTTCAAATGCGTGTGAAATCTTATGGGACTTAACTGCTAAGGTCATGAGTCCCTAAGCTTACAAACTACTTAACCTAAATTACCCTAAGGACAAACACACACATCCATGCCCGAGGGAGGACTCGAACCTCCGCCTGGATCAGCCAGCTCGCGTACGGTTGAAGGAGAAAGTTGAAGGATATTTGCTATCGTGGTCCTCCGACAACGCCTGACAACATGCGTCAGTGCATTGTCAATGCATGTGCGTACATTACGGCAGGCGAACTACTCGCTGTTGAGAGGAATGTCGTTACACGTATTGCCAAATGCACTGAGGTTGATGGACATCATTTTGAGCATTTATTGCATTAATGTGGTATTTACAGGTAATCACGCTGTAACAGCATGCTTTCTCAGAAGTGATAAGTTCACAAAGGCACATGTATCATATTGGAACAACCGAAATAAAATGTTCAAACGTACCTAAGTTCTGTATTTTAATTTTAAAAACCTACCTGTTACTAACTGTTCGTCTAAAATTGTGAGCCATATGTTTGTGACTATTACAGCGCCATCTATCACAAAGCGAAAAAAGTGGTCCAACTAAAACATTCGTATTTCTTTATGTACTACACGAATATGTAATAAAATATGGGGGTTCCTATTTTAAAAAATGCAGTTGATATCCGTTTGACCTATGGCAGCGCCATCTAGCGGGCCAACCATAGCGCCATCTGGTTTCCCCCTTCAAGGTAGCCAAGTTTGGTTCTTTGTAGTTTTTGCGTTTGACGCTTATTTCGTGAGATATTTGGCTCGGTCACGATCAATGGTCCACCCTGTACATATTCTGCAAGCCACTGCAAGGTCATGGCAGAGGGTACCAAGTACCACTGTTAGTCATTTCTTTCCTGTTCCATTCACAAGCAGAGAGCGAGGGAAAAACGTCTGGCTATATGCCTCCGTATGAGCACCAGTTTCTGGCATCTTATCTTTGCGGTCCTTAGGTGAAATGTTGCAGCATAATCGCTCTACACTCCGCTTCAAACGGCGGATCTCTAAATTTTCTCAATAGTCTTTTTCGAAAATATGGTTCAAATGGCTCTGAGCACTATGGGACTCAACTGCTGTGGTCATAAGTCCCCTAGAACATAGAACTACTTAAAACTACTAACCTAAGGACATCACACACATCCATGCCCGAGGCAGAATTCGAACCCGCGACCGTAGCGGTCACGCGGTTCCAGACTGAAGCGCCTAGAACCGCAAGGCCACATCGGCCGGCTTTTCGAAAATAGTATCGCCTTCCATCCAGGTATTCCCATTTGAGTCCCGAAGCATCTCCGCAATACTTCTGGTCTGTTAGAATCTACCAGCATCAAATCAAGCAGCCCGCCTCTGAATTTCTTCTATATCTTCTTTTAATCCGACGTGGTATGGGTTCCAAACACTCGATCAGTACTCAAGAACAGATCGCGCTAGCGTTCTATTTGCTGTCTCTTTCACGGATGAACCACGCTTCAGCAAAATTCTCAAGTAAACCAAAGTCGACCATTCGGCTTCCCTACCACAATCCTCACGTGCTCGTTCCATTTCATATCATTTTGCAGCGTTACACCCAGAAATTTAAATGATTTGACTGTGTGTAGCAGTATACTACTAGTGCTGTATTCAGATATCACGGGTTTGTGTTTCCTAATCATCCGCATTAGCTTACATTTTTGTACATTTAGAGCTAGCTGTCATTTATCACATAACTAGGAATTTTGTCTAAGCAGTCTTGTATCCTCCTGCAGTCACTCGACTTCCTTCCCGTACACCAGAGTATCATCAGCAAACAAATCGCATGTTCTTGCTCACCCTGTCCGCCGGATCATTTATGTATGTAAAAAATGATAGCGGTCCTGTTACACTTCCCTGGAGTGCTCCTGGGAATACCTTCGTCTATGATGAACACTCGCCGTCGAGGACAACGTATCGAGTTTTATTACTCGTACTTAAGATACGCTCATACCTTCGTCAACAATCTGCATTGGGGCACCGTGTCAAATTATTTTCGGATATCTAGACATATGTAACCTGTCACCTTTCATCAACAGTCCTCCGTGCACGATTTGAGAAAAGGGCAAGCTGAGTTTGGCATGAGCGATACTATCTGAAACCTTGCTGATTCTGTGGCGGGCCGCGTTTTATACTCTGTGCCGGCTGCACATTATTATTCACCTACCTCAGAACGGCGTTTGCTCGATGTCCCTTCACTCGGCAACTTAAATACTTACAAGATGATGTAAAAGCAGCGTTGATAAAAAACACCATCTAATATCTACAATTACTGAGGCCGCACGACTCTTAGTAATGAAAGATAGATCTGTAGAAAAACTGTCATTCAATTTTATCAGGCAGTAAGAAAATGGATTGACTTTTGGAAAGCAATGTCCGAAATTTCCACAAAAAAATGTTTATTTTGTCCTTATAGCCAAAGAAACGGTACTATTCAGTCCACATTTAAACTATTGGCTAATTTTCCCCAGTTCACAACTCATACACACATTTCACACGCACAGCAGCCAGAAATCTGTGCAAAGCTGACCCGAACTAAACAACGTTTTCACAGTTATTAATTTCACCACTAATTTGAGTTACTACATTCGGTCCCTCTTGTAAATTTCTAAAAATGAAAGTGCTCGACAAAAATGTTCAGTGGCTGAACACTGAAACATGCCACGTGGATACTATGAAGGCCAAATTTTCACACGCGAATATCTTTCCAACAGAACAATTCCAAAACTTCCAAACTGCTATTGCGGCCACGCAACCTGGACGCGAGAAGATAAATATTTCTTCATTTTACACATTATTTTGACTCGCACTAGTAACATGACCATCCGCGTTCAAAGCTAGCGAGCGACCCCCTTCTTCCAGCCTTACTCCCAAGTATAACTATCAGGTAACGAGTGGGAAATGTCTCAATTCTGATTGGCTGATTATACTCGCTGCCAATCACAATGCTCGCTCATGATCACACTTGTGTCAAAACTGGTCTGCACCAATCCTTATACACAGACGCATTTACGTCATTCTGACATACAAATATTAAAGTAAAGTTTAATAAACGAAAACGAAAAGGCAATAATTCTGGAAATACTCTTTAGATACTGATTTTACTCCAGCTGACTTTCCCTGTTACAATAGCAATCACACGTAGACATACGTTATCAGTAAACTGGGTAAATTCCCTAGGATTATTTTCCCATGACAGGCTTGTGTAGCTCTTGCGGGTTACTTAAGACGGTATACCATGCAACATTTAAATCTGACAAATGTGCCACGTACACACTCTCATTTACTTACATTTATTCCCACAACAATATTAGACACAAACAATAATTTTGTCGCCCACATCTCGTGGTCGTGCGGTAGCGTTCTCGCTTCCCACGCCCGGGTTCCCGGGTTCGATTCCCGGCAGGGTCAGGGATTTTCTCTGCCTTGTGATGGCTGGGTGTTGTGTGCTGTCCTTAGGTTAGTTAGATTTAAGTAGTTCTAAGTTCTAGGGAACTGATGACCATAGATGTTAAGTCCCATAGTGCTCAGAGCCATTTGAACCAATAATTTTGTCTGATTTTTATATTACGAAAGATAATTAAAGTTATAACATGAAAATCTCAATTCATTCTGCACACTGAGAGTTCCATTTGTGTTTTCCAATTATACTAAAAGATAAAATATTCTATTTCCTAACTGAATTTAGTTCCCTAAGTATCGGTTTTTAAATTTTTTAGCAATTTTTTTATCTCCGAAACTATGATAGTTACAATGTTGAAATTTTTATAGAATATTCTCCTGAATAACAAAAGGTAGTGTACCGATTTTGAAAATGATTGAATAATATTTAATTTAATTTATTTAGGTTCTTATAGGTGGTGAATGTACGCGTCCAGCAAGAGACAGACAGTGACAGACGCGCGTGTGTCTCCCAGTTAGGCCGCTAGATGTCAGCCCCCGAAGTTACATGCAGCAAGCTATCCTAAAGCAAACATTCGCTCGGAACAACTTGAGACGCTACAATTCGAAGACAGAAGCTTTTCGCTTTCGGCAAACTTCATTACATACAAACTCAAAACTTGTTCACAAAATATGCAGCAAATCGATGTTAAGGATGTTGTGCAAATAGAAGGAAGAAAGGGGAAAAAGGAAAAAAAATGTAAGCGATTATTGATATTAGATGCATCAAGGCTTTGTGCGGCATCAGCGGCGACGATTGAACATGTTTGCTGGACCGGCATTCGAACTCGGGATCTCTTGCTTACTTTTATTATTATTACTATTAAGCCCGAGAGGCGGGTGAAAGACAAAGAAGCCAGGGGTCGTCTTCCGAGCGCTGGGCACAATGTCTCCAATTCCCGCCCTCCCGGAGTCAAGATGGAAAAGAGGTCTTATAGGAGCAAGAGAGCTTCATTTGAAGAAACTCTCTATTTTTATTTATTTATTTATTTTGCTTATGCAGATGATGTAGCCTTAATAAGCACTTCAAAAGCTGAATTAATCAGGATGATGCAAAATTATTACAAAATAGCTGAGAAAGCTGGACTTCATGTGAATGAAGAAAAGACAGAATATCTAGTCATAAGTAAAAAACTCCAAAAGAATACACCACTGACCGTAAATGGTCTCACTTTCAAGGCAGTTGACCACTTCAAGTACTTAGGGAGTCTTTTTAGCAGAGCCAATAGAGCAGAAATAGAAATAGACGCCCGTCTAGCAGCAGCTAATAGAACTTTTTACAGCTGTATCAAAATTTTAAGGATGAGATCACTTAGTACTGAATTCAAAATCCGTTTTTATCAGTCAACTATTGTACCAGTAGCATTATATGGATGTGAAGCTATTACATTCAGGAAAAAAGATGAAGAAAAACTGTTGATATTTGAAAGAAAAATACTAAGAAAAATATTTGGACCAATCTTCGATGAAAATGTCATGGAGTGGAGGATAAGGAAAAATGAAGAACTACGGGAGCTGTACAAACATAGTACCATTGTGGAAATGTTAAAGTAAGAGAAGACTGAACTGGGCTGGTCATGTAGTAAGGATGCCGGAGAACAGACTACCCAAAATAGCATCCACTAAGAAATTAGAAGGAAAGAGAAGAAGAGGAAGACCTCGAATTAGGTGGATGGAGAATATCCGAGAAGATGCAGCTAGGATGGGCATCAACTCTGATTGGACAATTTCCCTGGATAGAAATAATTGGAAGAGGCTCGTAGAGCAGGTGTATGGTCGATAAGGCCTTAGCCACGTGTAAAGTAAAGTAAAGTATTTATTTTGCAGCCGATCCCACTACTTTTAGTACTTGGAACGCCCCAATTGGCAGGAGGACCCTCGAAAATGCACCTAAATAATTCGCTAGTGGTGTCCTGCACACTGCATGGCGGCTGAACGCCTCGTAAATCGTCGTCAGTTGGAACCACAAGTCGGGAGCGTTTTCGGGCGCGACTTGCAAAACGTAACACAGCACAGTACTCTTCAGCCAGCTGATCGCGTTCGTTCTGGCGATAGGAAGGTAAACAGCACCTGGGCGCAGGAATTCGTCCGGCATGATAGACTTTGGCTGTCGCCGTAACAGGAGCGCCAGCATAGGTTTTACGGGATCTCAACAGCGCTCGTCAAGCGCTACGTACCACAAGGAACGAGAGTACGTAGGGTCTGGATGTGGATAGCCCTCCACACGCTCGTCCAGCGGATAGTCGGATATGGTTATTCGACCTTGTTGCGGGGTTGTTGTGCTTGGCGTTCTCATCGACGGTAGATCCTCTGTCATGAACCTCAGTTCGAAAAAATGGTTCAAATGGCTCTGAGCACTATGGGGCTTAACATCTGAGGTCATCAGTCCCTTAGAAATTAGAACTACTTAAACCTAACTAACCTAAGGACATCACACACATCCATGCCCGAGGCAGGATTCGAACCTGCGATCGTAGCGGTCGCGCGGTTCCAGACTGAAGCGCCTAGAACCGCTCGGCCACTCCGACCTCAGTTCGCCTAGGAAATCTGGGATGAGGGCGAGAGACGGAGCTACGTGGCCAACGGCGACCGGCGGTCGAAGATATCGGGGCGCGACGTGTTGAAGCAGCGTCCCCGTCAAGCTGGTGCTGTCCGCAGTCCAAGCGAGTCCCGCCGTCCGTAGGTATAGCGGCCCCGCGAGGTTGTGGATGTGAGTCCTACCGCCAGTGGTGGACTCATTGAAGTAGTGTGTGTGGTGGCCGTTATGGGAAGAATGTATTCAAAATAATTAAGCTTGGACGCTATTTACTCGGCAGTGGCGGTAAGCACTGCGCCACCAGGACACAGATTTACGGCAACTGCGCGGACTGTCTCAACAGACACCACGCATTCATATAATTGATCCGCATCGATAAGCGGTGGATCCACTACATTCAGTGAGAATACACACTTGCGTCCGACCTTCTGCGGTAATCTGTAAGTACCGAGCATGGAGGAAATGGACAGAGATTGTGGGTAGGTGGTTAACCCAACTGTCCAGTAAGCAAAAAATGGTTCAAATGGCTCTGAGCGCTATGGGGCCTAACATCTGAGGTCATCAGTCCCCTAGAAATTAGAACTACTTAAACCTAACTAACCTAAGGACATCACACACATCCATGCCCGAGGCAGGATTCGAACCTGCGATCGTAGCGGTCGCGCGGTTCCAGACTGAAGCGCCTACAACCGCTCGGCCACACTTGCCGGCTCCAGTAATCATAACATCCCGGTTCTGCAAATCTTCTCATTCGCTGCCGCTGATGGTGCACAAAGTCACGGTGCAGCTCATATCAATAATCCCTTCCCTTTTCTTTCCATTCTCCCCCCTCGTACTTCAATTTGCATAATATGTTTCACAGCTGCGGATTCCGCATGGTGGCTCTTCTTTTCAGAAGGACAGACACCACGCATTCATATAATTAAGGATGTTGGTCTGTAGTTTTTTGGGGTTCGTTCTTTTGTCTTCTTATATACAGGAGTTTTCTATAGTTTTTCCAGTGATTTGGGATTTCACGCTAGGTGAAGGGGCCAATACCGTAGAGTACTCTTCCTAAACCCGAATTGGGATTCCATACAGATTTGGCGACGTTTTTGTTTTCAGCTCTTTCAGTTGTCTCTCTACGTCCTTACGCGAGTCGGTGCGGTTGTCAGTGAACGATATGTTGCTACATACATATACAGGGTGGTCCATTGATCGTGACCGGGCCAAATATCTCACGAAATAAGCGTCAAACGAAAAAACTACAAAGAACGAAACTCGTCTAGCTTGAAGGGGGAAACCAGATGGCACTGTGGTTGGCCCACTAGATGGCGCTGCCATAGGTCAAACGGATATCAACTGTCGTTTTTAAATAGGAACCCCCATTTTTTATTACATATTCGTGTAGTACGTAAAGAAATATGAATGTTTTAGTTCGACCACTTTTTTCGCTTTGTGATAGATGGCGCTGTAATAGTCACAAACATTTGGCTCACAATTTTAGACGAACAGGTAGTAACAGGTAGGTTTTTAAAATTAAAATACAGAACTTAGGTACGTTTGAACATTTTATTTCGGTTGTTCCAATATGATACATGTGGCTTTGTGAACTTATCATTTCTGAGAACGCTTGCTGTTACAGCGTGATTACCTGTAAATACCACATTAATGCAATAAATGCTCAAAATGATGTCCGTCAACCTCAATGCATTTGGCAGTATGTGTAACGACATTCCTCAGAAAACCGAGTAGTTCGCCTTCCGTAACGTTCGCACATGCATTGACAATGCGCTGACGCATGTTGTCAGGCGTTGTCGGCGGATCACGATAGCAAATATCATTCAACTTTCTCCACAGAAAGAAATCCGGGGACGTCAGATCCGGTGAACGTGAGGGCCATGGTATGGTGCTTCGACGACCAATCCACCTGTCATGAAATATGCTATTCAGTACCACTTCAACCGCACGCGAGCTATGTGCCGGACATCCAACATGCTGGAAATACATTGCCATTCTGTCATGCAGTGAAACATCTACTAGTAACATCGGTAGAACATTACGTAGGAAATCAGAATATATGGCACCATTTAGATTGCCATTGACAAAATGGGGGCCAATTATCCTTCCTCCCATAATGCCGCACCATACATTAACCCGCCAAGGTCGCTGATGTTCCACTTGTGGCAGCCGTCGTGGATTTTCCGTTGTCCAATAGTGCATATTACGCCGGTTTACGATACCGCTGTTGGTGAATGACGCTTCGTCGCTAAATAGAACGCATGGAAAAAATCTGTCATCGTCCCGTAATTTCCCTTGTGCCCAGTGGCAGAACTGTATATGACGTTGCAGGTGGCATGCCATTGCCGACCTTCGAGCTTTGAACTGACTTACTCAGCCAGTTATAGGGGGACCTAAGCTTAACGTGGGTTCAAAACCACGGTGTATCTCGGCATTTTTCACGTCAGCAACGATTGCCAAAGGCGAAAGAAGTGACCATTTACAGACAAAAGTATTAAGATTGAACTGGGAAGGAAGCAGAGACCTTCACATTTCAAAGTCGTCGCCATGCAATTCCTGGTGATAGAAATATGGTACGGGTGCAATCGATGTTGATGTAGCATTCTCAACACCGACGTTTTTGAGATTCACGATTCACGGGCAATTTGTCTGCTACTGATGTGCGGATTAGCCGCGACAGCAGCTAAAACACCTACTTGGGCATCATCATTTGTTGCAGGTCGTTGTTGACGTTTCACATGTGGCTGAACACTTCCTGTTTCCGTAAATAACGTAACTATTCGGCGAACGGTCCGGACTGTTGGATGATGTCATCCATGATACCGAGCAGCATACATAGCACACGCCCGTTGGGCATTTTGATCTCAATAGCCATACATCAACACGATATCGACCTTTTCCGCAATTGGTAAACGGTCCATTTTTACACGGGTAATGTATCACGAAGCAAATATCGTCTGTACTGGCGAAATGTTACGTGTTACCACGTACTTACACTTTTGTGACTATTACAGCGCCATCTATCACAAAGCGAAAAAAGTGGTCCAACTAAAACATTCATATTTCTTTACGTACTACACGAATATGTAATATTGGGGTTCCTATTTAAAAAAAACGCAATTGATATCCGTTTGACCTATGGCAGCGCCATCTAGCGGGCCAACATACCGCCATCTGGTTTCCCCCTTCAAGCTAGACGAGTTTCGTTCTTTGTAGTCTTTTCGTTTCATGCTTATTTCGTGAGATATTAGGCCCGGTCACTATCAATGGACCACCCTGTGTACGACTTTCCTGTGGGGACGGGTTCTTAAACGCAAAATTTAAAAAATGGTTCAAATGGTTCTGAGCAGTATGGGACTTGACTTTTGAGGTCATCAGTCCCCTAGAACTTAGAACTACTTAAACCTAAGTAACCTAAGGACATCACACACATCCATGCCCGAGGCAGGATTCCAACCTGCGACCGTAGCGGTCACGCGGTTCCAAACTGAAGCGCCTAGAACCGCACGGCCACACCAGCCGGCGCAATATTTAAAACTTCGGTATTCCGGCATTCATGTTGCTGTCTTCTACTGCCACACCAGACTGCTCAACGACTGGTTTATTGTTGCCCCTGAGTCATGTCAGATAATGCTGTGAAATCTGCTCAGTATTTCAACGAGACCTACTCATCATCTTCAGGTGCTTACTAACGTATTGCTGTTGTGGCTCGCCAATATATGCGCTGGCTCACTGGAAAAATGCAGGCGCTAAGCGGTGGGAGTATAATGTCATTGTAGACGAATGATAGAGGACGTCGATATCCAGAGCCTCCTGCCGGAGAAATGGGCCAAAGTCCCCGCATGCGCGATGTGGGAAAAGCTGTCGCGTCCTGCAAAGGGAAACCTGCGACTGTGGAACTCGGGAGAGGGGGGGAGGGTCACATGCGAGGGATGAAAGTACTAGGAACGTTCAATAAGTAACGCAACAATTTTTTTTTTTTTTTGAAACGAAGTTAGTTCTATTCAGGATTCCAATAAACCGTATTATTCCCACTCTTTTGGTTAAAAAAACCCTATTTTTCAACGTAATCTGCGTTCTATGCGACCGTCTTAGGCCACCTTGCTGTCCTGAAGACAACCTTAACATGGAGTAATGAATATAAGTTTTCTTTCTGGTACTGCATACAGCAATTATGTACATAATTGTTAGTCATACTTTGGGACTGTAATGGATTATTTACAACAAATTTCATAACGAAATATGTATACTGTGAAGTAGTCAGTGTGTCCAACGGCTTAAACAGATGTCTACAAGATGATTGTGGGTTAGAACAACTTTTTATTCTTACTGCATGTTTTTGAGCAATGAAGGCTTTCTTTCCTCACGATGAGCTACCCAATAACATTATTCCATATGATATAACTGAATGAAAATACGCAGAATATGTCAACTTGCTAGCGCGGTCTAAGGCGCTGCAGTCCTCCCTCGGGCATGGGTGTGTGTGTTTGTCCTTAGGGTAATTTAGGTTAAGTAGTGTGTAAGCTTAGGGACTGATGACTTTAGCATTTAAGTCCCATAAGATTTCACACACACACGAACACTTGTCAATTTGCTCTCCCCAAGGTTTGCAGTGATTCTAAATGCCAGTGTGGCTGAACTAAGTTTTTCTTTTGGTAATTCCAAAATGTGCTTTTCCAGTTTAAATTCTCATTAATATCGATAGCTAAGAAATTCGAAGTTTCCGCCATAGCTATTGTTTCCTCACCATGTGTCACACTTTTCGTTGGTGTAATACAGCTAGATGTGCAGAACTGAAAATGCCGTGTCTTTTTAAAATTGAGGGTGAGATCACTCGCGGAATACGTGTCTGTAATATTTTTAAGAATACTATTTACCATTTCTTCTGTTTCTGTATGTATTCTTGGATTGATTTCAATACTTGCGTCATCTGTAAAAAAAACTTTTCTCGTTGTATATTAGACGGAAGATATGACGGACAATAATAGACGTAAGACTGAGCCTTGGGAATACCATACCCGGATTTCTCCCCAGTCAGAATAATGTCCGCGAACCACATTAGTTGAATTACTAATTACAACTATCTGCATTCTTTTGGTTGAATATGACGTTATCCACTGTTTAGCTACACCATAAATTTCATAAAACTTTAATTTATCTAGTACTGTGATTCATACAGTCGAATGCCTTAGATAGTCGCAGAAAATACCAGCTGGCGTTATTTTATTATTTAATGCCTCTAACATTTGGTGAGTGAATATGTAAATGGCATTCTCAGTAGCGCAACTTTTCTGAAATCCAAGCTGATTACCACGTGACATACTATTCTAGAATGCATCAACTACTCTAAATTTTGGAAAATGTTGTCAACAGTGAAACAGGTCGGTTGGTAAGTTAAAATCCTGTGTCTCTGTTGATCAAGTCGTTAGTAATACATATGTCGACTGCTTCGTTAATTATAGAGATCCAGTAGGTGGAGGTGGAAGTTAGGGTCTTTGTCTCTCCGTAGTTCGTGCTATGTCCCATGTCAAGACAGTGTCCAGCAACAGCAGATTTTTCTGGTTGACCTAATCTGTTTTGATGTCGATATCAGTACTACTCTTTCCACAATGAACACAAACACATTCCACTGAAGGGTGAAACTTCTGTTCTGGCAAGAATTCCATAAGCTACGGCTAAGCCATTGCGGGAGTGGTACTGTCGGAATAAAAGCTGTAAGTGCAAGTCGTGACTTTTACTCAGATATCCCAGTCGTTAATACCACTGGCAGCGAAGAGTTAGGTTCCCGGTTCGACTCCCGGTCCGACACACAGTTTTAATCTACATCTACATATGAGTGACTACTCTGCAATTCACAATTATGTGTCTGGCAAAGGGATCATCGAACCACATTCAGAATGTTTTTCTGCTGCTCCTGACTCGAAGAGCAAGCGAGAAAACGAATACCTAAATCATTCCGTGCGAACTTTGATTTCTCTTATTTTATTACGATGTGATCATTCCCCCCTATGTAAGATGGCGTCAACAAAACTGTTTCACATTTGCAGAAGAAACTTGATAATTTAAGTTTCGTAGAACAGTCTCGCTCCAACGAAAAATGCCTTTGTTTTAGTGTTTCCCCACCAGTATCACGTCATATCCGTGACACTGCCTTCTCTATTTCGCGATAATACAAAACGAGCTGCAGTTCTTTGAAGTTTCTCGATGTCCTCCGTCAGTCCTATCTGGTACCGTGCAGTGTTGTTCCAGAAGAGGACGGAATAGCGTAGTGTAGGCAGACTCTTCAGTAGAACTGTTGCATTTTCTAGGCGTTCTGCCAATAACCCGCAGTCTTTGGTTCACCTTCCCCACACTATTATCTATGAGGTCGTCCCGCTTTAAGTTACTCGTAAGTGTAATCCCTAAGTACTTAACTGAATTGATGATGTTTGGTTTGTTGGGCGCTCAACTGCGTGGTTATCAGCGCCCGTACAATTTCCCAACCTTTGCTCAGTCCAGTTTCGCCACTTTCCTGGATGATGATGAAATGAGGAGGACAACACAAACACCCAGTCATCTCGAGGCAGGTGAAAATCCCTGACCCCGCCGGGAATCGAACCCGGGACCCCGTGCTCGGGAAGCGAGAACGCTACCGCGAGACCACGAGCGGCGGACGCTTAACTGAATTGACAGCCTTTGCATTTCCATGATCTATTCCTTTTATCATCCATCTGGATAACCTCATACTTTTCGCACCGTACAGATATCTTCTTAAACGATTTTACAATTGGTGTTGATCTTCTGGCGACTTTGCTAGAGTATAAATTACAGCATCACCTGCAAATAATCTAAGAGGACTGCTCTGATTTTACGCTAACTCGGTTGTATAGATCAGGAACAGCTGAGGGCCTATTACACTTCTTGGGGGAACGCTAGAAATCACTTATGTTCCACTAAATAGCTTCCAATCAATTACTGTGAACTGTGACCTTCCTGGCAGAAAAGCACGAATCCAGTCGCACAACTGACTCTGAGATGATACTCCATGTCCATGCAGTTTGATTAGAAGTCGCCTGCCAAGAACGGTGTCAAAAACCTTCTGGAAATCTAGAAATGTGGAATCAATCTGCCAGGAAGTTTCAGATCAGCGTACACTCCGCTGTAGAGTGAAAGATTGATCCTGGAAACAATCTCCTACTCTACGGCTAAGCCATTTCTCCACTGTATCCGTTCTACCAGCACTGCTAGTCCCAAAAGATCAGCCAGCCGTTGTGGCCAAGCGGCTCTAGGCACTTCAGTCCGGAACCGCGCTGCTGCTTCGGTCGCAGGTTCGAATCCTGCCTCGGGCGTGGATGTGTGTGATGTCCTTAGGTTAGTTACGTTTACGTAGTTCTAAGTCTTATGGGACTGATGCCCTCAGATGTTAAGTCCCATAGCGCTTAGAGCCATTTGAACCACTTGAACCCAAAAGGTGTGAGCAGAAGTTGTGCAGTGTTTGGAAGGTGGGAGAGATGTACTTGCGGAAGTATAGTTGCGAGGGAGGGTCGTGAGTCCTTGTGTAACAGTCAACCGATGGTCTGATTCTCCCGTGTCGCGACACACATCAGACGAACCAGCACTTCAAAATTCCCCTCTTTCGGTTACTCGCTTTTTGCGACATCCATTTACCTCCCAAACGTGAGACATCAAAAATTAACTACATATTCACGATCATTGTGCAGCCTATCGTTTCTAAATCTACACCATACTCCGCAAGCCAGCTAAGGGTATGTGACGGATTCCACCTTCCGTTTTCCACTCGTGAATGGCGCGCAGGATGAATGGTTGCTGGCGGTGTTAGCTCCAATTCCTCGAATTTTCTCATCGAGGTCATTTTGTGAGATCTTTGTGACAAGAAGTAATATATTGTGAGACACTTTCCGGAAAGTGCTCACTCGAAATTTCAACAATAAACGTCTCCGTGATGCTTAACGTCTCTCTTGTAGCGTCTGACACAGGTGTTTGTTGAGCATCTCCGTTCAAAATGGTTCAAATGGCTCTGAACACTATGGGACTTAACATCTGAGGTCATCAGTGCCCTAGAACTTAGAACTACTTAAACCTAACTAACCTAAGGACATCACACACATCCATGCCCGAGGCAGGATTCGAACCTGCGACCGTAGCGGTTCCGGACTGAAGCGCCTAGAACCACTAGGCCACACCGGCCGGCGGGCATTTCCGTTACGCTCTCGAGCCGACCATACGAACCTGTGACGAAACGCTCTTCCTTGGATCTTCTATATCTGTTTTATCACTACTACGTGGTAAGGATCCCAGACGTATGTACAATACTCAATAATCGATCAAACCAGCGCCTTGTAAGCCACTTCCTTCGTGGATGAATCGCATTTCCTTAAGATTCTTCCTATTAATTTCAGTCTGGCGTCTAGTTTTCCTACTATTTGTTTTATGTGGTCATTCCACTTAAGGTCGCCGTGGATAGCTACTCCTCGATATTTCACGGTAGATACTGTTTACAGCGATTTGTAATTGTACAGTTGTGGATTTTTTCCTATGTATGCTCAGTATCTTACATTTATTTACGTTTGGGGTCAATTGCCAGAGTCTGCACCATCCATAAAGCCTCTGCAGGTCATTCCGCTAATCCATACTGCCTTTTGG
The DNA here is from genome assembly GCF_023864275.1 of Schistocerca cancellata. Classification (NCBI taxonomy): domain Eukaryota; kingdom Metazoa; phylum Arthropoda; class Insecta; order Orthoptera; family Acrididae; genus Schistocerca; species Schistocerca cancellata. The sequence continues at coordinate 125,643,775 of NC_064628.1, forward strand.
CGTTGCTACTTTCTTATAGACAACCACACCATATGAAGGGCTTATTTCAATAGTGGTACAAGTCCATATTTGTTCCTTCTGAGATACAGAGTCCTAAAGTTAAATGAGCGCTGAAAATCTGCAGTTGAGATATACTTGAATATTTCTGGTAACTCAACTGCAGTATATATACCTGAATATTACTGGTATCTCAAATGCAGATTTTTCAGCGATCATTTAACTTTAGGACTCTGTATCTCAGAATGAACAAAAATGGACTTGTACCACTATTGAAATAAGCCCTTCATATACGAACAAAGAGCTTCCGACAATTTCTACTAGATAATTTATATCTGTCGATTTTGTTCCGTTAAGAGCGACTCTGCAAGAAAGTCTTGAATCTAGTCGCAAATCTTTGGGAACCCTTGGCTTACTGCTGCTGCTCTGTCTCCACTTTTCAACTTCCTTACATATTTACACGTTTCATTCTAGCATTCTGCGTGGTGTCTGTTCTTCTAAGTCGTGTCTCCCGACCACTTTCGCGCAACGACGCTCTGAGCGTGTTTTTTAGGGAATTGACTAGTTTGAACCTGGGACCTGTTGCTGGTAAGGAGACGCCAGACCACACATGACATCTAGAGTTCAGAAGAGTTCAGTGAGACTAGCGAAGATTTAACCAAATACTTAATGATTTCAGCGTCAGCTCCACTGCACTCCCTGTAAAAGAATCTTAATACTAACTAAATTTAGTGGAAGGGATTCAAGGCTTTCCTATTTTTAGTTAGCTGGTAAAATAACGTCGAAAAAGCAGTTAAGTTTACCATTGGAAATTTTATTCTACTCACAAAACATTGTTTATAAATTGCACTATTGATAAAAGGAAATGTTTTAATATAGGATGAGAAAAACCAACTGCGTTCAACAAAAGTGTGAACGAACATTCCCTGAATGGGTTTCCAAGTTCTACAATGGATCGAAGGATGACCTATGCCATATCACATCTATAATCTAGGTTTAAATTAAGTTTCACAAAAGAGCAAACTATCAAAATGGTCTACAGTGACCCTCAATTATCTTTAATTACTTATCTAACTTGTCGTAAATTACAGTGGCTGATGTGGCTTCTCAATAATTATATAACAGAAAAATCGTCGCGTTTCAGATTTTAACTTACGTAGCAAATGTGAATAGCATGAGCTTCAGTTGTCGATCGATACTAGTATTATGTAAAAAGGGGGTGTAACAGATGAGACTTCTGCAGTTCTGAGTGAAGCCTTATGCACTCAAAAATGCGGCATCGCGTGCGTTCATTACCTTGTTGGTGATCGTAAGGGGGCGGCGACCGGCGCAGCTCCACGCATCTCGCCGTCTCGTAAGCAACTCTCTCCTAACTTCTCCTTACTACAATTTACCGAAGTTGGTTTAAAAAAACTATCTGGCTGTGTTTTCATCTGACCAATCAGGGTCTCAATGTTAACCTTAAGCTCTGCCTACAAAAATTCTGTCTATCCGATGACAAGCTTTATACTTTTCGTGGTGGGGCAATGTTTTTAAAGTTTGGCACGTAACAGAGACACGAAAATTCTCACGCTAAAACTTGCGGCTGGTGTGGCCCTTTTAGTGTTATCGTAAGATCTATACTGTTCTTCTGGAGGGCTCTAGCTTTTAACATGGGCTGGGGGGGGGGTGGTCCTGGTGGTTGGCTGGAGACGTGGGTGTCCGTCCCTTATCGTAGGGCGTTCTAGCTTAACACGGTTCTGCTCTCGGCTTCTGTTCTTGTTTCTCCCTTCGGAACTGCGTCTGTGTCACGGTGGGAAGATATGACATGCATTTAAGCATTCTTGTGTTAGTCTGTGGTATTCCATTTGCTCACTCGTTACTCGTATTACTTTGGTTAATTTAATGTCACGATTTATTCGGAGCTATGTGACATACTACTGGATTTGCTTATCATGTCAGGGTTTTCACGGAAGGTGTTGGATTTGCCTGACACCTCACATCATTTCTATTCTAAGGATAATTGCGATAGCCTTCCCCTGCAGACCATGAACCTATCCGTCCAGTCAAGTTATGTATCTCTTCCTTTCCTAAATAAAACTTCCAACCCATCCATCCTCTGTGAAACTGTAGATGGTGACCTACCATCTACATCCCATATCCATGTTCTTTCCAGTACTCAACCTACATCCCTTCTCAATTGATTTTCTCTTCAGTTCCACCTGTGTGCATATCCGTCATCTTGAAAATGTCACCGGGAAACTACAGCATTCTCATCCGTACAGTTTCAATATCATAGGCATCACTAACTCATCAAATTCGTTTTTGGGTATATGACGGTTTGTTTTTATATATTTATAAATTAATTTGCTAAAGGTTTAAGATTGGAAACTTGCCCGCTCCAAGCCCACCAGCCGGAGGAGAAAGTGAGTAACGGATAAGTAAACCAGAAGTCAAATGCCGTGCATGTGCATTGACGGATAGGAAATACCTAATCGGTAGTATGTAGGAAGCGTCTTCCTTTGTCCAGATCTCCATTGAGAATGGTCGTCCTCCTTCCCTCAGAACACTTGATTGCTTATAACAGGGATAATGGCCATCACGCAACCTCTTCGGGTCGTCATGCCACTAAGACTTAACGAGATCCTCATCTTATCTGTCTTGTTAAGTGCACTATCGACTTTCATTATCCTGGCAATCTCAAGAAATAACAACGGCGGAAGGTAAATGATTTTTGGCAGTGTGGGACGTCGGTGGACCCCTTCTGGATACAATTGCATCAAGGCATCCAATAAAGGATCACATGGACTTCGGTGCATAATCCCGATTTCAGTGCATCCACCCACTTCCCTGGACAGGTGCTCCGATATGATGAGATTGGGGTGGCGTGGGAGGTGGAAGGAGGTCAAGATCAATGTAAAAGGTCAAAGCTCAGCTATTCCATTCCCACTTTTCCCATAACTGACGCACGGACACTCGACTGCGTATTGTACGTATTTCATTTAAAAGTGTAATTCGACGAATGAACACTAAAGATTTCAATGCCAAGTGTCCACATAAATCTGTTCTCATCGTGATCTGAATGACGAATATTGAAGGTGGTGACTTTCGGAAGTAGCTGACACTATATACAAGGATGATTCAATGACGTCGTAATCCTAATCTCAGACGATTCTAACTTTAAAGTTGTATTTTCTGTAGTTTTATATTCCCTTCTGTGTATCCTTAATAGTTTTAATTTCAAAAATATAAAGGTATTCGTTCACATAATAAGTAGGAAGAAAGCTATATCTGAGAACATTTCTCCCCAGCAGTTTTCTATTCAAATGTTTGTATTTGCTGTTGTGGTCATAATTTCAAATATGATTTCAATGTACGACACTTCATAAACGAGTTTCGTGTTGTTACTTTAGACATCATTAACTAATAATCTGTGATTATTCACTTCATATATACGTAGGCTACAATGTTTGATTGAACAGTGTCCATAGCAATAATTTTCATTAAATGGACTTACATGAGTCGGCACTCAAATTATGTATTCAATTTCGTGTTCAACGTTCTACAGATAGTGCTTTATATGCGATTTATGCGATGGCTGCCGCCAGCTTTGCATAATTAGAGCTCTTTGCCGGTTGCGGTGTTGAAAGGGGAACAAAAACACTTTATTAAAATGAGTACTGCCAACGATCGATGGTCTGTTCAGGTCTGGAAAATTGCAGAACGTTTTAGGTACTACTTCAGAGAGAAGTCAGAGTATTATACATAAACGCCTTGAAAGTAACAGATTAGAGTAGCGCTTTGTAGTAATAACGTGAGGAAAGAATGAATTATTAGCTGATACAAACAAAATGCACAAATCCACCTAAATTTAAAAACACAACTTCGGTGGATTTACAGCTTGAGGCTGCTTCGTCAGCTATCACAAAGGATAGTGCATCACAGAAAATCTGTTTCCTCCTTATGAGAGCCCATCGCTAACATGTAGAACATATCTGCTCTTTGAAAATGATTTTTATTTTCTGTAATTGATGTAAAGATATGAAGAGGAGGAGGAGGAGGACCAGGAAAGTGGGGGGGGAAGGAGAAATAGAGAGAGAGAGAGAGAGAGAGAGAGAGAGAGAGAGAGATAGATAGAGAGACAGACAGAGAGAGAGGGGGGGGGGACTACATTAATAATCCCAAAGAACTAAATTTTATCAACAGTGCGCTGTTACACGATTTCTGAGAGAAACTTCCTGGAGTCGCCACTCAGACAGGCTTAGTGCCGAAACAAGGGGAATCGGGACACTGAAGGGGAATACAGCGAACTAGACAACACAAGCACCAAAAACATTCAGAGGATTCGTTGCCTACTGGAAAAAAAGATATAGGTACAAATTTGCTTTTTCAATTAATAAAAGTTTGCAGAAAAATCTAATCCTCAGTTCGAAATATTCATTACTCCTCTCAGTAATTTAGGGTTCTATGAAAAAGGTGTGACACTTTTCCAGTTTATTACGCACGACAGAGCGGCGGTGCCACCATTATCAGATATAAAGACCATTTACTAGGAAGAAAGGGTACTATAACTATACCTCCACTAACAATTAGTTCAAAAATTATCACGTCGCGCACTCAAAGTATGATCTTTTCATTGCGCAACTAAAAGGTCTTTAATGTGGGGGGTATTGCTACATCAATTGATTACAGTCATTGAACAAAATTAACAATAATATCACTTATCTTGTATTTGCAATCCAACGACGATCTCGCTCTGGCTTTGGCTCGTAATTAAAAATGTTGTCTAGGTAGCATGACTATCGCTGTTGGTGCGAAAGGCACTCGGATGTTAATTGACTTGAAGAACTCACGAAGACAATCATTCAGGATTAATTTGATGATTTATGTTTCTCATTGCAATGTGCTTCATACTTTTTTAAACAATGGTCACTTGAAAATAATTCTTGACACTCACTTTTCACAAAAATTCACGTTTATTAAACTTTTTAAACTTTCGCATATTCAAAACATCACGTCATCATACAATTTCGCAGTCGTTTCTGCTCTTACTAAAACTCACAACATTTTTCATTGTCCACAACTCAGATTCATCTTTTCATTTCCAGCAAAAAGTCAAGACTGTTCATATTCAACACAAAAACTTGACTACCCTGTACGCTTCCGCGCCAAAAGTCACAATCCAGCATCAGAGATAACAATAAGTACAAAGATATTCACACTAAGTATTATATCGATTTCAACATCTCATATCGACGCACATACATATAAAAATGAAACCAAATCTGAATAGAGTGAAAAATATGAGACATTACGTAGAAAAAATATTCATTAATCTACGGCACCGAAAAACAGGGTTGGCGGGTGGTAATGATTTCGCAAGTAAAGAACCATTACAGTACTAACGTGCGTAATTCGTCCTTTGCGGATGAGTTGCTTATTACAGGCCACAAAGAGAAGGGAGTGTACGAAGTTACTATCCTTCATTCTTGAAAAACTGGAAATTTTTAAGAATTTGTCCATTGATGTTAGTCTTATTCGTAATGAACAGCGACAATTGCGAGATAAAAATTTCTTTAAAGGCTTCAAACCGCTGACTGCGACTTTTTTTTTAATAATTTTAATACTGTTCCTTTTGAGCACTTTAATACTATCTGTACTGGACAGATGGCGTGTACAGAGGCTGTTTCATTTTAGAGCATTTCCTGTGTATTTAATTTATTACCTACATTTACACGTCTGTAACTAAGCTTGGTCTCTTGTAATAACTATTTTCATTTATAATTTGACAGTCTTCTTAATTTGTGCCGCTCTACACCAATCGCTCCTATAAGTGGCGTGTACTGCGCTGTTTCCAAGTAGCAGCGTATTCAGCTAGCGAACCTTTCAGTCAGTCAGTCCTAGCGGCTTGCTACGCTTCTTGTTTTAATGCTGGCTTTACAAGGTAACTCTTACTTATTTGACTTGAGCACTTCACATGGTTTTATTATCTCTTCATGCAATGTGAACCTATGTAAGCAATATCCGTTCTGTTTTTAATACACCTTGTGCTACTTATGGTGTTTGAAATGTTTGTTATTCTCCTATGTTGATTAAATATTTTTGTGGGTGGCTACAACTTATTCTGATGAAGAGATGCTTACTCGATATCGAAACCATGTCACTGCAATAAAATTTTTCTAACCGGTTTGCTGTTTTCATTCTTCATTAAAATTCAGCGGTAATGTACGAGGTTCAAGAGACCAGCAGGAGATTCGCTCGACTTGCGGATCACGACTCGCTCGTTGTTTCTTTACAACATGCAGTTAAAAAAGTTGCACCTTCCGAAGTTGGTACAGTTACCTTTCCGCACGAATTTTCGCGCCACCACGAAATCTCATAGTCGGAAAGATCTAAGCAAGCAAGACTTGCAGAGAAGGAGAACAGTTCATTGGGCAGTTTTGCGGTGGGTCGCAGGCGAATGCCCACGAAAGAGGAAACGGTATGTAGAGGGGAGGTAGGGACTTGGACAGAAAACGGAAACTGACGGCAGCCTAATGTGGGCGTGGGTGGCGAAAGAACGGTGGCACTGGGGAAGCGGCGAGCGAGTGCTGCTCGGGAAGCGACCAGCGACACAAAAGTAAACTGCTGAGACATTTCATCGGTATCAGACGAGTGTGGTGGGTTGGACGTATCAACAGAGAACTGAATAGCAGAGTATTTGATAATAGGCATCGTGATTCCATGGGCGGTTCTTGGAGTGAGGGTCGAAGGGTGTAAACAGTTCCTTCCTATCCCTCCCCCCACTCAAAACTGCGAAATATTACTTGCGGTCTCCCACACTTTTAACATACAACAGATGCCTAAGATTTTAATAATAATACCAATCAAGTACTCTGATAAGTTGAAACGTTATGAGCACTGTCCACCTGGGTGTTAAAATTACGAACAACTTCAGTTGGAAAGACCACATAGATAATATTGTGGGGAAGGCGAGCCAAAGGTTGCGTTTCATTGGCAGGACACTTAGAAGATGCAACAAGTCCACTAAGGAGACAGCTTACACTACACTCGTTCGTCCTCTGTTAGAATATTGCTGCGCGGTGTGCGATCCTTACCAGGTGGGATTGACAGAGGACAGCGAAAGGGTGCAAAAAAGGGCAGCTCGTTTTGTATTATCACGTAATAGGGGAGAGAGTGTGGCAGATATGATACTCGAGTTGGGAGGAAGTCATTAAAGCAAAGACGTTTTTCGTCGCGGCAAGATCTATTTACGAAATTTCAGTTACCAACTTTCTCTTTCGAATGCGAAAATATTTTGTTGAGCCTAACGTACATAGGTAGGAATGATCATCAAAATAAAATAAGAGAAATCAGAGCTCGAACAGAAAGGTTTAGGTGTTCGTTTTTCCCGCGCGCTGTTCGGGAGTCGAATGGTAGAGAGATAATATGATTGTGGTTCGATGAACCCTCTGCCAAGCACTTAAATGTGAATTGCAGAGTAGTCATGTAGATGTAGATGTAGATGTAGACGTTGGATGTCTCCTGGTGGCTTTGCGGGCACGTGTCGTGGTAACAAAAGTATTTAAGGGGCTCCGGAAAGGCTCAAAATCATGAAAAGTTCAATTTTTACTTTTTTGCGTTTTCTGAATCTGCAGACTATTACCTTTTAATAAATATATAATTTATTCAATTCCGAAGACTACAACTATTTTTAAATTTTTTTTGAAATGTGTTATACATGGGCGTGACCCACTGTGGCGCTGTTAAACTGCTGTCAAATGGTGTTATTATTAACGTCCGTGTTCATCAGGTACATTTTAGTGATGTGACATAAAGTATGTGTTGTGGCTAACCTGTGATGGTTCAATATATATCGCTGGTGTGATTGTCGATTGTTTCATGTTTATTTACTCTGTCGTTATCTCGAAAATATTCGTAATTAATTCTGTTTCTTGAGTCTCTGTTTTGTTGAAGTATAATAATGAGTAAAAGTAAAGTTGCTGTTGCGACTTTCAATGATGGCAACATTGTAAGGTGCAAGGTATTTAGAAATATGGGAATGAAGATAGGTTCTAACATGGTACGAGCGATGCTTGCTTTAGACAAGGAACGCCTTCGGGCTGCAGACAGGGCTGTAAAGAGTCTAGAAATACAAGCAAGAGTAAACAGGAGGAGGAACAAGAGGAAGCTGGAGGAGGAGTTTGCAGAGGATGAAGATAATCCATACTATGGACCTGGAATGCACTAAAAAGTTAATCCAATCTTTGTCGCTCGATTCCCAAAACTTTTATTTTCTCATACTAATTACATGTTTTCTAAGGATCTTCCAAACATATTTGTTTCAAACTTTCAGTAAATGTTACACAGCACCTTCTGCATAATTTAACACAGCCTTTTTCCAAAAAAACTGTATATTTTTGAATATATAAATAAAAAATTGCAAATAATGTTGTGAATTTTCATTACAATTGAAAAAAAATCATCTTTAATAACTGAACTAAAATTTTGTAAAATCCCTGTGTTAAGTTGTAGCCCATATTCCAATAAATAATATGTAAAAAGTTCAACTTCCTACCTCAAATACTTTGTGAGGAAAGATGTAATTTATAAGCGTTATTTTAACATTGCAAGTATAGGGCGTTCCGGAGCCCCTTAAGCAGAGCAGATATGGATGGGATATCACCCTATTGAAGATATAGGCTGCAGATGGCGAAATCCATTGAGATAAGCGACTTTGACAAAGAGAAGATCATTATTATGCAGAGCCTGTGATCGAATGTCACGTGCTACTGTCGTGAGCACCTATGGAAAGAGGAAGAAGGACAGCGAAACTATCGTTGGGTGCTAAGTGGTTGGACGTCCACGACTCTTCGTAGAACGTGGGGTTCGGATTCTTTACTCCTCTGTAAAGTAGGATAGACGGTGGTCTGTGGCATCTCTGCCAAAAGAGCACAATGCTGGTGCACGCACAAGTGTTTCGGAGCACACCATTCATAGTACATTGTCTGAGTGTGTGGGTTTTATTTTGTCAAGTTGCACAATGGATTGATCCAATAAGTACCCTTTGGCTCTTGAAAGAAACAATTTCCACCTCACACTACTACAGAAGTCAGACAGACGCTCCTAATTTACCAACAAGAACTGCTTGAAAAACATTCAGCAACAAATATCTTCTGGAGTCATCCGCTGTAAGGAAAAGACACAAAAATATTCTATATTCTTACATAACTAGTGGGATACTTGGGTACTGGAGTATTGCTAGTTAGTGTAAGAAAAACATTAAACGAACGAAAAATATTATTTACTGCAAAAAAATTCTGAGAAATCATGTGAAACTTTTTCTTATAAATTAATAAATTTCCAGGTTCTTTTTGGAACAGTAGATTGCTCCTTATGGATAGGAATGCTATTAATTTACAAAGTATGGAAAGGTTCTTTTCTCCCTTTTCTTCAAGAATGTTATTTACTCATCAGAATGGCTGAGAACCGCACCTTCACAACTTGAATAACCTTTCTAGGTACAGTCAAGGCTGTCGTGTGAGAAATGTAATGGAGTGAACTGTTATGGAGGACAGGTGGGGCTCGCATACGCTGTAGCAGACAATACCATGAGCTGTGACAACTGCTGCCTGCGTCGCTCGCTGCTGACAAATAACACAACTATCTCTTCCTATCTGGATTGACCTTCACCAATCAAACTCACCCTAAGCCTTGATGAAGTCAAGGACTCCTATCTGCCCCTAGGCTAACTATTGGCGCAGTACACTGGTCAGATGACCAGTCCACTGCGATGCCACTCAAAAAGGCGTTTAACTAGTACTCTGTCCGAGTTCACACCGCACAATAAGTGTCGTCGCCAACACAGTGAACAACACTTAATCGCAAGTGACTCAATATAGAGTATCATTCTGATTCGCCAATGACTGAGGTGCTCTCCCAGTAAAGTACTGAGGAGAGACTTTGTTCCTCGCTCTTTGTGTACACGTACGAGAGCACTCGCTCTCGTTACGTGTTCCTGCTCTGAGCGACATCAGAATGGCCTCTTTTTCTGGAAAAGTTGCAAGAGTATATCATTCGCTGTCTTCCCTCACTCTTCTGCCTCTTTGCGACAGAAATATTCCGCCAATCAGCGTTGCTCTTTTAAACGGGAGAATGACGTTTCGTTTAAGTCGACCAATGCGGAAACATGTAGCATCTCCATTAGGTGTATACTGTCCTCCTGTGAGAACTCCGTAACTACGCAGTCGGTCCGTCAAAAAATGAATCTTCTGGGCACTCCCACACACTGTAGCGGAATTTGCTTTTAAGTCGAACACGGGGGTCGTTATCCCTTCGTTCTGGCAAAAGCTGTCCTCTCTCTGGGCGGTCGTTCCGGCTGAAGTAGGTGTATGCCGACCCACCCCTCTGAAGGGACGGGCCTCCCAGCAGGCCAGCCACCTCCCTAGAATGAAAATTCCTGTGGCCATCATGTTGTGTACGCCAGCCTCGGCTTTTTCAACCTTGGTGTGCACTTGCGATTTACTTATTAGATTTGCATATAGCTTACATGAATTCATACAAAATTGACTCTACCTTATCGAGTTTGGGTTCGAATGAAGCGTCTTGATGTGCAGAATATGGTTGTGAGGACGGAATATGTAAGAAATGAAGGTCAGGAGACCACACCACCATACAATTGTTGGACATGGAGCTGTGCAGCAAACCGTCCCTATGTGTCCACATGTTGATCCAATGACATTATCGCTTATAACTACAGTGGGCGCGAGACCACCATGATTCGACTGTCGATTAAAGGAAAGTGTTGACTCTTCGGGTGAATCAGGTTTTTGCTGCTCTAGGGCAATGGTCGTCTCGACAAACTCCGTCATCGAGGCGAACGGCAGCTGGAAACGTACAGCGCATCTAGGACTTAGGCTGGTGGGAGCAGTATTACCCTTTGGGAGACATTCTCCTACAACTGCATGGAACCTGTGGTAGTAATCGAAGACACGCTCACACCTACGAAAGACCTGCATTCCTTCAAGCTTGATGTCTTCCCTGACAGCGAGCCGGCCGCTGTGGCCGAACCGTTCTAGGCTCTTCAGTCCATAACCGCCATGCTGCTGCAGGTGCAGGCTTGAATCCTGCCTCGGGCATCAAAATGTGTGATGTCCTTAGGTTAGTTAGGTTTAAGTAGTTCTAAGTCTAGGGGACTGATGACCTCAGATGTTAAGTTCCATAGTGGTTAGAGTCATTTCAACCTGATGGAGATGTCATTTTTCAGCAGTACTATTGTTCGTGTCTCGGAGCCAGAACCGTGCTACAATGGTTTGAGGAGCATTACAGTGAACTGACATTGGTGTCTCGGAGACCAGATTCGCTTGTTTAAATCCTATGGAACCCATCTAGGCCGTTATTGGGCGCCATCACAGGGTACGAAAATCAGCAGTCCGTTATTTACACGAATTGCATGACCTGTGCGTAGACATGTACTGCCACATACCTCCACAAACCTACCAACCAACTGTCAGATCCCTGATTCGCAGAATCTGTGATGTATTTCGTTCGATAGACGGACAAACACGCTATTAAGCAAATAGTCATAATGTTTTGGCTCTCCAGTGTATATTAAATGTTTAATATAAAATAACGTGTGTAAATGAGTAATTACTACATGGATTTAGTGTAATATCCAAGAAATCGCAATTCAGAGAGGCATTTCCAAAGCAGTCGTCCAAAAATTTAAGAACATATGACATGCAATTGGTTTATGAAATATAACAATAACAGACTCACAACTATGGCTCATCGTAATTTACACGATATAAGCTCAAAGTGTACACTCAAAAGTATTGCACGTAGCACTGCGACTGAAAGCAAAGATCTAAAGACTATGACTACAATGCAGACAAGGAGGATGCAAAGTCTTTCAACCCGTTTCCACCTATGTTCAGTCATTATATTCTTCTGTATCGGCTACATGTGGTCTGTCGGCCTCCCTGTGGACTTACGACCCCTGTCGGATTTTGTAATTCATACAAGGTAAGGCAAGCCAATTTACCTACCTAGAATGTTAGATGTCAGGTTGTAAGCCAATCCAGATCAGCACACAAGCAACTGAAAAGTACCCTGTGTTAAATGTGGCTTACAATTTATGGAATTCCTTCTCATCTATTGACGGCATTTTATACCAATGTAAAAATTGTTTTAGCCCGTTTTATTTAACTTCCTAGTTTTGTATACCTTTTTGAAAGTCATGTTTTATGTTCAACAATTTTTTTGGCAATAAATTAAAATTTATCAGTATGTATCCTCCGCTGTGTGGCACCACCTATGCATGCTTCACCGCCCCACCTAGAAAGCAAGATGTACTTTTAAAATTAGCCTGCCATGACAGCTGTATCAGTTACATGTGATTGTGCGTTTGGATACCTAGGTGATCATAATGTGCATGTCAGCTCTCAATACGACGAAACTTTGTAATGCTTGTACTCTTGTCGTGTGACTCCGTACACCTTTGTATTTTTTATGTCATTTGTATTTTGGTTTCCAGACTGTCTCATGACGGGTATCTCCCGAAACGCCTCAAATAAAATCATTGGATTTTTTAACCAGTGGCATTTCATTTAGCGACCAATTCAGCAGTTTCGCAGCACTCATACCAAAACGCAGCACACACATCATTTTCAAGACTTTTAGATTTCATTCTACCGTATTCTTCGAAAGTTAGCTGCTAAATTTGCAAGTTGATGTAAGCAAAAATGTAAACAGCGATAAGTGTTTTTTGTTTTGCGACGGAGGAGCGTTCATGACATCCATGACGCCCCCTCCTCGATCCCCCCCCCTTCCCCCTTCCTTGGACACTCGACTGATAAAAGACTAAAGAGGGACGATTTACAGGTTATATAAGTTTGTAGTGCGAGCGTCACGTTCGTAAGCGTGGTGCCTGACAAAAAAAAAAGTGAAGCTCCCTGAAGACATGGACGTAATTATAACGTCGTTTACCTGCACTGAGTGGTCAGAGCGACAGAATATCAATCTTAAGGGCCCGGGTTCGATTCCCGGCTGGGTCGGAGATTTTCTCCACTCAGGGACTGGGTGTTGTGTTGTCCTAATCATCATCATTTCATCCCCATCGACGCGCAAGTCGCCGAAGTGGCGTCAAATTGAAAGACTTGCACCCGGCGAACTGTCTACCCGACGGGACACCCTAGTCACACGACATTTACATTTTACATACACACTTTCGACATGTGTGGTACTGATTAGAGTTTCAGTTCTCGGTGACAGGTGGAATGGCCACCAGAGCGCATTAGAGTTGTCCACGTCGTTACCGGGGTGTATAAGGGGTGTGAACAGCATCAGATATTAAGTGATTGCAATAAAGGACAAAGAGATGCCACGTACTTGTGAGAGACAGCATTATTAGCACCTGACAGTGTTTGACAGAGGCCTAATTGTGGGTCTCCATTTGGCCGGCTGACAGAACTGTAGGATATCCATATATGTGGCGCATTCGGATGTTACAGTAGCCCAATGTTGCACTGCGTGGGAGCCTGACCCCAGGCTTAGCCGTCACCAAGATTCCGATCGACGACGCCTGACCACCACAAGGGAGCATCTCGTATTGTCTACCTACCACATCGTAACACTTCACAGCTGCGCCAGCTATCCGAGAAAAAGTAATGAACTCACTGCATCTTTCTGTCTAACGTCGCACCATTGGTCGGAGACTAGCAACAGCCACACCAGTGAATTACCAGCCCACGCACAGACTTTCGTTAACACAATCGTCGGCGAATATGGTGGCGTAATGGTGAGAGGCCCCAATCTTCAAATATTTTGGAGAGGCACAGCATTGTTTCTCCTGGTGTCATTGTATGGAGAACCATCGGATATGAATTTAGTTCGCGGTTGGTAGTGATTGAGGGAACTCTGACGACACAACAGTACATCACGGACATCCTGCATCATTGTGTGTTACCTCCCACGTGATAGTATAGCGGTGCCATTTTTCAACAGGACAATCCTCGCAGACGCGTGGCGTGTCTCTCTAGGGGCTGTCAGCATGACGTTGATGTACTCCAGTGGCCAGCAAGGTCCCCACATCAGTCCCCGACAGAAATCGTGTGGCACCATCTTGGACGCCAACTCCGTCCCAGCGGTAATATCAAGTATATCAAGGACCAATTACGACAGTTGTGGGGCAAAATTGTCTCAGGAGAGGGCTCAACGGCTTTATAACACCCTTCCCCTCCAATTACATGCATTCAGAGGGGGTGGATCGTGGTGGTGATAAGTTGTCTCGTACTGCCAAGCTATTTGTAAATTTGATTCGATTTCGTAATCAGCGAAATAACATCGCACAGCCTCTCAACCTGTAAAGTATCGTTTCTTTTCCTCCTTCCCTTCCGGGTGATTCACTTTTTTGGTCAGGCAATGTACAGAGTGGTCACAAAAAATCTGAAAACCTTTTTAGCGTGTCGCCGGGCGGGTTCGGCTGCGAAATAATTGTTAGGAGAAAAACTGGATAAGTTGCACCCGTTTCCGAGCACGAGGCTGCTCAGACTTTGGCTCGGGTTCGATCCTTACTATTGTGCCATGCCCTATTTTTGTATCGCTCTCTTCTCCGGTATGAGGAAGCCGAAATAAAAACACGTTTGGCGACACCATCTCTGGCGGGCCACTTGAATTTTGAGGCGCTACTACGTGACTAGGTAAATTCAATGCCTATTAACTCGGAGCAATATATCGCATTTTTCTTTAATAATTATTTCTCAGTATAACTATCCCTGCAACACCCTTACAAGATTTTCAGATAGTTTCTGACCACCCTGTATTTCACTAAGTGGACAAGGAATCCTGTTATTTTAAAGTAAACAACGATTATTTTGCCGTTCTTTTTTAATTGACTTGTCTCCCCCGCTTTAGTTGGTCTACATTTCTTTATTACCCTTAGTTTTTTTAATAAATTTTAGTTTGCTCGATTTGTCGGTTTGGAAACCTCACTGAACTACTCTGATCCATTCAATAAGCCGCTGGTCTCTGGCACTGAAGTAGTCGAAAGTATTAAAAAGCTTAGTAGGTTAATTACACTTGTCTTACTGGGCTTAAGCGTAAAGTGAAGCTGGAGACTTGAACGGACACTTCATGATGCATAGAGACAGTCAGACAGCAGTAGGTTGATTTTTTTTTTTTTTTTGTTTAAAGACACCAATTACTTGTGTTTCAAAGGAATGTGAAATCGTTGAGAAAGAGTACGAGGTGCTAGAAAACAGACATCTCATAACCTTTCAATGCATCAAACGCAACCTGACCTCACAGATTCAGTTCCACTAATAACTCTCTCCAGTTTTCCAAATGCTGCAGAAGCTTTTTCTGAGTAACACCCCTGAGCGAGAGGACATAGTTTTGCCACAGCTTGGGGTTTGTTTAAGGAAAGATCCATTTACACGTCAACGAAAAGTGTGCTGATTTGAAACTGTTTGACATTTAACGAAAAACCACTCCATTCGCTGGTGAGAATTTCATTTAGTCCACTACCGTTTTCAGCCATAATTTTAGGCCATTTTCAAGTGGTTCTGGAAACTGCCATAATTATTACCGATATGTAAACAGAATAGGGAAAACCAGGGCTTACATATGTATAATATACATACAGATGGAGTACAAAACTTACATTAAGCTATAGAGAAGCAACGTCCAAATAATGAAACGGCAAGTCAGATGGATTTAAATGTTACGTGTCCAGTGAAATCGTGAAGAACGTAGGGAAATCCAGACTATAAAAACTATCTAATTCATTACAAGTATTCTTCGGTTTACGAGAATTTATGTTTTGATGCATTCGAAAATTATAAATGGCAAATTTCAAAAATAAAAGGTTAAAAATAGTTTTCTGGATTTAATAAAAGTGTAACATAGTTGCAATGGACGGGGCACCCAAGTCAAGTGTAGAATTACATCCTCTACCGTGGAAAATTTGAACCACAAGAAATGCCGAGATCGTTAACGTAGCTTGGATGCGTGTTGGATTGGTTCAGAGTATATTTAGAAATGTCTCGATAGAACTACGAATTTCAGGAGTAATTTTAAGGGAAGTTATCAATAACGGTCCATAATGTATCCCTTCTTTATTATATCAAAGGGTACGAAGTCGTTTTCGACTATGTGCACCGTGTGATTCTCCCATGTCAACTTAATTTCGAAGGTACATTTTTCTCTCATATATTAAATTCTGTGTGTTCTTTGTATAGCGTTTTACAATTCCTTCCAGTTTGTCCGATGTAGCTAGCGTTACAATCACAGCAATAAATTTTATATGTGCCACGGTTTTGGTACAAGTCCTGCGTATGTTAATGTCATGTTTTAAAAGACGTAACTGTGAAGGTTGAGATTTATTTGCGAATATACATTAATGTTTTTAAAAACGTTACTGATCACAGAAAGGACACGATACAAACTGCTTTTTATATAGAAATTCTGTTGTGTCAATTAATTAAATTTGGTAATGCACTGTAGTAACAAGACAAGATTCAGAACATTTCTCACCCAGCGAGGCATCGTGGAAGCCAAATGCACACTTACAGTAATGTGAAGTGTTACACAACGATCACATCGAATAAAAGCTACCACGCTGTTACTCCCAAATTTCCATGTTGGTGGAGCACGTCGATTAAAATTTCATCCTTATGTAAGCTTCTTTTCAATACAGACAGTCCTGGAGATGAAGAATCGTGTGATTAAATGACGACTATTCCGTGTGCCTAACGTAACTGAAATGTTTAAGATGGAGGTCGCAACACACTCTCCCTAGCGGAAATGAATGCACAGTTTATATCGTTTTTTCCTGATTTATGTAAGGGTGAGTGATGACAAGATCGAGTCAGAAAAATAATAGGCATGTACAATTCCAGAAGGATAGCACCACAAGAAGATCGTAGGATTTTTCGACTGGGTCTGATGAATAGATTGATGACAATTGCAGCAATCTGGGCACAAGTTGCAGAATGAGTATCACCGCTAACCTTGGGAACGGATTACCGCTGACATCATACCACACAAGACTGATATTTGTATGCTGTAGATCCAGAATGCACTGGGACATAGAGTGTAGTTCTGTGAAGTTAAAAGATGAGCCTTACTTCTGTTTGTGGCGCTCCGTATACGACTTGATGAAAGGCTTGAGTACCAGGAATTCTAGAGACCCATGTCTCTCCAACTCTTAGAATCACAGTGTGCAGAGCCATTGGAACAACAGCAGAACTGATACGATACTTGTTGAAGCGAGACTCAGTGCCTCCCAGTATGTGGTAAGAATGGTAAATACATTTTTCATATCCATCATGTCCAAGGAAACAAAGGGCGCAGTACATCAGTATATTTCAAGAGCCCATGCTGTAGTTCACTTCAGAAAGATCTTGAGGAATGTTGCCTGCTCGAGCCTCTGATCTGTCACCTACAGAGCTTTTCTGGTTGCGGTGGGAAGACGTATGTGTACTTTTATACTAGTGTCCAACCAGCTGTCTTCTTGAAATGATGCTAAGTATTTTTCGGCTGGCAGCAAACTGATCAAGATGACATCCGGAGTGTTCGTTTTCTTTCACTGCGAATACAAGAGTGTATCTGAGCTCATGGTAGTCACATCTCATACTGGTGTTGATGTTGAGTATCTGTTCCACTTCACGACAGTATACTCGTTAAATAACTGTTATGTGATGAATATGTCCAAAAAGGTTGATAATTATTAAATTGGATTAGTGCTTCGTGGTCTAACATTTTCGCCAGTGGCATTGTTCCTTATTTTAGGGTTATATGTCCACTTGGCTCATTTTTTCCTGGGTGTAATTTTATACGTTTGACTCCTTATTTCATGAATGATTATTTACCCATGTTAAATTTTTATATCTGATACTATGGGAGCTTGTACATCCCCCCCCCCCCCCCCTCTCCTCCGTTAAAGCAATTTAGGACCTGTAACTTTTATGTTTGTAGAATTAAAGAATTTTTACATAGATTGTTGTTTTAGATTTATGTATATGGACATTATATTTGTGATGGGTTTTGTAATTTTCCCAAATTGTCTGAAAATACCTTTAAATACAGGCGAAACGCGTAGCAAATGAGGAACTAATAAAACCATCTTCATTGCAACCACGACTGAATTCTCTGTGTAACATTACCACGGTTGCTGCATCAGTACCACAGAGTTTGAGAGTGGAGTGGAAGAACTTTTATCAGAGTAATTATTACGGGATTAGCATATCCATGGTTAATACCTGGTTTTTCCACAGTCCTCAGCACACAGCTGTGAATCAGTGGCTTTACCGTCTTCTGTCCTGTGCCCGACCAAATATGGTGCTTCGTGCTATCCCCTTTTCTATGACATGTTTTCCCAATATTTTTAAGTCATTTTTATTCTGTGTGTGAAGAAACTACGGATTTTGTCGAAAATATGGGTAGATTTATCTTTACGCAGTGATACGCTGCGCAACAGAGCGCAATCAAAGATAACATACCACATACTGTTGCAATAGAGCGTTGTGCTCTCTGAAAGTGGAAAAATCTTATTTCTTGTCGCTTTAATATGAGGATGAAGAGAACGGTAATGAATGAGGACTGCTACGGTCACAGTTTTGTGGAGTCTAGACATACTGAACGCAACGGTCATAACACGCTGGCAGCCATCTTAACAATTTTGTAATTGAGAGAGTTGCGTCCGATTTGGATAAGTTTTGAGAAGTTATTGTGACTTAAAATGTTAGAAATTGTTAAGGAATGAGTCTCAGAACATACAGTATTAGGTTCCAAGTACGTGTCCAGCGTTTCTCTTACGTCTATCTGAACCCCAGTTCTCATGTTTAAATACAGTATTTATGTTCACGCTATTTGTGAGGATGTGAGAAGGATGACGGGTTAAATAGAATCATTTAATTAAGTAATTTCATTTCATAAGTGCAACTAACTTGTAAACCGATCACACTTCACATAGAGCGCCTCAGTGGTACAGATACGGACTCCATGCTACTTATAATCACGAAGCAGAATTCTGAATGGTTCAAATGGCTCTGAGCACTATGGGACTCAACTGCTGTGGTTATCAGTCCCCTAGAACTTAGAAATACTTAAACCTAACTAACCTAAAGACATCACACACACCCATGCCCGAGGCAGGATTCGAACCTGCGACCGCAGCAGCAGCGAGGCTCCGAACTGGAGCGTCTAGAACCGCACGGCTGCAGAATTCTGAATTAAAGTTGATGTCATCTGCTAATGTACTATGATTAGCGCATTTCAGCTCTTACGAGGCACAACTTCGCTAAACGTATGAAACCACATTCACGTAAAGAAAAGGAATTCATACTGGATTTGAACTGGCAGAACGAGGTTTCAGTGATAATTTATTGAACAGATTTGATAATCTTTTCTGTGCTGTTCACAAAAAACGGAACTTTTGTTGCACCAATTTAATTAAAGAACATTTAAATTGCCATTTCCTACCAATTAGTGAACAATGCAACCAAAATAGTTTGAAGTATTAGTGAGAAAAGTGTATAGCTTTCTCTGACAACTTTATCTAACATTCAGTCACAATATTTCACGGAAGTTAAAGATTTTTGGTTGTTTAATTTTTAATACTATACACAGTTAGATAATGTCTGCGTCAGATTACACAAAATACTGTTGCAGAAACGCAATTGCTTCTGCGATACATCTTTGGAAGTATTTATCATTCAGACTGCACTACAGTAAAACCGATAAGTAACTAGGGAAATGTATGTTTTAAATAATAGTGAAACTGCAAGACGCAGGGCATGAATTAGATTTGAATACGTAATTTTGATGCGAATGTTTCCTAAGCAAGTGTTTCTGTCTGCAGCAGACTGCGCCGTCCCTTATGTGGATCTGCGCGTCGCGTCGCCCGTAGCCAACTGGTTTGCGGCAGATCTTGTGCGACTCCAGCATCCCCGTGGCCCAGCTGCGTTCCAGCAGTTATTGGGTAAGTAGTGGGGTGTGGGCCGCCAGACAACAACGGCCAGACGACGGTAATTTAGGCTGCCTCACCTCCAGACTCCAGACAGGGCGGCCTTGGCGGATTCGGACGGCAAGGCTGCGCCTGCAGCGCCGCAACCCGCAACCCACCGCCGCCTCAGGAGACGGCTCATCCCCGCTGGGAGAGGTCGCTGCTGACGGATTTCGCCAACCGCGTACGACTTACAGCACTTCGTGAAAAGTTATTTTTGTTGAGGGTCGCCCAAGAGTTATGGTCTTCGTAACAGAAAAACTGTTTCCAGTTCAACCACTAGTTTGTTGTTGGCACATTTCTTCTACCCAGACAAGAATAGACGTTTTTGCAGTGTGCTTTCACTGAAGAATTCTGAAGGTCAGGTGGGTTGATTTGATAACTAATGAACAGGGACTCGATAGAATTGGAGAAAAAATAAATTAATGGCACAAAGAACGGGCGGTTTGAGGCGTCAAGGAATCATCAGTTTGGTAATGGAGGAAATGTGGCGGATAAAAATGAAAAGGAAGAGCAAGCCTTGAATTCAGTTAGCAGGTTCAAATGGATGCGAGTTACAGTAGTTACGCAGACGGATAGAGACTTACCTGGAAGAAACTAGCGTAGAGAGCCGCATCAAACCATTCCTCCGATTGAAGGTCACAACAATAACTGCGTCTACATCTACATCCATACTCTGTAAGCCATTATGCGAGTAGAGTGCATGGTAGACGACACTTCCCATTTTACCACATTGCTTTCCGTTCTATTCGTGCTGAAGAATCACAATTTAAATGCCTCTGTCCGTGCTGCAATTATTATAAAGGTGTCCTCGTAATACATACGGCAGCGATGCGTGAGGAGTTATAGTCCTAAATTCCTTTCTTTATACTGGTTCTAGACACATTGAAAGTAGGGCTTAGTGAGATACTAGACTGCTATCTATGGACGTCTTCTAATTAAGATATGGCGGCATTTCCATGACGTTCTCCCATGAGTTTGCAAACCTGAAATCAGTTGAGCCATTCTTTTTTGCATACGTACAATATTCCCTGTTTGTTCCCTTTAATATAGGTTCCTCAAATTGCGTTGTACGAGGATTTTGCAGGAAATATGCTTTGTAATCTGGCTACACTTTTCCAATATCCAACCAAAAAGGGAAATCTAATTTCCCCAGCTACTAATGAGCCTATTTGACCATTACTCACTATGTTTATAGAAATTCATTCAGGTGTTTGTGTGAGTTGACTCATCGGAGTTGTGACACATTAGTATTGTGATCATACGACACTATGATTTTAATTTTTAAGAAGTGCACAATTTTAGTTTCTGAAAATTTAAAGCAATTTGTCAATCTTTACACCTCTTTGATATCTTACCAAGATCTGAAGCAATATTTGTACAATCTTTTTGAAATGGTAATTAATTATAGTACTTCATTATAGATAACTTATTATATGCCGTGTGCGGCACAGAGAATCCAATTCCCCCACCCACCACCTCATTTATTTTGGGGTGTTTTGTAGAAGACGAGTTTCCTTGTACCATTCTCAACATGAGTCAGCTTACGACAATAAGGAAATAAATATTCTGCCTTGCAATGAATGCCGTTTTGGGGGCTAGAAATAGCACCGATTTTCTGACGTGCTCGTGTTTTCATCAAGGCGCTTTGCCCAATCTTTTTTCACTGAGAAGATTCCGCCCTGGAAAGGCGATTCTAGAAGGTCCTGCTAAATATGTACCAAATATCATCATAACCTCTTCGTGGAAGTCGAAACGCTATCCAGACCCCTTTATTCCTGGGAATGTGGTAAAACAGAGGCTGTCAAACTGTGTAAAGAGACTGCATGTTCCAACAGTTCATAATTCAAATTCCAAAGTCTTCCTCTTACCAAAAAATATTATTCACAAGCTGCGACATCGTCGCGAAAAAACAGTGACCCTTATATGTAATGAGTTTCCTTTCATTTACGTCTATGGTCACAAACTTTTTGTTAACAGATTATCGGTTTCGGTCTTTAATGACCATCATCAGATCTGTTTCATAAAAACGGAGTCCTAATGTACTGCAGCCATAGTGGCATTTAACATTTGACGATGCCTCTATGGCTGCAGTACGTTAGGACTTTGTTTTTATGAAACAGATCTGATGATGGTCATTAAAGACCGAAACCGGTAATCTGTTAACAAAACGTTTGTGGCCATAGACGTAAATTAAAGGAAATTCAAAAAATATTATTGCTCTGACGGAAGTAAAGGTCTCTTCACCCTCAGTTTGGTATCTGTATGGTCTCGAAGACTTTTGCAGCAGCCGGCCGGAGTGGCTACGGTCGCACGTTCGAATCCTGTCTCGGGCATGGGTGTGTGTGATGTCCTTAGGTTAGTTAGGTTTAAGTAGTTCTAAGTTCTAGGGAACTGATGACCTCAGCAGTTAAGTTCCATAGTGCTCAGAGCCATTTTTTGAACTTTTGCAGTAGTCGTCTGTTCTTGTTTTGCGCTTTGCAAAATGATCTTTGTTATTACTCCCCTTTCCGTCCCACAAAACACAAGCTATAATATTTCCAGTTGATGAAACTGACTGCACGTTGTAGACCATTGGCTTCGATTGCTTTCTTGTTTGTGGTGTAAAGCTGTAGATCCACATATCAAGCAGTTAGATAAAACCGTTTCATTCAAAACAATGATTAAATCATAGCATCTTCTTTGGGTCGACATTCAACAAATAGGAACTCATCTTGTATAGCGCACAGTGTTTTCTATTGCTTTAAATATGCCATACTATTGCTTTTGTAAGCACATTGGTTTAGCTGTTTCATGTTCGTTTAATCGAAGATAACTTTCTCCTTGTTGTGCTCTTCCTCAGTGTTCCTTTTGTAGTTGCAGCCTGTAACCATATTACCTCCAAAAGAAGTAGACTTGCGTACATCAGGCTTGAATTCGGTCTCCCATTTCTTAAATGTTGAAGGTGAAGAAGCAAAAAACTTCCTGGCAGATTAAAACTTTGTGCCCGACCGAGACTCGAACTCGTGACCTTTGCCTTTCGCGGGCAAGTGCTCTACCAACTGAGCTACCGAAGCACGACTCACGTCCGGTACTCACAGCTTTACTTCTGCCAGTACCTCGTCTCCTACCTTCCAAACTTTACAGGAGTGCTAGTTCTGCAAGTTTCGCAGGAGAGCTTCTGTAAAGTTTGGAAGGTAGGAGACGAGGTACTGGCAGAAGTAAAGCTGTGAGTACCGGACGTGAGTCGTGCTTCGGTAGCTCAGTTGGTAGAGCACTTGCCCGCCAAAGGCAAAGGTCACGAGTTCGAGTCTCGGTCGGGCACACAGTTTTAATCTGCCAGGAAGTTTCATATCAGCGCACACTCCGCTGCAGAGTGAAAATCTCATTCTGTAAAGAAGCAAGTTCATTATAAACACCGTCAATCTTGACTGAATTTCTCTCTGGGATAATTCGAACAAAACGAAGAGCTTTCGCGCCCTATTTATACTACATATCCCTTCGATGACGGTTTGCCTTGGCTCTGGAAACGAATCTGACACTCGAAGTTAAACATTCCCCGCTAAATAAAGCAATACGTGTCCACTGCCTAGGTTCTCCCTCATTTTAATTTGTTATAATTTGCTTGAGCCTAGGTGAGTTTAGGAGTCATGACTCTATCTCTGTGGTAATATGACACTATCTCAATCCATATCGTCATATTGCAGACAAAAAACAATGAAGACACCACAGAATTAAAATTACATATCTAGGTACATTCGGAGCAAAAACGGCAGTATTGTAATGAATATACAGGGCGAACATTAATAAAACCGACAAACTACGGAGACGGATTCTTGATTCAAAATGGAGGAAAAGAGGTCCTATGAACATGTGTCCGGAACTGCAGCGTTGCCTCGGTAGATAGCGTTGACGAATAAAAGTATCTCTGGCAACGTCCCTTATGTTCTTTGTGTGTTGCAGGCTGCGTGATTGATGCACCGTACTGTAAGCAGCAGAATGGTCCGGTATTCATCTCCGGAACAGGCCGAGATGGTATTTGTGTACTGCCAAGTAGATGGTAATGGTCGAGAGGCAGCACGGCTATGCCGAAACAGGTACCATCACGAACACCAACCACATTGCACAACATTTCAAGCCTTTCTGGGCGTTTGCGTGATCACGGGTTCTTTCAGACAGACGAACATGCAGGGATGTAGCGGAATGTGCGGACACCAAGTTTGGAGGACTGGATTTTATAGGATATTGAGACGAACCGTAGTACAAGTTCGAGGCAAGTGGCCCGCCAACATGGTGTAAGTCTAGGTACTACTGTATGTTAACCGGGGGCCTAGATACGACGGAGAGGCTCCGTCTCCGCCGCAGCCGCTGTGGTCCACAACCCCACGACGACTACCTCAGTCCACTTCATCCCTCCGCTGCCCCACACCGAACCACTCTTTCAGGGTTATTGTGCAGTTTGGCCTCCGATGAACCCCCCCCCCCCCCCCCCCAGGGAACGTCTCACACCAGACGAGTATAACCCCTATGTTTGCGTGGTAGAGTAATGGTGGTGTAAGTGTACGTGCAGAACTTGTTTGCGCAGCGATCGCCGACATAGTGTAGCTGAGGCGGAGTAAGGGGCACCAGCCCGCATTCGCCGAGGCAGACGGAAAACCGCCTAAAAACCAGGCGTTCCTTCCCAGTCCGGAAAGCCGTGCATTAGACCGCACGGCTAACCGGGCGGGCTCTAGGTACTATTACGTTTATCCTGCATGACAACTACTACTATCTCTATCACCTGCAATCCCATGGAGGTCACTTTGAACATCTGTTGTGATGTAGATGCGATGCAGCTCTGTGTTGTGTTCCGGGTCGATTTATTGTCGTTGCATACAGACGATCCATTTCCGAACACATGTTCATAGACCTTTCTTCCTTCATTTCCAGTCAGGAATCTGTCCGTGCAGTTTGTCGGCTTAGTAATGTTCACCCTGAACAACATTAAATTCTCGTTGCTTGGGTTCACACTCCCGCAATTTTTTTTTCTTTTTTGAATGCATCATGATCGCTTTTGAGTGCAGGGAACCTTCACGATTCGCAGCGACTTCAGTGTAGTTATTGTATTTCAGTAAAAGCGTCATTTCTGTTCGTCCCATTGTGTATTTCTGTCAGTCACCTTGCATACTGTACTGTAGCTGTTGAATTTGTCTATATTCCAAGTGTCCTAGCGCTATTTTACTTGGCTGTGACATATCAAGCGGAAGTTACTTTCTTCTACATCTACATCTACATCTGCATATACTTACATTCCGCAAGCCATGTACGGTGCGTGGCGGAGGCTACCACGTACCACTACTAGTGATTTCCTTCTCAGTACCACTCGCAATTAGAGCAATATGAGCCGTAATTACTCATATCTTATTTTGTGGTTCTTCTGAGAAATTTGTGTTGGCATTAGTAGAACCTTTCTACAGTCCGCTTCAAATGGTTGTTTTGTAAATTTTTTCTATAGTGATCCTTGAAGAAAACATCATATTCCCTCCAGGGATTCTCATTTGAGTTCCCGAAATATCTCCGTAATACTTGCGTGCTGTTCGAATCTACCGGTCACAAATCTAGCAGACCGCCTCTGAATTGCTTCGATGTCTTCCCTTAATCCGACGTGGTTTGGATCCCAAACACTCGAGCAGTACTCAAGAATACGTCGCCCTAGCGTCCTATACGCGGTCCTCTTTACAGGTGAACCACAATTTTCCAAAATTTTCACAATAAACAGAAGTCGACTATTCGCCTTCCGTACCACAGTCGTCACACGCTTGTTCCATTGCATATCGCTTTGTAGCGTTACACCCAGATATTTAAAAAACGTGACTGTGTCAGGCAGGACACTACCAATGCTATGTTCGAATATTACGCGTTTGTTTTTCCTGCTCATCCGCATTAAGTTACATTTTTATACATTTAAAGGTAGCTGCCGTTCATCATACAATCAGAAATGCTATCTAAGCCATCTCGTATCTTCCTACAGTCACTCAGCTTGAACATCTTCCCGTACACCACAGCACCATCAGTAAACAACGGCAAACTGTTGCCCACCCTATCCTCCAGATCATTTACAGGTATGTATATAGAAAATAATGGCGATCCTATCACCCTTCCCTCCTGACGATAGCCCTGTCGCTGATGAACATTCGCGTCGAGGACAACATACTGCGCTCTATTACTTATCAAGTCTTCGAGCGACTCAGGTACCTGAAAATCTTACGTTTTCTATACCAGATTATAACTGCCATAAGTATGGCATGGTGTGAGCAACTTTCAACTATTAGCTCACCTATAGAAATATGCAAGGACAAATGCATGTTATCATTCACCACTCCTTCCCTGTAGCCTGCCCACTCTTCTCACTACCCTTCACCTAGCCCAAACAACTTTCTTGGTAATAGACGAACTACAGAGCTTCTAGGCAGACACAAATATTTAGAGCTTTAGTCAGAGTATTTCACTGCCATTAAAAATGAAACAATCGATCAGTACGTGTCCCAGACCCACACTTTTGTTCAGTGTACACCTCATCACACCAAAACACCGCTGATGCTCAGTCTTCAGCGCAATGTATTGCAGCACTTTAAAAGAAACCAAAACCTGTCTGTATAATCTTTCGAAACACGTAAAGATTTGCGTCAACTGATCTAATTTACAAGTTAAGGTACACATGGTGATGGCCGTGGGCTGAGCTTTGTGCTAAGGCAAAAAACCACTTTAAGGAAACCAACATATGTCTGTATTCTTTCGCAAAATATGGAACGTTTTGTTTTATAACAGGACAAAAACATGAGTGACTCACTTATTGGGACAACTGATATAACTTAAAGATAAAAATACACTTAGTTACGAATATAGTACGATGTTTGTACCAAAGTAAAACAGTACATTACAGAAACGAAACATGTTCCTTATTAATATGTCATAATACGTTCATATTTGTTTTATGGCTGTACAAAACAGGCATGACTCAGTTACTGGAAATGTTGGTGTAACTTACAGGTCGAAGTACTCGTATAGGCAAAATCTAGCTATGATAATTTTTTTGTACTCATTTGATGCATGGCAATTAATCTTCAAGTTAAATGATACAAATTTATTTCCATGTTTAAGTTTTCTGTATTACTAGTTAAAAAGTCGTTTCAGTTCGGATAAAATCAGTATACCACCAGCCAGAGTCCAATGATTTGGGGCACGGCATAGCCGACAACTAGAGCCTGCCTCACCAGTGCTGGAATCCACACGACACGGACACAGCGCTTGTGTATAAACTGTGCAACACTTCCCCCAGCCACGTGTACACGAGAGTTTTAATTTTGCCTTTTATATCCTGCACAGTATTATTGTTAAGATATTCCACAAACTTTTCAGTGTACGCTGCCAACACTTCCCCGTATTCTAATGGAGTCTGCATATAGAAATTAAAGTTCATCTCTGTAGCAAACTGTTGGCCAGTAAACGTAGCTATTCGATGAGTTTTGAACTCTGAAAATGGTTTTTTTCTCTACATGTAAATGTCGAGACCACCTCATTTTTATAGAACATAACCACGCTTCTTAAGCAGATCTAAGTGGAAATTAACGTTTATAAACACATATTTCGTATAATCTCTGACACAGCAAACATTCTTGCGTCAGTTGGTTTCTGCGAGTAGTCCAAGTATTCCAATGTGGGGCCCCTTACCTCTTGTATTTAAAGGAATAGCTTATATCCTATAGTCCCCAATTTTATCCAGATTTCTTCATATAAAGTGTTTAAAGTAATTTGTAAACCTTGTTTGCAGAAATGCAATGGGTTCTTTTTCTTCTAGTAGCAGTTTATAATCTTCAAAAAATGGTTCAAATGGCTCTGAGCACTATGGGACTTAACTGCTGTCGTCATCAGTCCCCTAGAACTTAGAACTACTTAAACCTAACTAACCTAAGGACACCACACACATCCATGTCCGAGGCGGGATTCGAACCTGCGACCGTAGCGGTCGCGCGGTTCCAGACTGTAGCGCCTAGAACCGCTCGGCCACTCCGACCGGCTATAATCTTCCTTCATGACAATTGTTTTCGCCAAATACTGCAGTTTGCATTTTTTTTACTTCAGCCTTTTCCCATTTCGAGTTCTCTTTTGCACACACATAGCATAGTACCTGTACTTAATGGAATAATTTCTGTACTGCAGAATGCTTTAAGTGTGCTTCTACTTCTTAAGACGTCTAGAATAACGTTATTTCTAGGCACCAATACGAATTCAGCTGTATCTGTATCTGGCAGTATTGTGGGGAACAATTTTCTTTATTGGAAAATATCTTTTCTCGACTTAAGTATAACTTTTAGGAAGTCTGTGTTAACAAAATTTTACAGGTAAATAATTAAAATTATACGTTGACAATGTGGAGTTTGTAACTTTTCCTCGGTGTTGGTTGTCTGAAAGGATTACTTACACCAGTCAACGTTCATCTATTCTTATTGCCCCACTACATGCATTGCTGAACACTGTTAAACACAACACAAGAGCTGTTCTGTAATCTACTCAATCGCTTAGAACGCATAGAAGGGATTTGCACGTGGTACAGCAGAACGCTTTACACACTTACACAGACTTTGACAGGGTCAAACACACCATTCATTCTCTAGCAATAAATCGTAGTTTCCAACCTGGAAATAGCACGTTCTTTAGCCAAGTAGGACTTAAAAGTATCTCGTACTGGCATATCAGGGATACTTTATAAAATCGATAGGATATTTATCAATGTTATTGTTCACTCACACGCTTGTGGTTTGAGATATAAATTTGTTATGCGAGTATCATTTCGTAAGTTATAGCAGTTATGGTAGATCGTGGGAACGTGTGACATCGCAGTAATCGGAGTAAATACTTTCGAAAGCCCGAGGCAAACAGTACCAAAATCAACGGAGAGATTGCTACCGTATGAGACGATGGCTCGCTACCAGCGCCTGAAGCATTCAGTGTGAGCTTGGCCGTGCTACAAGACGGATGTAAGCAGAGTGGAATAGCGACAAAACGTGAAAATTGTCTTTCTAGCAGCCAGAAATGCTACTCAGTGTTATTCAGTAACATGCGGAGCTACGTGCATCTGAGAGTGGCGGCGGAAACGTTAGACGTAGCTGGATAATGCAGTCCCGGGGTGGGAAATCCATGCTACCTCGATCCCATGCCACAACTGCGTGGAAAGCGCTTTGCAATCAGGACGAATGTCTTCACGGCATTTCGGCAAGTGGCACACACTAATGTGTGCCAGTCGCGCTCAGCGCCTTTCCCATCGTTGGCAACACAGTGTGGAAGCACTGGGGGACTAGTCTGAAGAACAGCAAGTTGATTTTGATTCATTTTTGTTCCATTTGTACTTGTGTACAGTAATTTTACACCGAGTCCCATTGCGTGTGTTCGACCTCACGCTTTACAGCGACCCCCTGTACTAGAAATATATTGTAGAGGGGCATTTAGATACACACTGACTTAACGGTTCAAGTACATCGTTGAATTACCATGTTGTCGCATAATCATAAGATATAGTATAGTTGCCATTACTTATGGAATGACCCTCATATATCTTTATTCTGTGTTATTCTACACTCCTGGAAATTGAAATAAGAACACCGTGAATTCATTGTCCCAGGAAGGGGAAACTTTATTGACACATTCCTGGGGTCAGATACATCACATGATCACACTGACAGAACCACAGGCAACAGAGCATGCACAATGTCGGCACTAGTACAGTGTATATCCACCTTTCGCAGCAATGCAGGCTGCTATTCTCCCATGGAGACCATCGTAGAGATGCTGGATGTAGTCCTGTGGAACGGCTTGCCATGCCATTTCCACCTGGCGCCTCAGTTGGACCAGCGTTCGTGCTGGACGTGCAGACCGCGTGAGACGACGCTTCATCCAGTCCCAAACATGCTCAATGGGGGACAGATCCGGAGATCTTGCTGGCCAGGGTAGTTGACTTACACCTTCTAGAGCACGTTGGGTGGCACGGGATACATGCGGACGTGCATTGTCCTGTTGGAACAGCAAGTTCCCTTGCCGGTCTAGGAATGGTAGAACGATGGGTTCGATGACGGTTTGGATGTACCGTGCACTATTCAGTGTCCCCTCGACGATCACCAGTGGTGTACGGCCAGTGTAGGAGATCGCTCCCCACACCATGATGCCGGGTGGCCCTGTGTGCCTCGGTCGTATGCAGTCCTGATTGTGGCGCTCACCTGCACGGCGCCAAACACGCATACGACCATCATTGGCACCAAGGCAGAAGCGACTCTCATCGCTGAAGACGACACGTCTCCATTCGTCCCTCCATTCACGCCTGTCGCGACACCACTGGAGGCGGGCTGCACGATGTTGGGGCGTGAGCGGAAGACGGCCTAACGGTGTGCGGGACCGTAGCCCAGCTTCATGGAGACGGTTGCGAATGGTCCTCGCCGATACCCCAGGAGCAACAGTGTCCCTAATTTGCTGGGAAGTGGCGGTGCGGTCCCCTACGGCACTGCGTAGGATCCTACGGTCTTGGCGTGCATCCGTGCGTCGCTGCGGTCCGGTCCCAGGTCGACGGGCACGTGCACCTTCCGCCGACCACTGGCGACAACATCGATGTACTGTGGAGACCTCACGCCCCACGTGTTGAGCAATTCGGCGGTACGTCCACCCGGCCTCCCGCATGCCCACTATACGCCCTCGCTCAAAGTCCGTCAACTGCACATACGGTTCACGTCCACGCTGTCGCGGCATGCTACCAGTGTTAAAGACTGCGATGGAGCTCCGTATGCCACGGCAAACTGGCTGACACTGACGGCGGCGGTGCACAAATGCTGCGCAGCTAGCGCCATTCGACGGCCAACACCGCGGTTCCTGGTGTGTCCGCTGTGCCGTGCGTGTGATCATTGCTTGTACAGCCCTCTCGCAGTGTCCGGAGCAAGTATGGTGGGTCTGACACACCGGTGTCAATGTGTTCTTTTTTCCATTTCCAGGAGTGTAGAAATATGTTGTAGAGGGGCATTTAGATACACACTGACTTATCGGTTCAAGCACATCGTTGAACTACCATGTTGTCGCATTATCATAAGATATACTATAGTTGCCATTACTTATGGAATGACCCTCATATATCTTTATTCTGTGTTATTCTATTATGAGCCGTGGCGTTGCAGGCGCGCCAGCGTATTTGCAAGTACCTCGCCTTCGCGCTCTTACCTTTGCTTGTGGCGCGTACTGAGTTGGCTCTGAGCACCATGGGACTCAACTGCTGAGGTTATTAGTCCCCTAGAACTTAGAACTAGTTAAACCTAACTAACCTAAGGACATCACAAACATCCATGCCCGAGGCAGGATTCGAACCTGCGACCGTAGCGGTCTTGCGGTTCCAGACCGCAGCGCCTTTAACCGCACGGCCACTTCGGCCGGCGCGTACTGAGTTTTGGCTGCCTTATCCTTGCGGGAGGAGTTAACTGGGGGCTCTCGCCAAGGACGGGAACAGTTGGCGTTTGATGTTACCTGAGGCCGGAGTGCGCCTGTAATGGAGCGGAGGAGGAGGATGGGAGGATATTGGTGTTTAACGTCCCGTCGACAACGAGCTCATTAGAGACGGAGCACAAGCTCGGATTAGGGAAGGATGGGGAAGGAAGTCGGCCGTGCCCTTTCAAAGGAACCATCCCGGCATTTGCCTGGAGTGATCTAGGGAAATCACGGAAAACCTAAATCGGGATGGCCGGACGCGGGATTGAACCGTCGTCCTCCCGAATGCGAGTCCAGTGTGCTAATAGAGGAGCGGGAACCGACCACGTGCATGGGGCAGCTTGGTGGAGAGCCCTGACGCGGCTGTCTACGGTCGTCCGCTGCCTTATCGCCGCCTGCTGTACCCGACGCAAACCACATCGGACGTTCAGCGAAAAGATAAGTGTAATTGTAATTAGGGCATGTGTGCTAAGGTGTTGAGGGCTGCTACCTCATCTCTGGTAGCTGTAAGAGCATGGGTGTCACCATGGAAGTAAAGGTGTGCCTATGAAGAGTTCATGGTGTTTAAGACAGGTGTTAAATACTATTATAACGCACGAGCGTGCCTCTTCCAGCTCATGGGAAATTGTTGTTTGATGTAATACGTAATCAGCTCCAAAGCCGTAATCTGTTTATCAAATATACTGCATTCGAGTGTTTGGTAGCCTTATCGCAGCGAGCCCCAGGAAAGCTTATAATGAAATTTTCAGAACTGTGCTTGTTACGGTTTTCATTGAGAAGTGGGGCATAGGAGTTCACGTAATTTAATTGCGACTAAGACTGGAGTGCCCGCTGGCCTTGTTAGTAATTGTAAGTTTTTTTTAATATCTTAATAGCAGGCAATTCTCCTTACGGTTGTTGATAAGATTTGCGCTGTTGGTTGTACCTTGCTTGTGTAGTTCATTCGTAGTGGGGCAAAGGCAGTGTGCCGTTTTATTAGTGAATAATTTAACCTGTTATTTAATATCTTTTGGTGGTTGTTCACATTGTCTCTGCGGACCTGTTCTGTGCGCTTGTTAAATGTTACAGCTGGCTGGCTGGTGTTTCGGAGTAAGCGTTACCTTCGCACGTATGGTTACCGAGGATGTGAATTCCTAGGTAGTGAGAGGTGACTCCGGATCGAAGCTCGAGAAGTGGGTCTTGTACGAACTACCGCCTTCCGCCTTCGCTTCTCCAAGTAAAGTTTTCGTTCTGCCTTCGAGAGACCTGGCGTCACTCCTCGCTAATTAATTCTGGCGCTAATTATATTTACTTGGGTATTTATTATATTTATTATTTTTATTAAACCTTGTCTCAAGAGCAACATAAGATTGTGTAACGTTGTTGCTGTCTTACTCTTAGTAAGACTTTGCGCTGACTAACTGTGTTACTGGGCCTTGGAGCCGAAGTTTGAAACCTTAGTAAGCCTTAGTGATATTGATTGACTCTTGAGTGTGCAATAAGTGCCTTTGTATTAACTTCATCCTGCTGTTTATTGGGTGCATTTCTGGCAGGTTGTTATTTAGGTAAATGTTTTTGAGAACATCAGTTCTCAGTGTCCGAAGACTAGTCAGAAATATTGTCTGTCTTAATTTAAGCCGTCAGGGGCATAATTGTCAGTGGTTTTAAAATTTTCTTCTATATGACATAGACTTTGTTTCATAAAAAGACATTGGTAGCAGATTCACTAAATTCTTGTGACTTACTATTCTTATTACCTAAAGTAATCAGGATTAAGATACTGTTGCTCTAAAGGAATTTGTTGATGTGATCGTTAAATAAGACGAGTGATAACAAAACGGGTCCAGTCCTTCCTATTGTTTCCCTATTCCCTAGTAGGAGACCGTTTCATGGAGCTCATCCACATTAAAATGCCTATTCCAACTGTCTTATTGTTGCTTACAATCATATTGCTATTTCCTTATCAGTCTTGTTGTGCACAGAAGACGTGGTTTGAATTTTTTTGAGTACCTCCACTTTGTTAAAAGTCCCAGCAAAGTCTTACGTTATCTACAGGCCCATCAGGTAATGTTTTCTAACAGAGATACTGCAGTACCTCAGACAAAGAACATCGGAGAACAAGATTCCGACCCACTCTGACAAACATCCCTAGTGTCTTCGAATCATGTCAGAAACAGTGACATTTCTCGCAACTAATTATATCTGCCTGTCCCAATGAACCATGGACCTTGCCGTTGGTGGGGAGGCTTGCGTGCCTCAGCGATACAGATGGCCGTACCGTAGGTGCAACCACAACCGAGGTGTATCTGTTGAGAGGCCAGACAAACATGTGGTTCCTGAAGAGGGGCAGCAGCCTTTTCAGTAGTTGCAGGGGCAACAGTCTGGATGATTGACTGATCTGGCCTTGCAACACTAACCAAAATGGCCTTGCTGTTCTGGTACTGCGAACGGCTGAAAGTAAGGGGAAACTACAGCCGTAATTTTTCCCGAGGGCATGTAGCTTTGCTGTATGGTTAAATGATGATGGCGTCCTCTTGGGTAAAATATTCCGGAGGTAAAATAGTCCCCCATTCGGATCTCCGGGCGGGGACTACTCAAGAGGACGTCGTTATCAGGAGAAATAAAACTGCCATTCTACTGATCGGAGCGTGGAATGTCAGATCCCTTAATCGGGCAGGTAGGTTAGAAAATTTAAAAAGGGAAATGGATAGGTTGAAGTTAGATATAGTGGGAATTAGTGAAGTTCGGTGGCAGGACGAACAAGACTTTTGGTCAGGTGAATACAGGGTTATAAATACACAATCACATAGGGGTAATGCAGGAGTAAGTTTAATAATGAATAAAAAAATAGGAGTGCGGGTAACCTACTACCAACAGCATAGTGAACGCATTATTGTGGCCAAGATAGACACGAAGCCCATGCCTACTACAGTAGTACAAGTATATATGCCAACTAGCTCTGCAGATGATGAAGAAATTGATGAAATGTATGATGAGATAAAAGAAATTATTCAGGTAGTGAAGGGAGACGAAAATTTAATAGTAATGGGTGACTGGAATTCGAGAGTAGGAAAAGGGAGAGAAGGAAACATAGTGGGTGAATATCGATTTGGGGACAGAAATGAAAGAGGAAGCCGTCTGGTAGAATTTTGCACAGAGCATAACTTAATCATAGCTTACACTTGGTTCAAGAATCATAAAAGAAGGTTGTATACATGGAAGAACCCTGGAGATACTAGAAGGAATCAGACAGATTATATAATGTCAAGACTGAGATTTAGGAACCAGATTTTAAATTGTAAGACATTTCCAGGGACAGATGTGGACTCTGACCGCAATCTATTAATTATGAACTGTAGATTAAAACTGAAGAAACTGCAAAAAGGTGTGAATTTAAGGAGATGGGACCTGGATAAACTGACTAAACCAGAGGTTGTACAGAGTTTCAGGGAGAGCATAAGGCAACAATTGACAGGAATGGGGGAAGAAATACAGTAGAAGAGAAATGGATAGCTCTGAGGGATGAAGTAGTGAAGGCAGCAGAGGATCAAGTAGGTAAAAAGACGAGGGCTAGTACAAATCCTTGGGTAACAGAAGAAATATTGAATTTAATTGATGAAAGGAGAAAATATAAAAACGCAGTAAATGAAGCAGGCAAAAAGGAATACAAACGTCTCAAAAATGAGATCGACAGGAAGTGCAAAATGGCTAAGCAGGGATGGCTAGAGGACAAATGTAAGGATGTAGAGGCTTATCTCACTAGGAGTAAGATATATACTGCCTACAGGAAAATTAAAGAGACCTTTGGAGAAAAGAGAGCCACTTGTATGAATATCAAGAGCTCAGATGGAAACCCAGTTCTAAGCAAAGAAGGGAAAGCAGAAAGGTGGAAGGAGTATATACAGGGTCTATACAAGGGCGATGTACTTGAGAACAATATTATGGAAATGGAAGAGGATGTAGATGAAGATGAAATGGGAGATACGATACTGCGTGAAGAGTTTGACAGAGCACTGAAAGACCTGAGTCGAACAAGGCCCCGGGAGTAGACAACATTCCATTGGAACTACTGACGGCCTTGGGAGAGCCAGTCCTGACAAAACTCTACCATCTAGTGAGCAAGATGTATGAGACAGGCGAAATACTCTCAGATTTCAAGAAGAATATAATAATTCAAATGCCAAAGAAAGCAAGTGTTGACAGATGTGAAAATTACCGAACCATCAGTTTAATAAGTCACAGCTGCAAAATACTAACGCGAATGATTTACAGACGAAAGGAAAAACTGGTAGAAGCCGACCTCGGCGAAAATCAGTTTGGATTCCGCAGAAATATTGGAACACGTGAGGCAATACTGACCCTTGGACTTATCTTAGAAGCTAGATTAAGGAAAGGCAAACCTACATTTCTAGCATTTGTAGACTTAGAGAAAGCTTTTGACAATGTTGACTGGAGTACTCTCTTTCAAATTCTAAAAGTGGCAGGGGTAAAATACAGGGAGCGAAAGGCTATTTACAATTTGTACAGAAACCAGATGGCAGTTGTAAGAGTCGAGGGGCATGAAAGGGAAGCAGTGGTTGGGAAGGGAGTGAGACAGGGTTGTAGCCTCTCCCTGATGTTATTCAATCTGTATATTGAGCAAGCAGTAAAGGAAACAAAAGAAAAATTCGGAGTAGGTATTAAAGTCCATGGAGAAGAAATAAAAACGTTGGGGTTCGCCGATGACATTGTAATCATGTCAGAGACAGCAAAGGACTTGGAAGAGCAGTTGAACGGGATGGACAGTGTCTTGAAAAGAGGATATAAGATGAACATCAACAAAAGCAAAACGAGGTTAATGGAATGTAGTCGAATTAAGTCGGGTGATGCTGAGGGAATTAGATTAGGAAATGAGACACTTAAAGCAGTAAAGGAATTTCTCTATTTGGGGAGCAAAATAACTGATGATGGTCGAAGTAGAGAGGATATAAAATGTAGACTGGCAATGGCAAGGAAAGCGTTTCTGAAGAAGAGACAAGAAGAAGGGACCGGTTGGTAGGACATATTCTGAGGCAGCAAGGGATCACAAATTTAGCTTTGGAGGGCAGCGTGGAGGGTAAAAATCGCAGAGGGAGACCAAGAGATGAATACACTAAGCAGATTCAGAAGGATGTAGGTTGCAGTAAGTAGTGGGAGATGAAGAAGCTTGCACAGGATAGAGTAGCATGGAGAGGTGCATGAAACCAGTCTCAGGACTGAAGACAACAACAACAATAATTATATCCGCGTACTCACGGAGGTCTCATACACAAGTTACTTTAGATATCCCCATAGGAAATAATCAAGGGGATTCAGGTCAGGTGACCACGCAGGCCATGGAATAGGAGCTCCCGTTGTAATCCTGCGATCAGGAAATACAGCATTGAGATGGTTGGGGACATCCACGGTGAAGTGAGGCGGTGTAACCACATCCTCTCACGAGCAGCTAAGGGTACGTTCTCCAAAAACTCAGGTAGAACTCTCTGTATGAACTTCAAGTACAGGTGGCCATTCAGACTACCAGGTAGAAGATATGGTAGAATGAGATTGTCGCCTACAATGCCGGCCCAGATATTCATGGTAAAACGTAATTGGTGGTGTGACTCTACTACAGCGCGAGGGTTTTCCTCATCCCATACATGGCTATTACTGGTATTCTAAATACCACCACGATCATATGAAGCCTCGTCAGTCAACAGCACGATTTGGAGGAAATTTAGTCCATCAATCTATCGCAGGAGCAGCCACTGACACAATGCGACCCTTAGTCCAAAGTCAGTCACAAGGATTGCATGGACTCGTTGTGGGTGTTGTCCGTGGCGTACTCGTCACACTCTGATATGTGCAGCGCCCATTTTACGTGCAATACGACGAGTACTTGTAGTGGGGTCCGGTGCAACCCATTCCAGCACTACCTCTTCAGAATCGTGTGTGCGAGTGGTCCTCATATTGCCAGGTCTCTCGTTTCTTCTTTCCAATAAACCAGTCTCCCGCATTCGTCGATCGAGAGGAATAAACACTCGTCGTGACGGATGATGCCTGTTAGGAAATCGTTCTCTCTACAGCCTTCCAACAGTGAGAGCATTGCAACGTACGTCCCCATTCACAAGATGCTTGTCAGCGAGTTCTGCGAAACTGTACCGGTACCTCTCTATCGTATTACACTGTACGTCTATGAACAGCAGTGTTTGATGGTGGGTCTGTGGTTGATTCATGGCAAGTTCTGTCACGGGATAATGTGAATATGATACAACAGAGGCACCTTATGGACGAGTAAAGTAAACGAAACTTGAATCATGATTTCCTGGTAATCAGGCACATTCTCATTGTTTCCTTGCAGGAAATGAATAGTGTATATGTAAATAAACAGCACAGTACGCTTAAACTTGTACGCATGTTAGTTGTAAATAAGCTGGAACACAGTAATGCTCGACAAAAAAAATGGCTCTGAGCACTATCGGACTTAATTTCTGAGGTCATCAGTCCCCTAGAACTTAGAAATACTTAAACTTAACTAACCTAAGGACATCACACACATCCATGCCCGAGGCAGGATTCGAACCTGCGAGCGTAGCGGTCGCGCGGTTCCAGACTGTAGCGCCTAGAACCGCTTTTTTTCATCTCATTTTGTTCTATATTGTTCGTTGAATTTCTTCATGGCGGACGTCCTATGCAACCCGTTCAGGTTGTTCGTTGATCCGTTCACTCAGTTTTTTATTACAGAGGCCAACCAGCTCTCTGACCGAACACGCTGAGCTACCGTGCCGGCTTCTCGGCCACTCCGGCTGGACAAAGCGGTAGACAAGTTTGTATTGTATTGTATGGAACTGGGGACCTAGAAACAACGGAGAGGGCTCGTCCCCACCGTAGCCTTCAGTGGTTCACAACCGCACAGCAGGCTACAGCAGTCCACTCACCCTACCTCCGCTCCACACCGAACCCAGGGTTATTGTGCGGTTCGGCCCCCAGTGGATCTCCCAGGAACGGCATACACCAGATGAGTGTAATCGCAATTGTTTGCTTGGTAGAGTAATTATGGTGTACGCGTACGTGGAGACAGTGTTTGCGCAGCAATCGCCGACATACGGCGGAATAAGGGAACCAGCCCGTATTCGCCGAGGCAGATGGAAAAACCGCCTTAAAAACCATCCACAGACTGGCCGGCATACCGGACCTCGACACCAATCCTCCGGGCGGATTCGTGCCGGGGACCGACACCCCTTCCTGCCCAGAAAGCAGTGCGGTAGATCGCACGGCTAACAGGGCGGCAGTAGACAAGTTTACTTCCATATCTCCTCAAGCTGACTTCTCCGACACCATGTTAGCTACCACAATTTGTTCAGAGGGGCATTCACTATGTCCTTTTACATTTTGCACGCTCTTTCGGAAACACCCTTTGTAGAAGGAATAGCGCGTCTGAAGCTGTGGAAGACTGTTAAACGCCAACAAACGGTATTTACAAAGTACTTCAGTGTACCCTCTGTCAATGTGATTTAAACTGTAGGGTAGCTTACATAACTATCGCTGTGTTGTGTTTAAGAGTCTTCTCCTGTGCGACTAGTGGGGAAATAGGAGTATACCAAAGTTGACTTGTGTATCAATAAACCCTGCAGACCATTAAGAATGAGAAAAGGTTATAAACCGTGTTCTTTTAGCCTACAGCTGTAAGTAGGCTGTTTATGTTTTCTTTATGTAAGTAGGCTGTTTAGGTTCTTATATTGGTAACGCCGCCGCCACGTAGCGCTCTCTATATGAAAATCACTGGCTGTGCTGTGTGCAGTCTGTGGCTAGTTTGCATTGTTGTCTGCCATTGTAGTGTTGGGCAGCGGCAGCTGGATGTGAACAGCGCGTAGCGTTGCGCAGTTGGAGGTGAGCCGCCAGCAGTGGTGGATGTGGGGAGAGAGATGGCGGAGTTTTGTAATTTGTCATGAACTGCTATATATATTATGACTATTAAGGTAAATACATTGTTTGTTCTCTATTAATATCTTTCATTTGCTAACTATCCCTACTAGTAGTTAGTGCCTTCCGTAGTTTGAATCTGTTATTTAGCTGGCAGTAGTGGCGCTCGCTGTTTTGCTGTAGCTTGAGTAACGAAGATTTTTGTGAGGTAAGTGATTTCTGAAAGGTATAGTTTAATGTTACTCAGGGCCATTCTTTTGCAGGGATCTTTGATAGTCAGATTGCGTTGCGCTAAAAACATTGTGTGTCAGTTTAAGCACAGTCTTGTATAAATTGTTCTAAAGGGGATGTTTCATATGGCCAGCAGTGGTGGATGTGGGGAGAGAGATGGCGGAGTTTTGTAATTTGTGATGAACTGCTATATATATTATGACTATTAAGGTAAATACATTGTTTGTTCTTTATTAATATCTTTCATTTGCTAACTATCCCTACTAGTAGTTAGTGCCTTCCGTAGTTTGAATCTGTTATTTAGCTGGCAGTACTGGCGCTCGCTGTTTTGCTGTAGCTTGAGTAACGAAGATTTTTGTGAGGTAAGTGATTTCTGAAAGGTATAGTTTAATGTTACTCAGGGCCATTCTTTTGCAGGGATCTTTGATAGTCAGATTGCGTTACGCTAAAAAACATTGTGTGTCAGTTTAAGCACAGTCTTGTATAAATTTTTCTAAGGGGACGTTTCATATGTCGACCTTTAGCCTAGGATACCTCACTGGAATCTTCTGATTTTTTCTTGTAGTTTGTGTATTTAGTGTAGCTTGTGTTTATTGCTAGCGCGTAATTGTAGAGAGAATATCCTTTGTAGTTGCAGTCTTTCATTGTTGTACTGTAAAACAGTTGTGGCATGCATGTAGATTTGCACCAAGTATTTCGCAGCTGCGCTTGTAATTAACTACATATTATTTTCAGTGCTATGTTAATGTGTTCTCTTATTTTTGCTCTTCAAATTGTGTTTTTCTGTGTTATCGTGTGAAATATTGTGACAATATGGCGTGTGAAAAACGTAACACTAGGCTCCAAAGTAAACTGAGAAATAATAGTGATGACGAGTGTAGCTTATCAGCACCACTGTGTAGTGAATTAACAGACATTCCAAGTAGTAATTTGGTAATTGTGCATAGGGAAATGGAGCGGGCGGCAAACAATGGCGTAGACAGTGAAACAATTAGTGAACAGGGAAGCATTATCGATCGATCGCTCGGCAACAGCTCGCCTCAGGAATCCGAAATGATAGGACACAATTTTGCTAATACTGTAGATTCAGGTTTTGCGTCCTCACCGTTTTCTCAAATAAGTCAAGACACATTTTCTGCTTGTCAAAATGAGAATGTTGCTGGTGCGAATGCACTGCCGAAAAGCGTAGAGGAACAGATTCCAGACACTAAGGCATTGTTATTACAATTAATGCAACAAATGGGACAAAATCTTCAAAAGTTAGACACAGTGGAACAGAATCTTCAAAAGTTAGACACAATGGAACAAAATCAGAGACAAACACAGCAAAAGCTGCAAAAGTTAGACACAATGGAACAAAATCTTCGGAAGTTAGACACCACACTTGAACAAACACGTGAAGATTTAACTACTGAGTTACATAGCATTGAATCGAAATGTCAAAAAGTCTGTAATGACGTAAAAACACAAATTTGTGAGCATTTTCAACCTATTTTTTCGCGGCATGAAAATGCATTACAGAATCACGAAGCAGCCATAAAAGAACTGCAAACCATTGTTCATGAAAATCATGAGACCTTGTGGGCTAAAATTGACTCAGTTGCATCTACCGATTCGGTTACGCAACTTGCAAAAACTCAGGAAAACTTAAAGGACACAGTAGATTCGATTTCAACACAAATGGACACTCTGAAACTTGGTTCAGAAAAACACACTGAGGAAATGTGTTCACTATCGGAGAAAGTAGCCGAACTTTCGGATCAGGTCACTAACTTATCTACAAAAGTAGATGATGATCTGAATGACACAAGACCCGTAGCCTTCACTGACACAGAAGAGTATGAACAAATAAGAAAATTCAAACAAAATCAAAATCAAATCAATACACAGTACAAAAGAGAAATCTGGGAAGTACAAGATCAGTTGACGCAGGTGATACAAGAATTACATAT